>NC_091124.1:108265000-109465000 GCF_040183065.1 Periplaneta americana
CGATTAAATATTGCGAAATTCTTGTGCATTCATTTATGCACGATTCAATAATTTTCAGTTGCACCGCACGGATATTTAGATACGTTGAAATTATAGGTTATGTTTACTGTACCAGTTGCCCCTTTCTGTCTAAATTTAGTGATCTCCAATACCTTGCCATTCATATGGAAATTATAGGTTATGTTTACTATATTTAACTAATATTCATAAATTCACAATTATATATTATAATTAAGCATAATGTCATGTATGATACTCCGCACATTCTGTTTGTCTGTATTTTAATACTACAATTGAGTACTGAATTATTGTATTTATCTACTACATAAGAGACGAAGTAACACAATTTTACGTACATTAATTCCATAGGAGTGGTATGGCAATTTTTTTTTGTCTAAAATTGAGGAAGGTAGATGTGCTAAATTGAAATTACAATATAAATTTTTTTTTATTAGACCTCAAAATAGCTTCCATTCTAAACTTAAAATGTTGACGCGAACAGATTAGGCCTATGTTAGCATATAAAATTCTCTTCACATTAAAATAACACAGTTTTTTTAATTATTTCTGCAACATATTATACAACAAGAAGTAAACGGAACTTATGGACTCATTACGCTAAATAAATCTTAGCAATGATACGCAATAAAGTTGTAATATTTCACTGAGTTCCATACACTGAAATAGAAAACTCGAACATATGGTACATTACGGTTCGGATCGAAAACGTATTGACTGTGCCGTATTTCGCATTGTTGTGAAAAGTTGTGTAAACTGTGAAATGTTCGTTATCGGTTGTAATAACTGTAAATAGCTAAACTACAATAATTTTAATAATAATATGCGACAAGGAGACGTTTGCAGCACTATAAATTGTAAGAAAAAGAGATCATATTTATCCTTCCTCCGAAAGATCTAGGAAGGTGAGTTTATAGAATATAATATATATTTTATGAAAATAATATATCAACCTTATGTATTTCATATTTCAATAGTGGAAGGAAGGTGTTAATTTTTTTCAAAAGAATACGATATCGAAAGTACAATACATTTTATCGTCTGCTGGGGAAAGAGTCTGTGATGAGGCGATAGTAGCGATCCTGGTGGCGGGCAACTATTTATGTTTGCATATTTAGTAAGTATTGAGCTTCGTGACTGTATATTATTTATTTTATTGGGTTATTTTACGACGCTGTATCAACATCTAGGTTATTTAGCGTCTGAATGATATGAAGGTGATAATGCCGGTGAAATGAGTCCGGGGTCCATCACCGAAAGTTATTCAGCATTTGCTCGTATTGGGTTGAGGAAAAACCCCGGAAAAACCTCAACCAGGTAACATGGCACCTGGTTTCGCAGCCAGACGCGCTGACCGTTACTCCACAGGTGTGACTGTATATACTAGACTGTGTATGTATGATATGATCTAGGGTGACAGGCGAGAAAAATGTCACAAATTGAACCGGCTAGCATCCGCCATTAAGTCAATGTCCGTTGATTGTATTTTAACTAACAATATATCGTGTGGGACTACATTGAATGCGCGTGAAAAGTCAATAATCACTGCATTTACTTGGCTATTTGAATCCTAAACCCTAACATATACATAGTTACTAATTGACTTTCACATGAGTAGCCCCTCCGAAATCCATGCTGACAGTTATGTAACCAATTTTAATCATTCCAATGCTGCCTTAGATAAGCTGAAATCCAGTGTTCCATATGTTTGTAAACCACAGAAGTAAGGCTGACCGGCCTGTAATTTTTTGTATCTGAGCGAGACCCTGACTTACAAATTGGCACCACTATTTCATCTTAAAGTCTCGCGGGGCAGTACTATTGTTTATTGATATTTCAAATATGAGGCGCCCGAGATCAAAATGGGCTATGTGACTTTTTTCACAAAATGAGTTATTGACGTCATTGGCAAGTTTGGGTTGAAGACTTTACACTGTGAAAGGTGCAGTTTCAAAATGGTTTATTTTAGACATGTAAAATGCATGGAGAAAATTAGTACTTATATCAAAATGGGATATGTTATTATTAATGAATTAATCAAAATAGGATATGTCAGCCGTTATTTGAACTGATCAAAATGGGCTATATTTCATATCTTTACGTTATATTTCCAGAGCACATGAAACAGAATGGTCTATGTTTGCCAAAGTTTGTGTGGTTTAAGTTTTTCCGCTAGATTTTTCAGAAACTAACATGGTTTAGACCTTAGTTACACAGTAATTATATCTCTACAATTCTGTTCCAATTTATAAGGCAAGGACTGTAGTGCTATGAAAAATATTTATTTAAACTAATGTAATAGGCGTTAATTTATGAATTACGGTAATACTACGTCAGACAGAAGATTACAGGCTATGACTGATCAACGTATTCATCTGCTAAGAGTGAAAAGTTTTTATGAAATCAAGAATGAGATGCCTCCAGACCTTCTCACTTTCATCTATGATTGTCAGCAAAATTTGGCATTTCCACGTCTTCTAACCAAGCAACATATTAAGCCAAGCAATATTACATGTACAATGAAACAGTAGTTGAGCAGAAATAAGACAAAATATTGAGACATAGTGCATTTTCTTACACATGCTAGAACATGAGACTTCTGAAGGAAATTCTGAAGGAATAGACTAATATGTAATGATATGAATGGAATTGAGAAAATTCTTTTGGTCTCAAATGGATAAGAGTCACAAAAATGCTACTATAACATTGATGATCTGTTGATGGTTCTACAGTGAAGCTCCATCATCCCTGATATATGATGGGGTTCTATTCCCTCTTCTTGGAAACAGTTTTCTACCCTGCGACAATATATTCGGAAAAGTGTAGAATCCAGACGGATTGACACATAACCAGATAGATCACATCTTGACAGATAAAAGAAGACACACTAGTATAGTAGACATTCGAACTTTCAGGGGGGCAGACTGTAATTCTGAACATTATTTGGTAATTGGAGAACTAAGAGAAAGACTATCAGTAACGAAGCGAGTAGAGCAACAAGTTAATATTAGAAGATTCAATATTCCGAAATTAAAGGACGAGGAAACTAAGCAACATTATCAGGTCGAAATTTCAAATAGGTTTGCCGTATTAGCAAGTTCCGACGAAGTTGAGAAGAGTTAAATGTTAATAACATGTGGGAAAATATCCGAGATAATATCAAAATTGCAGCTGAACAGAGCATAGGTTATTATGGAACTAAGAAAAAGAAACCGTGGTTTGATGAAGATTGTTGCATGGCAGTAGAAAGAAGGAAACAGGCAAAATTGAAGTTCTCACAGGATCGAGTTGAGGCGAATAGAGATAATTATTTCAATAAAAGACGGGAAGCAAATCGTACGCTTAGGAATAAAAAGAGAGATTACTTGAAGGAAAAACTGAATGAGGTAGAAACAAATAGTAAAAATAAAAATATTAGAGATTTATATAAGGGCATAAAGGAATTCAAGAATGGATATCAGGCAAGGGTAAACGTGATCAAGGATGAGAATGGTGACTTGCTTGCAGACGCTCATTCAATCCTGAACAGATGGAAAAACTATTTTGGACAACTACTAAATATACATAGGCCAAATAGGAATGATCGGGACGAAATTGAAATACAAACTGCTGAGCCATATATACCCGAACCGTTGCTTACGAGATTACACAAGCTGGCGCATAGCGCTTGAAAAACGAGTCTGAAGTGGTTCCCTCGTAATGCCAATTCCGCCGCTCGGAGCGCTGTTCTGCCCTAAATATTCATAGCAGAACACTTAAATGACATTGACATTTGGGACATTTAAAGGACTCACCATTGCTTATTAAATGCTTCGTACAATATTTTATGGACAATAGACGTAATTTCCAAACTTCTACTCCTCAATTATATTACAATAAAAGGCTGTCATTCTTGATATTAAAACATATTACATATAAACTGAGGGACTGTCTGCTCTGTACATCAGTTCATACACCAAACATTTCCGGAAATAAATTAACTTGACATCTTACATATACGCACTATAGCCTACCCTTTTCACCTAATATTATTAATATTGTTATGAAATAAGATATTGCAGCTAATTAAGGTACCTACTGCATTATCTTTAATTTCCTTGAATTCCCTCTCTTTTAAAAAAAAATACGAACGTCACAATAACTGGGAAGTATAATTATTGCGCGATTTTTTCTTGCAGTGGTGAAAACATTTCCATGGGCCTACTGATTAATCTATTGAGCATAGTAATACAGTAGTAAACGCTGTAGTATTTTAGTGCGTGTAAATACATTTTGAATTAGCATTTATTAAATTAGGAAGTTAGCCTGTAATTTGTGTGATTGAAATGGTTTACTGCTGTGTACCATTGTGCAAATCGAACCAGAATAAAGAATGTGATTTTTCGTTTCATTGTTTTCCACAAGATGAAGGACTAAGAAAGAAGTGGTGTGTAGCCATTTCTCGCGAAGGGGACAAACCAAGGACTCTTTGGACGCCAAAAAAGAAATCGCGTGTCTGCAGCAGACATTTCAAAGAAGCTGATTTTAGCATTAGCACAACATTAAAACGTTTGCTTCCTAATGTGGTACCATCCGTCTTTGATGATTTTCCAAAACATAAACAAAATGTTTCAAACATAAGTAGACGCAACAAAAGAAGGATAACAGAAGTGGCGAATAACATCCATCCTGCTAAGAAAAATAAACCCAATGTTGAACATAGTACATCAGCTTTCAATGAAGCAAATGTTTCAATTGAAGGAAGTCGACATGGTTGGCGAGTTAGTATAGCGCTGGCCTTCAATGCCCAAGGTTGCGGGTTCGATCCCGGGCCAGGTCGATGGCATTTAAGTGTGCTTAAATGCGACAGACTCATGTGAGTACATTTACTCGCATGTAAAAGAACTCCTGCGGGACAAAATTCCGGGACATCCGGCGACGCTGATATACAGTAACCTCTGCAGTTGCGAGCGTCGTTAAATAATACATACCATTTTTTTTCAATTGAAGAAATCTATGAAGCACATAAAAAACTATAGCCACACAGTGCTCAATTGAAAGTAAAAAAATTCCCAAAGCCATTACATTACAACGTAAAAAAATTACTAGGACAATTCGGAAACAAAATCAGCTTATTGGAAAACTAAGACAGACAATATGTAATTTAAAAAGCAAGCTATAAAGATACGACCTGTTCGTACTGAGTTCTTCACATAGCAAAACACAGACAGTTTTCGAATATAACTTAGCTGAACAAACTTCAAATAACACTGTAATATGCTTGGCATATTTATAATATTCGTACTCAATCAGTAATGCACAATTAATCGAACTATTTTCACGATACACAATGCTTTGTAATGGTACTATTCATCATTTCTTAGGGCAGCGAGGCGAACCTAGCGGCAGAAATTTTCATGACTCACAGAGACCTACTCTCAATCGTGCTATGCGCCAGCTTGTGTAATCTCTTAAGCAACGACCCGAACCCACACTTACTGAAGTCGAAATTGCGATAGAAAATCTGAAAAATTATGTCTCCAGGTATCGATCAAATTCCAGCAGAATTAATGCAAGAGGGTGGAAGCGGATTATCTAACGAAATTTATAAGCCTGTACTTGCTATTTGGGAAAAGGAAATTGTACCAGATCAATAAAAGGAGTCCATAATCGTACCTATCTTTAAGAAGGGGGACAAGACTAACTGTAGTAACTTTCGAGGAATATCACTTTTGTTGACATCGTACAAAACTTTGTACAATATTCTTCTGAGAAGGTTAACTCCATATGTAGATGAAATTATCGGGGATCATCAGTGTGGTTTTAGGCGTAATAGATCAACTATTGACCAGATATTTTCTATTCGACAGATAATGGAGAAAAAATGGGAGTATAAGGGTACAGTGCATCAGTTATTCATAGGCATATGACTCGGTTAAGAGAGAAGTTTTATATGATATTCTTATTGAATTTGGTATTCCCAAGAAACTAGTTCGATTAATTAAAATGTGTCTCAGTGAAACGTACAGCAGAGTTCGTATAGGTCAGTTTCTGTCAGATGCGTTTCCAATTCACTGTGGGCTGAAGCAAGGAGATGCACTATCTCCTTTACTTTTTAACTTTGCTCTAGAGTATGCCATTAGGAAAGTCCAGGATAACACAGAAGGTTTGGAATTGAACGGGTTACATCAGCTGCTTGTCTATGCGGATGACGTGAATATGTTAGGAGAAAATTCACAAACGATTAGGGAAAACACGGAAATTTTACTTGAAGCAAGTAAAGCGATAGGTTTAGAAGTAAATCCCGAAAAGACAAAGTATATGGTTATGTCTCGTGATGAGAATATTGTACGAAATGGAAATATAAAAATTGGAAATTTATCTTTTGAAGAAGTGGAGAAATTCAAATATCTGGGAGCAACAGTAACAGATATAAATGATACTCGGGAAGAAATTAAACACAGAATAAATATGGGAAATGCCTGTTATTATTCGGTTGAGAAACTTTTATCATCCAGTCTGCTGTCAAAAAATATGAAAGTTAGAATTTATAAAACAGTTATATTACCGGTTGTTCTTTATGGTTGTGAAACTTGGACTCTTACTTTGAGAGAGGAACATAGGTTAAGGGTGTTTGAGAATAAGGTGCTTAGGAAAATATTTGGGGCTAAGAGGGATGAAGTTACAGGAGAATGGAGAAAGTTACACAACGCAGAACTGCACGCATTGTATTCTTCACCTGACATAATTAGGAACATTAAATCCAGACGTTTGAGATGGGCAGGGCATGTAGCACGTATGGGCGAATCCAGAAATGCATATAGAGTGTTAGTTGGGAGGCCGGAGGGAAAAAGACCTTTAGGGAGGCCGAGACGTAGATGGGAAGATAATATTAAAATAGATTTGGGGGAGGTGAGATATGATGATAGAAACTGGATTAATCTTGCTCAGGATAGGGACCAATGACGGGCTTATGTGAGGGCAGCAATGAACCTACGGGTTCCTTAAAAGCCAGTAAGTAAGTAAGTAACTAAGTAAGTAAGTAAGTAAGTAAGTAAGTAAATAAAACAAGAGGTAATTATGTTGCCAAAAGAATATCATATTATCACTGGGAAGGATGCAACTGTAATCAAGGTTGGCAATGAAGAATGTCCAGTCCACAAGTGAAAGAAATTTACAAAAGACATGGTGAAACCGACCAGCTCCATTCTATTTAAGATCTCAGAATTTAAACACCTTTTTTCTTCATCCTATTTAAAGAACAAGCATGTTTACGCTTTTAGAGCAAACTATTTATCATAAGGATTGTGCAAACGAGGAAAATTTTTCTGTAGGTTATCAATACATCGATACATCATGGATGTAGAGGGATTGTTGTAGAAACATTTTGGATTGTTCTGGGAAGGAGGAGACCATTCGCAGATAAACTTGCAAATTCGTATGACCAAGAATGTGCAACAAACGAACAAGATGGAGAAGAGGACGTTAATGGCCTTTGCACATGCTTTTCCCTTGTTAGGTTAGGTTAGGTCACGGTGGCTACGGGCGGTTAGGACGACCTTTTGCACATCGGTCATACTAAGACCCATTGTGCACCCCGAATTTATGGGATGAATGAGGATGAGTTTGCACCAGCCAACCGGCCGCATGTCACCCCTCATCTGCTCACCCAATGGCTATTGACTGAGATGAGAAAGATGAATTATTTGATATGAAATTCTAAATTCTTTTTCTAGACGGGAGGGGAAGAGAAAATGGAACATTGCAATGAAAATTCCAACCCGGCATTTGCCTAAGCAACATTTAGGTTAGTTGGTCTGGGAATCGAACCACGGACCTCCCGAATGCGAGTCCCATGCGAAACGCTCGGATATTTTCCTTGTTAAAGATTCCTGTGAACAAGTTTGAAGAGTGATTTTGTTATAATTTTCGTAAAACCATGCAATTACTCTAATTATTAAGTAAAACACTTCCAGTTTTTGAAGTTTCTTGTGACTGTTTTGGGAATAGTGCTATTAAAAATAAAATAAAAGTATTTCGAAATCTTTATTTTAACGAAATCATGTTCAAAAGCATAATTAGATCAAGTAATGTAAAATTAGAGTAATGAGTTTCAAAATAAATGCATCAAAATGGGATATCAAAATTTAAATTTTCTTACAAAACGAATATTTGAACATTATGATTTGAATAAACATGGTAGGCATGTTTACTACTGACGTCTTCATCAATTAGAGCCATTCCCGCATTTGTATCTTTCTTGTATGTGATGTAGGACATTTTTGCATTTTTCTTAAAATTTACTTTGGATGACATAGCCGATTTTGATCTCGGGCCCCTCATATACGCACTAGATAGGGAATCATGGCTTCTCCTCCCAATTTTAACATGTCTCCGGCGATACCATCAGGTCTACTGATGTATGAGTTTTCAATTTAGAGCTCCTTCTCCTTATGTCCCTAGGCTTGATAGAAAACTGACCCGTATTTTCCACAGAAGCTAAGTTTGATATTATTGCCCTCATCCCAGAAACAGTGGCATAATATTAATTTAGTTTTTCTGCTTTTTGCGCTGTGCTGTGCGATAAATGATTGCGGTCAATTTTTAGGGGGAGGCACGAATAGTTTTCCTTGCGTCGTCTCTTTACATATGTATTTATAAAATTTCCCCCACCCGTTTTGTTTACCCTTGAAAAGTTTATTTAGGTAATTTTCCTGCGCAATCTTCTTCGCATTAAGCAGTTCTTTCGATAGTTGTGTGAATTTTGTTTGTTATACAATGCTTTCCTTGTCCTGGCTGTAGGATTTCCTTAGTTTTCTTTTCAGTTTTCGTATGTGTTTAGTATAATATTCCGGATCGGGATTGTTTGATAAGCATGTAACCGGGATACATTTCTGTATTCCTAATATAATCTGCTTGAACTCCGCCCAGCATTCTTCTACACTACTGCCCTTTACTACCCATAATGAGTACTTTTCTCTAAGATAATTTTGGAAGCCTTCTCTTTCCGCTTTCTTATATTGCAAGATGTTTTTGTTCTTTGTTCTTGTTGTGGTGACAGTATAGATCCTTGTGGTACTCCGGCTAAAATTGGACGAAGCGTTGATTTAATGCCATTTATACGTACTGAAAACTGACGCTCAGATAAAAACTTTTCTCGATGCGTGTGAGAGAGTCAGGAAAACCAATTAATTCTATAATATAATTATAGCATTAAACCATCATGCCAAACAGACCAAATGCTTGGGAAATATCCAGAAACACAGCGGCAGTATAGGCCTACTGCCTTTTTCAAAGGCTTTTTATAATGGATTCAGTGCCTCTTTGCAATTTATGTATTGTAGAATTTTTCGAACGAAAGCCAAACTGAAAATCTGATATAATCTTGTTTTGGAACGTAAATTTACTAATGCGATGACGAATAACCTTCTCAAACAATTTCCATAGTGTAGGCAGTAAGATAATGTTTCTATAACTAGATGGCAAATGCTTAGGTTTGTTCGGCTTATGAAAAACAATGATTTCAGTAAGCTTCCAGGTTGTAGGAAAATACCCAATTAAAAGGGAAGCATTGAAAATTATCGTCAAATATGCAAGAGCTTTGTTGATAAGTTTCTTTAATACAATGTTGGGTATAAGATCATAAGCTGGAGAGTTTTTATTTGGAAGCCTTTGAATGATGTGAGAGAGTTTTTCTGGAGTAGTATAGGAAATTTTCTCTGGCACATTCGGTTTATTAATATTTTCTATAAGTTCTTTTTCAAATTCAGTGGTAGTCTGTTCATTTTTACTCTCGTTTGGGGTGAATACATGTTGATAATGAGATGCAAGCAAATCACATTTCGACTGTGTTTGTAGCTATTTGAGAGTCTACACAAAGTGTCGGTATGGCTGTTGGCTCGCACAAAATACACTTTGTGGCGTACCAAAAAGTATTATCAGCTTCAGATAGAGATGATAAGTAAGACTGATACGACTGCAGACGATGTTGTTCAAGATTTGTCTTGACTAATCGTATGAGATAATTCAGCTTCTTCCGCTGCCATGGTTGCCTCTCTCGTTGCCATTGTCTACGAATACAATGTTTTTCCTTAATTAATTGAAGTATGGAAGATGGTATTAGCAGCTCAATGACCGCTTGAAGCATACTGCGGAATATTTTACACGTGAACATATTGTATCCGTAAAATGTTTAACATCGTTGTCAATATTTTTGCTGTTAGTGAATGATATGCTGTGACTAACATTGAATCTAGGATCAATTGATATTTATCCCAATCAACAAAACTATTGATAAATCGTTGAACATGAGGTGTTATGTTAGAAGACAAGTGGAAAGTAATCAACACTGGACAATGATCTGAATCAAGTGCTGTTAATAACGCAACATAATTGGTAAATGCATATTCTTTTGAAAGCCAATATCAAGGATATCAGGAAGCTTAGCTGGATTATATGGACAGTATGTTAATTCAGTACGTGTGAGAATATGCAGACCAAAGTTGTTAATACAGTCGTAAAGCTAGGACCATTTGGATTCGTTACTCTGCAGCCCCATGATGTGTGTTTGAAGTTTTAAGGGTCGTATTCATATACGAGAGTTTGGACCAAAGTTGACTTTGGAAAGTACAAAGTCATCATTTTCTTATTCACAGTCGACGCTTTGACGGAACTAAACTTCAATGGTGACTTTACTTCGAAGTCGCCGAAAATCTAGACTTTGACTTTGACTTTCGTTCGTGGACATAAGGAAAATGATATTTGCAAAATTGTTGAATTTGCCGAGAATATTGTGGACATCCAGGAGATTATTAAAGCTTCTCATTTTTCTTTGCGTATTTTTATAGATTATAAATTCAAATCAAGGTTAGATTAAAATATATCCTCGTCATGTTTCAACTTTCATTGATGAATAATCAAAAAGGATTATCTGTTCCACCAATAAATAATACAATTTATTTCATCGCGATTTTACGCTATAGGTAAGGATTGATAGCTTAATAATGATTTTAACTATTTAATTCTATAAAGGATAGGTTATATAGTTGGATATGCAGTTAATTTATAATCCTGCTGTCGTCATAATACTGTTTTCTGCATAATGATTTCAGATAATTTTTAAGTATTTCTGCAGACATGCAGGGAATAACTATGCCAACTGACAGCAGGATAATATGTCTCTATCATAGTCTGGCATTGGTGGCATCTTCTTATCATCTATGTCTTCAGAATAAAATTATTTTACAGTGAAATAATTTGAGGGCTTAATGTGAAACTAACGGAACTACAATCGATGTTTATTTACAAAAACAATTTTAACGGGCAATATTATTTCATATGAACTCTACCATTATGTTTTTTTAGTTACGAATTGTGTTATATACAAGACTGTTCGAACTGAGTTACGATTTTTGTGATCAAGTGGAAGAACAAATTATTATGGATTGGTGTAAAGACCTAAAAATGTCAATTTTGTGTACTTACGTTAGTTTCACATTAAGCCCTCGAATGATTATTCTTATGTAAAGCTGCAATAACGGTTAACAATCGCTTAACGTGTACCGATATTCAATTGTTTCATTGGTTTGTGACTCAAAATACTGGCTTTGATTGTGGCAATGCCTACTCTATTTCAACTATCTATTAATTTAATTCGTTTACAAGGCAGTGAATTTGATTGCCAACAGAATAAGATCGTCAAATCTCGACTTACCAAAGTCAAAGTCTCAAAAGTATTGTCTATGAATAGGACTTTCAACAAAGTTAAACTTTACTACGAAAGTCGACTTTGGGAAGTCTTCATCCTAAGTCTCGTTTATGAATATGGCCGTAAATCACGCACGAGAAGTTTGAACCGTCTGAGGGAAATAAAAGAGCAAGGTATGCAGTATTTAGCAAATATTTTGGGGGCCTATCTACTGCTCAGTTCAATAATGCGATAACTAAAAAATTATTGTTTTTGAGTTATTGCCATGTAAGGATTAAGTTTTCAGACATCTTTCATATCAATACTGCACTATGTGCTACTCGTCATAGAGCCGACATCAGAGCACATATTAATGTGGTAGTACATTTAAAGAAAATTGCACACTTCTCAATTCAATACTGCTACAAATTGAGTTGTCGTAGTATTACACAGTGTGCGTTTAACGAAATTTACACATTCTTCAATGCAATAGTGCTACATGTTGAGATGTCATAGTGTTACATTCGAATATTTTGAATAGCGGTTGAAATAAGGCTATAACGTAAAAAGTAGGGTAACATGTACTGAAAAGATAATACCAGAGCAACAAACAAACATTTAGAAGACATTTTGAGCTATGGGGGACGAAAAACAAGAGCTGGGACTTCATAGCTAAGAGATGACTCAAATAATTTCTTAAAACAGTTTTCCAAAATCAGAAAGTTCTCGGAGTCACAACTTTGTTTATTATTTTGAAGTATATTGTACAAGAATCAGAGTATGCAAAACCTTTTTTTATGAATTTTATTGTTTAGATAAGCAACTCAGTTATTGCAACAACCCAAAAGAAAACCTCTCCAGAGGGTGTAGTTGAGGAAAGAAAACAGGGAAAACATCAGAATTATAAAGAAGTGGGAATTTCAATGTTGATGGAAAGAATGAGAAGATAAACTGGGGAGAGATTAAAATTATAAAAGTGACAAAATAATTACCATACGCAGTGTTGTATAAAACTTCTTACAGGGATGATGAATTCCAGAAATTCCATGTGAGGCATAAAATGGGGGTAGGAGTGATGTGCAAATGCTGGAACCTGCTTTCAAAGAGCAACAAAAAATTTCCATGGAAAAAATAAAAAATTCAATCTCCCTATACTAAACGTATGTTATTCCTAAGTCACACGGGGGATTTTACCAAAGCCTTCCAGCAGAAAGAACGGGAAGAGGAAAAGACCGAAATAATTTGAAGACGATGGTGATAACATGTACTAAATTAAAACATTTGTAAACACATTAAATAAATACAATTATTTGAGTGGCTCAGTATCAAAATGGCACATAACACTTTAAATCATAAAAAGTTACAAAAAATGGCGGTAGACGACAAGAAATCCAATTAAGTTAATTATTTCAGAGTGGGATATGCCATTTTATTCATACTCATGCAATTATGATAATTTTTGTTTAGTTATAAGCATAATTTTATTATGGGTTGTTAATTAAATACTATGATAATTCTTAAAATCTATTAAAATTGTAATTATTTGTATAATTCAATACTACGATAACTCTGAAAACCTGTTGAAATTATAACTATTTGTATTGATTTTTTAAATATTGTTCTTGATATAATTTTGTACAACACATGTTCATCTTGGAGTAAAGTTATAGAAAAGTACGATTAAAATTGGATTTATTATAAAGAATTAAAACTTTTAAATGCTCCTCCTGAAAAAGTTTTTTTGACTTGAAGCACTATTGAACTGAGCCGTCGTTATAAATAAAATCATCATTACTTTGACACTTAATTTTGATTGCGACTGTTTCTATATCAGATATATTAAAGAAAGATGTACCTGATGATGTGTAATATTACTTTCAATTAAAATGGCAACACCACCAGAAAGTTGAAGTATTCCTATCATTTCTATACATTTCATATCCTGGAACAGTGAAGACTTCGTTTGGAAGAAGGTGAGTTTCTGTGATACAAGCTATCGTAATATTATGTGTTGACAAAAAGACATAAAAGAAGATCGCTTCATACTAATACCATCAGCATTCCAGTTGATTATATTGAGCTGATAAATAGAAATTTGATTATTTACTGCCATTCTGGAAGTAAGATGACAGAGAAGAGATAAAGGAACCTTTTGTTCTTGACAAGAATAGAGTTGAGAGAGTGGTAATATAATGTGCTAAATAACCTTAGAGATTAGATCAGTTAAGAGTGAAAAAGAGGAAGACTCTGGAGCAGGTTGGCGTAGTAAGGTGGTACATTATGGATCACTAAAGACAGATTTTATTGTTCCAACCAACATGCATGGCTGTGCATTATGATTTTATGTTTATATAATCTTTGGACATTTTCTGATATGATACAAGTGTTTAAACAAAATTACTTCACTTAAGTTAAGCACTGAAAAATAAATTACAAAAAATGATTCATAATGTACCTCAATGGGTACAATTCGGATCCCTACATAGTACATATAGAATCACTGGCATTTGCCACAAATAAACTGTTTTTTTTATCTAATCCACCTACACAGATTTCATGATACCACATTTAGCACCCTTGACAACAAATCCAGTCTCCTTTCCTTATACTGGTGACAGACTACAGTACTAATCACGATTAGCACTTATCGCGATCAGGTCCGATCGCGATTACCGAAAATGTGGTGACACACTAGGTCATGCTTGGTCCCGTCTGGTCAACAGATGAATTACAATAGAGAAAACAATTTCCTCTATGTGCATACGTGTATGTTTGTTTCCCTCCTGGACAACACCTAAATTTCATACTTTCTTTTTATGTTTGTTCATTGTTTGTTCCCCCATTTTTTGTTGTTTCTTGCAGCTTGATATGGGAATTTATTTGTTAAAATTGTTATATGCTTTACAATGTAAACTGATACAATTTATAGCATTACAATTTATATTATTTTGAAAAGAGATTTTATAACCTATAAAATTTATATCATGCCAAAAATTTATATTATTTTGTAATAAAACATATTTTTAAAATCAGCCCTAACCTCAACGATAGCGTCGTAATGGAGATTTAAATTGAAAATCTGAAAAAAGAAACCAGTTCCACTTTGTAATCCATTATTTAGTGAAATGAAACATCTTTCAGCAGCCTTCTATTGCTCTCTACATAATATATGAAAAGTGACTAATTCATTTGTCATTTGTTAATATATTTCTTTTTACTTTTCTCACATCTGCATTAAATTTCTCCACTACGTTTAATAGTAGCCAAATTCATTTTCTAGCCATTCATTTTCGTTTCTATTTCATAATTTATATAAAGGTGCGTACACACTTAGCGAACGAACAACGAACAACGAACGAACGACAAACGATTGCATTCGTTGATTGAAATCGGTACGTGTGTACGTCGCAGCAAAGGCAAACCGATCGTTTGATTTGCCTTCGGAAGTGATCCGTCGCTTGTCGGTACATCAAAGGAAGTTGGTATTCGTTGTGGACGGGATTTGCCACTAGCTTGTAGTTCGTAGCAGAACGCAGCGCTTAGTTCAATTTCACTAAGGGTACGTACACATTGGAGCAACGATAAACGATAAGAGAAATGGTCTAGCGACGCTTTGGTATTATAAAAGAATCAAGTGTTCATATCGGAGCAACGAGAACGCGGGAAGCGAACATTTTGATTTATCAGTAGAAGATATTCTATGCATCCACTTAATGAGAGAAGATATTTAGAAAGTATCAGCTGCCAAGTTCAAGGTTAATATAACTTAAATACGTACAAAATTAAACCCGTTTCTCATCCCAAAGATAGTATAAATTCGTTGTATTGTGATTGGTTCTTGTGATCACATAACATAGGACGAATAAATACACAACTGATCAATTTGTCAATATCTACAATAATTAATTTAATAAGCCGAAATAATAATAAATCGATTAATATTCGGATATATTGATAATCACCGGTATTTATACAGATTAATTTTATCTTAATCAGAGATCATATGAACGACAAGAGCGAAGAAAATGGAACTTTGCTTTTTCGTCGCTTTTATCGTGTATCTTCGCTTTTATCGTTACTCCAATATGCACACCTCAATAACAATGCATGCTTCAATTCTCTCTGATATAACATCGCTGCCGCTTTTATCGTTTATCGTCGCTCCAACGTGTACGTACCCTAACAGGATGTCGAAACTGGAGTGGACAGAAGACGCTGTTATAAATCTTATTAATGCATAGGCCTATAGGGAGTAGGAAACTTCATGAAATCCCAAGCATTCTACTTACCACAATAAAGCAAGAAAACATGATGTTTGGGAACCTATTGGAAAGATGTTCAGCTGCAAGATAGGCGAGTCAAACACGTGCAAAATTTGCAAATTATTTTTGTTTATTTATTTTCAGTGGATACATGTTTTTTGTTTATTGTAGGGAGCAGAAGTCAAAAAGAAAATTGAAAATTGAATCCCTACTGACATCATTCCGGAGGGAAAGACAGAAGTCCATAAAAAGATCTGGAATGGGGAGTGATGAAGTGTACGAGTCAACTTGGTTCACGTATAAACATATGTTGTTCTTTTGGACAAATTCACGCCCAGAAAAAACAAAGTTCCAAACTTGTGCACACAAAATAAATTATTGGCACTGAAAAGTGTCTTTTCGTAAGCATGATGCGCATACGACAAACACAGACAAATCTCTCTTTTTAGTATTTTAAGATAATTATTGTCAGTGAGGTATCCGTGTACTGAAACTTTCCCCTGTCTTGCAGTCGTACCTTAATAAAATCTTCCAGTTCCTCAATTATAGCTGTACATACTTCTGGAACAATCCTGGTAATTAACTGTTTCGATACTTTGAATAAATACATTAAACTTGTATACGAATTTCTTGTAGCGAGATATCGAAGTGTTAATGCTAGTCTTTCCTGAATAGGTATTTCTTCTCGCCAGCCTGTGTCTTTCTTGGAAATTTTTGGCTCTATTTTGCACAGTAATACATATTTCGAAGTCTGTTTCTGAAATGCGACAGAAGTTGTGAAACTGTCCCGATTCCATTCGAAGTAAATCATGAAGCAAGTCAGTGCCTCTATATTGATTGAGACTTTCGTAGAGTGGCGTCTGCCACCATCGCCTTTTGTTTTTTAACTTTCTTTTCGTTAAACTGCCTATAATAACAACGGAATTTAATACCATTACTAAAAAGGTAATAACATTAAGTAATATTATTACTGTTCTGTTTTATAAAAGTAATAGTTAATATTTTTATTACTGTAAACGCTCATATTATTACTAAATAAATAATAATATTACTAAAGTGTTTCATAAAGCAGCAAAGATAATTAAATTTATTGATAATATTAACGTTAGTTCCATGACTGTATTTTAAGTAATAGTTTAATAATTTGTAAAAAGTAAATGCCAATGTAGGTTAGATTTTGAAGATAAAACCGTGAAAACATTTGAAATGAATAATTCTGACCCAAATAGTGATGAAGAGGGAGTGTTTGTCCGACGTCCAAGAAATTTTAGACAACGAATATCCTACAACCACGCAAGAAAGTTACGAATATAATGAAATTCGAGAACTTTTCGCAAAAAAACTCTGTTTCTTCAAGTTATTTTCACGTCTTTTCCCCATTTTAAAAAGCATCAGAGACAAAATGAATAACAAAGTCCCTTTCCATACTTACAAATAGTTACAAACTGTCATAGGCACCAATGTAGATGGACCAGGCTGAAATTGAAAACTATCTTATCTAATTGTAAAAGAGGAACAATTGGAAAGGGTGAAACCTAAATTAAAGTCAATTGCAGTATAGAACTGTTAGAAAGTAATTACTTGTATTTTACATTATTTTATGTTATTTGAATGATTGAACATAACGTTTTTCCCTCCGTTCTCGTCATTTTTTTAAATTATAATAATTGTTCAGAAATATATATCTATGGGACATTTACATCACAAAATACAGTAATATTAATATTTTCTGTACCTATTGAAATGTTTTTTCAATGTATACTTGTGACAACCTGAATCTATATACTCTTCACTAATTAACATTGTGAAGATCTTGGTGAGCCAAAATCTTTTGCAGACATATATCAACAAGTAGATCTATTACAAAATATATGGACTACTTTAAACCACCCCTATTGATAAACTAAAATTAACTTACGAGATTTATACATATTTGCATTTTGTATAGTCAGGTGACTTCTTGAAAATACTACTTACAACATAATCAGCAATAAAAACCCATTAAGACAATTTCAGTATTTTTATTAATTTCGTCATAACATTAATCTTCTACAACATCCACACCTTCAAACTCAAACACGATATTTTCTAGAAACGACTTCACAGCGTAAGTACTTATGTCGTTATTGCATTATTTATTTATTTTTGGTAAAATAGTATTTTTATGTGTATTTATTTACGCTTGCACCAATAATTTCTTAAGCCTTTTTATATACCCTAAGTACTTGCGCAGTATTCCGAATTAAAACGGAACTTGAAATATCTTACAGAAGACGCTTTGCAGGGTCCACTAACACTGTTGTTAACACTGTCCTTAAAGCTGCTACAATATTGTCATCAAACGTTTTCTCTGCTTAACATTTTCATATGGTACTTCTTGTTCTTTAGATAACGAGGTGCAAGTTTTACACACGCGCGAGCACACACACGCTTCTGTCACTGATACACTGTTTTTGGAATTGCGAACTTTACAACAGCAGAGATGTGAGCAATTAGGAATGATAAATATCTGTTCACAATATTTTAGATTTATCATATTGTTTCTTTTACTCCTAAATCAACTGAATCAAATAACAGAAACAATAACTTCGAGTTGCAGTGATTTACAATCTTGTCTGAAATAAATTGTCTCCCAAACCTTCACACATATCGACACCTAAGAATGAAAACCTCGTATGTCTGATTTTCTAAATTTTACAGGAGAGCATAAAATCGATATACAAGGTTTTCACATTTAAATAGATGCTCGTAAGTCGGAAATTCTATATGATTTCGACATACAAGGTTTTCACATTCAAATAGATGGCTCGTAAGTCGGATTTTCTATAATGACTAGAGATACGCGCTTTTCATTTTAAAATTAAACCATAAAGATATACGTGGTTTTCAATTTTTCTCTTTTTTCATGAAAAAAACTAAAAATGAAAATTTTGCAATTGTAGACCATAAGAGCACGGGCTTTCCTGTAAATTTGAGTGAAAATCGCATTTTCGAAAAAAAAAGTCGACTTACGAGGTTTTCATTCTTAGGTGTCGATATTACGATTTACTCTGTTGTTGTTATTAAAGATAGCACTTCAAAACTTACTTCATTCAACAACTGTTAACAGAGAGAATAATATAAATAGCTGTAGAGTGCAGACCAACTTGGTTATGTTTGTCAGCCTTAACCTCAAATCATCTGCACTTGCTATAATTATATTTTCGTCTGCTTTTATAGCGGACAATCAGCGAATGTGAATGTTTTCTGACAATTTGCTGATGATTTGTACGTTGCTTCAAACAGCGAACGAACAACGAAGTTTTGCTTCATCATTCATTCGTTGTTCGTTCGCTAAGTGTGTACGCACCTTAATACAATGGAAAGGTTAACAAAATTCCACAGCAGAAGCTATCACGACTTCCTAAATAATATAAATCTAGGTGATTCGAAACCAAAGTTTACTAAAATATTAATTTCGTCCACTGGGCCGTGCCTCAGCGCGATTATCTTGTTCTGGAAACAGGATTTAGCTGCTGATCGCGATCGGGACGGTGACACACTACAAACCCGATCGCGATTAGGTCGATAATCGCGATTAGTGACTGTAGTCTGTCACCAGTATTGTGGATTCCGGACTATAATAATTCAGCAAACAGAATCCACATACATCTTTTCTTTTTGGTGATTCCTTGATGACACCAACACATATCCTTTTAGCACTGTTGCGCTTCTCGTCTTGGATTTTGGTTTTATTTGTGGCTTCATTGCCACATCTCTTAATACGAGTGGTGTCAATGATTTGTGGGGAAGTAAGGTGGACAGAGATCTGCAGTTTCCGTTTTCGGCACGACTCCTTTCTAAGTGGAGAAGGCAAGCAATTTTTTATGGTATCCTCTGGTGATGAAAAACAACTTTTATGACTTGAGAATTGCCACTAGTTTTGGTGGGTGATCCAGTTTCTGAAACTATAGGCTTGATCGCATTTGTGTGTCTGCTTGAGGGCTCTCCAGAGGTTTGGGGCCTGCTGGTGCTAGCAGTTGCATGACCAGCATTATTTCCAGCATCATTATTTGATTATATAGACGTGACTGCAGGTTCAAATTTTTCCTCCGGAACAATGTCAGCGTTGAATAGGAATATCCCAGTACATTGAAAAATTTTAACAATTGCACCTACGGAATCCGTGCTGTTCCAAGCCATGTTGAATAAGGGACAGAATCTTTTCTTCGACAGATTTTCATTTGGATGACGAAACCATTCAATTGCATTCTTATGGTATTTGATCTTCAGTGACTTAAACAATGTTCTGTCTAATGGTTGTAAGACATGAGTGCTATGTGGTGGTAACCCTAAAAGTTCATCTCATTCATCTGAAAATATCCCAAGGCTTGAATGATTGTCCAGAACTATCAAGACTCTGCCTGGAGTTTTGTATGTATTGAAGTGATTCAATCATGCCAAGAAGATATTTTTATTTATGTACCGTGACTCGCTCATTGCCACTATCGAGCCTGAAGGCAAGCTGTCCTGAAATTCTGGGTGTTTCCTAACACCTTCAATAATGACCATTGAAGGGATGAATCCACCGGATGTGTTACAACATGCAACGATATTTACATTTTCCTCTCTTTCTCTTTCGAAACTACATGTAGGTGGGATTTTTTGTGACTTGGCTAAAGCATTTGATTGTGTAGACCATAGTATATTAGTAAAAAAATTGAAGTTTTATGGTATTAAAGATGAGATGTTGGGTTGATTTACATCGTACTTATCAAATAGAAAACAAAAAGTAGAAATAAATGTACCAAATAGTCATAAAGTTACTTATTCAGAATTTAGAAATATTAAACATGGTGTTCCGCAGGGGTCAATTTTAGGTCCATTGTTGTTTCTAGTTTATATTAATGATTTAGCCTTGACCATAAACAATTCATCCCATGTAATTTTATTTGCAGATGATACAAGTGTAATTATTTCAAGCAAACAATACGATCATTTTTTAAACACTTCTAATACAGTGCTGAATCTAATGAATCAATGGTTCCATGCAAATAAACTAGCACTTAATGTTGATAAAACCAGTGCAGTCAAATTTAGTACACACAATAGTGCTCAGGTTTCCTACAGTATTCGATTAAATGGAACTCATCTCAAAGAATCTATAAGCAAAAAGTTTCTTGGTTTAGAAATGGATAATCACTTGAACTGGAAAACGCATATAGAATGTATTACTCGTAAATTGAGCTCTGCCTGTTATGCATTAAGATCCTTATCTACTATTGGTGATATAAACTTACTTAAAATGTCATACTTTGCATATTTTCACTCTGTAATGAAATATAGATTAATATTCTGGGGTAACTCATCTGAAGCTAAACACGTTTTTGTTTTACAAAAGAAAGCTATAAGAATAATGGCCGGTGTGCATAAAAGGACCTCATGTAAAAATATTTTCCGAAACTTAGAAATCTTGACTTTACCTTGTGAATACATTCTTTCCCTAATGATGCTGTATATTAAGAACCAAGATAAATTCAGTACTAATCAAGACTTTCATCATTTTAATACAAGACATAAATCAGATCTTCATCTACCCTCTGTTAGTCTAAGCTGTTTTAAAAAAGGAGTTCGCTATTCATGTATAACAGTCTTCAATGCACTGCCTAATTATCTTAAAGATTTGAAGAACAACGAGAAAAGGTTCAGAAAAGAATTAACCAAATTTCTACATACTCATACCTTCTACACAATTGATGAATTGTTTATGCTTGTGAATTGAATTATTCTACTTAAATGACATGTACAATTTTATATAGCTCAACTAAAATATGTTTTTATATTGACTTAATCTGTTTACTATGTATTGTATATTTTGTTTAGCATAACTGATTAATTGTATGTACTGTAAATTGAATAGTATACTGTATAGGTCAACTGATGAATTGTTTAAGCTTATAAATTGAATTAATCTACTTCATATGAATTGTATAGCTTAACGAAAATAAGTTTGTAAATTGAACTAATTTGATTGTATATATTTGTATAGTTTGGCTGATGAATTGTATATGTTCTTAAAATGATTACTAGTCTGTGTAGCTCTACTGATGAATTGTATATAGATCTACTGTAAATTGAATGGTAATATGTATAGCTCAACTGATGAATTGTTTATGATTATAAATTGAATTAATCTACTTGATATTAATTGCACAAATTTGTATAGCTTAATGAAAGTATGCTACTTTGTATTGTATATATTTGTATAGTTTTGGCCGATGAATTGTATATGCTTTAAATTGAATAGTAATCTATATAGCTCTACTGATATTGTTTGTGTCTGTAATTTGAAGTAGTTTGCATGATATGTATTATCAATTTCTGTATATCACAACTGGTTGAATTGTTTATGCCTTAAATTTAATTAAATTGTTTTGTATTATAATATAGCTCAACTTATGAATGATCGTTTGCGTTTGTAAATTTAATAATCTGATTGGCTATGTATTGTATACTTTTAGTAGAGCCATCGATGTAGCTCAGTCGGCAGACTCGCCGGGCCGCTGATCCGGAGCTGCGTTCGGGCTTGGGTTGGATCCCCCTTTGGACTTTGGTTTCTTCGGAGGTTTTCCCCAGCCGTGGGACTGAAGCCGGATGGTCTATGGCGAGTCCTTGGCATCAACCCCTTTGATTTGATTACCCCCTTTGATTTGATTACCTGGTTGGGTTTTTCCGAGGTTTCCCCCACCGAAAAGGCAAATGCCGGGTAATATTTTGGCGAATCCTCGGACCTCATCTCATCTCACTACATCTCGCCAAAATGTAAAAAAATCGTACAAAATTGTAAAAATTGTAGAAAATTACTAAATTGTAAAACTATAAAAATTTGTAAAAATTGTGATTGTAATATTGTAAAATGTTGACATGTTCCACATCTTAAAGCTTCATTGCTCATGTAAGATCTATGGAATAAAATGAATGAATGAATGAATGAATTTCTGCGTTGGTAATAGCAACAACTTTTCGTTTCCCCTTTTGACATACTATCTTAGAAGACCTGTTATTAAGTGGGAAACCATACTCATCCATAAAGTACACAGTATAAGGCTTGTCGCACAATTCAAATTTTTCCGTAACTTCTTTCAAGTTGCCGAAAAATTGCGCAACTGATTGCCTATTTAATCCTTGAAGCTCTGGCACGTGACAGACACTCGGGTTCCCTTAGACTTGAGTTTGAATGCCTTCGTAGAAATGAGAGAAACCAATCAATCCCTGCAACTGTGTTCCGCGTATACCATGGGTGTTTCACTGGACTTGCCTCTCCAAAGTTAAATGAGGCTTGCCTCACCTGAAGAGGTGTTAGACCAAGACTATTGCGTCTCCTACACGAAGCTTTCACCCAGTAGCTCTCTGTTCTTCAAGCTTCAGTTTTCTATGGAGTGTAGTAAGAGGAAGTTGATATAACTCGAAAGCCTCACGGATAAACAAATACCCTTCCCTGACGCTCTTAATTGCAGTGTTCATCACCGATGGCTTTCACTTTCGTCTGCATTTAGGTTCTGTTTTTACCCTTGAACATGTAAGAAAAAAATATTAAAATCAACAACAAAACGAAAAAAATTGTAATATATAAAATATACGCGTAGGACTATATATCAAAATAATTACAACAAAACAAATCGTCTAACTTCCCCCGATCCCATTTGTACTACTAGGCTATATCCATATTGTACCTAGACTACTGATCCATATTGTACCTAGACTACTGATCCATATTGTACTTTAGTAAAGTTAAATGTATGGGGATCATTCATTGTTAAATGCTCCAATAGGTGACAGCACTTGCACCTACAGTCTTCTATTTCAAGGCATCATAAGACTGTATACAAAGGAAAATGATTCTGCTATGTTTGAAGCTACACCAGGAACTTAAATACTGTGCAGTTTTATAAATGGAATATCTTCCATGTGCATGTATTTACCTTCCTATGCAAAATAAATTGTAGAGTTTCAACGAAAGGCACAGCTGTACTGAAACTCACACGAGAAACACAGCAAGGAACCTCCTTCTTGAGGTACTGCTCAAAATAGTTCTATCGACAATAGCCTTGTAGAAAATTACGCTAATCTTAGCGTGATCCATATTGTACCTATATCCATAATGTACCGCCTTACCCTATAGTGCGACAGTGACTCTGATCAAAGAATCCTTTCACTACTTACAGTATGCATATGTGTTAGATTGAGAATTTGCTTGAAATCCTGAAGTAGATGGTTAACATATTGAAGGATTTGCTTGACGTTGAGAGTCTACTTTATGTTGAAGTAATGGTTGCGAAGATTCGGGAACAATATAAGTAAACAAGGACGTCATTTCATTCTTAGCCGGGGAAGGAACAATATGTTTTATTTCAGATCTTATCGAGTGGCGGATTGCACACGATTTCGTAAAAAAATTAACTATTTTCCACCGTAAATTGGGGTAAACTCGACAGCTAATGTAAACTTGATAATAAAGAAAAGGAAATTTAACCCATACGAGATGCGTTGAATATTTTTTGAAATTCACTTTTTTATTTCCTTAAGTACCGGCATATTTTATTATTTTAAGCCACAACAGGGGTATTATGGTTCTTTTATTGTAAGTTTACCACAATTTGCAATACACGTCCATTTTCCATACTTTTAACTCATCCTCCTTATACAATATATTTACATGCACTTGCTGCTAATATGACGTGCGTGCGAACAAATGAATACACAAGTTTGATGAACAAAATTTTATCAATGACCATAACAAAAAAACATGCGTTTACTAAATACTTTTGCGTTTGTAAAGTAGGCTTTTATTCAACACTATTTTATTCTACTAGTGAAATAAAGACTTTACCTCACAGTTTAAACTTTACCTCACAGTTCATTAGTATTTTCCTATTACCCGGGCACACACGTATACTTTTCCATTCAACTATTACTCAAGAAGTTACTAGATATCACTACCTCTACTTCTTTATTACCATTTCTTATATCTCCACACACTCAATCTCCTTCTCCTTTCTCTATCTACTACTACGTCCTAATTTGTGCATTGTATCCATATCTAATATGCACTTTTTAAAAATGTTATAATAATTTACCTTTTGGGATGCGAGGAGACTTGAACCTACGAAGTTGGGTTTATAGGATTTAATAACAACACGCCTTAGTCAACTGAGGTAAACAGACAAGATGATTAATTAAGTTTTAATATTCATCTTAAGTTTACAGAAGTAAAATGTGAAATTATTTTAATCACATTAGTCCCGTGAAAGCTTCTAAATAATGCCTGAAACTTAAAAAAAGATGAAAATAGAGGTTAAAATGGAAAAAAATATATTAAATTTATATATTTTAAATTGTTATTTATCAAACGCCTTGGATATCATTCTTCACTATTCATGACCGCCTACATCATGACCTACCCAGTACACGTATAGATTCTAAAACCCATGTCATGATATCTGTTTATATGAGGACTTATTTTCAACATATTGTCTCTTATAAGACATAGTTTTTTGTTATGGTCGGCTGACGCCTCGTGCTTAAAATTTTCCACTCGCGCAATAAAGATACATTTACCTCAAAAGTACAATAAATAACTATTATATATATTTAAAAATATGTTATTGTAACAATAGGCCATAGGATTGTTACCATAGATCAAATATTGCTAATAGCAGCATGTTGTTATGAAAAAGGCGTGGGTTGTTAATAACTTTTAATAATGTCTCTGAATAAAATAAATGTATGCAGTGCTGTAAACTGCAGTAAGAACAAACTAAAATCTCTCCGAGTCTATATTTATTCAGATTCCCTAAAGACCAAGAGAGGTCATAAGGTCATGACTCATAATCATAACCAACACGGTAGTTTTATGTTCTATAAAACACTTCTTCGTCATCAGTTACCTATTCGCATGTCAGAAAGAATAGTTTAAATACATTTGGAAACAGACGTACAATCGCTATATTATTATTTTTAAAGTAATACAGGTTTTATGCCTTTAGGCCTACTTGTCCACCTTACGTCTTATATATATTTTTTTCTTTCAGGAGTAGAAAATATTGATAAGTTTTAGAAGATTAGATTTAATGAACAAAAGTTTCGTTATAATTTTTATTTTTAGGCCTACAATAATATCACGTTGTGTTCACTTCATTTTGAAGAGTGTATGCCTATGTTCCATGTATTGTGGGTCCCTATCACCACGGCGTGGCGTGTCCTCAGGTTGCGGATCGAGGAGACGGCCTCCAGATATGGAGGGTAGCTGTGAATATATTGAATAAGCAGTCGCGGACAGCCGATGAGAGGTAGTCTTCCAGCTTTTGGAGATTGGGTGAAGGGCTAACAACCCATCACAGTAAAAAAAAAAAAAACAGCTTGTTACGAAACCTCAAAATAAGCATCGGAATGGGACTGATTCTCTGGTACGACCACAGCAAAGGAATAAGGTTAGGAGTTTTGGTACTTGGAATGTTAAAAGTTTATATAGAACAGGAGGGGTAACATTAATAGCAAAAGTACTAGTTAGATATAGAATAGACTTTGTGGGAGTACAGGAGGTTAGGTTAGATGGGAACGGCATAAACAAATAGGAGATTACTTGTTGTATTATGGGGAAGGAAACGATAATCACCAATCAGGAACAGGATTCTTTATCCATAAAAGAATCAAATCAGCAGTAAAAAAGGTCGAATTTATCAGTGATAGGTTATCGTATTTAGTACTTAAGGGTAGATGGTTCAATATCGTAGTTATAAATGCTCACGCCCCTACAGAAGAGAAAGACGACCATACAAAGGATAGCTTCTATGAGGAACTGGAACACACTTTTGATCAGTTACCTAGATATCACATGGAAATTTTATTGGGAGACTTCTATGCTAAAGTAGGACGGGAGGATATTTTTCAAACGAATATTGGAAAAGAGGACCTACGCGTAACTAGTAATGATAATGGAGTTAGGTTAGTCAAATTTGCGAAATCAAAAAATTTAATTGTGAAAAGTACAACATTACGCCATATACATACATAAATATACATGGACTTCTCCTGATGGATTAACACATAACCAGATAGATCACAGTTTGATAGATAAAAGAAGACATACCATACTAGTATAATAAACATTCGAACCTTCAGGTGGGCAGATTGTAATTCTGACCACTATTTGGTAACTGGAGAACTAAGAGAAAGACTATCAGTAGCCTAGCGAGTAGAGCAAAGAGTTAATATTAGAAGATTCAATATTCAGAATTTAGAGGACGAGGAAACTAAGCAACATTATCAAGTCGAAATTTCAAATAGGTTTGCCGTATTAGCAAGTTCCGGCTTGTTGGAAAATATCAGAGATAGTATCAAAATTGCAGCTGAGCAGAGCATAGTTTATTATGAAACCAAGAAAAATAAACCGTGATTTGATGAAGATTGTTGCATGGTAGTAGAAAGAAGGAAACAGGCAAAATTGAAATTCTTACAAGATCCAGTTGAGCGAATAGAGATAATTATTTCAATAAAAGACTGGAAGCAAATCGTACACTTAGGAATAAAAAGAGAGAGAGGAACATAGGTTAAGGGTGTTTGAGAATAAGGTGCTTAGGAAAATATTTCGGGCTAAGAGGGCTGAAGTTACAGGAGAATGGAGAAAGTTACACAATACAGAACTGCACGCATTGTATTCTTCACCTGACATAATTACTTACTTACTTGCTGGTTTTTAAGGAACCCGGAGGTTCATTGCCGCCCTCACATAAGCCCGCCATTGGTCCCTATCCGAAGTAAGATTAATCCATTCTCTATCATCATATCCCACCTCCCTCAAATCTATTTTAATATTATCTTCCCATCTACGTCTCGGCCTCCCTAAAGGTTTTTTTCCCTCCGGCCTCTCAACTAACACTCTATATGCATTTCTGGATTCGTCCATACTTGCTACATGTGCTGCCCATCTCAAACGTCTGGATTTAATGTTCCTAATTATGTCAGGTGAAGAATACAATGCGTACAGTTCTGTGTTGTGTAACTTTCTCCATTCTCCTGTAACTTCATCCCTCTTAGTCCCCAAATATTTTCCTAAGCACCTTATTCTCAAACACCCTTAACCTATATTCGTCTCTCAAAGTGAGAGTCCAAGTTTCACAACCATAAAGAACAATCGGTAATATAACTGTTTTATAAATTCTAACTTTCAGATTTTTTAACGGCACACTGGATGATAAAAGCTTCTCAACCGAATAATAACAGGTATTTCCCATATTTATTCTGTGTTTAATTTCCTCCCGAGTATCATTTATATTTGTTACTGTTGCTCCAAGATATTTGAACTTCTCCACCTCTTCAAAAGATAAATTTCCAATTTTTATATTTCCATTTCGTACAATATTCTCGTCACGAGACATAATCATATACTTTGTCTTTTCGGGATTTACTTCCAAACCTATCTCTTTACCTGCATCCAGTAGAATTCTCGTGTTTTCCCTAATCGTTTGTTATTTTACGACGCTTTATCAATAGCTTAGGTTATTTTGCGTCTGAATGAGATAAAGGTGATAATGCCGGTGAAATGAGTCCAGGGTCCAACACCGAAAGTTACCCAGCATTTGCTCATATGGGGTTGAGGGAAAACCCCAGAAAAAACCTCAGCCATG
Organism: Periplaneta americana; assembly: GCF_040183065.1. Classification (NCBI taxonomy): domain Eukaryota; kingdom Metazoa; phylum Arthropoda; class Insecta; order Blattodea; family Blattidae; genus Periplaneta; species Periplaneta americana. The sequence continues at coordinate 108,293,611 of NC_091124.1, forward strand.
TAACCGTTACTCCACAAGTGTGGACTCCATTTCTCGTGGGGTCACGAGATTCGTAGCGCACGTAGGCACATCGGACTCACGGTAGGACCGTCAGATGCAAACTTGTGTTCACAATACTTCGCTATGTACGTTTTACGTCGGCTCTGTATGTACGAGTGTGGCGTGCCTCCGCCATTACAGGTTGTATTGCCAACGGGAAATTATTTGTAAGTATATGCGGACTTGCTGTGTTGTCATTAGGCTTACCAGACTGAAATTTATAACTTCACTGCATTCTTATGTAGGCCGGGACTGATTACCGCGTCATTCATTCGAACATTCCAGTTATTTGTATCACATGCTTATGTACCTTGCAGCGGTCGGCCTTCGTTGGGGTCGCCACGTCTGCGATGGTCGTCTGTCGTCGTCGTCGTTGCCCACGACGCCTTTCCTTGCCCTCGGCTGCCAGCTCCGTCATATATGGAAAGTATCTCAAGGATGGCACGTCGATGTCAATAATTAACTACGTACACTGATTAATTTGGGCGCCAGCCTCCTCGAGATTACTCCGGTAGAGGATGAGGTTCCCAGGTCAGCTGCAAAACGGTCGGGACATGGGGTTTGGGAGACGTGCTCGTAGGTTGAAATGATGTAGGCGCACACCAGAAGTTGTTGGTAAGAACTATGAGAACGTTTATTATTATTATTAAGTGTTCGTTTCAGATTAGCAGAAATGCGCGTCCAAGTGTATAATATCTCGCTCTCACTTCCTACAAGTTGGTATACTAATTTCTGAGTTCACGTAATTATATATTTTGTACTATAAAACACCAGTAATATAACGGACAGTTGATAACGTGATGAGAGGAAAGAATTCAGACTTATAATAATAATGCAACACCCACTAAAAAATTCTAAGTCCGTAAATTGTTATACTTCCGAGTTAGGTTTGCCGAGAATATGTGGAGTGCAACTTCTCCGTACGCGTTCTATATGCCTTCCCTGTGTATCTGCCAAATCTATCCCCTACTTTCAACCACCAAACATAGAATTTCGCCCTCCTATCTATATATCACGTGTCTCTATTAAGAATCCTGATTGGCCATGATTACACTTACGTCACTTAAGACGCGTTCTTCAAAATTGTTCGTTAACTAGAACATCCCCTACTTCCGGCGTCCTGACAATTCTCTGACATATACCAGATCATCTCTTTTGGAACCTGGCTTGGCGTCATCTTACTGACCACCCGCAGGCAAAGTCCATACATTCCCTCATCAGTCAACTCCACGCCTGGACACATGTTTCCTGTCCGCCTAGCTTCCTTTCGGTCTTCCTGTCCACCTGTTACTTCCGTCTCAGATTTTGAAACTAACTTACACGTCCGCGCATCCTATCCATATAAGAATATTAACACGAAATACTAATCTAATGAAAATCTCCTCATCCTATACGAGGAACCGTCTCAACCTTCAGGTAATATCTGTTAGTGAACGTCTGACTCCTATTATATTTTTGGAACTGAATTTTATATATACATAATTACGGGGCAAGTTTTTTTTTTCTCTCTGTATGAGGCTGGGAGAGGGATATCCCTATGCACCGCAACCTGAGGTCTATTGTGCGCCCCTGGGATGAGTTATAAGCCCACCGACCGAACCCACGCCGAACCGACCTAACCCTAACACCCTCAAGACCAGTCCCGGCATTCCTCTAAGTCCGTCGCTGTTCTGCAATTGGTTCCCAAACAAAATATCAACAACGTGAGTTGGTTCCCCATGTTCAAATATCATCAACGTGAGTTGGTTCCCCATGTTCAAACATCCAAGGCTAGAAGCTGTCAAATATTTGGGAATATTAAACACGAAACTTACATGGAATGCCTATATAACTCGCATTGTTACACTAACCTCTTCTAGAATTCAAAAATTATACCCCTTGGTTAATAGACGTTCACAAATTGGATTGGACTGTTCAATGCTACTCTACACCTCGCTTGTACGACCTCTTTTAACTTATGTAGCGCCAGTGTGGGGGACAGCAAATAAGACACACATGCATCGCCTACAAGTTCTCCAGAACAAGTTCCTGCGTACTGCAACAAATGCCCCCTGGTTTGTAAGAAATCAACAACTGCATCAAGAATTGGGAATTCTTTCACTAGAACAGTACATCCATTCAATGTCAAAATCTTTCTTCAACAAACTTCCTGGTATTCCTGGAGCTGTGACATATAACATTGGAGCAAGATCTTGTCAGCCATCTCGACTTAAAAGGAAACTCCCTCAAGACATCCTTCTTAGTGATACTGACGACTCTTCATAAATTTAACACAGAAAATCATCATATTTTATTCACATAATTCACGAAAATGTTTAATTAATTAATTTAAATTAATTAGAGGAGCCTTTAGAGCCAACCTTAGCATAATATTCTGCATGTGATATTCCATAATTTAACAGTGGTCTGTATAGCAAGTTTGCTGGTCGACCAATATTAAACATATATATATATATATATATATATATATATATATAATATATATATATATATATATCCAAGGCTATGATTTTGTAGCAGGCTGTGTGTGACATGGATGTTAATCGATCATATAGCAGAGTAGTTGTTATTGCCTATAACGCCACCTATAATCGATCATGACCCGTGACTCCATCTACGCTGTGTGGTACATGGAAGTTAATCGATCATGTAGCAGAGTAGTTGTTATTGCCTATAACGCCACCTATAATCGATCATGACCCGTGACTCCATCTACGCTGTGTGGTACATGGAAGTTAATCGATCATGTAGCAGAGTAGTTGTTATTGCCTATAACGCCACTTATAATCGATCATGATCCGTGACTCCATCTACGCTGTGTGGGACATGGATGTTAATCGATCATTTAGCAGAGTAGTTGTTATTGCCTATAACGCCACCTATAATCGATCATGACCCGTGATTCCATCTACGCTTTGTGGGACATGGATGTTAACCGATCATGTAGTAGAGTAGTTGTTATTGCCTATAACGCCACCTATAATCGATCATGACTCGTGACTCCATCTACACTGTGTGGGACATGGATGTTAATCGATCATAAGTTACAGTGGCAGTGGAAGTATAGGACAGCTGTATTGCACTTAATTATGGATTTTACTACTATGCTCAGTGCAAAGGGGAAAAAACTCTTACTGATCAGTGATTACAAGTTCGGTTTTCAGAAAACATTATCTGGTGGTGTGGAAAGATATACTTGTGTTAAAAGAGGATGTAAGTGTTTCGTGAAACTTTCTGATTCAGATATTATAATGGAATTCAACGTAGAACATAACCACGACACGTGTGAAACAGCAACTTTAAATCGTCAAAAGCTGTGCAGCACTTGCACGAACGTCCATCGAAAATTATTCGCCTTGAGCTAATGGAAAAAGATGATTTTCAGACTCTGACTAACAGTGACATCTGTAAGGTAAGGAATAATGGGGATTCTTTTATTATAGGATATCGCTTAATTTTCGTCAAGTTTGACAAACGACGACGTCAAACATGGCGGTAGTTACGTCACAACGCAGTGACGTCACAACATGGCCGACGTAAACCAACACGACGAGTAAATAAAACTATCTAAAAAGAATAATCACACAAATTGACGATATCCCATTCTGGAACAGAGCACATCCGCTCTTATCCAAAATAGGATATCAGCAAAACAGTTTCACAACACCCCATTCTGGAATACAACCCATCCGCTCTTATTCAAAATAGGATATCATCAACACGATCCCATTATCTAAAAAGCAATAATCACACAAATTGACGATATCCCATTCTGGAACAGAGCCCATCCGCTCTTATCCAAAATAGGATATCAGCAAAACAATTTCACAACATCCCATTCTGGAATATAACCCATCCGCTCTTATTCAAAATAGGATATCATCAACACGATCCCATTATGTAAAAAGCAATAATCACACAAATTGACGATATCCCATTCTGGAACAGAGACCATCCGCTCTTATTCAAAATAGGATATCAGCAAAACAATTTCACAACATCCCATTCTGGAATACAACCCATCCGTTCTTATTCAAAATAGGATATCATCAACACGATCCCATACGTGAAATTTCGGCAATTAGACACTATACATGGCAGAGAAAACGCACTTATATCATTGAATTCACAGTATTCGACCTCTTGTCACTGAGATATCACCTCAACTAATCCACTAACCTTCTCACATACATCGACCTCATGTCACTGAGATATCACTTCAACTAACCCACTAACCTTCTCACATACGTCGACCTCATGTCACTGAGATATCACCTCAACTAACCCTCTAACCTTCCCACATATGTCGACCTCATGTCACTGAGATATCACCTCAACTAACCCTCTAACCTTCTCACATACGTCAATCTCAAGTCACTGAGATATCACCTCAACTAACCCTCTAACCTTCTCATATATGTCGACCTCATGTCACTGAGACATCACCTCAACTAACCCACTAAACTTCTCACATAAGTCGATCTCATGTCACTGAGATATCACCTCAACTAACCCTCTAACTTTCTCACATACATCGACCTTGTTCAGCCCTCCGTTTCACTCCTCTTGGGCCAGCAACGCACTCCATAGCCAAACAAATCACCAGTAGCACAACTGCTCACGAATTGAACAAATAATAGAATGATTTACACACCATCCAAACACATGCTTTACCGGTACGCCATTCAAACCTCATCAGTACCAACCACCAATAAAATTTACACTTATACCAACCTAACTACCGGAATGCACAGCGACCTCTACATTTTTACCCGCAAACACAAAATGTAACCCTACTAACCGATGACGTCAATCTTATGACATCACCCCATTCCCCAATCTAGCCAACATATATTCTCACAAACATACTACCGATATCCTATAGTCATATAGACCCGAATAATGTATACCGCAGCCGCTTAATTGTAAGACCGAAATTACCCCAATCTTTAGTTGAACTACTCGTACATTTGACAATGTCTTCGTACGACCTCAGCACTAATAAAAACGAACAGTTTTTGTTTATAAATGATTCCGAAAGAAAAATTATTGCTTTTTCTTGTAAATCGAATTTAGAAGCTTTGAAGGGAATGACCACTATTTTCGTTGATGGTACATTCAAGGCGTGTCCTAAATTATTGAAACAACTTTTTACAGTGCATGGTGTGACAGATAATCATTACGTACCTTTGATGTTCTTCTTGCTACAGGATCAACATGAGACGTCATATACTTACGCCTTCAATTCAATTAAACAATATGTATATCCAGTTGTTGTTTATGCCGACTTCGAAAAAGCAATCCAAAATGGAATTCCAAACGTATTCCCTAATGCCAAACTGAAAGATTGTAGGTTCCATCTTGCACAATCTTGGTGGAGGAAAATTCAATCCTTAGGTTTGTGTGCGGAATTTAAAAGTAAGGAATCTGAAATTGGTCAGCTTCTAAAAACTATATTCGGACTGCCTTTATTGGCTCCTCAAGAAGTTGAAGATTGTTTTGTTAATGACTCAATGGCTGTCAAATCTATAGACGATCGTTTGGACCAGTTCTTTACCTCCTCCATACTTATACTACACCAACAAGTGAGCATCCATCTCCAATATGGGCTGAGTTTACTTCTTCCTTAGAGCGAACAACCAACTGTTGTGAATCTTTTCACAGTAAACTTAATGCGCACTTTTGTGCTCCACACCCAAATATATTTGCACTTGCAGATGCTCTGAAGGAGGTTCAGTGCGATACTTACATTAAGCTTAGGAGTAAAAGTAAATGTAGGCCTAAGATAATGCAACAAAAGGAAACTTTTGTGAAAGATTGGATGGAAAAGCTTTCTGATGGCAGTGTAAGTAGATATGCATTCCTGCGACACGTTTGTTTCAAATATTTACCAGTACAGAAATAAAATTGTGAAGTTATTCGACGCAGCGTGTCCGCCAAGCACAAAACATTTTTGACCTACCTACTACTGTAGACAGTAGTTGACAGTCATAAGTCTGTATAAAATGGGAAGGGAAGTGTTTTCTGTCTTGATCTAGCGCGGGAACCAATTGCAGTACACAGGAGAAATCAACCTGGAACCAACTCGAGTATAGCTCTTGGACGAACTGGGAACTAATTCACAGATTTGGGAACCAATTCCAGTACAGCCAAGTCCGTGTACCATTCCACCCAACAGCCCCCTAGATTCCCTCCTCAAACGGCCTAAGGTGTACGCCACTCCTCCCTACTGGCCAACGGTCTGAGGTGTAGGTCAACCCTCCCGTCAGAAGGGGAGTGGGTTACGCTAGCTGGATCACCAAACGGGGCAGGTTAGTCATATTCATGGAAATTCATTAGGGTATCCTCTAGGTGAAGTCTAGTCTATTTTTCATTACTGTCTTTAAATATTTTGGCTTTAGTGGTTTGTATACGCTTTTATATATTATCCTTTTTTTTATCTTTTCTGATTCTCTGTTATATGTATCTATATATTTATTTTTATTAAAATGTTTCAGTGAATGGTAACTGTGTTATTTAACTATTGTTATGAGACAACTATAAACCTTACTGCTAACAAATTCTGTATTGTTTCTCCACCTTTCGGCAGTTTCCCGAGGCATGTATCCAATAGCAGCAAGGTCACAAAAAGCAGAAATAAATAATATTAGGCCTACACAATTTTGAACATTAAGAAAACACTGAAAAGCACATATATTTTTTCAGAACATACATAGTTACACATTAAATATTGAGCACTAATTATCTTCAAAGTACAGTGAACACAAGAAGCTATTGGTCCACCGCATGGAATAGTGGTCTCTGCATGTCGGGCTGCGAAACTGCGGGCTCGGGTTGAAATCCTGGTTGCAACAAGTTACCTGGTTGATGTTTTTCCTGAGGTTTTCCGTCAACCCAACGAGAGGAAATTCTGAGTAACTTTCGGCTCTGGACCCAGGACTCATTTCGCTGGCATTAGTGATGAGCAGAAAATCACTGACCTGCGATTTTACCACGGTGATCGAAAAATCACGGTCAGACCTGTGATTAAACAGGTCTTTAAACAGTGATCACAGATCGAGGGCTAAACTGCTCATCAGGTCAGACAGTTCACGTTCTTTATCACTGCGTGCACTGCGCTGCTGTGCTTATGCTACCTAGGGACAAAGCAGGGAACAACTACGCCCGCGAACTGTGAGCGCTCGATTTTAACAGTACATTTTATACATTCAGTGTAGCCAACTCAGTAATTTCAGGCATCCTGGCAGATTTCAATTTCTTGAAGCCGAAAATCTGGCAGGTTTTTACATTGCTTAATTGATTCCATTATTTCAAGCAGTGACGTTTTTAATTGGGTACACTAATCAACCAGTAAAATTACTATAGGCCTAATAACAACATTATACCAAATATGACAATGATTTTAAAAATAATAATGTATTATTCATCTTCTGAGTGATGTGTGAATTACGTCAAAATGACTAATTTTCCGTTTTTTCCTATATAATATTTCACTTCAGGAATACCGAACAAGATCAAATGGACAATCATTATATTGGGTAGCCAGACGACAAATGTTCAGTTTGTCTATAGCACGAAATGAATGAATGAATGAATGAATGAATGAATGAATGAATGAATGAATGAATGAATGAATGAATGAATGAATGAATGAACGAATAGATGTATAACTAAAATACAAACACATAACCTCAACATTTTTTCGTCCTCTCCTACCATGTGCGAAATATCGAGAGCATTGAAACATCGCAGTGCAGTGAGACGCTATGATGAGCGGGGAAGAATGAACTGTTCAGTGTTCATCTCGAACAAGTTCGCAGTTTAATCACTGTTTATCACTGTTTCACTGCCTAAGAACACGGTGATCATAAATGAGCAATCACAGGTCGAACAGTGATCACAAAAGAGCAGTTTATCTCATCACTAACTAAAACAGTTTTAATTGTGATTTTGTGGCAGTGTCCGTTGCTTCGTCAGCCATTTTGCAACATAACGAGCTTCTTTAAGTTCCTTAGATTTATTTTATCGCTATCCAGCAATTTTGAATTGTGATGAGCCCTATGAATATTCTCTGAATGTTTAATCTAAATGTGGAGTAAAATCAGTCAAATCCCGAAATATACCGCGGTTTGTTGAATCTTCTGATTCGGCAAGTTCTCTCACCGTTAATTCAATTCAAATGCGGCACAGAATTTCACACAGTTAATTATTTTTAGATAGACCATATCTATTTTTAGAAACATTTTCATATTGTTTCTGAATGTTAATGCAATACTCAGGATCAAGCTGTGTTAGAACATTTTAATATCTCTAACAGTGACACATCTGTTTGGCTTGATATGAGTTTTCGAATTTTCATGCTTTTCTATTTTTTAAGTCAAATTAACTAAACCCTTTACTCCGGTTTTTGTCCATGTATTTTCTCCTTCAAATAGAAGATACAGGTGGTGGGAGAAAGCGTTTTCATGAGCGCAGAAAAAACTAATCGTTTCCATTACATTTCGGTATTACAATGACCAGGGGGCTACATGATTTTCCTCGACTTTTTCCAGATATTTAAATATTTAAATTTGGTGTAGGACGTCCTAATTTCTTAAGTTAACGTGCAATTTCTCTTTTAATTTCGAAAAGGTTTGGTCGATTAGGTATTCATTTTTAATATAAAATATTTCCTTAGACACACTGACTAATCACATCACACCACCCAAAGTACTATAACACACTGTAACTGTATACAGTAAATCCAGAAGCCTATGTGTTCTCCTAACGCAGGTTATAAAGAGATGAGGGTGTTGCCGGTTCTTTTGTATATTCAGAGAGAGCTACTTCGGTTGCAGCTCTAATGAAATCTTATGGGACGGTGAACAAAACCAGTTTTCTTCTGCCGACTACCCTACGTTGAGCTCACAGCCCGGCTTATTTACGGTCTTACTAATAAAAACTCTATATACACACGTTTAACTGTCTTATACTTATACAATGAGTAGCTCGTTTATACGTCGTTTGTAAATTCCTTACTAATAATCACTACATACGTCGTGTATAACAGTACAACTATTACACAGCTACGTCATAGTTTCGTCATTACTTCGTTACGAAAAGTAATAGAATATCTGAGGTTCTCTATTGCTTCCGGTAGAGCGCTCTAGTGTTGCATGTTAAGTATCGATAGTACAACTGGCTCTAATCGATTACCACACTACATTTTGGTCAGAGAGTACAAGCTACAGCAATATTATTCTAATAATTCTATGATCTTTGGTTTGTTCTTCTTTGGTTACAAGGCATCCATCATCATAAAATGACAGTCGATACGAACAGCTGTTAGAGGGGCGGCCATTTTTTCTCTATATACAACGCTTAAACAAGGGGTTTCATATATATCTACAACTGCAAAGCAATTCCCATTGTATAGTTACAGCCTGTTTATACGCCCATAGCTTATTCACGGTTTATTAGTAACGTTTTCTGTCTCAACTCTGCATAAGTCTCGTATAAAAACTATACACGGTTTATTAGTAAGACTGTAAGTCTATGAGCCCGGCGATGCTGCTTTTGCTCTTGCGCTCAGCCGCCATCTTGCTTCACTATGCCACACTCGTGAACTGCATGTAAATCAATGAGAAAATCTTACGAAAACTTCGATAAAGGACAACTGTCACAATTTCTTGTTGTAAATTTCCTATCCACTGAATAAAATATAGGGAAACCAGAATTATTATTTAAGGAAACTCACTATTTAAGCTCAAATGTGACTTCTGTTACATGTTACAATTAGGTTGTATTGTTGAAAATTTGACAACCGCTTACCTCAGGTAGAAATACATGCTAGAATAAAGTTACCTAAATATATCAGGAAATGAAATAGGCCTAATGTTGTTTAGGCTACACTGTAAATATAGCCTAATAAATAGAAGAAAATGTGTGCAATAAAAACAACTCAATCTGCTTTGATTATTCATTCTTTAATCCTTAATCATTACTGGAATATTATGTATCATAGTGAAAATTGTCAAATAATAATAAAAATAGTTACATATGTTGATTCTATTTTATTCTGTACTAGCCGTACCCGTGCGCTCCGCTGCATTTGTTAAAAATAATATAAAGTAATTACATAATTAAAATAGGACATTTGGTCCGTGTTTGATAGAAGGATAAATCGTTTAATATGTGACTTAATTTAAATTGTATTCAAATAATTAAAATCCTATCATTGTGGTCCAGGACCACTCATTTGGTACAATGATAATTCCTTTAACATATTTCTCAATTGTTATTACATGTAAATAATTAAAATATGATCATTTGGTTCAGAGAACATCCGTTTTTGGTGCAAGGATAATTCGTTTAACATTTTTCTAAATTAGTCTTGAATGCATCCTTTAATAAATTACTCCAAATTAATAGAGTGGATTGTTTACGAAGATAACTTTTATGTTAACCTTACTGTGCATCTTTTTTTTTGTTTGTTAAGTTTATTTTATTCACGCCTTAATATCTGTGATCATGTCGCGTGTTTAGAATGTGTGGGTATATGAGTAGGCCGTTTTCACTCTTGTTGAGTTCCTCTTTCTATTGTGTTTTGTAGATGGCTTGTGTTCATGTAACTGATTATAGAGTTTGATTAATGTTTTTGGAATTGGTAATTGAGGCGGTGATGAATCATGACATGTATCTTTCCAATCCGGCATTTGCCTTTATGACTAAGAGAAATCATGAAAAACCCTAGTCAGATTGGTCGGCCACGGGATTTGAACCCCATCAACAGTCTCGACTTGATTGTGGCAGCGGTCGGACGTCTTGTAAACAAACTCTGTATTCGCTGTTAGTATCAGTGTACTTGTGCTTCAGTCAGTATAGTGAACAGCTAATAGTGTATAAACAGTGAAAGTGACTTACTGCATAATTAGGCATACATCAGTGATTGTTTATTGAGATTTACAGTAATTAAAAAAGAAATATGGAATCTTATAAGAGAATCAATACTTTAAAAATCAAATTTCCTGCTACGGCTAAAAAACCATCGGCGCATAAAATACTTCAATGGCTAGTGGAAACAATGCGTGTTAATACAGATCAAGTAGATACCATACAGTTAACATAACAGAGATTTTGCAATTTATGTGAAATTAGTTTCCGTGACTTTATATAATAAACTGTTGAATGAACACAAAGGAGACAAGATGTTTAAATATGAATCGGGAGAAGAAATTCAGATCGTTGTAAGTGCAGCGGATATCCAAAGTACGACAGTGCGAATTTTCAATCTTCCACCTGAAATACCCAACATAATTATTAGTAATACCCTCAGTAAATATGGACAGATTCATGATATTAGGTCTGAGAAATGGAATGATCAGTATCCCCTACCGGTCAACAAAGGAGTGAAAGCTGTAAAGATGGACATTAAAATTCCGATACCCACATTATTGAAAATCGGCATGTACACAGCATCATTAACTTATCCGGGGCAAATACAAGTTTGTTTTCGGTGTGGTGAGCCAGGACATTTCAAACAAGAATGTAAACAACAATTTACTACGTTACCCATCCGACCCCATAACAAGAATAGACTATTAAGTGACATTGTTCGGCAACACACACTCATAAATTGTGAAAATGTTCTACTCGAAGAGAATCAAACATCTTCCATACAAGATTCAACAGCTCCTGAGGCAGTTTCTTCTCAACATATGGATATTCCAACGGATGGCGATCTTCAAGGCAGTACGGAGGTAGGTGATACTTGTAAACATACAATTCCAAGCACAGAAAATATTATGAATGTTCAGCCAATGCTCACTGACATTAACAGTAATGTTGACCAACGAGAGGAAAATGAAGGGCCTAGCAACAAAAAATTACGACAAGAGGACGAATCTAGTGTACAGGAAACGCATAAACAGTCAAATAACACAACACCAGAAGTTATGCAGATAAAACACTCGCGTGACCCGCGATTACGACGAACAGCTGTTAACATTCTACCAGAGTCTCCCGCGATAGTAACTACACAGACACAAGCAGCAGAACCGGCAACCCCAGATACTGACCCCACTGTTACAGATGACGGAAATAAACAAGATCCCTTGACTCGATCCTGGAGCGACGATATGATGGACGAAGAAAGTACGAAAGTAATGGAACAAGACGAAGATATACAGGTACCAAATAAAACATCATCAGCTTTTGCCAAAACAAGGCAACATCCATATAGAAAAGAGAAACCTAAACCTCGTGAAGAAACCAAACTGGGTTTTCCACTCTTACGTAAATAATTTATTTTCCAATCAAATAATAGAGCTGTATCAGAATAATCATGTGGCTGCGACTTAACTGTGTCATCTACCTGATTATTATGCAGTTTGTAGTTAATTACGCTACCTTAAACATAAATTGCATAAGAAGTCAACCAAAACAACAGTTGTTAATGCAGTTTCTCTATAACAATGATATTGATATATTATTGTTACAGGAAGTCAATATTGAGAATTTCAATTTTATAGGTCCGCAGTGTAATTCGATAGTGAATGTTGATGATGCAAACAGAGGAACAGCTATAATTTACCGGAGTGGATTATCAATACAACTTTATGAACAATATCAAAGTGGTAGAATAACGTCATTATTGCTTAACAATGGTGCTTTAATAGTCAATCTGTATTTACCATCTGGTTCCAACAACAGAGTGTTACATGAACAAATGTTTGCCCAAGACTTACCATTTTATCTACGGCATAAGTATAATACCTTAATTTTGGGTGGCGACTTTAATAACGTGTTAAATGCAAGGGATCAGAAAGGTGAATATCATCCATCTCCAAATTTACAAAGACTATGTAATGAATTACAACTTTTAGATGCTTGGGAAGTTTTTCATGGAAACAATGTACAATTTACTTTTCATAGAGGTCAAGCTGCTTCTCGTCTTGACAGAATTTATGTGAATAAACAGATAAAAGATAACATTCTTAATGCACAAGTACAACCAGCAGTCTTCAGTGATCATCATGCTCTACTAGTTAAAATGGAGGTCGACAATACCATCCCACCACATGGAAGAGGTTATTGGAAGTTAAATGAATCCTTACTGTATGATGATAAAATCAAAGAAGAGTTTTTGCTGAGATGGAAAGCAGCTGACAAACGAGCGAACAACCGCGCACTAACAAATATACAAAAATGGCTTACCATATATAAACCTGCCATTAGGTCCTTTTTTAAATATGTTGGTATTGGTAAAGCTCGTGAACGGAAAAATATGAGTGAATTTTATTACCGATTATTACAAGAACTACTGATGAAGCAACGTGCTGGTCAGGATGTGGATGCGGAAGTTAAAAACATTAAAACAAAAATTGTGCAAATACAAGAATACATTATGGATGGCATTAAAATTCGATCACGCACTACATCAGTTGCAGATGATGAACGTGGATCATTATATCATTTAGCATCTGAAAAGTCGAAAGGGTCAAACAAATATATACACTCACTAACAAGTGGAGATGATGGGTTAATCACCTCGACCAAAGATATAATGCACCAGGCAGAAATACATTTCACGCAATTGTTTGCAACTAAACAGGTTAACATTGATGAGCAAGATAAAATACTGGACTATGTAACATCTTCTCTCTCCGATGAAGAAGCATCGTCACTTACACAACCAATAACCCCTGAAGAAATACTATTAGCACTCAAGACTGCCAGTTCAAAATCAGCACCAGGACCTGACGGTATTGGGTATAATTTTTATAAAATATACTGGAACATTATTAAAGAACCGCTAACCAAACTTTTCAATGAACTTTTACACACGACAGGACAACCGATAGGATTTAATGAAGGTATTTTTGTTCTAATTCCTAAACTGTCACAAGCACAGACTATACAAGATTAGAGACCTATAACCCTATTGAATACAGATTGCAAGCTATTTGCCAAACTTATAGCAAATAGAATCAGATTTCACTTAAAGGAGCTTATAGGGGAAGAACAAACATGTGGAATACCGGGACGGAAAATAACTGACAACCTGGAAGCACTACGAGATACAGTATTTTATTTTGATACCAATAGACATGAATCGGCTGGACTACTTTCGTTAGACTTCCAAAAAGCATTTGACAATATCAATCACCAATATCTATTTAAAACCATGAAAAGGATGAACATTCCGGAAATTATTATCAATGTCATTCGTTTTATGTACTCGAATGCACACTCCCGCATACAAGTTAATGGATTTTTTACAAAACCAATCAGACTGGCAAGTGGAATCAGACAAGGCTGTCCCTTGTCAATGTTACTTTATACCATCTGTACAGAACCATTAATTAGAATGATTCACCATAATCTCCATGCCGAGAATTGTAATAATAAATTGTTCACAACATTGGCTTACGCGGATGATATGGTTATTTTGTTAAGAAAGGAGCAGCAACTTCCCGTTCTTCATCAGGTCCTACACCGTTATGCAATGGCATCTACTGCTAGCATAAATTTCAGGAAGTCAAACTTGCTACCTGGGACATTGGCCACCATCTCTGACTATGGCAAATATACCAATTAAAAATTTTGTTAAAATACTTGGCATGTTAATACACACAGATATAAAGAAGATGATAGAACTAAATTGGAATCCAATTTTAAACACAATCCGTTACATGTTCTCGAAACAGCCCACTAGGAACTTAAACCTGATAAAAAAAATATGGAACATAAATTTATTTATACTATCTAAAGTTTGGTACATCGCACAAATAATACCTCTGCCGGAAGATGTAGCTCAACGCATTGAATTGGGAATTACTTATTACCTGTGGACAGGACATATTTATAAAATTGCTAAATCTCAACTCTGGAAACGGACAGAACAAGGTGGATGCGGTCTGATTGCAGTTAATAATAAAAGCAAAGCTTTACTCATTAAAACACTACTGCAAAGGAAAATTAAATATAAAAATTCCATTACATCTGAATTAATAGATTTTACTTTGCAACATCCCATATTCCGAAGGATAAAAATGTGCCTGAATAAAATACCAGAGCGGCTTCTCAACGATCCTGAGTCTATGACCACAAAGGAAATATATACGTCATTATTAGCTGTTAAAGAAACCGTTCCCTCCATTATGACCAAATATCCGAATATGAAGTGGAAAAGAATATGGAAAATCTTCACACTACCAAATATTTCAACTGATTGGAAAACAATTGCATTTAAAGTAGTAAATGATATTGTTCCCACAGAAGCAAAAACGTACCACCATAACATCACGCACTCACCTCTATGTCAACACTATGGCAGTTTTCATACTCTTCACCATCGATTAACAACATGCCGACCTGTAGTATGGTCGTGGTTGTGTCGAAAACTAATAAATGCCTCTCACACGGACAACCCGAACGACGTTCGAAGGATGTACTTCAACTGGAAATGCCCACCCACAGCAATAAATTCGCACTAACATGGATAATTATGGGATACTTACACTACATGATCAGTGACAACAATCCAACGATAGCTGGACTACAAAAGTTACTAATGGAAGCTGAAAGGAAACTGAGAAGAAAAGGACTTAACAATTTGTTAATAATTGAAAATAAGAAAAACATTCTCAATATATGAAAATAAAACTCAGTAATTGGCATAAAAAGATATGGCGATTATGTGAATAATTTACGTAATTAATTGTACTCTGTTAATATATAGGCCTGTGTATATAAATATATCTTTTAAATTGCTACCATATTAAAAAAAAGAGTAATAATCTCATAAAAAAACCCGGGACCTCCAAAATATGTGTCTCAAACGCTACCGTCTAAGCCAACTCACTCGGTTGTATATTATTGTTTATGCAAATAAAAAAAATGAGGTATTCTACATAAATATTATTTTAAGAAACATAGGAAACGAATATGGGTAAATTATGAACGCAGAAACGCCTTTTCGTGACACCTTTTAAAATAACTCATCTCCAGTGAGCTCTATGGTAAAATGCGTATTTATTATGGGCTGTATGGTCCAGTAAAAATACTCATCTTGAGTGCACACTAACTCCGTGTGACTTAAATTGTGGTTTTCTGTTAACGAACAGTGACTTGTATTATGCAAATCAAGATTTCAGGTATAACTCCCTGTAAAGTTGATTTGAATAATTTCGAGGGAAAAATTGTTCCGGAGCCGGGTATCGAACCCGGGACCTTTGGTTTAACGTACCAACACTCTACCACTGAGCTACCCGGGAACTCTAACCGACACCGATCCAATTTTTTAACAGGAAACCAATTTTTTAAGTCACACGGAGTTAGTGTGCACTCAATGTTGGTTGCTTGACGGTTGTCAGCCCACTTTGAGGTCTGTGGATCTAGAGGGAAAAAATTGGATCGGTGTCGGTTAGAGTTCCCGGGTAGCTCAGTGGTAGAGCGTTGGTACGTTAAACCAAAGGTCCCGGGTTCGATACCCGGCTCCGGAACAATTTTTCCCTCGAAATTATTCAAATCAACTTTACAGGGAGTTATACCTGAAATCTTGATTTGCAATGATGTTCAACATTTTACGGATACAATATGCTCATGTGTAAATTATTCTACAATGTGCTCCAAGCGGCCACTAACGCGCTACTACTTACCATCTTCCATTCTCCAATTAATTAAGGAAAAACATCGTATTCGTAGACAATGGCAACGAGAGAGGCAACCATGGCAGCGGAAGAAGCTGAATTATCTCATACGATTAGTCAAGACAAATCTTGAACAACATCGCCTGCAGTCGTATCAGTCATACTTATCATCTCTATCTGAAGCTGATAATACTCTTTGGTACGCTACAAAGCGTATTCTACGCGAGCCAACAGTCATCCCGACACTTCGGTTAGACTCTCAAATAGCCACAGACACAGAGTCGAAATGTAACATGCTTGCATCTCATTATCAACATGTATTCACCCCAAACGAGAATAAAAATGAACATACTACCTCTGAATTTGAAGAAGAACTTATAGAAAATATTAATAAACCGACTGTGCCAGAGAAAATTTCCTATACTACTCCAAAAGAATTGTCTCACTTCATTCAAAGGCTTCCAAATAAAAAATCTCCAGGCCATGATCTTATACCCAACATTGTACTAAAGAAGCTTACCAACAAAGCTCTTACTTACTTGACGATAATTTTCAATGCTGCCCTTTTAATTGGGTACTTTCCTCGAGCCTGGAAGCTTGCTGAAATCATTGTTTTTCATAAGCCTAACAAACCTAAGCACTTGCCATCAAGTTATCGACCTATTAGCTTACTGCCCACGCTATCGAAATTGTTTGAGAAGGTTATTCATAATCGCATTTGTAAATGTAAGTTCCAAAACAAGATAATACCAGATTTTCAGTTTGGCTTTCGTCCAAAACATTCTACAACACACCAACTGCAAAGAGTCACTGAATCCTTTATAAAAGGCTTTGAAGAAAAAAACAGTATACTGCCACTGTGTTTCTAGATATTGCCCAAGCATTTGATACTGTTTGGCATGATGGTTTAATGCTAAAATTATATAGAATTGGTGTTCCTGACTATCTCACACGCATCGTGAAAAGTTTTTTATCTGAGCGTCAGTTCTCAGTACGTATAGATGGCATTAAATCAACGCTTCGTCCAGTTTTAGCCGGAGTACCACAAGGATCTATACTGTCACCACTTCTCTTCAATATCTTCACATATGACATTCCATGTTTACAACCGTCACACATAGCTATGTATGCTGATGATATAGTTCTCTTTTATTCTCATAGTAACCTAAATCAGCACTCTTCAGACATCCTTACAGGAGCTGTCTAAATGGTTCTCTGACTGGAGGTTACTACTCAACATTACCAAGAGAGAAGCTAAAATCTTCTCTTTAAGGCCTATTCATAATCCACCTCCTTTGGTTCTTCTAAATGAACGAGTTACATGGCTCTCTAGTCAAGAAGCTGTCAAATATTTGGGAATATTATTAGACACGAAACTTACATGGAATGCCCATATAACTCGCATTGTTACACTAACCTCTTCTAGAATTCGAAAATTATACCCTTTGGTTAATAGACGTTCACAAATTGGATTGGACTGTTCAATGCTACTCTACACCTCGCTTGTACGACCTCTTTTAACTTATGCAGCGCCAGTGTGGGGGACAGCAAATAAGACTCACATGCATCGCCTACAAGTTCTCCAGAACAAGTTCCTGCGTACTGCAACAAATGTCCCCTGGTTTGTAAGAAATCAACAACTGCATCAAGAATTGGGAATTCTTCCACTAGAACAGTACATCCATTCAATGTCAAAATCTTTCTTCAACAAAAACTTCCTGGTGTTCTTGGAGCTGTGACATATAACATTGGAGCAAGATCTTGTCAGCCATCTAGACTTAAAAGGAAACTCCCTCAAGACATCCTTCTTAGTGATACTGACGACTCTTCATAAATTTAACACAGAAAATCATCATATTTTTATTCACATAAATGTTTAATTAATTAATTTAAATTAATTAGAGGAGCCTTTAGAGCCAACCTCAGCATGATATTCTGCATGTGATATTCCATAATTTAACTGTGGTCTGTATAGCAAGTTTGCTGGCCGACCAATATTAAACATAAAAAAAAAATAATAATAATAACGTTTTAATCATGCGTCGGAATAAAGGCAATGTGTGCAATGACGAAAATTGCAGTAACAACAAGTTTAAATCTCCGAACTTGTCGTTTTTCAGATTCCCTAAAGACCAAGAGAAAATCATAACTCAGTCATAACCAATAATCCACGTTGTAGGTAGCCTACGTATTGTGTTCTATAAAACATTTATTATTTATCATTTACGTATTTGTATGTCAGGAAGGACAGTTTAAATAAAAACAAAGTAAATACCTGTTACAGTATATTATTTTTTGCAGAGATCATGTGCGTAGGCCTAAATGTGTAACCATTACGATTTTGGATAATATATCTACAGTTTTTAATGCAAGTAATTCCATAATTTTTGAATTCGTGTTTTTTTCTTTATATTTTTCAAAAGTTGAATGTTATATAGCATTCAAGTAGGTATCATGGTGTTAATTTTGCAAGATTTCATGGAGTATAGTAATCCTTTTGCAAAATATTCACTTCTTGAATAAATCCAGACTGTGTCGATAAATTTCTGATGTGTTGGTGTAGATTCATGTGGCAGACGTATTAAGTTCTCAAGAAATAAAAGAGCCTTTTTAAATTTAATATAAAAAGCAATATTTTCTGTAATAATTTGCATAACTGTTATTGGTGTTGATTTTACATTTCCAGTGATTATTTGAGCCGTTCAGTGCAGAAGTGGTGTAAGTCAAAATCAGATAATGAGGTTTAAAGTAAAAATTCTGTAAAATACAGCGCAAAGTAGGAATTAATATATCCTTCGTGCTATTCACTGACTATTAATAGTTTAAATACATTCAATATTAACTGCCACTTTGCGCTGTATTTTACAGAATGTTTACTTTAACCCCTCATTACCCATTTTTGACTTACACCACTTGTGCTCTGAAAATAAAATTAGGCCTACATTTTCTGAGTTATTTGAAGTTACAATTTTTTCAACAAAATTGTGTGTTCATTTATTTGTTCTCACCTACGTCATATTAACAGTAAGTGCATGTAAATTACGTATTATATAGGTAGAATATGTTAAAATTAGGCATTATGTGTGAAAACTGGAAATGTAATGTAAAATTCGGTAAACGTGCCATAAAAATTTAAACCATACATCAGCACTATTTGTGACTCAAAATAATAAAGGAAATACCGGTTCTTAAGAAATGGAAAAATAATGAATTTCATATTAATGTTTAAATCCTCCCCATTTCTTTATTTTCAAGTTTACTTCAGCGGCCGAGTTTACCCCAATTTGCGGTATGCAAAATCGTTAATTTCTCAGGAAATAGGGAGAAGAGTTCACCACGCGATATGCCCTACAATTTTGAAGCTACTAATTTTTACTCTTCTCACAGGAAAAACAAAGTTCCAATGATTCATAAATATATTTAGGAATGAATTGAATTAACCGACCACGCACGAACAATTATTTATTTCAAACCATGATACGTGATCAGGGCCATGATTCAGTTGTAAGGAGCAGAAAGAATTACGTTTATTCCCAGCTTCTGAAACTTGTAGATTAACTGCGTGTGAAATTCTTCCAGGATTCTAAAGTAGAATTAATAAGAACCATATACACTTGTTGTATAGCATAAGAATATAAAATAAATTACGCAAAACCCGTTTTCTGATGTGTTATCAATGTCGTGTGCACACTTTTAACTTGCCTGCCGCTAGAGGGCTACTGTCGCGCCAGCTGTCAAATGTTGGCATATTTTATACGTATGAGTTGCGTGACTGTATCTATTAGACTGTGTCTATACTCTATATATCTGTGGTTGAGCTCCAGGAACTGCCGTTCACGGATCCGAAAAGTACACTACAGATAAAATTTTCGAGCAGTTCAATTCTCCTACAGACAGTAAAATCTCGAATCGAAGGAGAATGAATTGGAAATATAAATGAAACAACGAATTAGGTTACATAAAAGCACGTTGCATTTTTAATTTTACAGGTCCATGTAAATGGCGGTTCTGTAGCTCTGCAGTTCTTATTGCTCGAAATTATAGTCCCGACGCTGTTATTTCCGGCGTGACTCCGCCTCTTTGCTTATGTCTTAGAAAGTGAAGGCTCTATAAAGTCTAGGTAGGTAGAGATGGGTAAAAAAAACACAACAGTTATTTTGGAACTGTTCCGGTCTCGGAACTGTTGCAAAAATGAACAGTAGGTCGGAACCTCCTGTTCCGAAATAACAGTGTTCCGACTCCGAGCTGCTCACTTGCCCAGCTGTTGCGGGCTCGCAGTACCGCGTTGCACAAGGTATGTTCCGACTCCCTCGGAACTGTTGCAAAAATGAACTGTAGGTCGGAACCTCCTGTTCCGAAATAACAGTGTTCCGACTCCGAGCTGCTCACTTGCCCAGCTGTTGCGAGCTCGCAGTACCGCGTTGCACAAGGTATGTTCCGACTCCGAGATAACAGTCGGAACGTCGGAGCGTCGGAGCTTGTTCCGATGAACCAACGACAGCTGCAGTTACACTGTTCTCGTTGTTCTTTATATTGTACTTGGAACTTCGTTGGATAAAGTTGGTACTTCAAACTCTCACGTGGTTGGAGGGGGGCGCAAGGAAATTGAAATCCTTGCGGTGGCGCGAACTTTAATATCAACATTTGTAAGACTGGCCAATCATCTGTAATGTTATAGTAAGTATTTAATAATCTGTAATATTCATTCCCGCTTTATGGTTTATTTCACCATTAGTTGACTAATTCTGTTTTATAAACATTCTACAAAGTCATAAAGTACGCATACTATTATTAATTCATTGATCAGCTGATTCTATACAAAGGTTAAAGTCGTAAATGGTAATGAGTGGTTTAGTTACAATGTCTGTATGTCGTTTGTTGAGGTTAAGTCTGACAAGCACAAGTTTTTGTGCTATCTTCTCTGTTATTAAAGAACGACAAAAATGTTGTAGCATTATTTGTTGGAAACCGCCCATATAAGTACTGATTTGGAGAGCGAGGTTTAATGCGAAGTTTAAATTACACTTTGGTAAAGATGCGATTCCAACATTTTACTAACCCACTGCGGGGTTTCCAGGTTTCAGTACTGCCAATATATATCTTTTTTATTTATGAAATTGTAATATTTATTATTATTATTATTATAACTGTGCATTAAGAAAAGTAAAAATAAAAATTAATGATTTGTTTTTTTTATTATGTAATAAAGAGAACAGAAATTACATACCATATGTTTTAAATGTTATGTTATTTTTTTTTTAGTTGGCTACCATGTCTTTATAACTTTATGTACCGAAAACAAAGTGTTGTATTCTGTCCTTGTAGTCAACAGCTGTGTAATTACTAACATTAAGCTTTTGAGTTCTGTCCGCATGCACAGCAATTTTCCAAAATCGATTCGAATGTGCATTGCAGTGCCATCTATAGATAAGAATGTGTACTATGTCATGCCTATGAGTGCTCCAGTGTGAGCAGCATGGTGAAGAGGGAAGGTACTGTACCGTTCAACGACTCAACGACTCCGACTCATCACCACTGGTGACTGTTATTTCGGAACTGTTATTTGGAACATAGTATTTTTTCGGAACCGGAACCGTCGGAACTGTTCCGGGAAAAGAACAACTTCGCCCATCACTATAGGTAGGTAGTATCATTCGCCATTTTTGGTTCTTACGTTGCCGAGCTACCATACGAGGAATCTATTTGCAATACCGTTAAACATTATCATGTCGTAACTCCTATGATAATAAATCAAACGCAATGTAATTCAAAAAATAATTGAGCGGCAAATAACGTCTTCGTGTGCTTTCTGCGAACGCCAACTAAAGAGCTAAAATGGCGGGCGATTATATTAAGTATTTATCGAGCCTTAAGAAATGAATCAGCGAATCACAAGACGCACACGTTTAAATGTAGCCGATCTGCAACGCGATTGGCTGCCGGAAATTAGAGCGACGGGATAGTTTTGGTTACTAACGATCATGGAGGAGACAGGTTCCAGTGAAGTGCATGGTTTTTGCGATTGTTGTCAACGGACGATATGGGGATTTTCAAAGAGGCCATTATTTCATACTGAAGAACAGTGATTTTTTTTTTAAGACATTGCTTAGTATTAACCGATAAATTTATTTGTGTAAATTGTGGAATCGACGAGTTTTCGTAAAGCCGAAGATCAGCGACAGGTTTCTTAGGTTGGGGATCAGTGACAAGTTAGGTTTGGTTTGTTCAGGATTTTATTATGCCTTGCGTGTATGCTTTTTGGTAGATAAGTAAAAAGGTAGAAAGGAAGTTTTCGTAAGATCTACGATCAGTGATATGTTAGGTTTAGTTTATTCAGGCTTTTGGTAGGCTATACCTTCATATACGTTTTTGGTGGGAAAATTGGAAAACAGGAGTAAGCCTATAATAAAATTGTGTTATTTTTGTGTTCTAAGATAAACACATCCCTTAGTACTGTAAGTGTATTTGATCATTTAAATCTTTAGGATTAGGAAATCATTGTTTTTGCGGAATATATAATTAAAATAAAGACTTATGCATATTAATGTAGGTAGTAATTGGAAATAAGAGGAATGAAGGTTGCAGTGAACTTCATCTGTATTGTTTTTTGTTTTTAAGCTGTTAAATTACATTTACAAGATTTCATGTTCATGAAAAGTCATAATCTAATCAAGGAGAAGGGATTATATACATAATTTACAAGGACGTACATGAATGTGTGAGCATAGGAACAATATTTTGCTGGGAAAAAGTAATATACAGCGTATAAATATATGTACAATAGAGTGTCCAGTTTTAGATAGATATCTTTTACATTTAATTAAAAATATCTGTAACACTGATGAAAGTCTTGTTTTCTGTTGTACGATAAGTAACACACTAACATAAAAAATAACACCTTAATAAGACTAGTCTTCATCACTTATAGCTGTAAAGAAGTCTTTTGGCATTAACAACAAACATGTACACAAGAGAGATTTTGCAGGATAGAATAGGCACAATCTAGATAGACTCAGGACATAATTTTTGTTAGATTTCTCAGTGTATGACTCCATAAGATTTTTTCCTCCACCACACTTTATATTCCTATTTATAACCTTGTAACACTTTTATAATGGAAATCCAGTACAGTATGATACAAAGTCTGACGTCTTTTCTATATTAGTATTATTTTATTTTTAATATTTGAGATCCATTGATTTGTGCTCAAAGGCCAGCTACTCTCTCTGCAATCATTGCAGTGTCTTCATGCCATTCAAAGAAATGCATTAACAACATTTAAAAATTCCCTGACTTCTTAATAACTTGCAAGTAATAATACAATAAAATTACTTATCATTAACCATCGATATACACCAGTGGTTTGGGGTTAATTTTGTTCTGAATCAGATTCATGGTCAGAAACAATTAATTAATTAACAATACCATACATTGTTTCAAATAAAACAATGTTTAGTGTTAGCATAATAATGAAGACTATTACAAGTTATTGACAAGAAATACAGCGTTCTAATACGCAACAATGTTTTACCCTACCTGTTATCTGTTTATTATATTTCTCTCTCGTAAGCTGGAATATGTTGAGCTCTTATCAGTTTAAGGACCCAGACACATATTCAAATTCTGTTTTAAACTAAGTGTTGATGCACGTTTAATATTGGAAGTTTGAAACAGACTCACGTAAGAAGAATTTATATTTATAGTATAATATCATGCTAAACTGATATTTAAAAATAAATTGACTAACAACTTCATAGTTTTTATAGCTGTACCATCCTTAGTACATTTGTAGTTGTGGTGATTTGGTATGCAGCACTAGGTAGAAAGACATTGTATGTGTTTATGACGGGACAGAGGAGTTAACAATTATAAAAATCTGCCCTGTGACTTGCTTCATCATGTAGTTCTTCTTCTTTCTCGAGTAGTCGAATTCCATTCACCTGATTATAATGAATTTTACAGCAATTTTATGATAAATAGAACATTAGGTAACTACCCAATGATATACACATAACAAAACAATACATTTTAAAATTCTAAAGTTTCCACAAATCATACTGATAACTTACTAAAATGACAAATATATTAGTCTTTGTATCTAAATGATCTTTATAAACAACTTGAATGTCACTGTACTGCCATATAGATCAGTGGTTCCCAACCTTTTTTGACTGACGACACACTTTACTGAACGCCCACGATATCGCGGCACATTGGTATTTGTTTTTAATAATAATAATAATAATAATAATAATAATAATAATAATAATAATAATAATGATAATGATAATAATGCTTTTCTTCTGGAGAAAAAGTTGGTGAAACTCTGTGTAGAATATTTTATAGTGGACGTGGAGATGATTAGTGTTCACGACATGGGAATTTTGTCGTTTTTAACCTCCTTTTCATCCAACTAAGACTTTCAAGGCCAAAGGTGAATTCAATGAACAATTATATAAAAACAGTTATTCACACATTGTTCGGTTCCATGATGAAAAATGCAAGAGAAAGGTGCCGGAACGCCATTCCAGCGCGTTCCGCCAGAAAAAAGCACTGATAACTTCTATGTAGTGTAGGATAGGTCGATGTTAACACGTAATCGACAATTCTAAAAAACAAGCAGCAACTTGAGTGGCATGTATGTATGTGTTAAAATTCCAATCTATCTATGCTGGATGTCCGGTAAAAGATTTTTATTATCGTTTTTAAAAACTTGCCTATTGAAATTAATGTGAAATCTGCGCTTAGTGGGTTGCACAGTTTCTCTAAACGTGGCCTTATGGTTGACAGGCCAACAAGTAAATCATCTTCAAGATGCAGCAGTCTGTTCCTTTATTTAGATTTCATTATTTTCATGTAGAAAATGCTGATTCACACAAGTATGACGTTAAAAACGGCAGTCCTAAATGTCTTTTTGGTTTATTCGGCACCATCGACTGATTTGACAAAACATTTCCGCATATAAGACACTCGGGATTTTATTTATATTCACCTCCACGCCACATAAAACCGTATTGAAAGTATTAATCACTATTTTTACGAAACACAGTACGTTTTTGTGAACCATGAAAGAAATTTTCGCTCACGTTATTTGAATTAGCATTGCTGTCATCTGACTCAGAACTTGATTGAGATTATCTTTTTCGAATTAAAAATTTATCCATGATAAAATCTAAGAAGGCACTTTTGATAAACAGTCGCATTATCACCCGTTCACACGTATATAATTACAATTACTGATGATTCTAAACTCTGTTTATTACTTAGTGGGGAGAGTAAACGAATTACTAAGCATTGTTATTCGAATTATCACTAGGCAGAAAAATTAAAGTGAGCGTGCATTGTTGTAGGTGCAAATCAAGCTTTCAGGTATAACTCCCTGCATTCACTGTTGTAGGTGTTGGACGTTTCATTGGTAAAGTCTGTCTCAAAATAAAATGTATCATATCAAAGATTTTGTTGTAAAGAAAAAAAATGTGTTGTAAAAAGACTTTCTGGATGACATAAAATTTAATTTTCAATTTCAAAATTTCGCGACACACTCCATTGGGCTTCGCGACACACAGGTTGGGAACCCTTGCAGTAGATAATGAATACCAGTATCTATGGAGTTATTATTTTAGCGAACTAAGCTATTGTTATTTTCTACGTACAATAACATGCGTCTCTGTAAGAGTTGAATATAATTTTTAAAGTTAATTACAGCTGAAACAAAATTTGACAGTTCTGCATTGAATATTGCAATGATTGTTTCAACATACTCTCAAACGTTCATCTTAATGTAATCAACATTGAAACGTCTTTAGCAAGAACATACACTCATAAATAAATTATGAAATACCCTTCTTTAATATGCTTCATATGAGAAATAATCCTTAAATTGAATTAGATTTATGAATTAAGTAAATTGAATATTAATCTGGATATCAACTTTTTTTTACAATATAAATTATTGTTATTATGATAATATGAAAGGATAATAATAATAATCCGTGGCGCTACAGCCCGTGAAGGGCCTAGACCGACCAGCCGGCTGCTGGCCTCACGCCCACATACCGAAGCAGAGGTGGATGATCATCCAACCAGAATGGAGGTATCATGTGGTTAGCACGATGATCCCCCCAGCCGTTATAGCTAGTATTCGCAACCGGATTTCGCTACCTATCGTAGCTCCCCAAGTGCATCACGATGCTGGGTGAGCACCGGTCCCATATACTGGCCGAAATTTCATGAGAAAATTTCTTCTCCCATGAGGACTCGAACGGCGACGCCACGACGCGGGACTAATATGAAAGGATAGATTTGCATAAATCATAAAACTTGGCACTGAATGAGTTTATTATAACTATCTGAAATTTAAACGTCAGAATATTGAAATAAGTTAAACAAATTATGTAATACATATAAAGTATCATTCTATTATTTTCTCGCTTTCATGCCCTTATTTTATCTCTCATTTTCCTTACTCTGATTTGTTTTGTTTTTTCATCTTTCAACTGCATTAAGATTAAGAATCGTTCAATATGTATGGGAAACAAAGTTGTTATTTACATTAAATTATTGTTTAAAAATGTATAAGTATGTTCTTAAATCAGTAACAGAAATAAAGTTCGATCCCTACACACTGCACAAAGAACGCTCGAGCTAGAGGAGTACGTAAAATTGTTCTCTACCTCAAAATGTAAAGTGAGGTCAATCAAAGAAATAATTATGTAATTTCCTCTACAAATAATATATGAACATGTTTTCTATTACATTATGTGTGTTATGGTAAAGTCTAGTGAGGTAGTTCAATATACATCATACAACAATGAAAAATATACGATATAGTTTCTCCAGTAATGATAGCTAAGTAAACAACATAGATATAAGCAGTATATGCACTGAAAATTTGAAATATAATTTAAATGTTCTATTTCTCAAGAAAAAAAAAACACACACACTCTGTCACATGAAATTACTGAGTAGTAAGTCCTTATAGCACACCACTACATATGTGATTGGGTCCTTATATTATATACAACATTTTACATTTTATTTCTTACGATTTATAGGCAATCCTGGTAGTCTTTATGATAGCTTACAAAATGTATGCTCCTGTTGTCAGAATAATTAATAGGAATGTATGTAGTTATATATCATTACTTTCAAAAATTTCACGACTATACATTTTCAAGACTGTATTACAATAATTTAGAGAATGACTGGAAACTGGAGGTTACTATTTCTCAAAATAAATAGGATTTGAGACAATCCGGGATAGATGCAATCTTCAATCACTTCTCTTTTATTGGGATTATAGTTGCAATAACTTAGTTGACAGAGTAATCCAGAGGACACTGAAGAATCTAAAAGCAGTTCTGTAAAGAAAATGCTCTAATTCGAATTAAACCTTTCTTCCAGCCATTCATTTAATGATCATATACGGTAATTATACACAATACTGTGGAAGTAAAGAGGAGTTACAGAGTTAAGGTTCTGTATTTTTACGACAAACGAATAATTTTATATGAATACTTTTCACGTTCCACGTTTCAGTAATTTTTTTAGAAAGCACTGGTAAAATATGGACTAGGTTTCAGAGTTATTCTCGAAGTGAAGTTGCAACTTTGAATTCTGATTTTACACGAAGATAAGACTATATAGGATGCTGACCAGAACACTGTGCTGACTACTCAAATATAGACTACATGATACATTGAAAGACTAAACAAAAATTGCTATTTAAGCTTAATTTCGTCTCAACAGATATATTAACAAAATATGGTAAATAATTATATTATGAGTTAGAAAATTAAGTTGAGAGTTCCTTGCTTTTGTAAATTAAATATGACTTTTTTTCCAAAACAATATTCCTTGATCTTGT
This sequence comes from Periplaneta americana, assembly GCF_040183065.1. NCBI lineage: Eukaryota > Metazoa > Arthropoda > Insecta > Blattodea > Blattidae > Periplaneta > Periplaneta americana. The sequence goes on from NC_091124.1 coordinate 108,322,147, forward strand.
AAAATCTATAATACCATGTTTGTATAGAGTAAATGAGATAATTAATTATTGTTTGCAATTATAAAACTAATTAGAACGGAATATTTTGCTTTCATGAAATTTTGGTATAAAATAAATTAATACTATGCTGATATTGAGTCATGTCACATAAGAATGACGATTCTTGGCTAGAACCATAGTTTCCAGTATATCATTGCAGACAGCCTTAAATCTAAAGCTTAATATTAATGGATAATATTCTGTAGGAAAAAACCAACACACATGCAGAAAAGGAAAAAATCTTGTACTATGGAGATGAAATTATGCTTTCTTATTATACATATTATTATGTAGTAATATATGATTAAAGTTCATTTCTTTATTACGTGCCATTGATATTACTGTTTACAATATCAGCATATTTACTTGAAGTATCATTTAAGACATATAGTTAAATGTAATCAGTGCATCTATTTGATATAGATTTTTATTTTATGCATTTTATATATACACATATTTTTTAAAATCTCTGAAAGTAAAATAGGCTACCTCGAATTTAATTATAAATTGCACGGATTAATAAGATGCATGTAATTAATTTTAAACAAATTTACAAGATACAAATAATATTAATTTACTGTAATCACTTTTAAATTATCTGCTATTTATGAAAATAAGTTGTTAAAATTGTTTCAAATAGTATAAACGTATTAGTAATAACTTGTAAATGAGATTCTAAGCGCATAACTACTCGACAAGCAAGTAACAGTAATAACAAAACCTATTGCACAAAAGAAAAAAAAAATCTTGTTGGCATTTGTCCATGAGCACAAGGATAACGTTTGTAACTGACAGTATGAAATGGTATAGCAATCCCATTTTGCAAGAAATATCGCGGGTGGTTCTATGGTGCTGCCTGGGATTTAACCTTCCATTGCTAGCACTCGGACTGTTGAACCACTGATAACCGTTAATATGATTTTCTCTCGTACCTCGCACCGCTCGCTCCCTCTTCCCAGTTTTTATAGCTTTCAACAGTCAATCGCTTTGCCCCTTTTCTGTAATGACTAAGCCGACGTTAATTTTATAAAGTATTTCGTGAAGATATCTTTAAAATCTCAAAATTTTTAACGAAGAATTTTCAGTTGGAGGCATATTTTGTAAATAAATGAAGTGTCTTTATTTGCTGCACTTCCTTAACGGCTAGGCTTACGTTGGTTTTGTGAAGCAATTTGTAGCCTATAGCTGTTAAAACCTAGAATTTATATTTGTAAATTGAATGAACAATTACGCAAATAAGAATTAACTTCTTTAATACAAACGCTTTTGGAGTAACTTAAATTATAGTCTATGATATTTAATTTATCACTAAACTTTATGCTTTGGTTAGAATCGATTTCAATTTAATTGCTCTTTTCTGTTAATGATTATTATTTTAAATAAAAACCTTGAAAATTCATGTGCACAATTTCCACAGGAATTGACTCATAAAATTACGGAATATGAACAGTTCAATTGTTTAGAAGAAATCATTATACACAGACAGAAAGATTGGTAATAGTAATAGGTATTCTATTTAACAACGCTTTTAACTCGCAGTGGTTATACAGCCGCGTGTGAGAAATGGCTGACGAATTTTGCTTGAACATCTCTATCAAGGAAAGGGTCATAGGGTATTTTACGTGCCGTAAATCTACGACATGGGCTTTCTAGTTTTGCTTACCTCTCATGGAAAGTAACGTTAAGGATTTCATCGCCATTTAAAATCCTTCGACTTCGGTAGGATCTGCGAATCATGGACCAAACGACCAGAATGGTGACTACAAAACCACCGAGGTCGACGACAGAAGATACCGACAGAATTCATGCCAGAAACTATTCTGCGACATCAGGAATGCATTTCCGTGAGAATGTGGTACTTTTTGCAGTATCAAAGTGTAATTATACTCCTTCATATCTTGTAGACTGGGGAAGTACTATGTGGAATAAATGGTTTCAAAAATAGCCAGAGAAGAATACACAATACAGTAGGCCTATATTCATATTGAAACAAATACTTGTCGAACATAATTAAAAATGAAAAGAGAGTGGGATTATTGTTATTGATTTACGAACGGGGTAAGAAAAGTGAACCCAGAAAATTGTTCTGAGAAATGGTAATGTTAGTCCATGTCTGATTAATATAATTAGAAATATAATTATTCCAAGAATGAATGTATAGTGCAGTTGTGATGGTAAATACTTTCCAAAGTATTAAATAAATAAATAAATAGATAAATAAATAAATAAATAAATAGATAAATAAATAAATAAATGTATTAATAATTAAATAAATAAATAAATGAATGAATAAATAAATAATTAAATAAATTAATTTCTGTTAAGGAAATGGTAAACAAATGTAAAAGAATGAGATTGTAAATGGACGAGAATTTTGACGTAAGTAACTATTTAGAGAAAAGTCGTAATGTCCACAGGACACACACACAGTAAGCAAAGTGCGATGAAAACATCTGAAAGATGAATGTGAAAATTGTGGTTTAAAGAAAAATAAAAAACAGGATTTTTATTTATTAACGTGAGAGATGGGTTATTGAATAATGCAAACAAAATTGGAATTGTGTACAAACTTTAAGTACCTAAGCTCATACGTAAATGAAACTTTATACTGAAACAAGAAAATATTATTTGTGGTCCTATACTGAATCCAATTATGTAGAAAAAAATTGTAAAGAAAACTGAAAGACACATGCACAAAAGCATGTTATAAAGCATATTTTTGTATGGATCAGAGACTTCAACACTGAATAAGGTACGGTATAACGTGTGAAAGAAAATTTTCGAGCATAGAAATTGATTTTTGAGGTCATTCGACTTGTAATAGCAACAACGAAGGTAAAAGAAATACAATTGCGACTGTATGAACACATCATGAGAAAGAAGGAAAACTGATAAGAAGAATTTTATAATAGAGCCCACCATGATAGAGAAAGATGTTGTGACGGAAGGCCAATTTGAATAGTAAGATTGACATCAACATGATAATATATAGTGAATCTGAAACATTTCTTATTGAATGGTCAATGCCTTGTGGAGAGAAAGAATGTTCCAAAGTTAGACTGGAGAAACCCACATAAGTTACAGTACACTTGGTCTGATTTTTATTTGCAGACTTCAATTATTGATGAAATAATGAAAGTAACTGTGAAGAATAGTTTGTACCTAATTAATGGAAATGAAATATACGTTCTTCTTAATTGCAAAATTATGTGTGTTGGTTTCTTTCTGTAAAATGATATTTAATTGCACATATTATGTGCATGAAAATATGTTTATTACTATTTGTTATTATTATTATTATTATTATTATTATTATTATTATTATTATTAGCTTTATGTAATGTACTATATGTAATTATTTCACAGTTATACAAAAACTTATTTAAATTGAAAGACTGTTTTGTGGTTAGTACGCACTTTAAAGTTGAAATGAAATTTATCTTATCAAGTGCCTAGCACTAGAAACAATCAAACTACACAAAATTTCAATAATAAGGCTGTCTGCAGACTTGTTCTTTATTTTAGTAGGGTTCTTTACTTACCGTGGCTACCGTTGGAAATAGTTCGCACTAAATCTGTTTACCGAATATTCTACTCTGACAAATCATAATTAAGCTTTAACAGAACTATAAAATGATAGTGTGAAAATCTTAATTAAATCTCAATTCTAGCATACATATTTGTCTTCTTATATTTATCTGATTTGAATATATATATATATATATAGAATATTGGATTTTGAAATTTTTCACAGTTTGTTGAGGGTTGTGGTGGTAGTATGTTCGTTTTCCCACTCACCACCACCACCAATGGTGCGTGCTGGATAATACACACATGGTCCTGGAGACGGTGCACGTGGTATCCTTGTACTACGATGAATACTGCTGCTATTGCCATTTGTGGTGCTCCCATTCCGAACAATACTGGTGCCTGTGCGATGAAGGTGACACATATGACTGTTTCTGAGTGAGTAACTCCTACCATCTCCATTTGAGACGACACTGTCATCATGAGTGTTAGCATCAGGTGAGTCTCTACCTCCCACACCTAACCATCCATGGGAGCAGAACAGTTTCAGAAACAGACGCTTGAATTTCTCTCCAAATATGACATATATGATAAAGTTCACAGAGGAGTTTATAGTTATCAGCATATTGCTCGTGGCAACTACTTGATCCGGTGGATTGCCATAAAATGCTTCGAATATATTGTTAACTAGAGCCAGAATGTTGCAAAGGAAGAAAACCACCACTACACACAGTAACATAGTAGCCAGTCCAATCTCCTTCTTCTGCAGTCGAGACAGACGTTGTCGCTCTTGGTTTGCACGTCGCACCTGAAAAACCCGAAATAACAGAAAGACAAAGCTTTATTCGTACTCAGAAAGTGTTAAAAGGAGAAAAAGACAGTAATTAATAATATTAATAATAATAATAATAATAATAATAATAATAATAATAAATTGTTATAATTTTCATCCAGTGCTCTGCATATACTTCGAAAGTTTTGACTTACACAGTAGATAACACATACACAGACGGCTACACATAGACAATGGCACAAGCACAGACAGACAGTTACACAGACAGATATAGCGCCTATACTGCAAACACAAGATAGCCGCGTCTATGGCTCGAATGCTAGACCGCTGGTCTTCCATCCAGGCCGACCGGGTTCGATCCCCGGCCAGGTCGTGACGGAATTTGTGGTGGACAAAGCAGACGTTGCAAATGTTTTTTTTTTGGGGGAGTACTTCCATTGCCCTCTGTCATTTCACCGACACTCTCCACCTCCTCCTCATTTCATCTATCATTCAAGTAATCCAAGATAGTCTGGAGGTAGTACGGGTTTCCGATTCTGATATAGAAAGGGCTTGGGGTTCCGGGCCCTGGTGCTTATCAGGCCACTCGTATGTAGACGAGACCTGGCTCTATCAGGGGCTGAGGCATGATGGCCAACCTGTCAGCGTCGGCTTATCAGGAAGGACTTGGGGCTCCGAGTTCCTGGGGCTTTTCAGGCTACTCTTTCGCGAAATGGGACCTGGCTGTATCAGTGGCTGCGGCAGAATTGTCCAAACCAAGACAAGCCAAATAGAAGATAAATATACACTAACAGAGAGAAAGACACAATCACAGAGACAGACGCACAAAAGAGATAAATACAGGGAAACGGACTTATATAGAGTCACAGAGGCTATACAGAAAAAGCCACACAGACAGAGCGGTATGCTTTCGATATACGCAAAAAATAATCTCAAACACACTGAACAAGATGCATACAGAAGGGTTCACATATTTAAACACACACATAGACAGACGGATGCCGTCTCTCTCTCTCTCTCTCTCTCACACACACACATACACACACACGCGCGCGCACACACACGCACACGCACACACACGCACACGCACACATACTCGCTTACGTACGCACACCCATACTAGTAGCGTAACAAAATGAATAAGTATCCATCCACAAAAAACAATTGTGGACCCCTTTAAAGCAATTCAAATTCTTTACTTGACTACTAATACTGGATGAGGACAGTGAGATGTTCAGGTATGTGCGGTCTAAAGTTAGATAACTTCATCCCATAATAATTGGTATGGACTGGAAAGAGAGGAGATTATTCAGTAATCTTTATATGAAACTAGTCAAAGTCTGGATAAGAGAAGAAATATCAGAGGGAAGTGGAATAGGGAGAGGAATACGACAAGGATGCTCTTTGTCAGCTACCCTACTACTTGGAGAATTTAGTGAAAAACTGATTTCAAAACATGGGGGGTGATAGTAAGAGGAAGAAGGATAAAGTCAGATTTGCTGATGATATGGAGTTGTTAGCAGAAGAGGAAATTATACTAAGAGATATGCCACTGAAGTTAAATGACAGCTGTGTGCAGTATGGGATAAATATAAATGCATAAAAGATGAAAAACAATCACTATCTTAAGAAAACTGAAGGAGGTAAATGTGCTAATTCGAAATGAGGCAATAGAACATATACTTGAAGTGTACTATAAATAGTAATATGAACTGCTGCCAGGAAGTCAAGAGGAGGATAGCTATGGGAAAGTAAGTTTCTAACAGAAGAAGAAACATCTTCTGCGGACCTTCGAAAGATTAGCGAAGTGCTTTGTGTGGAGTGTTGCACTGCATGGGGAGAAACATAGACATTACGACGAAGTGAAGAGAAACGAATAGAAGCATTAGGAATGTGGATATGGAGAAGAATGGAACGTATGAAATGGACAGGCAGAACTAGAAATGAAGCTGTGCTAGAAACAGTGGATGAAGAAAGAATAAGGGAAATTTCATGATAAAGCGGAAATAAATATAAAAAATTGAAATGCTAGGCCCATCAATTGAACATTATTAATAATAAAACATGTTACTAGAGCTTCATTAATATGATAATACCGCGTAAAAGAAACATTCTGTGACCGTTCATTCCTCTAGAACAGTGGTTCCCAAAGTGGGAGTCGCCACCTCCAAGGGGGTCGTGTGAAGAGCTGAGGGGGGTCGCGAAATTATTTACAAAATAAAAGAAAAATCGTTTTATTAAGATACATTTAGTTTGTATTTAGAAACATAAACATAAGCAAATAATGTTTCAGTACCGTAGATATAAAGTAAAAAATAATGACTGCAGTAAATGTGCCTGTTTTTCAGAAAGCAGCTTCTGAAATCTAGACTGAGTGTTCAATGCACATGTGATATAATTTACTAGTTCAATGATATTTCTCGCTTTTGTTTTCATGGCAATCATAGACGAGGAACATATTTTGCATAAATACGAGGTTGCAAAGGTTATAAAAAATTTAAGAGCTACACTTGCAAGCTCGAAATATTCTTTTGATACAAAACTTGTTTACTCTCTGCGGAATTCAACATTTCATCAGTAGGTACATATTTCAATGAGTTTTTCCTCTCATATTTTTTCGAACTTCATCCAGTTGAACGCAACTGTATAAAAAAGGAATCAGTAGCCATTTAAGTAATTGTTTTGAATTTCTTCCGGAGAATACTAAAAAAAAAAGTTTATATCGTAGGCCTACATTGGGTGCTATTCACGGGTTTTGAGTAAAATTATAGTTGTTTGCAATTTTACAGGATTTGTATTTCTTCGAATGGGATCAAAACCGGTACAGTAGTTGGAGGTCGCAAACAAAGGTCTCACCCAAAAGTGAGTCGCCGCTACAGAAAGTTTGGGAATCACGGCTCTAGAACATTGGAGTGAGTTATGAGTAGGTTTTTCACCGTAACTTTTTTATTTTAGTAGGTTATTTTACGATGCTTTATCAATATCTTAGGTTATTTAGCGTCTGAATGAGATGAAGGTGATAATGCCGGTGAAATGAGTCCGGAGTCCAACACCGAAAGTTACCCAGCATTTGCTCATATTGGGTTGAGGGAAAACCCCGGAAAAAACCTCAACCAGGTAACTTGCCCCGACCGGGAATCGAACCCGGGCTACCTGGTTTCGCTGCTAGACGCGCTAACCGTTACTCCACAGGTGTGGACTGACCGTAACTGATAACCTTTGTAACGGCACGATAAAAATCATAATCCTTAATCGTGTCTACATAACTATGCTATTTGCTAATAGTACAGGTAATCTAGTTGTAACTTATGGTTGTGTTTGCACATTACTCTGAATCAGTATGTACTTATATCCTGTTGAATATAAACAGAATCTTGGGTTACGTTAGTCACAAAAATTAAATATTTTTCAGTATCTGAAACACGTATAATGTTTATTGAACTAAAATGCTACATTCTCTAGCAGACTGCCATCAGCCATGTATTAGTTTTAAGTTTAAAAACAGTTTTAAAATATTAAGGTGACTAACGTAACATTCAGTTGTGACTAACGTAACATTAAAATGGTGTAACGTTAGTCACACTTCATGTTGAAAAGTTATAAACAACAGACGTACTCTTTTCCTACCAAAGTTTTTCAGTTGTTAGATACTTTAATAGTGAGTTTTAGAGCATGGCAAAGTCTTCCAAGGAGAGAAAGGAAGAGATCATGAACTCAGGACTGCAGATAAAATAGCTGAAGAAAGGTAAAAAGCGAAGGAAGATATGAGACGGTACAGAGTAAGAGGAAGAAATAATAAAAAGTTTAAGAAGCAGGAAGCAGAAACAGAAAAAAATCTGTGTGCGTAAGATGAGAGAAACAAAAAAAAACTAACTAAAGAGCAGATATATACAATATCTATCCCTTATAAATTGCCACAAACACTTGGAAAAGCTGTAAGAAGAGCTCAGACTTCACTTCCAGCAAGTCTACGCAAGATGAAAGTTGTCCTGAAAAAGCTTGTTGTGAGGAACAAACAAAAACTAAGACAGTGGACTCCATATCAGAAGAGACTAAAAAATTGATACAAGACTTTTATCAACAGGATGATATAGCACGTCAGTGTCATGGGAAGGAGGACTATAAAATTTTAACAGATCCAGAATAAAAAAAAAAGAAGTTGAAGATTAAAAAAAAGGGTCTTGATGTTCACTCTGAAAGAAGGGTTTTAGTTATTCAAGTCAGAGTATCCCGATATACAAATTGACTTCAGAAAATTTCACGAATTCAGACCACTAGGGGAGAGTCGGGTAGTATCTGACATCGGGTAATATCGGACAGTGAGTTTCTTTCATCTCCCACACGATGATAGTACCTGATTGACATGGTTACGTTTCTGTGATGACGCAAAGAGAAACGTAACCATGTCAATCAGGTACTATCATATGGTGGTAGATGAAAGAAACGCACTGTCCGATATTATCCGATGTCCGATACTACCCGACTCTCCCCTACATGTAGAACTGTCGTCATGTAATTCTCAATTTGTATACTGCTGTCCCTATTGTGAGAATTTAATCGTTCGTGTTGAAAAGTCCTGCTTTCAAATCAGACGCTATAACTGCAAGGGAATTAATTTGTATGATTGCTTGTAAACAAAGTAATTCAGAATGCACACTGATACTGGGTTGTCAGAGCTGCAGTAACAAACTTGACGATATTATTTCAACTGCTGTAAAGAACACAGACGATGATAATGAAGTCATTAGTATTCATCAGTGGGTTGGAGGAATACTTGAGGAACAGACCATATCTGTAGATCATTTTTCCAAGATATTGAAGGAACATATTTTAATAAATGGGTGACAATTTTCGCATAAAACGACAAGCATTCGAACTGAGAAACAAAAAGAAAACTCGAAGCATAGGATAACAATTGCCTTGACAGATTTTACCGAAAACTACCATATTAAGCACCAGAATGAAATATTATGGTTTCTCATTGAACAACAAATCAACATAAATGATTTACAATTTACGCTGATGATATAAGTATGTTACAAGATCGATGAGAATGATGATTTACAAATTGAAACCTATGGTGTTATTTCGGATACAAGATCCAACACATCATCAGAAGTAAACATATTTAACCGGCATATTCTGGATGACTTTATCAAAAGGCATGGTCCTGTTCAGAAAGCATTCCTGTGATCTGATGGTGCTTTAGCTCATTTTAAAAATAGCTACTCAATGGCAACACTCTCACCGATCAAAGATACATTTTCTATAACTTATTCGAGTCCCCATGGAAAGTAAAGAATCCCCATAATTGTGTTGCTGTTACGCTGAAACGTTATATTTGGCAAAAAGTCCTCAGAAGTGAAAAGACTGTCATTAGTAAAACGAAGACCTTTTATGAAGAAGTCACTAACTCTAACATAAAAGTTAATTGCTTGTGTGTACCCCTATCTGTTATAGAAGTTATAGAAGATGATGAGAATGAAGTTGGAAATATGTTTGCTCAAGTTAAGGCCATACACGGAATAAAGACATGTCACAGTACAGTGAAAGTAGAACGTCTTCTCATTAACCTCTCAGGAAAACAGAGACGAGGAGGCAGTTGCAACAGATGTGTACCTGTTATAAGATTCTGGACGTTAGAGTGTCTGTTTCCATATGGACATTAATATTATTAACTGAAAAAAATATTCATTGTAAAAACTTGTAGATATCAAATATTAGATGGAATATGGCTACTTTCTGTTATGTTAGTCACATACATGTATCGACATATATTCTTATATTGAATGATCTACTCATAATTGAAATACGAAATTTTCAACGAAGCTTCTCTAGAAAACATTATTAATAATGCAATGTACAGTTTCATTTCATAAACAACCAAATCGCAGATAAATTGTTTAGTTTAGTGTCTATTTTAGAGAGTAATAAAAATGTTACGTTTGCCACGCTACCTAAAATGAGTATTGTATAAATAGAATTGACATTTAAATGTTCTCTTTAATTCCATCAATATGATGTATTGATATACAGATACCAGCATTTATTATGTTTAATGTACAGTTATCAAAAGAAAAAGTGGCCGCTCTCCAAAAGCAAAGTTCCCTTCGGGTATCTTCGTTACAGTTCGGAGACAGGCGATGTTACATGTTGTTGTATCACGTTGCCTGATACCTACAGTTATAATTAAAGTATTGTTTGTGTTACTTGATAGCGTAATGGTAGCGTTCTGGCCTCATATTCGTGAGGTCCTGCGTTCGAATATAACCTCGTGCTATTTATGTTATTTTTTTGTTTTGTTTTTAAGAGAGAGATACAAAATATACATAATTGCTCCTTTCCCTTTTAAGATTATTTCAGTAATTAACATCAGGTTCATGATTGTATTATGCCATGACTTTATCATTACTTATTATGACATTATAGCCGCAAATGGAAAGAAAAAAAAAGATTTTATTCTCAACAAAAATATCTTTCGTGGCATAAACAAAAGAAACTTACTGGCATCTGCCTTAGAACATTCAAACAATTATTCGTTCAAAAAACAAAACAAAAAGCTACGATTCAACATATTTAATCTATCTTTCCCACATCTCGATCAAATCTTGCATTCGATTATTTTTTACGACGCTTTATCAACATCTTGGTTATTTAGCGTCTGAATGAGGTGAAGGTAATAATGCCGGTGAAATGAGTCCGGGGTCCAGTCCCGAAAGTTACCCAGCATTCTTGCAGTCGAGTGGGCATGGAATCGACTAGAGTCTTTTCAAATAACAACTATTCTCAGCCACGACATTCCAAGCATCCTGGACATACATAAGTTTTCTGCCCATGGGCAGGTCTTTCACTGCAAACCCAGTATTCTCCAATCTTTCCTATTTTCTGCCTTCCTCTTAGTCTCCGCACATAATTCACATATCTTAATGTCGTCTATTATTTGATATCTTCTTCTGCCTCGAACTCTTCTCCCGTTCACCATTCCTTCCAGTGCATTCCTCAGTAGGCAGTTTCTTCTTAACCAGTGACCCAACCAATTCCTTTTTCTCTTTCTAATCAGTTTCACCATCATACTTTCTTCATCCACTTTGCCAACACAACTTCATTTCTTATTCTGTCTGTTCACTTCACACGTTCCATTTTTCTCCACATTCACATTTCAAATGCTTCTATATGTTTCTCTTCATTTCATCGTAATGTCCATGTTTTTTCCCCATACAGTGCCACACAAAACACTTCACTAGTCTGTTCCTTAGTTCTTTTTCCAGAGGTCGCAGAAGATGCTTCTTTTTCTGTTAAAAGCTTCCTTTGCTCATGTTTGCAGTTTTTCTTGGGAAGGATAAATGCTTTAACTTCCCGTTGCTTTCCGCACACCACTGTCTCTTTTGAAGCTTAATAGATTCTAGGGGGCCCAAGCGTGGCGGTGAAGAGAGTGGATTTGACTAATTGGGGCCTGCGGACTTCACCGAAATTCACCGCAAGGGTTAAATATTAGTTCTATCAGAATTTTTGACCCGATCAGAGACCGGGAAATCCCAATTAGCCATTGTCTCCCGCATCCTTGAGGAACTTCTACAAATCATCAGAAAATCTTGGAGGGGGATTGGGCCAATTTTTCCGCAAATGTTTCTTTACTTGTTCCCTCGTAGTTCAGTCGGAAGAACGTCGGAATTTTGATGTAAACGTCTCAGGTTCAATTCCTCGTCACTCCTTTTCATTTTATTGTGTTTGAAGATAATATAATATAATAATCTAAAAAGAAAAAAACTAACACCAGTATTATGCAACTGTATTGTTCCAAACCTAATATTAAATTTATGTTATTTATGTCGCTAAAGAACGATAACAGAATATAAATGATAAATATCGGTTTGTTTAATTAATATAACATATTATATAATATATAATTAATTATTTAAATAAAATTACCTATTTTAAAAAGAAAAATGGTTATTTATATTACAATAATTTCTTATATAAATTCAGAGTATTTATATCTCGAAAGAAAGATAACAGAATATTAATGGTAACTTGAATATTATTTATAACGCGAAAGAACGGCATCAGAATATAAATTATAATTTGAATATTATTTATATCGCTAAAGAACGATTAACAAAATAAAATGAAAACTTGAACAGGGCCCGAACTCCCAATCTTTCAATCATTAAGCGAGCACACTACCACTGGTCTACGAGGCGCAGATATCAAATAATTCCATAGTTACGGAACTGCTTCTACAAGGACATGCATCGTGTAACATCGCCGTGACCCGAAGTGGACTTAGAAAATTTTCGCTGTTCACGAGTGCGGCCACTTTTTTTTTTACAACTGTACCTATCCACAATATAAAATATACATAGTGTAACAAGATCTCACCGACAAGTTTTGAGGAATGACAGATCACACAGAGAGGATCATTTTTTGTTAAGGAACATATGCTCGATGACACGTCCTTAAGGAACTATGTATCCAAAAGTTAGATTTCTGGTATTTTTTTTACAGAAATGAAATTCAATTTTCCATGCATGTTATGGCAATTTAAAACAACTAGTTAAAATTACGTGCTCTGTTACAGTACCTCATTACACTTTTAACACCTTCGCAGTGTTCACCATCCAATTCTGTCAAGCATGGCAGAGTTGTGATGATTTTCTTGGATGATAAGACAGACTGAAGATGCACATCACAGACCAATAACAAACTACAGCAGTGTAACAGAGATGATAAGGACTTAAGGCGCCCAGTTATGCAACATGTGTGATACGGAATGAGCTTCTAAAAGGGACGCATAACTCATGAAAGACGCGTCATTGAGCATATGTTCCTTAACAAAAAACGGCCCTCTCTGTGTGATCTGCTATTCCTCAAAGTTTGTCGGTGAGATCCTGTTACACCCTGTATACAGAAGTGAAATAACCCTGCAGATTTTCAGAGTATATAGCTCATGTTGTATGTAACAAAAATGTATAATGCCATATTTATGGAAAGTTAATAGTTTTCTCAGAAAAAGTTCTTTTTTTTTTAATGTTTAATACTCTCTTATTCGGTAACTATTGCGAGTAGGATCATCATTTTTGTCCATATCAATAGAGAATCGAATAAATAATCATTTATCTCTCTGGCGTATTTCAATAGCGTGGATGGATTTCGTGTAAATTCAATTTTAAAAACACTAATTTCAAGCCACTGAACGATGCGAGTAGATTGCAACGTCATAGCGAGAGAAGGGGACTCGCGTACAGAAGCAGACCTGAATTCGTTGACCTCTTACATCTATATTACGAAAAGAAAGAAGACTATGTTAGCGGCGACTTTGCCAGATTCCTGAAATTCCAACTTAATTTTCTAATTAACCGTGCATTTAATCACGAAACGGAATATAGGTTTTCTATTCCTTTAAGTGTACCCTATCGTTACTTTCAATCTGCATGGTTATTTGACTTTCACTCTGTATATAGGTTGTTCTGAAAAAAGGTTCCAATATTTATACAGGAAGTAGTACGCATCAAAACAAGAAATAAAAGTCCTAAAATTAATATTTTCTGAGAAATGAGCAAATATTTACCATCACTATAGGAGCACCATATCTTACACTTTGAGCTCTTGGTAAAGAAACAAATGAGGAAACAGAATGTAGTCGTTTGTCACTACGCATTAAACAGCATTGAATTGAATTTAATTTAATTTACGGGAGGGGGGCACTATGGCGCATCACTGCGACCTCTTAAGGTCTATTGCGCTAACCCTCAAGCTAGGCGCATTCCCAAACCCACACCGGATGACTACACTAAGGTTCGCTGCGTAATGTACCTGAAGCTACTTAACGTCGCTATGTAAAAAATTATGACACCTTCTCATATAAGTAGGGTATGCTTCGCTAAATATTTGAATTAGATTAATTATTTGTTATTTAAACATTCTTATGGTAACCTCTGATATTGTTTTAGAATCTACTGCAAAAAGCAGGCAGATATAAGAACACATAATATAAAGACGATTAATTACAAGAATTATAAGAATATGTTATAGAAGTGGGTAAAAGAGCTTTCGGTCTAAGGTGATCTGATTTTGCTCGACTTGTATATGACTATGCTGAATTGAAGAAGATACCACACAGATTCAACAAGGAGAAGAAACAGGCAGGGAAAGATTTTATTCAGAATGTCATGAAAAGATTGAAGTTTTCTTTTCGAAAAGCAGAAGATATGTCGGCTGCTCGACTGGCTGCATTAATAAAGTGAATGTAGATGAATTTTTCAATTTATATAGAGAAATACGATCGAAATAAAATTTAAATCTCATCAGATACACAATGTTATGAGACGAAATGTTCGACTGTTTCCACAAAGACACCGTCAGTACTCAGGCCTATTGGCAATAGGCTCTGCTGAGAGAGGAACGAATGTTAGCGTTGCTTGTTGTGTTAAGTGTGACAGTTTATACCTCCCTTTTTTATTTACTCGATGGTAAGAATGCAGGCAGCATATCTCGATGGTGTACCCAGGGGCTAAACGTAAAGTAGCATTTAGCTCAGAAGATCTGAAAAAAAAAGAACTAAACAATGTTCCGGCTCCTCTTCTAACTCTTCAATTGAAATAGAATATGCAGGCAGTGATTCCGAGTATGCAGAAGAAAGAGAGTGCATCATTTGTGAAGAGTTTGGCAAGACAGAACTGTAGTATCAATGCTCACTAGGCCAATAGTGGGCACATGCCCAATGTACAGGCTTGGATAAGAGGGCAGCAAAGGAAAAGTCTTATATTTGTGATTTTGTGATAATTAAGTAGGCTTCAATAAAATTTCATTTCATTCTTAAATAGAAATATTATTTCGTCATCTTACCCACAATTTGAAATCTTACCCGCATGGGTGGGTAAGTTGACGAAAGAGACAAACATGGAGAAAAGGAGGTAAAACTGAAAATTTTTCAGTTTTAAGAAATTTTCGAGAATACATTTTTAATAACAATAAATCAAGTAATAATACTATAATAAATACACCGCTTAGGGATAAATTAACAGCAAGCAAAATAAACAAGAAAGCTTAAGGTCGTCAACTTACCCGACCCTCCCCTAATTGGTAGAGCCCGGATTTCCATCAAGTGCATGTTTTTATATTAACTTGTTACACTTCTCAAATGTTGACTTATGTTATGACTTATCGATTCTAAATAACCGTACTTCTTCAGTGCATAATGCATATTTTGCATTTAATAGCACATATTCAGAAATTTATAATGCATAACATGTTATTTTTCTTTGGCTTTAGTGCTTTAGTGCATATATTATGTTAACTTGCATAATAGTGTCTTTTATGAATGTTGCTTTGTAGAATCCGTTATTTCCACGTTTTTGTCTATTGAGAAGAAAATGAAAGAAAGTTACTGGTAATATGGTTTCGTGGCATCCTACCTGACATCTACTATTTGGACTTTGTTACACTGGAATTTCCAACCTCCAATCCCCAACAAGCCAAAGATCAAAATATTGAAAGGAAGAAAGGAAGAAGCACAATACTTGAAAACTGCAATTTAATATAGGCCTACTTTTGTGTCGAATTGTTAGCTCTATTGCTATAGCTATAGCTCATGTTAGAACTGTAAGAAAAGATCTTGTGTCAAAATGGATTGAGGAAAAGGAATATTTCTAAAGACAGATAGTGATGTATCGGTAGTTTTTTGTGATTGTTGTGATGAAGATGTAAGTACTTGTGTATTTTGGGGCGCGCGATAGCGTCGCGGTTAAGACGTAACGCTGCAGAGTCGGAAGATCCGCGGATTCGATTCCTGATGAGGTCATTGTCATGAGAAGACGTAAAAGACTAACAATTCGACTTCACTTTGTCCTAAATTTCTACGCCTAAATATGAACCTGTTACTTTTTGTGTCTTAAAAATATCATTTTCTGTGTTCTGGAAAGTGCTTCAGATAAACACATGACTTAAGTGAAGAAAATTTTGAGAAATTAATTGTAGTAAGTTGTTTTGAAATAAAATAAAAATGTAACATAACGTAAAACTCAATTTTGATAGTGCTTATTTTTACCGTTCTTTTGTTTCATTGTGCATGTTTTCTCATATGATAGTGTGTGAATGCATTCATGTTTTAAGAGTAGATAGTGGATGGAAATCGGGGCTCTAGTAGCCTAATTGCATACACCACAGACTATTCATTAATTTATAGCAGCGGTCTTCAGCATAATGCACCCTCGGGGTAGCGTCTCTTACCCGCGAATATGACATTGCACTAGCGTGAATCCGTGGCTGCTGGCGGGTATGCTGTCTACCTATCTCTTCTTCACGATGGAGCATATTTCATTGCACTCCTTGCACTTTACCCATTTCAGCGAGTGCTGACGACCAATGATTTAAAAGTGTTCTGCCCAAAGGCAGGCCTTTCACTGCAAACCCAGCATTTTCTAGTCTTTCCTATTTTCTGCCTTTCTCTTAATCTCCGCATATGATCCATAACTTATATATTAATATCGTTTGTTATTTGATATCTTCTTCTGTCCCGAACTTTCTCCCGTTCACCATTCCTTCCAGTGCATCAGTCAGTAGGCAGTTTCTTCTCAGCCAATGACCCAACCAATTTCTTTTTCACTTCCTGATGAGTTTCAGAATTATTCTTTGTTCATCCACTCTTTCCAACACAGCTTCGTTTCTTATTCTGTCTGTCCATTTCACATGCCCCAATCTTCTTCTTATCCCATTTCTAATAGTAATTTCTCTTCACTTCATCGTAATATCCATGTTTCTGTTCTATACAATGCCACACTCCATACAAAACACTTCAATAGTCTCTTCGTTAATTATTTTTTCAAAGGTGCACAGAAGATGCTCCTTTTTCTATTAGAAGCTTTCTTTGCCATTGCTGTCCTTTCGATTTCTGCCAGCAGCCACAGACTATTAAGGTAGAGTATTACTGAAGAGTATAAACAGTTAAAATATAGTTTACTCAAGCAAATTAAGAAAAAATACGCTGAAACTGTCTGCCTCTTTTATTAATAATGGACACAAATTCGCTCCGACGGCAGGAATCGAACTCAGGACCTCCTTTTCTAGGCTCTCTACCACTGGGCTGCGCCGAGCCTCAAGCCACGGCCCCGGATCGAACTCTTCTCCATTGCTTTTTCGCTTTTTGGCGTACTCCATGTTTCGATATCATAATGGAACGTACAACTTGGGTCCTATGTTCGAACTTCGGAGCTGGATCGAATTTTTCTCCGTTATTAATAAATAATAACCACAACAGAAAATTCTGTAGGATCAAAAATTGACAATATCATCACATTGATCTAATTGTCTTACCTTTTTGGGTGAATTATGTGTTGAGATATGAAATATTTCTTTTCAATGTTTCGTCTAGAAGAATTTGCCCACCATTGAAAATACTTCGGACCCAAATGTATTAACGTAATTTTGCAGTTTACTGAGTGGGGAGACACTGAATTTAAGCATGTTACTACTAGCTATTTTAAGCAACCACTGACGAATTACAACTGAAAGAAAAATAGTATAAAACAAAAAGTTAATTTCAACATTTGCCGTTAAGTTACATACAGAGTGATTCACGAGGATTTATTGTCACGGAGCTTATTTCCGAAGACATTCTGAGCAAAAAATGTCATATAAACATTTGTCCTTTGTGCCCCGTGTAGGTATTTAGTGGAACCACAACATTCGCCATTGAGGTTTCAGTGACTGGAAGCATGCACATGATCGTATTAATGGTCACAGAAAGTCTAGCAGTCATAAATCATGTGTACTAAGTTTTCATCAGAGAGCTTCTGCTTTAAGAAGAATTGATGAAAACTTGACGTTTCTTATTGATGAGGAAATTATAAACTGGAGGGAAATACACAGAAAGGGGCAACTTCATGTCTTTCAGCAGCAACTTGTATGAACAGATTTTTGCTATCCTGGGGAAGACGTTGTACTAGAAATACTGAAGCAACTAAAGCTAGCAAAATATTTTCGGTAATAATAGTAGATTGAGCATCAGATGTGTCGCATGTCGCTTTTGTTTTGCGGCACGTCGTTGCTGGTAAGCCAGTAGAGAGGTTTTTGTGTTTTCTTTCTTTCTCATCCTTGGCATAAATCTGAAGAACTTGCAAGTACCATTTGCAACCTGCTAAAAACATGTCATTAGCAGAGATAAGAAGTTCGTACTAAAACTGTTAAGTTGTGTGAGCTTGGACTATATACTCTTAGGCTATATACCGAATGAACTGTAGTGACGCAGCTCTCAACATCAACAAACCAGCAAAACAAACATGTACAGTCAGGTGGTAGCCAAACTTATCTTTGCGCCAATGATCCATGGCCTTGGAATCAGAAACAAGATGTGGAGCTTGTTTGTAAAAGGTATCAAATCCAAAATTTTCTAAAAATGAGTTACATGTGACAGCGCATACCACTAGGTTTCGAACTCTGAAAACGAAAGAATTTTTGTCAAAAAGTGCCTAATCCTGTGTATAGAGGTCGTCTAAATTTACATTTTATAGCAAAACATAACATAACATATCCACTTCAGCTTTCATAGCATAAATTACCAACTTCCTCTTCCATATCAAATATTGATATGGTACGTGAAACGAAGCAATATTGGGCCAATACAGATGCTGTGAGTCAAAGAAAATTTTTAATGGTATATAAACACATAAAATCTCATAAAGGACAGATTCAAGGGCTAAAAACTTTGAAATTAGTGAAACCAAACGACCGACTATTCATTCTACAACAGAACTAGTAGTCTAGGTATTGGCCTACATTCTGCATATACAGTGTACGCACAAATGCTCAGAAATTGGATAAGATATGATTGTATTTTAGTTCAACCGAAAGAAATAGCAAAGTGTAGCCATGTAAAACAAACTAAGAAAAAGACTTCATATGTCTTCTTTCTGTCAGAGGGTATGAATTATAGAAAATTTCACTTTAAAAGAGAGTCGTGAAAGTAAATAACTTTGGCATCAAATGCATCTTTATTAATGTTATTGACGTTCACTATGATGTGTGATAAGTTTTGCTTTTGTTGTTGCTAAGAAAAGATGTTAATTCTAAATGTTGTCTTATATGTGAAAAATTGTAATTAATACTAAATGTCACAAAACATATTATAAGTTATTTAGTAATCAAGTACACTGTATGTGAACCTTTTTGAATTTTTATGCCAAAACGTACCAAAAGCAAAATTAAATTTGCAATAACTTTGGAATAAAATGTGGAATAGCTTGAAATGTGCTACAAAAAACTTCAGAGAGGTGCAGATAAACCCTAAATCAAATACTGATATATTACAATAACTAGCCATATCCGTGCTCTTCGCTGCACGTCTTGTTATAAATACATATCACTGACTTAAATCTGTTATATTTCCAAATACGACTTTGTTATTATTAATGAATAGGCATAATTAGTTTATTATAAGTTATAAGTCGTTTTCTCCTGAATTATTTTGAAAGTTGTTTTTAGACGCATAAATGAAACTGTTATTACCATACAATACACTCTGGAGTTGTTCAATTAATTCTACTTTTAAGCTTGGTATTACGACTTAACAGCGTCTGAAACAGAATATATTTTTAAGACCAGAGAATTGTTCTCTCAACTGGAAGAAGATTTTGTCACCAAACAGCATCACTTGGAATAAGGTGTTGCACTGTCTTGTATTATTTAAAACGTATGTTGATAACGGATGTACTACTATAAGTTTTTAAATGGTCGTGGGGGATCTTCACTCTCAGAAATAACAATGTTTCCAGCAGCACAACATCATCCATTTGCTTCATTACCCCATTTTTGCGTTTCATTTGATCTGTTTTACCTATTTGAATAACATTACAATGAACATAATCGATATTTAGATCATAATGGAATGCTAACATACGTATTAATATACGTATTAACTCTTGACTACGCTGTCCAGTTCTAGCAATGCGCTCTCGTGGTTTGTTATTTCTCTGAGAACGTTCAGCGCTGTTTTCTCTTCTTCATTCCTGGTAAGTTCGAACTCTCTTATTGGCATGTCAATCAAGCGTTCGATGCTAGTTTTTCTTGCTCGAACCACTGAAATATTTGAATAGTCATTAATAAAACGATTCTCCCGTTCTTCCTGACTCTTATTAAGTCCCCAAATTTTGTTTAGCTTTCAGGCAGAAGTGTTTCGGTGAAATATTTGTTTGGCATTTTCAAACAGCACAGGCCTACCTGCCTAATGTTAACGCATAAAGTCTTTTCTCACAGAACACTACTCGAAATTATTAATGTGCAGCTTATATTTATCCATTAAATGAATGAAACACAAATCGAATTCAAAACACCACATGCACACTGCTCCTCTAGCAGACAGCGGAGCCTGAGTGCTGTCCATCATGATTTTCAGTAGAACAAGGCACAATCGCTTGGTGTCATCTACAGAGCGTTCGTTTACATAATATAGATCTACAGGCAAGAAGGCCTAGCAACCCGCGGCAAACCATCTTCCCAACTCTCAACAGTCCACTTCAGCAAATCTGTTAAGAGTGGCTGTGTCGGCATTAGATTGCGTGTTATTCTTCTGATTGTGTTAGTGAAGTGTTTAGATTTGCTCGTTCACATAGCACCACAGAAATTTAAAATTTACATTAAAGCAAAGGATTTTCATGGTAGAGACTTATTGGAAAAGAGTGATTGCGGAAAGGTAAAAAGATGATTAGCAAGAAGATTTTCTATTGTTAATGTTCCACATGTTAACACTATACGCAACCTCGTTAAACATTTAGAGAAATGGGTCAATATTGAATAAAAGCAGCAAAAAACCACGTTGTGTACTTACTGAGGAAAAACTGGATGAAATATGAGAAAGATTGGATTATATCTCATAAAAATATCTCCGTCATCTCGCGCAAAAAATTGGCATCTCTAAAACCACAGCATATGAAGTCATTAAAATACTTAAATCCTTAAAAGATATCAAGGTAAGTTCAGTAATAATAAAAATGCCGATCGTACGCGAGACGGTTTGCCGCGTGTTGCATGGCCTTCGTGCCGGTTGCGCGTCGCCTGGTCGATCTACATTATGTAGGCGAATGCTCTCTAGTATGTGACATCTACAAAATGGGACAGATTATTTGCTAATGTCCAACCTACATAACAAAATAAGATGAAACTTCGATGTCCCCTCACATCACAACGTACTTAAATCAATGAAAATAACCTTAGAATTATAACACACTACTATAACTATCGTTGCTTATGAGATTATACAAGCTGGTGCATAGCACGATCGAGAGAGGGTCTCTGAGCGTCATGACAATTTCTGCCGCTAGGTTCGCCTCGCTGTACTATTAAATGATGAATATTTCCATTACTAAGCATTGTGTATCGTGAAAATTCTTTGATTAATTTTGCATTACTGATCGAGTACGAAGATTATAAACATAACAAGCGTATTACAGTCTTATTTGAGATTTATTGATGGCTTGTTAAATGCCAGTATGCAGATTTTCAGCGTCATTTAATGGAATTTACAATTTTGTTTCCCGAAAGTCTGAATTTGTTGAATTAAAAATTTTGCTTCCAAACTACATTGTTCATATGGTTCATTTACTTTGGCAAGTTGATTGTTTTCAGTTCCGTGTTTTTCCTTCAGATTTCGTTCCCTCTAATTTGTTATAATTGCTGAAAGTGAACTACCGGTTTCTGCTACTTTCAGACATTATTATTATTATTATTATTATTATTATTATTATTATTATTATTATTATTATTATCATTATCATCATCATCAAAATCAAATTAATATAGTTCTTAGCTTGTCTTGCCTTAAGGCAATCAGTAGCGTTATTCGAGGAAAAGAGTATGATTTACCATCATCATTTACAGTATAGTGGCGAAATATTCCACGACAATGGTTAATTATTACTGCTGAATATTGACACTTTTACGATTTGCATTATTTAGGATACAACCAGGGACGTCGCTAAGGGGGTGCGAAAGGGTGCGCAAGGACCCCATAAAAATCGGAGCACCCCTTTCCGCACCCCAAAGGGCAATTTATTAACAAAATACTAGGCATAAATTATTTTGAAGAACAAAAACAAACAAACAATTTCTTGGATGTGAAAAAACAACTACTTCCCATAGTGTATCGTAATGGATGTGATGAGCAATAATAATGGTAATAATAATAATAATAATAATAATAATAATAATAATAATAATAATAATAAAAATAATAATAATAATATTATTAATATTAATAAACAGATGTATAGAATGCGCGCAAGTGCATGAAAGAACATTTTGGATTTTTTATGTACCACATTTTTACAGCTCGCACCCCATTTTTAAATCTCGCATCCCATCCGCACCCCCCTTGCTCTGATCCTGGCGACGTCACTGGATACAACATACGCAGCAATGCGATTTTAATGTTGAGCATGCCGAGTTTAGTGTAACGTACTCCCCTCATCCTCCAAGCCAAATCAAATATTATCACGACATTACGAGTAATAAGTAAATAAATAAAAAATAATAATTACTACAATTATTTGTTGTGATAAAGTACAATTATCACTGCATGGTGTACCGAAAATTTTACTTTATGTTTTCATTAAATTGACATGTCATGAGTGACGACAGAAAACAGCTCAGGGGAGCGAGATTCAGAGATTACTAAAAATGAAATGAGGATCGCGGAGAGCAGATGCGCATGTGCCTATGGGAGGCAAATTCTAAAAAATATTGTCCCTGAGATTCCTGAGATATTTGTTTATGTTCTGGGAAATGATCAAATTCGAAAACCATTTCTAATCACATATATTCCAGTCTAACTTCCTAATTAATTTAATTCTAACTCCTAATTTAAAAATTGTTTACACACACTAAAATATCATAGCATTTGGTATTGCTACCCACTACTGGATTAATCTTGCACAGGATAGGGACCGATGGTGGCGGGCTTATGTGAGGGCGGCAATGAACCTGCGGGTTCCTTAAAAGCCATTTGTAAGTAACAGGTTAATCAGCAGGCCTATTAGATATTACACCGCTGCAAGTTGTGCAAGAAAAATCGCACATTTGTACTAATCATGTATTGTGACTGCTGTTTGCTTTAGTAAAAATCATAACACTTCAACGTCAATATATTTTTAAAAAAGAAAGGGATAAGTTAGGTCTACTTACAAATGATTAAGTTATGAAGTCAGGTAAATGGAAGATAATACATTACCTTAATTCATTGGGATAATAATAATAATAATAATAATAATAATAATAATAATAATAATAATAATAATAATAATAATAATAAATGAATAAATGAAAAGGGTAGACTACAGTGTTCATGTAAAATATATTAAGTTTCTTTCATTATTTCCGAAAAGGTACGGCGTATGAATTGAACAGGAAGGTAGTACCTTAGTTTATAATATGTAATATCTTTTAATATCAAGAATGACAGCCTTTTATTGTAATATAATTGAGACGTAGAAATTTGGAAATTACGTCTATTATCCATAAAATATTGTACGAAGCATTTAATAAGCAATGGTGAGTCCTTTAAATGTCCCAAATGTCAATGTCATTTAAGTATAGAACAGCGCTCCGAGCGGCGGAATTGGCATTACTAGGGAACCACTTCAGACTCGTATTTCAAGCGCTATGCGCCAGCGTGTATAACCTCGTAAGCAACGATAACTATACATTACCGTACCTGTCCCAAATATGTAATTATGAAATAAAAATATGTACCATTATCTTTCTGAATAATTAATAGTTAATGTGTAAATGTCGCGTGTACAATAGATTTGTGAAATTATTCCATCCCTATCATTGGTTCATAAATAAACACAACGCAAAGTAGACATAAAATTTTATTACCTTCTAATAGCATTAAATTTAACTAAATATCGATCGTTCATCGTTAGTTTCGACAGTACGAGTATATCAAGTTTTCTGTACGTAAGAGTTTGTTTTAATCATGCTTTATCATGCATCTGTGCCCGATCCTCGATTCACTCTGGAGCTTCTGTAGTGACATAAAGACTATGTCCATATGAAGGAACTACACTTTCCAATGATGAAAGAATTATCCAAATCGATTAAATAGTTTCCTAAGACTGCCTCATACAAACATAGCCTACATTCTCTCTTTATAAAAATATTTAGTATATTATAAACACGTCATATGAATATCATGCGTAT
The DNA here is from genome assembly GCF_040183065.1 of Periplaneta americana. Taxonomy (NCBI): domain Eukaryota; kingdom Metazoa; phylum Arthropoda; class Insecta; order Blattodea; family Blattidae; genus Periplaneta; species Periplaneta americana. The sequence goes on from NC_091124.1 coordinate 108,346,697, forward strand.
GCATATTAATCCGATTGTTGTCGAAGACCGCTTTAAATAAGTGCAGTCATTTGTTTTATCTTTATTATTCGTATAATCTGAGTAGCAATGGCTTAAAAAAAACCCTGTTATTTTAAAACTAATATATTATGTCGTTAAATATCAGTTCTACAAAAATTTTGCACAGAATTAAACTTATCGGAAATCATTTTTAAAGAAACGTTTGTTATGTACCATTCTTAATCAAAATCAATAATAGGGGATATATTTCGATTTATTTAATTCAGGCCCCCTTATAACTCTCCTTTCAAATAAAGTATTTTGAATGCTATATAGCCTAAAATCTAAAGTATTTTGAATGCTATATAGCCTAAAATCTAAGCTACAACGAACTTAATTTATATTCCAATTTTTATATAAATCGGTTCAGCCATTATCGCGTGAGAATGCGACAGACAGACAGAAAAACAGACAGACAGACAAAAACTTCAAAAAAGCGATTTTCGGAATTATGCATGTTAACACCAATTATTTTTGGAAAAGTGAAAATTACCAGAAACATTTCAGTTACAGATTTATTATTAGTAGGATAGATTATTGTAGCTTCAGTAATTTTTTTTGCTCTCCTGAAAATTTGTCCAATTGGATTTGATACCTTTTGGAAACAGGCTCCATGAAAGAGTCTCACAATTTGCAGATGTTTCCTGAAATGTCCATGCCCATTGATGAATGCAATTTCTCTCTTCCTTTTCTATCTATTTAAATGTAGGAGAGACCTGGTGAGAGCTATACTGAAACTCTTGACTAAATCTTTGCCAAGAGATTGACCAGGATAAAATGACCACTTATTTTGGTGTTCTTTCCTGGCCCATGCTTTTACTGCGGTTGTTACACTTGATTTGTTGATGTCTCAGATTGGCCCTGGGCCAATATAGGAGTTATTTGCACTTTTTTCGGCAGTTTGTCCAGTTCTTCATTTCCTTCAATACCCTAATGTCCTGGCCCCCGCCGTAGTTATGTAACAGTACTAGGAGGATTTGAAGGCAATCCCACACCAATTTTGACTTAAATTGGTGGGAGCCAAGTGCTTTTATGGCAGTTTAACTGTCTGTAACGATGAGAATATGTTTGTTTTAATATACTTTCTCAACTCCTTTTTGAGCACAGGTCAGGGTAGCAAATATCTCTGCCTGAAAAACAGTACATTCCAAGACTAATACTAAGTTTTGTCTTGGGGCATGCACTGTATATCCCTGCTCCTGACTGGGTTCCTGCACGCGAGCTATCTGTATACCGGCTGCTCTGGACTCTTGTTGTTAAGAGAAATTTTCTCTCCATTTGAAAAGGATATGCTGCGCTTCGTTGAACAACTAAACAAACTCCTAGAATCAGAGAGTGTGGGTTTGTTAGGAGTAGACTGTTGTAATAAAACATTAATTTCCTTTTAGTATAATTACTACTCTAAAATGGCAATAGAAAGCATTAAAATGATCACCATAAAACAGATGCTTATTTTATGTAAATTTCGCAAAATTAATTAATTGTGTGTACTTATAAATTAAGTCAATTACCTTAATTTTTGGATTAAACTTATAGAGAATGTCATTTGTATATAAGCAAGAAAGCGAAAGTTCATCATCTTATTTGAATACATTTAAGTAAGTTATAAAATATCACCCACAACTTGGTAAAGGAACTGAATTGTTGTGCAAAGCGTAAAATATGTAGTGACAATATATAAGATGTGTCAACTTCATGGTACTCGTTTTTATTTGTATTTAAGCTCCACATAAATATATTGTAATTATTAATTAATTTTCTAAAACAAATGTGTATTACGTATTAATCTGTGTGTTCTGCATAGGAATCGACGTTGGTGATGTAGAAAAGGAATTAAATCAGATGTACAGTAGCTGTCCATGTATTGTGGGTCCCTATCACCACAGCATGGCGCGTCCTCAGGTTGCGGATAGAGGAGACGGCCTCCAGATATGGACGGTAGCTGCGAATATATTGAATAAGCAATCGTGGACAGCCGATAAGGGGTGGTCCTCCAGCTTGGGGGTTGGGCGAAGGGCTCACAACCCATCACCGTAAAAAACAGCTTGTTACGAATCCCTACAATAAGCCTCGGAATAGGACTCATTCTCTGGGACGACCACAGCAAAGGAATAAGGTTTTGAGATTTGGCACTTGGAACGTAACTAGTCTTTATAGAACAGGAGGGATAACAATAGTAGCAAAAGAACTAGCTAGAAATAGAATAGACTTCGTGGGAGTACAAGAGATTAGGTTAGATGGGAATGGCATATCACAAATAGGAGATTACTTGTTGTATTATGGGGAAGGAAACAATAATCACCAATTAGGAACAGGATTCTTTGTTCATAAAAGAATAAAATCAGCAGTAAAAAAGGTCGAATTTATCAGTGATAGGTTATCATATTTAGTACTTAAGGGAAGATGGTGCGACATCATAGTTATAAATGCTCACGCCCCTACAGAAGAGAAAGACGACCATATAAAGCATAGCTTCTATGAGGAATTGGAACATACTTTTGATCAGTTACCTAGATATCTCATGAAAATTTTATTGGGAGATTTCAACGCTAAAGTAGGACAGGAGGATATTTTTAGACCAACTATTGGAAAAGAGAGCCTACACGCAACTAGTAGTGACAATGGAATTAGATTAGTCAACTTTGCCACATCGAAAAATTTAATTGTCAAAAGTACAACATTCCCCCACAAGGATATACATAAATATATACTTGGACTTCTCCAGATGGATTGACACACAACCAAATAGATCACATCTTGATAGATAAACGGAGACATACTAGTATAGTAGATATTCGAACTTTCAGGGGTGCAGACTGTAATTCTGACCATTATTTGGTGATTGGAGAATTAAGAGAAAGATTATCAGTAGCTAAGCGAGTAGAGCAACAAGTTAATATTACTAAATTCAATATTGTGAAATTAAAGGACGAGGAAGCTAAGCAAAATTATCAGGTCGAAATTTCGAATAGGTTTGCCACTTTAGAAAGTTCCGACGAAGTTGAAAAAGAATTAGATGTTAATAGCGTGTGGGAAAATATTAGAGATAGTATCAAAATTGCAGCTGAGCAGAGCATAGATTATTATGAAACTAAGAAAAAGAAACCGTGGTTTGATGAAGATTGTTGCATTGTAGTAGAAAGAAGGAAACAGGCAAAATTGAAATTCTTACAGGATCCAGTTGAGGAGAAGAGAGATAATTATTTCAATGAAAGACGGGAAGCAAGCCGTACACTTAGGAATAAAAAGAGAGGTTACTTGAAGGAAAAACTGAATGAGGTAGAAACAAATAGTAAGAATAAAAACATTCTTGATTTATATAAGGGTATAAAGGAATTTAAGAACGGATATCAGCCAAGGGTAAACGTGATCAAGGATGAGAATGGTGACTTGCTTGCAGACTCTCCATCAATCCTAAACAGATGGAAAAACTATTTTGCGCCGCTCCTAAATATACATAGGCCAAATAGAAATGATCGGGACGAAATTGAAATACAAACTGCTGAGCCATTTATACCCGAACCCACGCTTTCAGAAGTCGAAATTGCGATAGAAAATCTGAAAAAGTACAAGTCTCCAGGTATTGATCAAATTCCAGCAGAATTAATACAAGAGGGTGGAAGTGCATTATATAGCGAAATTTATAAACTTGTACTTGCAATTTGGGAAAAGGAAATTGTACCAGAACAATGGAAGGAGTCCATAATTGTACCTATTTTTAAAAGGGGGGACAAAACCACTGTGGTAACTTTCGAGGAATATCACTTTTGTTGACGTCGTACAAAATTTTGTCCAATATCCTTTTGAGAAGATTAACTCCGTACGTAGATGAAATTATTGGGGATCATCAGTGCGGTTTTCGGCGTAATAGATCGACTATTGATCAGATTTTTTGTATTCGACAGATAATGGAGAAAAAATGGGAGTATAAGGGTACAGTACATCAGTTATTCATAGATTTCAAAAAGGCATATGACTCGGTTAAGAGGGAAGTATTATATGATATTCTTATTGAATTTGGTATTCCTAAGAAACTAGTTCGATTAATTAAAATGTGTCTCAGTGAAACATACAGCAGAATCCGTATAGGTCAGTTTCTATCTGATGCTTTTCCAATTCACTGCGGGCTAAAGCAGGGAGATGCACTATCACCTTTACTTTTTAACTTCGCTTTAGAATATGCCATTAGGAAAGTTCAGGATAACAGGCAGGGTTTGGAATTGAACGGGGTTAAATCAGCTTCTTGTCTATGCGGATGACGTGAATATGTTACTGAGAAAATACGCAAACGATTAGGGAAAACACAGAAATTTTACTTGAAGCAAGTAAAGCGATCGGTTTGGAAGTAAATCCCGAAAAGACAAAGTATATGATTATGTCTCGTGACCAGAATATTGTACGAAATGGAAATATAAAAATTGGAGATTTATCCTTCGAAGAGGTGGAAAAATTCAAATATCTTGGAGCAACAGTAACAAATATAAATGACACTCGGGAGGAAATTAAACGCAGAATAAATATGGGAAATGCCTGTTATTAATCGGTTGAGAAACTTTTATCATCCAGTCTGCTGTCCAAAAATCTGAAAGTTAGAATTTATAAAACAGTTATATTACCGGTTCTTCTGTATGGTTGTGAAACTTGGACTCTCACTCTGAGAGAGGAACATAGTTTAAGGGTGTTTGAGAATAAGGTGCTTAGGAAATTATTTGGGGCTAAGCGGTATGAAGTTACAGGAGAATGGAGAAAGTTACACAACGCTGAACTGCACGCTTTGTATTCATCTGACATAATTAGGAACATTAAATCCAGACGTTTGAGATGGGCAGGGCATGTAGCACGTATGGGCGAATCCAGAAATGCATATAGAGTGTTAGTTGGGAGACCGGAGGGAAAAAGACCTTTAGTGAGGCCGAGACGTAGATGGGAGGATAATATTAAAATGGATTTGAGGGAGGTGGGATATGATGATAGAGACTGGATTAATCTTGCACAGGATAGGGACCGATGGCGGGCTTATGTGAGGGCGGCAATGAACCTTCGGGTTCCTTAAAAGCCATTAGTAAGTAAGTACAGTAGCTGTAGAAGATGTAAATAATAAATTCATATCTAGGAATTTCGTAAGTCATTTGTTATGCCATCACTCATCACTGCACATTACTTCAAGAAGATATTATTCATTGCTTCGAGATGCTAAATTGTGATATTTTAAAAACGTTATTGGAAAGAATAGATGAAGAAAGAATGATGCTGAAACTGATCAGAAAGAGGAAAAGGAATTGACTTTGTCACTGGTTGAGAAGAAACTGCCTTCTGAAGGATGTACTGGAAGGAATAGTGAATGGGAGAAGAGTTCGAGGCAGAAGAAGATATCAGACGACATTAAGATAAATGAATCATGAGAAGACAAAGAGAGAGGAATAAAATAGGAAAAACTGGAGAATGCTGGGTTTGCAGTGAAAGACCTGCCCTTGTGCAGAACACTATGAATGAATGAATGAATGAATGAATGAATAAACCGTCAAAACCCGAAATTCGTCAAAACAAACGGTAACATCAACATTCAGTTTTCTAGGATCTTCTATGCTTACAGTAAATTTCGTAGCAAATTTGGGCGACAATGCACGCCTTGCACACCCAAAGTTACGTCACTCAGACAGACATATGTCTGTCTCTTTCTCTCTCACTCACATACACACAGAGACATACACAGACACAGAAACATACATAGGGATACACCATAGACAATCATATATATATAACTAGCCGTACCCGCGCGCTTCGCTGCACTTGTTATAAATAAATATTTCAATTATGTAATTACTTCATAATTTCATCTGTTATTGTATGATGTTATGACTGAAATACCTATGTTGTTAATTGTTTTTATTGTAACATTCGGCAATAACTGGCCGAGTATATAAGATCTCGCGCTCAGAGGGGTGGAGTTTGGAGTTTGAGATGGCCTACAAACCACAAGTCATGCTAAAGATGTTGGTTTGTTAATTATTCAGTATGGAGTATGTGCACTATTTAGAACTGTTACCTCCTATGCATTACCCTAGCTCACCCAAATACGTAATTAAGCAATATGTACTGTTATGTTACTGAATAATTAATACTTAATATGTGCCGAGTGTATATTTGTAAAATTATTCCATCTCTGGCTTTCATTCTTTCATAAAAAACGCAACGCAAATCAGACATCAAATTACAGTTCGGTAACTTCAAATAGCATTAAATTTAACTGCAGTGCATATAGCTAATTATTAGTTTCGACAGTATATAAAGTATTCTATGCGTAAAGTTCTGTTTAGTCCTACCTTATATGCATTTGTCCCCAGTCCTCGATTCACTCATGAGCTTCTGTAATGACATAAAGCCTACGTCTATCTAAAGGATCTAGACTTTCCAATGATGAAAGAATTATTTAAATATATTAAATAGTTTCCTGAGATTGTCTCATACAAACACACAAATACTCACTCTTTATAATATAATAATATTTAGCATATTATAAACACCACCGCCGTCTGGATCCCCTCGCCTAGCGTTCGTTGTTAACTGCCTGCTCTATGCTGCCGATTTTGCGTAAAACCTAGTATCATAGATGGCAGCAGCTAACGCATCCTTCACGCAATCACGTACAGTACAAGAGTTGTATGAATTATCCGGTAACACATAAAATTTTTTAATTTTTTTGTTTTGAATATTATTTTTACGAGCATGCAAGGAAATTACATTTGACTTCACCTTCTAAATTTGAACAAACACACATCCTGTTGGCATAATTCACAGTTTCAGGACCTTCCTAGACAGCGGTTTACTGTAGCGCACATATCGCAAGAAATTTTCTGTTTTTTTTTCTTTCTTTTTTCTCCAATATTTGCTAACAATGGCCTAACAAATTTCACTGGTGAGTATTTCGCTAACCATCTTTTGATGACCCGAGACACTACACTTCAGTATAAATCACACTGTGAAAGGAATGACATAAAGTATTTATGCATTGTTATCAATATGAGGCTCGATTTCTTACAGTATGGCACAGCAGCTTCAACAAATTCTTGAACATCTTTTATTAGCCCTGCAAAGGACTGTTTAGGATAGCGAAGACCTCCTCTATCTTGATTATGGATTAGTTCTATGAGTGGTGTTGATGAATTGACATTGAAATGTTGCTAACACGTATGTCACAACTTAGTCTTTCATCCATAACACGAATCAAATATCCACAAACCAATGCTTGAGTGGCTGTTTGCAGGTTTATGAAAACCATAACTTCAGGCTCTCGAATTCTATCGAGATAATTACGTAATTCGGAAGAATATTTTCATCAGTAGATTTAGCACTGGAGCTCGTGCTTGGTAAGCTTTCGCCACAGTAATTTTGATTTCTGCTAGCAACGTTGCACTTTTAGAAGAAATCATGATTCCAGATTTTAGCATCCTTTTTATGGCACATGATGCTGTGCGTGCATCTGTAATGTCACCTCCCAATCTAATCAAAACTGAAGTAAAGTTTACGATTATGATCGCATGGATGAGGGACACACGTCTTGAGTTCTCCGCCTCCAAATTGCTTAAACATAGAAACTTTAGTACTGTGCTATCACTATCCTAAGTACATAGAAACCATAGTCTTCTACAGCATTTATAACTTGCTTAATTAAAAGGTAGAGGTCGGAGTCTTGCAGACATCTAACTAGGAAATACGCCACGGGAATTGTGTACTTTGTAGACAAACCGTTTACCACAGAACAGAGGAGTTTGTTTGCTAACACAGGATATTTCCCTATGCTTGCGTCATACGTCAGCATTGACTGCTCCAATAAATTTATCAATTGTCATATCATAGATAAGGCGTTCCTTTATTGTCATTTCATCAACGACAACTGAGACAATCTTCTCTGTTGGTTGCAGGTTCTCACACTCAGCTTTAAGCCTTCCTTTACCAACTGTAAAATGTCCATATCACAATCAATATGACCCATGTACCTGTCTAGAGTACTTCGTGAAGGAGCAGAAATAAAGCCGGAAGTTCTAGCATGCTCATAACCCTTAGGGGATGTTATCCTCCACGCAACACAGTATCGAATAGATTGTTCTGACCACTCCGGTTTTTTCCTTTCGAAATTAACTTGTTCCAATAGGTACACAGCTTTCTGATTCTTTTCGTTTGCAGCCTCTTTTATCATATTGATTTTATTTATTTATGGACACTCGTCGAGCTTTTTCTGCGCACTTTCAAGTTCAGATTTTACGTCCGCCAATTGTTTTTGAAGTCTCTGTATTCTGGAGCGAAGCCTGCTATTTCTTATCTTCTGGTGAGCATTATTTCTTGTTAGAAAATTAACTTGAATTCCGATGCCACTCTCTACGTGACTTTCATTTCCACTATTTTCTATTGATGGACCTACTTCATTGTTGATTGTTTGTAGTTCTTCTCGATGTGTATTTTCTCGTATTTTCCGAAGAGTTTTCTTTCTTTTCTGAAGATAGCTCGGATAATCAAGAAATATGCTTGATACAACACCAGGCTTTAAAATCTTTCTTTTACAATTTTCCCTATAGTCTTCTTCTTGGAAATGAAGGCTACAAACACGTGAATAATCGGATGGAATCCACTTACTTCCTTTGGCATCACATTGTCTTCTTATAACAGCTAGCCACCTTTCTCGAAGTTCTTCGGCCGAGGGAATTTAATTAAATCTCATTTCTACCGAACTAGATTTTCCCTGTTTGGATTTACAAAAAGGCACACAATAATTAACCATTTTCAACCATTACTACGTTTGCGACTATGTAAATCTGTGCGTGAAGCTCAAACACCGACATGTATAGATACGCACTGCTGTACACCACACCATTGTACTGATATGGGTGCGTTGGATGGCGCCTCTAGCGGAGAATTATGTCAATACATGTGTACGGCTGGTTCCATGTTAAACTACAGCATAGAGCAGGCAGTTAACAACGAGACGCTAGGCGAGGGAATCCAGACGGCGGTGATAAACACATAACATATCATCTGTATATTAATCCGATTGTTGTCCAAGGACTCTAAGGCCGCCTTAAATAAATGCAGAGTCATTTGTTTTATCTTTATTACTCGTATTTTAATCTGCCTGGCCATGATATAAATAGCACTTTTATTTTAAAACGGGAATTATCTCGGAATATGGTAATGCAGAATTCCTGCACGGAAATATTATGTACTTCGGTACATCATAATAATATTAGTCCTATCAAAATTTTACATAGAATAAAAATTATCGGAAATCGTTTTTAAAGAAACTTTTGTTATGTAATATTTTTCATAAAAATCAATAATAAGCTAGATATTTCGATTTATTTAATTAAGGCCCCCTTATAACCTCCCTTTTAAATAAAGTATTTTGAATGCCATATAACCTGTAATCTAAGTTACAACGAACTTTATTTATATTCCAATTTTCATATAAATCGGTTCAGCCATTATCGCGTGAAAAGGTAACAAACAACCAGACAGACAGACATAAAATAAAAAATTTTAGTTTCAGGTTGATTAATTATACATGTTGACACCAATTATTTTTGGAAAATGGGAAATTACCGGAAAAATTTCGGTTACAGATTTATTATTAGTATTGTATACAGCCACATACGCACATACAAATACAAACACTTAAGAATAGACGGAGGCATACAGACTGTCACATACACAAGTACTTATATCTATGTGTAATATAAGTCAGTTGAAAAATATTGGTTTCGGCTGTAATAGTTTGGTTATAGGAATTAATAAGTTCCCAGAAAGTGACTGGTTTTGTTGAGCACTTGAGCAGCAGTAGGAATACAAAAGAGCAGTGTCGCATGGAAATATACTTTTCCGCTTCTGAAAATATGGTTCTAATAGAAGGTAAAGTTTCACAACAGAAAATTTAGGCCTAGATAAAATCATTAGGTGCTGGAATGTCAATTATGAATACCTTAATTCTAAATTTATTAGTAGATGAATTAGTTTAATAGCAATATTGAGACATGTATCAACATCATAGAGAGCAATAAGGCCACTAAATGCGTTAATAGTAGTTAATTATTCATAATTTAAGACATAATAAAATAAAGTTTCTAACCACAATAATCTATTAGTGTTTTTGTCACTGTATACCGTTATACTTAATATTCACTAATTATCGTTATAGTTATTGCAATTTGAGTCGATACATAACATATAAATGCATAAATTCGTAATTTTAGCTGCCTGGAATTGTATTTGTAGATGCCTAAAACTGTATTTTAGTGCCTAATTTTAATAATATTAGAGCCTGGTTTAGATGCCTAAAAATTGGTTAATGGCCTAAATTTCCCAGCTCTATTATTATGTATATAAAATATAATATGTATATTTTTGTGAAATGTGAAGATCCATCATAACTGTGAATTGTAAAGTTGACTGATAAATAAATATCATATCATATCATATCATATCATATCATATCATATATGATTTTTTTTATTATTATTTGAGTGAACTCGACGTACCTATCTTGTGTGACAAACTTACGAGAACACTGTACTTGTTAGGAAGAGCGTGACAGAGATACCATACAATTCATGTAATTTTAATCCGCTTAATTTTAACTAAACATGTTATCAAAGAATAGTACAATGTAGTAAGTTAATATGTATTTTAATTCAGTACTTTAGAATACATAACTAGATTAAATCGTCAACATAGTGTTCATTATAAATAACAATGCTAAGGACCTGAAAATGATTTAATTAAAGCGAAAACGTTAGTCCAAATATAGAAGATGTAACATTATTGAATTCGCGTAATAAGTAAAGACGGAAATATTGAAAAGAAATTTGTTGTACCTATACGTGTGTGAGAAAAACTTGGTTTAAATACATGTGGAAAGAGACGTACAATCGATGTAATATTATTTTTAAAGTAAAACAAATTATTTCACCTTACGTATAGTATTTTATTTGTTCTTCAGAGTAGAAAATGGCTGATAGATTTTAGAAGATTAAATTTTATGAGCTTAAGTGTTCACTATTTTTATTTGTAGGCCTACAATAATATTAAACTATATTCACTTTGTTTTGAAGAGTGTAGGCCTATGTTTATGAATGTTGAGAGGAAAAAACTTCTGTGGAATGTTATACCTATGTTATTTGACATCCCTCATGTTCCAAACTTACACTTAAAAGAATGCTAAAAAATTGAGCATAATAGTAGTGAAAATATTTGCAAAATATTCATTAAAATGATTTGCTACTTCGGTGGACTTTATACAGGGGCGAATGCTAGTCACGAAAGTTAGGCTTGCTCTTTTATTCAAAGAGGAAGATGGGAGGATATAATAATTCATAATTAATAAAAATAATCAGATCTACATAAATAATTTATTTTATAATTATGAAATCATTATGAGTCATAAATCATATTCGCTTATCAGATGTAGAAGTTCGATATGATGTAACAAACATGGCCAACAAAACAGTTTATTTAGTTTTTTCGACCCTGCCAACCAATGCATATTGTTGTATTGAGCTGCACTGAACGAGCACACATATTCTCTATGTCTGTCTTCTCTTGAATAGTCCTACGGGAAAATGGATTTAATAATAAGGTTTCAATAACACACAATTCCGAACTCATTGAAATACTTCAAATTAATGTTTAAGAATTAATAATATATGCAGCAGCTAACACAGTTACATTGCACTCGCAAATTAAAGCACATTCCCGCTGTCAATACTGCTCTGTGTAACGTTAAACAGTCGTTGGTGTAGCTCTTGGACCAGATCTTCAAACAACACATAACAGAAGCATGTGCGCCTAGAACGGACTAAGAAGGAAGGCACTTGCGCGCGCGTCATATTCTCGCTATTTCTACGTCTTTCCTGTAGCTCCAAGAAACGAGCAAGGGTTGCGATACTTGCGGTATGCAACCTGCGGATGGTATTACGCCTATACAATATTCCAAAAATCAAAATAAATTTTAATGTACGTCATCCCATTTTGAGAAATACACATTCTACGAAAATATTGGGCTTGCGCAGCAAGCATAGCATGCCCTGAGAAATTGCCTCTGACTTTATAAGAGTAGTGTCATTAATTTCAATAGCAATGGTGTTTTCTTATGTTTATTTATTAGTCGTCCTGCTGCTCTGATTTTGCTATCTAAAACGTAGAGAGAGTCGTTGTGAGATTGTGTTGGCTTTACAGCTGCAATGAAAGTAAAATTTATTCCTCTGAAATTAAAATATCTTCATCAAAATGTGTATTCATTTGTTCGCACGTAAGTGCATGTAAATGACGTATCTTATAAGTAGGTTACGTTAAAAGTAGGCCTATGTGCGCGGAAACTGAAAATGTATTACAAATTGAAGTAAACTTATCATAAAAAGTTAAATTATATCATCTCTATTTGTTACTTAAAATAATGTAAAATGCTGGTACTTAAGAAATTAAAAAAATAACTTTAAAAATATATTCAGTGCATCTTGTATGGCTTAAATTTCCTTTTCTATTATCAAGATTATGTCAGCGGTAGAGTTTACCCAAATTTACGGTCTGGAAAATAGTTAATTTCTTAGGAAATGATGGGGAATACGCCACGCGATAAAATCAGCCCTAAAAATATATTGTCTCTCCTAAGCAGAAAATGAAATGACGTCCTTGGTTTTGAGGTTAGTTATTTTGACTTTTCTCACATGAAATATATACGAAGTTCAAAAGATGGATAAATGCATTTAATTTGCCACCCAAGTTCGAAAATAATATATTTCGAACTATGATTCACTTGAATGTAAGAATAAAAAGAAATTAAGTTTATTCTAAATTTCTCAAACTTGTAATTTTTAGATCAGCTTCACGTAAAATTCTTGTAGATTTCTAAAATAAAATTAATACGAGCCATATACATTTACTGTATAGCATAAAAATCAAATAAATTATGCAAAATCATTACGCTGACGTGTTATTATAAGTACTGTACAAATCTATAACTTGCTAGCCACTTGAGCGCTACTGTCGCGCCAGTTGTCAAACGTTGGAATATTATATACGTATGGAGTTGCGCGACAGTTATATTAAGCCTGTGGCAATGTACTAGGCAATTCCCATAAACCAATGCTTTTTTCTTAACCTGCAATCCTCTATAAAATATTTCGTGAATTGAGCTTTGTAAACCGTAAGTATTCGCAGCCGACATTTCGCCTCATTTTGTAAATTCCGAGAGAGAGCGGAACAAGCCACATTCCGCTCCGAGTGTACATTAGACTAGCCCGCCACTCGGCTAAGATCCTCGCTAAATGGCAGCACTACACAGACAAGCCCGATTTCCCTCGCGAGGGACGCATATTGAAGAAAGGGAGACATTTTTCTCACTTGTGTGCAGCACCAACTCAGGTTTTCCGCCTTACGTGACATCACTCATCTCGTGAGGACGAGTCCTTGTCAAGTTGTATAAACAGCTCAGCCCGACGAGGGTGAAGCGAGTGTCGTCCGCGCCCTTAGCGTACTCATATGACTCCTGGATATTAGGTGCAACTCCACTAATTCTTCCAATAGCACTCCTGACATGTATTCCTCAAGTTCATCTCAACTTGCTCGACCCCAGCTTTTCCTTCACACCCTCTGTGGTTGAAAAGTGGCGATGCTAAAGCGTTTATCCCTTGATAACAGTTTACCGTTTTCTCGTTCCTGGTTTCGGGAAGTCGAGAGCTGCGGATTGTTTGATCCTTCGAGTGCGAGAACTAACCACGAACTCAGATTCCATCTCTCTATCGCTCTCCTAACCCCACATCATACCGTCAGGACAAGCCTAATGTTGCCCCATTCAGGCACTCCCGTAACCACTGTCTTCGTTTGGCACGAATCCTATCTCACCATATCGTTGTAATTCCCCCCCCCCCCACAACGAAGTCGCAGGACGATTTTCAAAATTACAAATTTTTACCGAGGCACTCCTATTTCCCTTATCCCAAGAATCAGGGGAAACAGCTACAAATCTGTTATCTTACAAAAATCTTACCTTTCTTTATAATCACATCAAAGCAGCCCTTGCTCTAAAGCAGCGACGCTCTTGTCTGTCCACCTCTCACCACCCCGACGACAGCCAGAGGAAAGCAACGGAGATCATTGCACGACAGTTGACACCCAACTTGAGGCCTTTTCTCATTTGGTATTGTGATGAATCCATACAGTGCCCAGAACCCTTCAAATTCTTCCGAGAGGAGTAATTATTCACATCCAATCATATTCCGACTATAGGGTTGCCCGGATGAGGCGAATACTACGTGAACTGCGGCACCTGTCCCACCTACCACGCAATGTGTTTCGGGCTGAGGACGGACCTCAGCTCAGAGAAACTCCCCTCACGTGTAATTGTTACCTCAAACAGAAAGACGAAGGAAATATGAAACTTGAGATGCTGCGGAGACTTACAAGCAATCTTCGTTCTGCTGAAATTCCCTTCAAATTTCATGGATTGGAACACCATGTGTCACGACCTACTCATCGAGGCGCATGTACATTCATCCCAGTAGACAAGTCTCTTTCAACGGTAGCTGAAAGTTGAAGCCCGGGATTGACTAATGCTCTTCAGTAGCATTTCTTATCCTTGGGTAAACTGCAGCAAGGATTGACTCGCAGCTTCTACAGCCCGGCTGTTAGGGGAAACTTTCCAAGCTTCTCTCTATGGGAAGCCACAATGAAAGGAACAGGCCGACGACTAGTTCATCACGCGGAAATCTTTTCGTCACAGGCGACCCTATCCGAATGGCGATCCCAACATGATCGATCCATTTATCACTGAGCTTCTACGGCTACACTCCGACTGTTTCTCAGACATCCGTTTAAAAACCACACTGGAACAGACATGAAGAGCTGTTCCCCAAGAAGGCGATCTCAATCTCACCTCTGCTAAACTTTATTCCACTCTATCATCAAAGGCTTCGAAGTACCACAACTGCCTGGGGTACCACTATATGAATATGGAACTCATCGCCGCTAATGATTCTCATATTTTCACTTACGATCAAAGAAAATTAAAGTGACTTGAATGTAAGCCGACCTTATCTATGCAATTTCATACTTGTCGATGTGACGCAATCAATCACAGGAGCTGGCTTGTTGACTCAGCGTGGACTAGTCATTGATCTGAAAGCTTGATGCATGGTCGATCAAGGCAGTGGATCTTCTACATAAATTCAGCTAACTCATGGGCTTATTGTCACCATATGATAAACTCCTCTTCTCGAATTCTCGGTTAGCTCGAAAGAAACGGCCTTAATAGGAGACAAGACAGTTCATTACGTCGAGATTTTCGCTCATCCGCGACGCCATCCACCTGATAACTTATAGCTGTCAAGAAGGAATTCGATTACTTTCTCCGCCAAGATATCTGTCGGTCAACGAAGAGTAACTAGCCAAGTTCTCTGTATGCTTCATAAAAGTAGTGGAGAGCGGCGGCTATGTGGCGACAATTGGCGTCTAAATTATTTTAAGGTACCTGACCGACACCCGACACCTGATCCACATATACAAGACTGCACGCACTTACTTCATGAGTCACCTTATTCGATTAATGATGACATTCGAGCCTATCATCAACTACCAATTGGGGTAGTAGACATTCCGAAGATTGCAATAACAATCCCATTTGAAATTTTAAAGTAATACACCACTGACCCTATTTCCTATTAAGGCTGATTTATGAAATCAAGCTCAAGTGAAAGTTCACATGTGCTTTAGTAATAAATATTTTTGTCTCGAAAATTGTAATGAACTAGTTTCCGAAATAAATGACTGTTACGAGTGGTCTGAATCATCCTGTATTAACACACTGAATTAAATGCATTAATGATTTTTTACTGTAAAACGTACGAATTTCTAACACAGTCTAAACCAGCGATGGGGAACTGAGTATCATGGGTAAAAATTCCATTTCAACTCCTTCCAAAAATTTAGCACCGTTTGTTTATGAAGTAGCGACGCGGAACATTGACTCACCGTTAATTTGCAGTGGCGTGTACTTAGCATTGAATATGACGGAAGTTTCTTATGTTTGATCCTAAGTAAACATTTCGGTTTTCCATTTTGAAAAGATAAAAAATTCTTTTCTTTTCGTTCATCGTAGATATTAAATGTTTGTTTCGAAGTCATCTCCTTTATTTACTCGATAAGTAAACACAATTTTCTTAGAGAGTAATGGGTCAACGCCAGTGATCACAGCAGAGGGGGTTCAAGATCATGTACTCGGCACTGGCATTGGACTGAGTTGAAGGAGAAAAAGAGGGGAAGGTACTCAGAGAGTACATTTTTCTCATCGCTGGTCTACACTTTTATTCTCATAAGGATGTAGACTGCAATAAAACAAAAGCATTGTAAGTGATGCTATCTAAATTATAAAATAAAAGAGGCTTTAGAAAAGATGTGGCATTCACAACTAAACTACCACGAAAGATTTTTAAAAAGTCATATTTAAAAATAATAGTTGTTATTGAAATAAAAGGTGCGGTACGTATGAAGTAAAAATATAATCTCTCAATTGTTAACAAAAGTTAATATTTTCTTAACTAGTGTAGAAATGTTTTTAGAGAAGTTGTGTCACTTTTAGAAACGAAACGTCACGTTGCGGTCCACGATCTTCGATCCGAGGACGAACAGATACTGTATCTCGGAATCTTAGGGACACAGCAATGAATATTAGTCTGTTTGATTTCGTACCCTTGCAGATTCTCTTGCTGTTACATGTATTAAATGAATATCGGCTAATTCAGCATCATTGAATCCTTCAAATGTTGGTGAATGAGCTTCATGCAAGGTTAATGACCCTTAACTGATTGAGAAAGTGTGTTTATGCTGAAGTGGACCTATATGTAATCGAAAGACGTTCGTATAGTCTAAATTGGCAGGTGTTTCTAGTACAGGCATTCATAAAACATCAGACCGTAAAATGCATGACAGATTTATAGAAAAACTATTAAAGTAAATAGGGCGTTGTTTTGCATGCATTATTCTTAAAAATATATCAAAATATTTGCACGTATATCCCTAACACTCTGTGTATTATTTCACACATTACGGGCTAAACATGAATACTTACTTATACGTTATATTTAGTTTATAATACTACACTAAAAATCCCATTAGTGAATTTGTATTACTACTTAAGTCACTTAAGATGAAGTAACACAGGAACCAAGAGTCCTAAGAGCCCAACAAGGCAACTATCCACGTATGTATGTCATGTAAAGGCGAGAAAATCTGTGTCATTGCCATGGCAACATGCACATCTAAAATACAAGGTGGGGCAGAACGAATTCATGATTTTGACTTACGTAATATCTATCCGATAGTTGGGGTGGATTGAAACTAGGCATGGCATAACATGCCATTTAAGGTTAGAGTATCAATTGTTTAGGTTTACATGGCAACGATGTCTGTTTTGTTACTGAAATCAACAAATATGAATTATTTTAGTAAATGTACTGAATAAACATATCTCGTTGGTCAGCAGAACATCGGGCATTCACTATTGAAACACTAAAAAGACGGAGACTCGGTGACAACAACACAGTGATTATGCAGGCGGTATTTCAACGTTGCAAGACATGGACGAGTTCCGGATTGAGAAATTACGAACAACAGCTTTTGACAAACCTGCAGGCAGAGTTCGAACTCTGTGTACACCAGAGAACATAGAAAGAGTGCGTGCTGCTGTCATTCGCAGTCCAAAACGATCTGTACGTCGACAAGTTGTTGTCCTTAACATATTCAACAGGTCTCTTCGTCGGGTATTGCACATAGACTTAAATTACTGTCTGTACAAAATTCAAATAGCTCAAGAATTGTCGGACCGTGATTCATCTCAAGAATGGAATTTTGCAATGAATTTATTCATTTAATGAATGAAGATCCAGGGATTATTCGTCACTTAATGTCATACGAAGCCCACTTTGAATCGTCTGGTAGTGTAAATAAACACAACGTGCAATACTGGAGCGCTCAGAATCCTCGTGAACTGCATATGAAGCCACTTTATAGCCAGAAGGTGACAGTTTGGTGTGGGATATTGACATTCAGTACATTTGGACTTTATTTTTTTTTGAGGATGCAAATGGCCATGCGGTTACTGTGGCATCTGACTGATACATTAGTATTCTGACCGAATTATTCTTTCCATTGTTACGTCGTCGTAATAATTATAGGCATCGTCAGTATTTGGTATCAACACGAGGGCGACATCATACACTGCTCGGAATTAATTGAAGACTCTACGAACAGTGTTTGGACACAGGATCAAGTGTGAATTAACGGGAGGGGTTGGGGGGGGTTTCCCCCTTTTGGAAAGTTATCCCCCTCTCGTCAATTCTTATTAGCATCCCTGCCAGGGATAACTTCTATCCGCTCCTCACAAAATATAATTGTTTTAACACGAGTATACTTTATAAAGTATAAAGGAAGCAAAAAAAAAAAAAAAGATCTATTAACATCACTGGCAAGCTGACAGCAATCAATAACTTAGGAATTACACATCTTCTCATAAGCTTGCTCATGGATATAATTATTATTATGATCAAGGTGCAAGACAAGCAACTCAGTACGACCAAGCGTTGAACCGTATCGAATGAGTAAAATAATAATAATAATTTTATGTATGGTATTTTCTATCTAGGAATCTATTCCACCTCATCAGAAATCTTAATTCATATCCTGCACAGGATCATTTCCCGCTTTGGTGATATCTCTTGGCCAGCTTAGTCACCTGATTTGACTGCTTGTGACTTTTTTTGTGGGGTTACTTAAATAGCAAAGTTTATGAAACTCGTCCAGCAGATTTAGATACCCTGAAGCAGAGAATTTGGGAAGAAATTGATGAAATTCCTGTAAACATGCTACTGCGCGTCATGGAAAATATCGTGACTCGAGTGAGAGAGTGCATCAATGTCAATGCACGACACCTGGCACAAGTTATTTTCACGAATTAACTTTGAATTTGTGCTCTGTAAAAATGTCAAACTTGTGTCTCCTAATTGATAGGTCTTGCAATACATGTTAATAACAGGTTACTGACAAGGGAAGTACCCCAGCTCGAACGGCTAAAACCGAGTGTAAATGCGTTTAAAATACAGAGCTGTGCTTGTTCTACCACTCATCAAGGTTATTTATCTGTAAAACTCCGCAGTCGTGTGCAATCAATGATTGAAGAATAACGAATCTAATGACTAGAGAAGCACAAATCGCTGAAGAAACAACACCGTGTAACAGACAGTTATGACAAGGAGATCCACAAAATACATAAATGAGGTGTTATGTGGCAAGAAGCTACACGACATTGCTTTAAATAATATACGAGTATAGGGTATTTCAAAAATCAGTTCAAATATTAAACCGCTATAAATATTATAATATGAGATAGGGAAAAAAACAAAAACATCACAGTGTTAGGCAAACAACGGGGTTTACAAAACATTGGGAATATGTTCGGCGTTCTCTTGTTCAACGTACAGCATTCTGTCTGCTACACCATGCATAGCATTTTGCAGATAATGTCTTGGAATATTGGCAATTTCTTGCGAGATGGCATTTTTCAGTTGCAGTAGGGTTGTTGGATGTGTGAGGAAAACTCGTTCTTTAAGGTAACCCCACAACCAAAAGTCGCCCGGATTGAAATCTGGAGATCGCGGAAGCCACATGGTTGAAAAGTGCCTACTGATGACTTTGGTCGGAAAACGAACCTTAATTGCGCGTGTTCACTCAACCATTAATTATTTTAGTAGGTCATTTTACGACGCTTTATCAATATATTATGTTATTTAGCGTCTGAATGAGAGGAGGTGATAATGCCGGTGAAATGGGTCCGGGGTACAGCACCGAAAGTTACCCAGCATTTGCTCATATTGAGTTGAAGGAAAACCCCGGAAAAACATCAACCAGGTAATTTGACCTGACCGGTAATTGAACCCGGGCCACCTGGTTTCCCGTCCAGACGCGCTAATCGTTACTCTAAAGGTGTGGACAATAATAGAATAAGACAGACTGTTACAGTAAACGGGGAGCGCTACTTCAGCATGTTACAGAACTTCGTCATCCCTAGACTGAGGAATCACGATATGGAAAACATAATCTTCATGCAAGATGGCGCTCCACCCCACATCTTTATCCCAGAAAAACAATTAATTACGCAGATGTTTGGCGATCGTGTCATCAGTAGGCACTTTCCAACAATGTGACCGCCGCGATCTCCAGATTTCAATCCGGGCGACTTTTGGTTGTGGGGTTACCTTAATGAACAAGTTTTCCTCACACATCCAACAACCCTACTGCAACTGAAAGATGCCATCTCGCAAGAAATTGCCAATATTCCAAGACATTATCTGTAAAATGCTGTGCATGGTGTCGCAGAAAGAAAGCTGTACGTTGAACAAGAGAACGCCGAACATATTCCCAATGTTTTGTAAACCCCGTTGTTTGTCCAATACTGTGATGTTTTTTTTTTTTTCCCTATCTCATATTATAATATTTATAGCGGTTTAATATTTGAACTGACTTTTGAAATACCCTATACTCGTATATTATTTAAAACAATGTCGTGTAGCTTCTTGCCACATAATACCTCATTTATGTATTTTGTGGATCTCCTTGTCATAACTGTCTGCTACACGGTGTTGTTTCTTCAGCGATTTGTGCTTCTCTAGTCATTAGATTCGTTATTCTTCAATCATTGATTGCACACGACTGCGGAGTTTTACAGATAAATAACCTTGATGAGTGGTAGAACAAGCACAGCTCTGTATTTTAAACGCATTTACACTCGGTTTTAGCCGTTCGAGCTGGGGTACTTCTCTTGTGAGTAGTAAAGATTTCAAAATCATGACTTCATTTTGCTCCAGCTTGCATATTTTGCTACCACAATATTCTTCCGCCAGACTTCACAAAACTGTTAAGTCTATACTATCGGCAGCTGTAATTTTGTACTTTTTTCTTGCCTATTAAATTTGTTTATTCTGTTGGTATAGTAATCCCAAATATTTTCTTTAGTAAATTAGATATGCCTAATCGGACCTCCTGTGCCAGAGGTTGCGGGTTCGATCCCGGCCCAGGTCGATGGCGGGACAAAATTCCAACACATTGGCGACGCTGATATAACCTTGGCAGTTGCGAGCGTCGTTAAATAAAGCATAATTTAGAATTTAGAGATATAATAACATTCTCTTCACTTTAATTTAAATATGTATAGGTCTTAGTATTAGGCCTATTTTACACCATAATAGAGTCAAATTTTGATTATTATTTGTGACAATGACGGAATCGGGAATTGCGAGTAATACAAAATCGTGGTTAATATAAAAGTTTCAACCACCGGCGTAACTCAGACGCTTGGCGCGCTTGTTAGCTAACCTGGAGCTGTGCTCGGGCGTGGTTTCGATTTCCGCTTGGCCTGATTATCTAATTGGATTTTTTTTTTTAGTTTTCCCAGTCACAAGGCGAATGTCAGGTAACCTATAGCGAATCTTCGGTCTCATCTCGCCAAATACCATTTCGCTATCACTAATTCCATTTATACTAAATAATCTAGTTTTAGTTGATACAGAGCCATTAGGTAAGCAAATAAAATAAATTATAAACATTTGTTAAAATAAGCAATTTTATAGGTCTAAAAAGTATATGCTAAGGTTATTTTAATATTTGTATTACCTTTATCACACACACACACACACACACACACACACACACACACATACACAAATATTCAAATCCAAGGAACTGAGTACTAAATTAGTAGCAAATGAAAAATCGTCCTTCACCTGAAATTGTGGTGGATAATTAATTGGTATGCACTGAAACGGAACACTTTTTTTTAATTGATGGCTGTACTTTTCTGAAAAGTGTTTTGTCAGCTAATAGACACTCGACAACAGGCTCTGTTTGTGCAGAATGTACTTTTGCAGTACCTATATGAAATACTGTTGCATTATTATTTTTGGTGTATTGGCTAAGCTGTAAACGCTAGTAACGTGTTCCCAGATTATCAAGAGAAAGTTAATTTCTTGTAGTATATTGTTTCTAGTTTCTCATTCAAAGAACCATAACTATCCTGCTCGCTATTAGTCTACATTAACACTCTTATATACTAAGCAATATTACACCATGTAACTTGCAACAGTTTAAAAGTGTTCTATTATATACCTGTCGATAGATGGCAGCATTTAGCACTGCTAAACTGGTGAATGGAAGAAAGTATATGAAGATGAGATAAAGCCAGTGGATATAGATGGATATATAGAAAGGATTGTTGCGAAGAGGACTCATGTTGACTTCGTAAAGTGTGGTATTGTATTTTGATTCGTAGGTAAGCTCCACCAGTTGTACTTCCCAGAAGCGTGGCAAGTTGTACAGAGTCGAGAACAGGATGATCAGAATGACGTAGAGGCGAGCACGTCCATATGTGCACAGAGACCGTGCCTGCAGTGGGTGGCACACAGCTACAAAGCGTTCCAGAGTCACCGTCAGTGTTAGGTAGACTGACACTGTCTGAGCGATTAATGCCAGAGGATAGACGACGAGCACCAGATGTGGATACACCTTAAATCAGAACACATAAGCCTCATTAATTCTTAATATCATCGTTGTTCCTGCAATAACTCCTATGTGACATATTTATCTATTTTCAGTTTTTTGCTCTATTAAATAACTTAAATAGTGATGCAGCAAATAATAAAATCTCCTATATGTAATTATATTCTTTTGTTTCGAAAATTTAAGAATTCACAGTCTCCTATACACGGCTGCCAATGGATGAATAAATGCGTTTTTTCTTCCTACTGAAAAATAGTATATTTTGCACATAGGAGTTAATGCAGGAAAACGACGATATATGAGGGGGTCAGAAGCAAAGGAGTATAAGTGCACTTAAGTTATTTGTGAGAAAATGTGGTTGAAAGTACTTAAGATTTCGTAAATTCCGTTAACATTTTTTATTTCAATTTTAGTGCATGGTGTGGTTAAAAGATGAATCCTTTCGCCACTAAAATTTTAAATGTTTTACTTGCTCTGGATGCACTTAACTCATGTTCTTAGATATCTCACTTGTACCCCTTTGCTTCTGACCCCCTCATATAAGTTAAATTAGTAATGGGCAATTCCATGAAAATGCCAACCTACATTCTAAAAAAAAATTAATCTCTCTGCAGAGCTGAAATTTCTTTATTGGTTATTACATTGGATCCAAAGTTCATGCAACTGTAAACATTTCATAAACAGAAAGCAGTTATTAAGTTGGCATGAATGAAGAAATGAAAATGGCTGCTAATGTAATTTGTATTTCCATCTTGTAGATCAAATAACTCCATTATTTGTGTAAGTGTATCGGTCTTGTCTGTTGCTTAAGTATCCACAGGATATGAGAAGTAAATGTATTGCATCAATATCCATGTAAAGGTTGATATACCAGAAATACACGCAGTTAATTTATAGTAGGTTATTTTACGACGCTTCATCAACATCTTAGGTTATTTAGCATCTGAATGAGATGAAGGTGATAATGCCGGTGAAATGAGTCCGGGGTCCAGCACAGAAAATTACCCAGCATTTGTTCATATTGGAATGAGGAAAAGCCCCGGAAAAAAATCTCAACCAGGTAACTTGCCCCGACCGGGAATCGAACCCGGACCACCTGGTTTCGCAGCTAGACGCGCTAACCGTTACTCCACAGGTGCGGACTACACGCAGTTAAAAACCATGCGATTGTATGGATGATTCTGTTAATATTTTTTATTGTACAGGTTCTGTTTTTGCGAGTTTAAATCCCCAAATTTGTCTGCAAAACTAAGTTTCCTAACTGAGCACTACTGTAAATGTAAAACAGACAATTTTAAAGACAGTTTATATAATAGAGCTTGGTAACGAAATTATTCTATTAGTTGCAAGCCATATTGATGAAAAATAATATATGAACAACCGCCCAGAACAAGGTTGTAACCAGCAAATACGAAATTCCTCAAACATGGGTAAAACACTTTGTACTGCACATACTTTTAATTTTTTTACACAAACATCGAAGTAAATTAACAGCAAAGAAATGAAATATCTTAGAAGAGCTGTAGGAAAGACCAGAAGAGATAGGATAAGGAATGACAGAATAAGAGAAGAAGTTAAAATGAGAAAAGCCTTAACAGAGGTGATTTATGAAAGGCAGTTGAAATGGTTTGGGCATGTATATCGTATGGGAGAGGAAAGGAAGGTTAAACAGGTGATGGCAATGAGAGTGGAAGGAAGAAAGAGAAGAGGAAGACCAAGGATTAAATGGGAGGATGCAATAGAAAGAATGGGCCAACAGAAGGGGAAAACAATGGTAGAGATGAAGAGAATGTGTATAGACCGGGAAAAATGGATGAAATGGATGGAGAGAGGCGAACCCGACGCTTAGCAGCAGCAGCAGAAGAAGAAGAAGAAGAAGAAGAAGAAGAAGAAGAAGAAGAAGGTTGACAACCAGACATATGTGCTAATTTTAATACCAGTACTAACATTACACATAGCGCATCATTAACAACCATTACTCACGAAAAAGTCTACTGATGAGAAATGAGAGTTACAACCTTGTTCTTATATATAGCTCTATTAGCAACGACCATTACAATGAAATTGGGGACCTAGCGCTGTCTGATTAGGGTATTGAAGTTTCCTACTTCATTTTTGCTGGTTATATGATATACATTAAAATATAAAAAGTCACACACACACACACACACACGCACGCACGCACGCACGCACACACACACACACACATATATACATACAAGGACATCATTTTATTTTTACTTGCATTTTTATTGTACCTGCATTTCTGAATGTACTTCACTCTCACCCCTTCACTAATGTCCTTGCTCCCGTCAGACACACAAACTTACGGCCGCTGTTGCATTCGAAGTCTTCAAGCAGTGAAGTAAACACTGCAGTGTATAGTGTGTTTCATAAATATGATTGCGTTTTCTATAGAAGAAAGAACCTATATTAATAATATCGTACTAAAAATTATATTCAAGAAACGATAAATTAAATTTCAGAGAATATGCTTCAAAATGTTTTTAATAATATGCGTACTGAATTAAAGCCTGCATTGTAATGAACGGCAACCATTTTCAGCAACTTGTTTAAAAATTCAGTTTAGCTTTTTTTGAATTGAGGTGGCTAGAAGCAAAGGAATGCTAGTGACATTTGTAATAACATGAGTTAAGTGCATCCAGTGTAAGCTAAAGTATCTAAAATTTTAGTGGCAAAGGGATATTTTAATCGCATCACACATTAAAATTTAAATAAAAATTTCACCGATTTTACGAAAGCTTAAATATTTAAACCCCATTTTCTCAAAAGTAACTTAAGTGCACTTACAGCCCTTTACTTATGTCCCCCTCAATTTAAATGCACTCTCTATATTGTATGTTAACACCAATAATTAGTATACTAAATAAAGTAGACATTACATAACGAACATAGCCGTCTGAAAAGTTGAGTTTTTGAAAAAAAAATGTTACTACTCTACTGTATTTTAATAAATTCCGTAAAAGTGATGATCAAACTGAAAATCGTAATATCGTATTTCCCTACAACATAAATGGATACACTACTTTTCTCTCCTCCTATACCTAGTAAAATGATTTGTTTACATATTGCACTAGTAACATCAAACTCCTGTAATGGAAGGGGGCAACAGTGTTTCCGAGTTTAGCCAGATTAATGTTAAAAATGTTGGTAAAAATAAAGTGATGTCCCTGTATATATATCTACATGGCCAAAACTGCTAAGGAGAGACAGCGGTAAAAGAGGGAGAGAAAAATTGCTGCAGGTGTTCATGAAATTGAGAAAGAAAAGAACCAAAAAAGAAAACAAGAAGAAAAGGAAGAACTTAAACTCACAACAATTGAAACAATAGAAGATTCAGTACAGAGCTGTGTAAAAACATTAAAGAGAAAAACTTAAGGTGGTAAAAAAGAGCATAAATGAGATTCTTCCTCCCACCATATACACTCCTCCCAGAGGTGGAAACTCCCCATACAAAACAGGACAAAGTCTGGGTGAGGCAATTAACCATATAAAAAGGGTGATGCCAAGAAGCCTCAGTAAAGTACAGAAGATAGTGAAATGCCTCAGCAAGCAATTCTAAATTCATAGAAATACGAACTCCCCTTGATATAATTGCGACATTATTATTATTATTATTATTATTATTTAATGTTATTATTGGGGAAATTCTATTCGTAACGGAATCACCCATTTTACAGAATTATGTACATGTTTAGAAATAGTGCAGGTGCAGAGGATAAGTATAGTGGAGGTGGAAATACAGGAATGTTAATTTGCTCACTTGGGTAAGGGAATATACGACATTTTATTTTCCTGACATTTAGAAGAAATGTAATAAGGAAACATAATAACTGGGCATATGGGAATGAAAAAGAATATCCAGATTTCTGTGAAACATAGAGAAACACACAGTTGTTATACATTTTAGGGTAGTGTAATTAAGACTGAATCTATTGGTGGAAGTTTTGTATATAAGCATCATCACCTAAAATAACTATGCCAAGAATCCTCAATGTAACGTGCCTCAAAGGAGCCGATGATAAGGTTAAGACTGTGGACAATCAATGCAATGTAGGGTCTTCTAGTGAAGGTGCTAAGTTACAAAATAAGAAAGAGGTGATAGATTTTTTATAAACATTGGATATTTTCCCATGGATTTCGTATGAAAATGTCAAAGTTCATTATTCTATATGTAAAACAGTGGCCGATAAAATCTTACTGTCGCCGGGATCTACGATTGGAGATAAAGAGCCTTTTAATACATTCGTTAAACATGGGTTTAACAACTGGTCGAGTACATTAAGGAGGTTTAAAATTTTATGAAAGGGGTAATTTGCATCAATCTGCAAATAATGTTAATGGGAAAGAAACAAACGTTTTTGCATCATTTAATACTTTCAAACAAAAGCAAATGTTTAATGCTACATTTTATTTGAAAAGAAAAATTCACATTTCTACTCTTTTGGATGTGTCAAGGACTAGTCCACGGTTAAGATGACGATTCTTCAAATTTCCATAGGCTTCTTAAGTTAAGAGCCCAAGATGTGGCGGAACTCGACTTATGGTTAAAACAAAGTGGTTGCAAATGGATCATGATATTGTTAATTAAATTTTAACTTTTATGTCCTTGTCCATACAAAGAAATCTCATTGATCAAATAAAGCAGTGCGACATCTATGCATTATTGTTTTTTTTAAGTAGGTTATTTTACGACGCTGTATGAACATCACATGTTAAAGCGTCTGAATGAAATGAAGGTGATAATGCCAGTGGAATGAGTCCGGGTTCCAGCACCGATACTTACCCAGGATTTGCTCATATTTGGTTGAGGAAAAATCCGGGAAAATCCTCAACAAGGTAATTTGCTCCGACCGGGATTCGAACCCGAGCCATCTGATTACAAGGTCAGGCGCGCTAACCGTTACTCCACAGGTGTGGACTGCATTATTGTTAGATGAGACTTGCGACATATCTGTGAAAGAACAAATATCAGTATGTTTTCGGATTGACGATAATAATTTTAGTCTACATGATTTTTTTTATGAACTTCCGCTAACAAATTCAGAAACTTTGTTCCAGGTAGTACAAGACGTTTTATTAAGATTTTCTCTTACCATTTATGGTTGTTGCTGTCAATGTTACGATGGTGCGAGAAATGTTAGTGGATCATTGAATGATCTTCAGTTCCGAGTGAAAGAACTTGAATCTAGAGCGTTATTTGTGCATTTTGCTCATTTTGTAAACCTGGTTGTTCAAAATTCTTTAAATAATATTTCTAAAATAAGAGATGCTTTGTCAATCCTTAAATACTTAATTCACTTTATTCGCTGTTCACCTAAGAGATTAGAGCAATACAGAAGTCTTCAAAACAACTTCTCTCTGACACTCATGACCTTTCTAAAGAACAGGATCTAAGGTCTTTTTGACCAACTAGATGGTGTATTATGTCACTAGTTTCCTTAGAATAGAACTATAGTGTGATTTTGCAATTTCGTCAGAACACAGAAACTGAAAAAAAGGGACGCAGGCTCAAAATCAAAAACGTTTATTGAAGTTCTGTTTAAGTTTGATACTCTTTTTGTCCTTAAAATGCCAATCTTGATATTTCGAAGAGTTGAAGCACTCAATTCATAACTCCAAAATGTTTCATTAAATTTTCGTGTCGCTAGTAGCATTATTGATATTTGGGATTCCATATCACAAATGAGAAACTTCGGGACATTTCAATGATTGTGGAAAAACACTAATGAAAAACCTGATGACTTGAAAACACATCCCCCACTTCTTTTCCGACCTTGGAAGACTCCTTTTAAATTTGATAATGGAAATACACATCATTATTCAGAACCTCAGGAGAAGTTCAGGAGACTGTGAATGAGCAAACAATCTGTACCTTCAAAATGAATTGTTGACTTATCTGCAGAGAGTAGAACAATTTATGACAGAAAAAGAAGATTCTAGATATATAATTTCAATTTATGGAAGTAACGTTGTTAGTGAGAGACTAACTCTGCATAGGAACATACTTTTAGATGTAGCAAAATAAAATAACGTGGTCCTAGACAGTTTCGAAGTACTTAAGCAACTCGGAGCAAGACCAGCAACGAGTTACCCTGAATGAAGCGTATAATTCCGGAATTAGTTAGTTGACACAAGAACGGTAAGAACACATTTCAAAACATTTGTTAAATTTCTTAGATATCCTTAAGAAATATGTCCAGGAAAGTTACTACTGTATTGTTGTTTTCTCAGTTATAATGTGTGGTTCTGAAGACTGATAAATATGTGAAACAGATTGAAGTATAGTGCAGAGGAAAGAGGGAATAATATATGACATTCTTGAAAGAAAAGTACCGTACCAGGAATAACATCGAAATTTACAAAACTATTAAAAAGAAACCGTAGTTTGATGAAGATTGTGTTAAGGGAGTAGAAAGAAGGAAAGAGGCAAATTTGAAATTCTTACAGGATCCAGTTCAGGCGAATAGAGATAATTATTTCAATGAAAAACAAGAATCAAGTCGTAAACTTAGGAATAAAAAGAGAGATTACTTAAAGGAAAAATTGAATGAGGTAGAAAAAATACCTAGTAAAAATAAAAACATTCCAGATTTATATAAGGATATAAAGGAATTTAAGAATGGATATCAGGAATAGGTAAACGTGTTCAAGGATGAGAACGGTGACTTGCTTGCAGAGTCTCATTCAATCCTGAACAGATGGAAAAACTATTTTGGACAACAATAAATATATATAGGCCAAATAGGAAGGATCAGGACGAAATTCAAATACAAACTGCTGAGCCATTTATACTCGAACTCACACTTTCTGAAGTCGAAACTGCGATGGAAAATCTGGAAAAGTACAAATCTCCAGGTGTCGATCAAATTCCAGCAGAATTAATAAAAGAGGTTGGAAGCGCATTATCTAGCGAAATTTATGAGCTTGTAGGCCTATTTTCTATTTTGAAAAAGGAAATTGTACCAGAATAATGGAAGGAGTCCATAATTGTACCTGGGACAAGACTAACTGTAGTAACTTTCGAGGAATATCACTTTTGTCGACGTCATACAACATTTTGTCCAATATTCTTTTGAGAATTTTAACTCCATATGTAGATGGAATTATTGGGGACCATCAGTGCGGTTTTAGACGTAATGGATCGACTGTTGATCAGATTTTTTGTATTCGACAGATATTGGTGAAAAAATGGGAGTGCAAGGGTACAGTACATCAGTTGTTCATAGATTTCAAAAAGGCATATGACTCGGTTAAGAGAGAAGTATTATATAATATTCTTATTGAATTTGGTATTCCCAAGGAACTAGTTCGATTAATTAAAATATGTGTCAATGAAACTTACAGCAGAGTCCTTATAGGTCAGTTTCTGTCAGATGAGTTTCCAATTCACTGCGGGGTAAATCAAGGAGATGCACTATCACCTTTACTTTTTAACTTCGCTCTAGAATATACGATTAGGAAAGTTCAGGATAACAGAGAGAGTTTGGAATTGAACGGGTTACATCAGCTTCTTGTCTATGCGGATGACGTGAATATGTCAGGAGAAAATCCACAAATGATTAGGGAAAATACGAGAATTTTACTTGAAACAAGTAAAGCGATAGGTTTGGAAGTAAATCCTGAAATGACAAAGTATATGATTATGTCTCGTGACCAGAATATTGTATGAAATGGAAATATAAAAATTGGAGATTTATCCTTGGAAGAGGTGAAAAAATTCAAATGTCATGGAGCAACAGTAACAAGTATAAATGACACTAGGGAGGATATTAAATGATAGAGGCTTATGTGAGGGCGGCAATGAACCTCCGGGTTGCTTAAAAGCCATTTGGAAGTATGTAAGACTAGAATACAAAAGCTTCTCAAACGAATAATAACAGATTTTTCCCACATTTAATCTGCTTTTAATTTCCTCCCGAATGTCATTTTATTAATAATAATGTTGAGAATAATAATAATAATAATAATAATAATAATAATAATAATAATGATGATGATGATGATGATGATAATAATAATAATAATAATAATAATGGCAATAAAAATAATAATAATGACAATAAAAATAAATTATAGTAATAATAATGACAGTGACAGTAATATTATTATATTAATAATAATAATAATAATAATAATAATAATAATAATAATAGTTATTAAATGTTTAATGTTAAATTTTTAAAATAACTATTTGTTGAAAATCTGGTATGCTATAATTTTCATAGACATCTAGGCTACCATTCATTCATAGTGTTCTGCACAAAGGCACGTCTTTCAATGCAAACCCAGTATTCTCCAATCTTTCCTTTTTTCTGTCTTCCTTTTTATCTCCCCATATGATCCCTATACAGTAATGTCGTTCATGATTTGTTATCTTCTTCTGTCCCGAACTCTACTCCTGTTCACCATTCCTTCCAGTGCATCCCTCAGTAGACAGTTTTTTCTCAGCCAGTGACCCAACCAATTACTTTTTCTCTTCCCGATCAGTTTCAGCATCATTCTTTTTTTCATTCACTCTTTCCAATACGGTTTCGTTTCTTATTCTGTCTGTCCATTTCACACTCTCCAATCTTCTTCTTATCCACATTTCTTTTCACTTCGTCTTAATGTCCATGTTTCTGCCCCATACAATGTCACATTCCATACAAAGTATTGCACTAGTCTCTTTCTTAATTACTTTTCCGAAGGTTCGTAGAAGATGCTCCTTTTTCTATTAAATTATTCCTTGGCAATTGGTATCCTCCTTTTGACTCATGTTACTGGTTATAGTACGCCCCAAGTATTTGAATTTGCCCATTTGTTCTATTGTCTCATTTCGAATTCGCACATTTGCCTTCTTTATTTTTCTTCCGATAACCATGGTCTTCGTCTTGTCTGCAATTGTTATGTATGTAATTATTCACACTGCAAATGGTAAATACCTGGTGGCAGCGGTAACTAATTACACTGAATAAATTAATTACAATTAATAATAAACTACACATAATAATAATAATAATAATAATAATAATAATAATAACAATAATAATAATGAGCATTCTAAATTAAATGAAGCACGATCACTTAAAATAACACATAAAGTAAATATAATTTCTATCTTAATCCAGATTTTCCCACCGTCCTTTTTTAAGGACAGTTGCAGTGCCTTCGGATATTATGTCATTGTTGGTGTTAGTGACATTTTATAAGTTGTGCGATAATGTTGGTAGTATTTGTTAGCTTTAGAAAATATACGTTCCTTGTTTCAGTTTATTTCAACATCATTTAACCGATTTTTGAAAGTAACTAATGTGCTACTGTATTTTTATCACAAAACATTTTTTGGGCTTATCTGGGTTAACCTTAAGTTCGAACTTAAACATGCATAAGTACCTTTCAGCACTACACTCATTTCTCTGACAACTCTGACAACTCACTCACTGCACTGGAATTACGACACATTTCATTGACATTATACTGATTTCACTAACACTTCAAAAACATTTCAATGTTCAAATACTTTGCACTTACTTATTTACTTACTTACTGGCTTTTAAGGAACCCGGAGGTTCATTGCGCCCTCACATAAGCCCGCCATTGGTCCCTATCCTGAGCAAGATTAATCCAGTCTCTATCATCATATCTCACCTCCCTCAAATCCATTTTAATATTATCTTCCCATCTACGTCTCGGCCTCCCTAAAGGTCTTTTTCCCTCCGGCCTCCCAACTAACATTCTATATGCATTTCTGGATTCGTCCATACGTGCTACATGCCCTGCCCATCTCAAACGTCTGGATTTAATGTTCCTAATTATGTCAGGTGAAGAATACAATGCGTGCAGTTCTGCGTTGTGTAACTTTCTCCAATCTCCTGTAACTTCATCCCTCTTAGCCCCAAATATTTTCCTAAGCACCTTATTCTCAAACACCCTTAACCTATGTTCCTCTCTCAAAGTGAGAGTCGAAGTTTCACAACCATAAAGAACAACCGGTAATATAACTGTTTTATAAATTCTAACTTTCAGATTTTTTGACAGCAGACTGGATGATAAAAGTTTCTCAACCGAATAATAACAGGCATTTCCCGTATTTATTCTGTGTTTAATTTCTTCCCGAGTATCATTTATATTTGTTACTGTTGCTCCCAGATATTTGAATTTCTCCACTTCTTCAAAAGATAAATTTCCAATTTTTATATTTTCATTTCGTACAATATTCTCGTCACGAGACATAATCATATACTTTGTCTTTTCGGGATAAACCTATCGCTTTACTTGCTTCAAGTAAAATTTCCGTGTTTTCCCTAATCGTTTGTGGATTTTCTCCTAACATATTCACGTCATCCGCATAGACAAGCAGCTGATGTAACCCATTCAATTCCAAACCCTCTCTGTTATCTTGGACTTTCCTAATCTTTGCACTACCACTATAAACTATAAAACTTCACTGACAGAAACACACTTTACTGACACAACACACTTCACTGATACAACACTTCTAATAACAAAACATCAATTACACTCTTATTATTTCACAGAATTCTACTTAATATAATAACTTGAAAATCGCTATCCTAGACCCTATTGCAAGCTGTTTCAGTACGTTCACTATAACTCACACCCTATCACTGTAAATCAATCTCTATCCTCTGCACTATAATTCTGCTTTTTGGCATATTTCCACTTTTATTCATTACCACTATCTTCTTCATCATTCATAGAAAATGTATGGGTGGCACAATAGTATAAATACTTGCCACATATTACAGAACTTCTGAATATACAGGCAGGTACGGTACGTAGGTACCGTAAGTTTGAAACTTTTTTGCTATTTTATTATAAGTGTTTATGGTAACAGCTTTCTGCATTGTTAAGTGTATATTTTGTGTCTCTGTGATGTCTGTAACAAGCAACCGGCTTAGCTCAGGCGATAGGCGTGTTTACCTAATGATCCTTAGGCTCAGGCGTGGGTTCGATTCCCGTTTAAGCAGATTGTGTGGTTGGGTTTTTTTGAGGTTTTCCCTAACTATAAGGTGAATGACAGGCAATCTCATAATGAATCCTCGGTCTTATCTCATACAGTACCATCTCGATGTCACCAACTTCATCGACGCTAAATACCCTAGTAGTTTATATAACGCTGTTAACTAATAGAATAAAACAATACCAAGCATCATTGTGAATGACACTTTTTTTGTAAATTGGTTCTGATCCACCGGCGTAACTCAGGTGGTAGGCGCATGATTCAGACCTGCGCTTGGGCGTTGGTTGAATTATTGTGCAAGTCCATCGTGTGTAGACCCACCATATAGGTCTAATGATGATACAGATCCGTTAATTCCACGTAGTTATAATGATGGTGCGAGTCCACCACGGATTATCTTATCGATTATTTAATGACGTTTTATTTACTGCACCGGTGCACAGTGTGCAATTTCCCCGATCTAGGTGGACAACAATCAAATTTCGACTTGTTTAGTTATGCATAGGTGAATATGAATTCGCGTTCTTTAACATTTGAAAAAACGTTGTGAGTAATGGCTTTTACTGAGTTATCAGCGGCAAACTATAATCATAAGGGTATAAACTTTGAGTTCTTCCTAACACTTCTAGCTCCGGTTCAGTCGTAGAGAGAGAGGCTTACTATGTGGGTGAAAAAGAGCCAATTGTTAGTGATGTATTGTGTTGTGAAACATGGAATTTGTTCATATAGGTACGTTCTTACTAATGTAACTTCAATTACAAGTTTTTAAAGTATTATTATCCTTACAGCAGGGTTTAAACATTACAATTTAAAAAAAATATATATTGTTTTAAAGTTCTCCAAATATAATGTAAGTTTTAACATAGCGGTCACGTCCAGTTACAACAATTATTTTAGCATTTAATACAGCATCATTTAGAGTGTTGAATCCTTGTTTTAAAGTTTGTGCATTCTTGCGCATTTATCAGTAATTAATTTTTTTCACTGGTGGGGCATACGGTAACTGTTCCATGTTTGGCTTAACAGAAGAAAAGAATCATTGATTAAGGAAGTTTTTAGTCACTGTGAGAATATTTTAGGCCTACAATATTATTCACATGATAGGGAATATCAGTTTAAAAATACATTGAAGACATTTTTATCTAACCTTAACAAACGCACAGTGAATCACAAAGCAAATCATTAGCTGGACAAAATTAATAACTTCTCTGCAGTCTAACGAATTGTTATGAAACTTTGTACATGACTTACAGGTGCCACATATGATTTGTGTACAAACTCTGATTACGTTTGCACAAGAAAAACTACCCCTTTACAGTGGGTGCATTTAAACAGAATTAATAATTTCTCTTCTATCTGAAAGATTTTATGATACATTGTACGGAAGTTGCAGATAGGATATATTTTTTTTCTGTACAAACTATATTTACGGTTCCATAAGTGGAACTACACCTTACAGGGATGCATTTAAACAAAATTAATAAATTGTCTCCTATCTAACAGATTTTTAAGAAACTTTATACAGAAGTTTCAGGTGGAATATATTTTTTATCTACAAAGTCTGATTATGTTTTATAAGAGGAATTGCCTCTTTACAGTGATGCATTTAGACAAAATTAATAACTTTCTCCTATATAATATATTTTATGCAACTTTGTACAACACTAGCCCTACAGGTAGCATACAGATGTAGTCAGAATTTGTACCA
Organism: Periplaneta americana; assembly: GCF_040183065.1. NCBI lineage: Eukaryota > Metazoa > Arthropoda > Insecta > Blattodea > Blattidae > Periplaneta > Periplaneta americana. Next base: position 108,382,015 of record NC_091124.1, read on the forward strand.
AAATATATGCTGCCTGTAACTCCTGTACAAAGTTTCATAAAATCTGTTATGTAGGAGAGAAGTTAATCTTGTGTAAATATACCCCCTATAAAGTGGTATTTCCTCTTTTGGAACAGTAAATATAGTTTGTACAGAAAATATATATTCTACCTGTAACTTTAGTACAATTTTTCATACAAATTTGTTAGATAGGAGAGAAGTTATTATTTCTGTCTAAAAACACCCCGTATAAAATGATAGTTCCTCTTATACAATCGTAGTCAGAGTCTGTACGCAAAGAATATGTGCTATCTATAAGGTCTGTACAAAGTTTCATAACAATTCGTTGGAATGCAGAGAAGTTAGTATTAATTTTGTTCAGCTAGATTTGCGTTATTGCACACTGTGCGGTGGACGTCAGTGATGGCGAGATAGCATTTTAGCGAAATGAAACCGAGGATTTCTTATTGTATTTATCTGACATTTGCATTACAGTTGGGGAAAACCTAGGAAGAAACCAACCAGTTACAGCTCAAGCGGGATTGAAACCCATGTCCGAGAGCAATCTTAGAGCATGAGCCTAGCTCGGCAGCCCACAGACCAGGCTAGTGGCCCCATCATGGATCAAGCCTACGATTTAGGGTGTGTCGTCGTACCGATTAGTGAGGAGGAAACAGCATCCATCTGCAACGGTACAACTTGGAAGAAATGGAGAACACTGGCATGAAACAAGAACATTACAATGAAATGAAATTGGTAACGCAAAAAACTATATTGTCGTAACAAGTCCTGTAACAAGACATAGTTAAATATATAAAATATGTGATTGCACTATACTATACTATATAATTTTGACTAATGCTTCGCTCTTCAGAAATGTATTGTACGTAAGTATACGGTACCTACTTAAGACACTGAAGCATACTGTTGCTATTAAAGTTAGCACAGGTTCATTTATAAATTCTTGTTCTATTACCTTTACTCTTTAGTTTTTATCTATATAAATTTCTCCTGTTATCATTCTACATATAATTACTATATAATTGACATTATTGATGCAAAGATCAAAAGATAATTACATTGTTTTCACAAGATACCAACACCATGGTATCACTACGGTGAAACATCTCTGAGAATTTCTAAAGTAGGCGTCACACACTGACAATGTTCTAATGTAACTAAATTTTCATTGGTCACACCATTAGCCGGATGACTATACTCGTTCCATAATGTCTGACAAGAGACGTAAACACTGCCGGCAGAGAAGGAGACAAGTATAATTACTATTCAACCAATGGTAGAGATCTCATTCCATGCTTGACTTGAAGTTGGGCGGTGGTAGAACGCTTCAGACCGCCCAACTTAAAGTCAGGCGTGGAATGAGACATCTGCCATTGGTAGAATAGCAATTATACTGCTCTCCTCCTCTGCCGGCAATATTTACATTTTGGAACAAAGTGTAGAGTTATGTTTTCCATGTGAAAGAGACGAGTTACGAATTCTAGTGAGACAAAGTGGAATATTATAAATTGAAGAAACGACTTTTTTGAAATGGGTTATATAGAGTACTCTTATTTTTCCTGCCATGAACTACCTTTTTTCCATGCTACTTTTATAAATAATATCACTTAAGAATAAAATAATAAAATTTAAGTCAACCATTAATGTCATAGTCGTAATTTATTTATTTATTAATATTTATTGTGCTGTACAACAGCCTGGGGCCAATAACAGTTCAGCACAAGATAAAAGTTAACAAGGAATTACAAAAACAGTGCACAAAAATAATTGTTAAAATTAGAGACAAATACAAATAGGCAATAATTAGAAAATGAATAGGTAACTGAAAAATACATGATACAGAATAGCTAAAAAACAACACGAATAAAATTGAAATGAACGTGATTTTGATGTGAATACTTAATTAACAATAGCCAAACAACGGCTAGCACGGATCTGAATTAATACAATGTAAATTAGCAGCTTTAATGCATCTGACAACTGGAGAAAGAGATTTCGGCTTGTAGGTACACATTTTTTTTTTGAAATCTTAAACCAGACGAAGGGATCCGAAGGTACTTATTGCTTAAGAAGGATACACAATAAATATCACCTTTTACAGCCTTACAAAAGAATAGGTAGTCAAGTTCAAGACGTCTAGAATAAAGGCTAGAAAAGTTAAAAATTTACAAGTACGCTCATAATTGAAAACAGATGAATTTAGTAAAAACCTAAAAGCACATAGGGACATAATTTTTTTTAATGATTTCCAATTTAACAGAATCAGTAGAAGTAATAGAATTCCAGTTTAGATGTGATTGTATAGTATAGAATTACAAGAGTAGCTGGAGTAGAAAAAGGAATAAGTTATAGATCTTAGAAGTTCGAGCATTCTAATGGAATGATTATAAATACAGCGTGAATCAAAAGTCTGGAACCATATAAATATCTTCCATATGCTTGATTTTCTATTACTCTAGCTGTTACCAGTATTTTAAGACCAAATGCTCTACCAGTGACACATTCGATTCTAGCACTCAGCTATCTCAAAAGCCGCCATTTTGGATTCAACTTTGAAATTTTAAATGAAAAGGGGTCATGCAGGTACTCAAAATCATGTGAAATTTTCTGAAAAAAAAAAACAATGGTGCAATCCGTTTTGAGATATCTCTAATCGTTTTCAGGCTATTTAAAGATAACTGTCATAATGACACAAATATTAGTTACTTCATCTATAGATATTTTGTAACATGGTACGGTACTAAGGAGGCTTTGGAAAAGGTGAAAAGGTATTTTTATGCAATTCTGGCAATTAACTTTTCCTGGTTTACTGTTTGGTTAACCAGTGACAGTGTCAATGCATTGTTGTGATTATTTGAAGCTTTCCTATAACAAATTTCTTAATTTTCGTGATGGCATTATCGAAAGAGAGAAGAATTGATATCATTCTTCATTCTGGTGAGTTAAGCCACAGAAATGTTGCAGCAGACTGGACGAACAGTTCCCTGGACATTGAATTGGTCGGCGTGGACAAGAAGAATGGCCAGCCATGTCTCCAGATTTAACACCCCTTGATTTTTTCTTTTGGGGTTACTTAAAGAGCTTGGTATATGAAAAGAAAATTGAGAATTTGGAGAGAACATTTTGTAGAATTTCCGGGGTGACTTTAGCACAGGCTTCAATGAATGTGCCACATTCTCAATTTCCAGTGTTAAATCTGGAGACCTGGCCGGTCATTTTATTGGTCCACGCCGACCAAGTCAATGCCCAGGGAACTGTTCGTCCAGTCTGCTGCAACATTTCTGTGGCTTAACTCACCAGAATGAAGAATGATATCAATTCTTCTCTCTTTCGATAATGCCATCACGAAAATCAAGAAATTTGTTATAGGAAAGCTTCAAATAATCACAACAATGCATTGAAACTGTCACAGGTTAACCAAACAGTAAACCAGGAAAAGTTAATTGCCAGAATTGCATAAAAATACCTTTTCACCTTTTCCAAAGCCTCCTTAGTACGTACCATGTTACAAAATATCTATAGATGCAGTAACTAATGTTTGTGTCATTATGACATTTATCTTTAAATAGCCTGAAAACGATTAGAGATATCTCAAAACGGATTGCAACATGTTTTTTTTTTTTCAGAAAATTTCACATGATTTTGAGTACCTACATGAACCCCTTTCCATTTAAAATTTCAAAGTTGCATCCAAAATGGCAGCTTTTCAGATAGCTGAGGGCTAGAATCGAATGTGTCACTGGTAGACATTTAGTCTTACAAATACTGGTAACACTTATAGTAATCAAAAATCAAGCATACGGAAGATATATATATATATATATATATATATATATATATATATATATATATATATATATATATATATATGGTTCCAGACTTTTGATTCACTGTGTATATTGGTATATTGGACATGATTATGAAAATGTAATTTGGTATCGAGTAGAACTCCCAAGTCTCCCATACAATCTTTCCTTATTATGCTGAAATTATTAAGAGTATAATTAAATTTAAGAGAAGTGATTTTTCTTGAGAAGGAAATGACAAAAGTTTTCTATTCATTATTATTTTTATTCCATTATCAGCAGAGAATAGCTCAATAGCGTTTATATTATTTTGCAAAGTTACATAGTCTGCCAAGCTATTAATTTTGCGGAAGATTTTCAAGTCATCGGCAAATAAATGGCAATTAGAGATTATTCTTTTACAGATTTCATCTAAAAATAATAGAGGCCTCAAAGTGGAACCCTGTGGAACTTCGCATAAACTAATGTATGTATCAGAGTAAGAATTTCCAAGTCTGACACAGGATTGTCTATCTTTTAAATAATTTTCAAATCATCCCAGGTAGTTAATGGTAAGAGCAAAACAATTTAATTTACTCAGCAACATGTTATGTGGAACAACATCAAACGCTTTGCTAAAGTCAAAATCAATGTAATCAATTAGACCCTGAGTTTCAACTATAGACATAGCAAAATTGAGATATGATACTAGATTAGTAGTCGCAGATTTTCCTTTAGTAAAACCATGTTGAGCAGAATTGATTTTGTTTTTCACGTAAAAAGAAACTTGATTATGATTTTTTTTTATTTTTTAGAAGTTATGAAGTATCGAAATAACATGTATGTATGTATGTATGTATGTATGTATGTATGTATGTATGTATGTATGTATGTATTTATTCACACTGCAATGGGTATATACCCGGTGGCAGTGGTAACTAATTACACTCAATAAAGACAATAATAAACACAATTAATAAAAAAATACAATTAATAATAATACTAATAATTAATACTAACAATAATTAATAATAATAATAATAGTAATAATAATAATAATAATAATAATAATAATAATAATAACAGGGAACATCCTAAATTAAATGAAGCATGATCGGTTAAAGTAACCTTAAACCTATGTCCGAACTAAAACCCACGAGTATGATATGTTCATATCTGCACAAGTACCTTTCAACATTACACTAATTTCGCTGTCAACTCACTCACTGCACTGGAACTACGACACATTTCACTGACTCTATCCTCATTTCACTAACACTTCAAAAACATTTCACTGTTCAAATACTTTTCACTGCCACTATAAACTATGAAGCTTCACTAACAGGAACACGTTTCACTTTTTTATTTTATTGGGTTATTTTACGACGCTGTATCAACATCTAGGTTATTTAGCGTCTGAATGAAATGAAGGTGATAATGCCGGTGAAATGAGTCCGGGGTCCAGCACCGAAAGTTGCCCAGCATTTGCTCGTATTGGGTTGAGGGAAAACCCCGGAAAAAACCTCAACCAGGTAACTTGCCCCAACCGGGATTCGAACCCGGGCCACCTGGTTTCGCGGCCAGACGCGCTGACCGTTACTCCACAGGTGTGGACACGTTTCACTTACTCAACACACTTCACTGACACAACACACTTCACAGACACAACATTATTCTTCACTGATAGAACATTTCAATAACAAAATATCAATTACACCCTTTAAATACTGTGTATAATTATCGTCTATTAGTAAAGTCCTTAAGCCTATTTTTAAATACATTTTTGGTTGATGGTAAAGCCTTTAGTAAGTCTGCAGGTAAAGCATTCCAGTCCCTGAGAGTACGATTGAGAAAAGAAAACTTTCCAGTGTCCGTCCTCTGTCTTCTTTCCCTCAATTTATAAGAGTGGTCGTTCCTTGAAGAGTAATTTAGCGGCTGCAACCTATTTTTTATTTCTCTCCAGGCAGGCTCACCTCTGTATGTTTTGAACAGTGCGCATAATCGAATTCGCGTTCTCCTGTCCGTGAGTGTGTCCCATTTTAATGGTGTTTTTTTCCGACAATAATTGAGAGCCCGTTTTTGAATCTTTTCCAGTGTCTTAATATGTTCTAGTCTGTAAGCATCCCAACATGCAGCACCATATTCCATTACTGGACGTACTAGTGATTTATATGCAATCTCTTTGGATTTATCAGAGCCTTTTCTTAGTACCCTCATCACAAAGTGTAACGCTCTCCGTGCTTTTCCTGCTGTGTCTGTAACGTGTTCCCCCCAGCCAAGATCGCTGCTAAATGTTATTCCGAGGTATTTACATTTGTTAACTTCCGGAATGGTTTCACCCCCTAACGTATACGATGCGATTATTTTATTTCTTTTCCTTGTAAAGCTGATGGCTTTGCTCTTTAGAGAATTTATTTTCATTTTGTTGGCTATAGCCCAATCGTTTATTCTATTGAGGCCATTCTGAAGAAGAGTAGTATCTTCATAACTTTTTATTTCCCTGTATACCATACAATCATCCGCGAATAAGCGAACCCTAGACAAGATATTAACTGGCAGATCATTTACAAAAGCCAGGAATAGAAGAGGCCCAAGACACCCCCCTGTGGAACTCCGGAAGTAATTTCAATTGGGTTCGATAATTCCTCCCCCACCCGTACTCTCTGAGTGCGACAAGTTAAAAATTCCTTGATCCACTGGAGTACTCTTGAGTCAATCCCCGTTGATTGTAGTTTAAGCAACAATATATCGTGTGGGACTACATCGAATGCGCGTGAAAAGTCAATAATCACTGCATCTACTTGCCTACTGGAATCTATTCCGTCTTCTAAATCCTGACATACAGTTACTAATTGACTCTAACATGAATAGCCTCCCCGAAATCCATGCTGACAGTTATGTAACCAATTTGAGTCATCCCAATGCTGCCTTAGATAAGCTGAAATCAAGTGTTCCATCTGTTTGCAAACCACAGAGGTGAGGTTGACCGGTCTGTAATTTTTTGTATCTGAGCGAGACCCTGACTTATAAATTGGCACCACTGTTGCATCTTTCCAATCTCGCGGGACAGTAGGTCTATGATTACTTATAATAGCTTCATTACCACTCTTAAATATGGGAATAATAGGTGCTTCCTTCCAAAGAGAAGGATATATCCCTGTTATCAAACTCAAATTGAAAATGTAGGTTAAAACAGGTAGAAGAATTTCAGAGCATCCTTTTATAATAAAATTAGGGATACCATCCGTACCCATAGATTTATTCGGCTTGACATTTTTTTATGGTTTTCCTGACTTCCTCACAAGTGATTACAGGTAGGGATGAAAAGTCATTAATGTTGGAATAACAATTAACAAAATTAGAATTATTGTAGCTCTGAATTGATTTTAATTGAGTAGAAAAGCATTTGCAATGCCTCTTTGATCAGCAATGTGAACCCCATTAATAATAAATTAATGAGTAATGTTTTTGGATTTGTGAAAAGATTCTACATACTTTCAGAATTGATTAGGCTCCTTTTTTAAATTGTCATCAATGGATTGTAACCAATTAAATTTATCAGACTTAATCAGAGTCTTGACTTGTTTTCTATAGCAAGAGAAAATTTGATAGCAGTTATCAGATTTAAATTTTTTGAAATATCTATGTCCTTTGTTCTTTTTATTAATAAGTTGGCGTAGGCTATTTGAAAACCATTTAGGATAGTGCGACTTTTTCACTAAGGTGACAGGGTCAGCTTTAGATATAGCATCATTTGAGGCCTTGCAAGCCCAAAGGAGCTATGTGACAAATTTTTCAAAACTGAATTTTGTACATCTAAGTAATCTATGAACCAGCGCCAATGCACACCTTAAAGAGTTATGTACTTAACCAGTTTCTAGTAGTTCCAACAGTGACCAAAAGTGATACAGGATTTATGTCAATACCCCTTTGCAATTCTAAAGGAGCTATGTAGCATTCTCCTTGTGCAGCTGATTCTATTCAGTGGAAGGCGGACTAATGACTGTTTTGTTGTATTTTTGGCGTACTTTTTGCTAATAATGATCGAGGTCAGGCAAGGTCAGACAACATAATTTCATATTATATTTATTTGATATGTCTTTATTTTATATTCCAAATATATTATTATATCTACTGGTTCATTGATCCATATTCAAGATACTTCAGATGCTGTCATGTGTCTCTGGTGGAGGAAATCAGATGGCATCGTGTTTACTGCGTGCAATCAACGGATTTCATCACGTCCAAGAAGAAGATGGTGATTTGGAGTGACAACTGTTGCGGTCAGTTTAAAAACAGCATGATGATATTTCTGCACCTCCATCTCATTGCCATGGGAATGATTGATAAGATGGAACACAAATTTCTCATGGTAGGTCACAGTTTTGGTTCTGCAGATTGTGATTTCGCTTTAATAGTACAACGTTAGAAGATTACAAGTAACAATCAAGTTCTGGAACACGTTGCTACAGTCATTGAAGAAGCGAGACCATCTAGACCATTAAAGACTTTCCGCATGGGAGGAAAATTCTTTGACATCGATGAAGCAGCATCTCTGACAATCAGCACATCTAAATTGAAAATCTCTAAGACTACTTGGATTATGGTAGAGAAATCAGCACCGGATATTGTGGAAATCAGAGAGAGTTTTAATCAAATATCTGCTTTCAAGTCGTACAAAGGTTTGAAGCCAGGAGTCACAATGCAAAACATCGCCAAGATACAAATTAAAGCTCTTCCGGCAACAGCTGCTCTGTCTGCTATGAAGAAAGAAAACTTACGGAAAATGCTTCCTTACACAGACCAGGAAAATCGAGAATTTTTTCTGCATCTTTTCGCCTAAGTTGGAGGTTCTACCAAGGTTTGTATGCCTACTGCCATCAATGTTCATGTCCTAAGAACATTAATACAGGGTTGTTTCCGAACTCTGATAACGAATTTGAATGACGTCATGTGCTTCAGGAATCACACCGACAGCTGAATTGCGGTGAGAGGTGACAGTCTATTAGTGAGTGATTTCATAATCAGAGTACATGGTGTATCACAGTAGCAATGTCCGAGAAAATCGAGCCTTTTTGGGAGGGTTACATAACAATCCTTTCCGATGCCAAGGCTCGATTTTCTTGGGCATTGCTACTGGGATACACCGTGCACTCTAATTATGAAATCACTCACTACTGGTCTGTCACCTCGCACCACAGTTCAGCTGTCGTGTGACTCCTGACGCGAATGGTGTCATTCAAAAACGTTATCAGAGATCGGAAACAATCCTGTAGTACTGATAACATTAATTTTTCTTTATTTTTCACTTTTTTCTAGTATCACACAAACTTTAATCTACATGGTTTCGAAAGATAGCACGGTACTTAGCTCTGTTCAATATAAATATCAGGTTGCACTTAGCTTCTTTCCAAATATCTCAATTTCAAATATTTTTTGTGAAGTGTATGTGTAATTATAATACAAAAAACACATGTAGTCAATAAAGCATGATTCAGATTATGTTAATAATTTTTTGCTACATGTTATATTAAAACCCTGAAGCATGAATCAGTTTTTACTTATTTCCCAAAAAACACAATTTTGTCACTTAGCTCTTTTGGGTTTGCAAGGCCTCATTTACAATTTTAGACAGAGAATTAGTAGCAACATTGACATCGGTAGTAAGATATATACAATTCCAATCAAAATTGTGGAGAGTGGAATAAAGACAGTGATAATCACGTTGAGAATAATTTAGATAAGATTGATTTTGTCTCTGTAACGGTGAAGGTGAAGTAACTCTCAGATCAATACAAATAGATGAGTGATAAAGATCTTTCAAAATTAGTGATTGATTAGCAAGATTAACCGAACAGTTATAGACATTTGCAAAACAAGATAGAGAAGAGTTTTATTATTTCTCGTAAAATTAATTTGGTTTAGTCCTAGAAGGCAAGAAGAGGAAAATAAATTCTAAAAATTAATTTTAGCGTAATTATGAATATCATTAAGAATGCAACCGGATGACCAATCCATGCCAGGAGCATTGAAATCCTCAAGAATAACAATTCTAAAGTTGTGGGTTTCAAGATTGTTTTCAATAAAATTTAGATAAGACTTTAAATGTTTATGATCTGTATCTGGTGGGAAATAATGATTTCCAATTAGTATATTACAACCAACAGACATTTTAATTTCTATGCAAACGCATCCATTAACGAATTCTAAATAATATCTCTGACGTGTAAAAGGTTTCTGGTTACTAATAGCCGTTAAGACACCCCATCTTTAACTTTGTTGGTATCTTCAAAAAACCTATCAGCACGCAACATAGTATAATTATTAGGAAACAAATTTGTATTAACAAGAGATTCGGGTAACCATGTTTCAGTAAGACAGATAATGATGTTATTACTCATTATATTTTGGAAAATTTCATCACATTTCTTATTAAGTCCACGCACATTTTGATAAAAAGCTCAAGATGATTATTGGAATTGCACATTAATAGTTACGTGATAGCAGGTAAGACTAAGAAGGATTTTCCTGATAATCAACTGAATCTGTAATAATAATAATAATAATAATAATAATAATAATAATAATAATAATAATAATAATAATAACAACAATAATAACAATAGAACAATTCAAATATATATCCAGATGTGTTTGTGGACCCGGAAACATTTTTGGTAGAGTGGCTTGGAATAAACTTTGGGGATCCTGAGAAAATTAGTGTAGATTGGAAAGAGAGAAGGTTGTTAAGTAGCCTAATCTTTATATCAATAGAGTCAAAGTTAGGATAGGATAAGAAATGTCAGAGAAAGTGAAATAGGGAAAGAAGTGCGACGAGAATGCCTTTTATTACCTACTCTGTTCAACATCTACTTGTTGGATTTAGTGAATAACTGTTATCAGAATATGGGAGTTGTAGCAGGAAGAAGATTAAAGTTCATACGATTTGCTGATGATATGGCGTTGTTAGCATAAGATGAGATCATACTAATGGATATGCTACTGGAACTAAATGACAACTATGAACAATATGGGATGAAGATAAATGCAAACAAGACGAAGACCATGATTGTCTGAAGAAGAATAAAGAAGGAAAATGTGCGAATTCGAAATGAGATTTTTTTTCAAAATAATGGTTTATTTAACGACTGCAGAGTTTACATCAGCATCGCCGGTGTGTCGGAATTTTGTCCCGGAGGAGTTCTTTTACATGCCATTAAATCTACTGACATGAACCTGTCGCATTTAAACACTTAAATGCTATCGATCTAGACCGAGATCGAACCAGCAACCTCGAGGACAGAAGGCCAGCGCTATACCGACAACGCTTCTGACGCTGACTTCGAAATGAGACTATAGAGCAAATGGACAAGTTCAGATACTTGCGACATACTATAAGCAGTAACATGAGCTGCTGCCAGGAAGTCAAAAGGAGGATAGCAATGGCGAAGATATCTTTTAATATAAAAAGGAGTATCTTCAGCGGACCTGGAAAAATATTTAGGCCTAAGGAAGAGACTAGTGAAGTACTTTGTGTGGAGTGTGACATTGTTTGGGAAAGAAACATGGATATTACGACGAAGTGAAGAGAAATGTGGAAATGAGAAGAATGGGGCGTGTGAAATGGACAGACAGAATAGAAATGAAGCTGTATTGGAAAGAGTGGGTGAAGGAAGAATGATGCTGAAACTGATCAGGAAGAGGAAAAGAAATTAGTTGTGTCACTTGCTGAGAAGAAACTGCCTAATGAATGAAGCACTTGAAGGTATTGTGAACGGGAAAAAAGTTTGGAACAGAAGAAAATATCAAATGATTAATGACATTAAGATATATGAATCATATACGGGGAGTAACAAGCAAACATGTCTACCGTTGTGGCTGAGGGGTTAGCGAGTCTAACTCTAAACCCAGCGGTCCCGGGTTCGATTCCCGGTTAGGACGAATTTCCTGGGTGAGGTTTTTTTTCGGTTTTTTTCTCTCACTCCTATGGATGAATATCAGGTAACTATATCAGGCAATTGGAATCCCACTCATCTTCGCCACTTACTTTCCTCGCCCAATCATCCTTTCCTCATCAATCTAAAGGCGGCTTCCCGAAGTGCTGACTCTCTCGACCGGCCTCCGTGGAATGTAGTTAAGCGGCGTTGGATGGCTTCTGCAATGGCACCCGAAGCGGACCTATTCGGGGGAGGAGTTTCGCCTCGGACCGACAGGGAGACCTTGGGTGAATTTGCCGAAGCAGGAATTGTATATAGATTCTTTTGGCTTCAGGGACCGGTCGTTAATGGAGTCATGTGGTTAGGGCGGTGCGCGTAGGGGATCTGTGGCACGCAACTCATTCCATATCGAGGGTTAGCGCAATAGATCTCAATAGGTCGCAGTGCTGGGCCATCCGTGCCCCCTGAGTTAAATTCCATTCCACTCGAACCAGCAAACATTTTCTTGCGGGCAGATAAAAAGTTAATTTCTTTTCTTCCACCATGTTAATAATGTGAAAACAAGTGCTTATACAAATTTTGGCAACTCGAGCGCATTTACAAGGGCCGTCCAGAAAGTAAGTTTTCCTGGGTTCGTTTACAGAAAGAAAAAATTTCATGGAAAGATTTATTGGAACAGATACAGCATTTGTTGAGATATTTTTCAACATATTTCCCACCAGAATTGAGACATTTGACACACCATAGGATTAGCAGAGAGATGCAGACGGTTGTCCCACACTGGTTCCGATCCAAGCGGCAGACTTCTACAACACAGGGATACAAAAGTTGATCCCACGGTATGACAAATGACTCAATGCCGTTTGGGAATATGTTGAAAAAATAGCTCAACAATTGCTGTATCTGTTCCAATAAATCTTTCCATGAAATTATTTTCTTTCTGTAAACAACCCCAGGAAAGCTTACTATCTTGAAGGCGCTCGCAATTGCGCTCGAGTTTCCAAAATTTGTATGAACTCTTGTGACATTATAAACATGTGTAAGAAAAAAATCACTTTTTATCTGCCCCCATGAGAATGTTTGCTTGTAAGAGTAAGGCAGAGAATAGGAAAGATTGGAGAATGCGGGTTTACAATGAAAGACCTGTCCTTCGGCAGATAACTATAAATGTAGGCCTATATATATGCTTACGTTTAAAACCTTGTAACTGCATTTCAAGGAATTGTAAAAGAGAGTAAAAGAACTTCCTATACTTTTTATACCCTAACTAACGATTGTTATGCATTTGTTATTTAAAAAATATAATACATTACACTTACGAAATATTTTTAGCAGACGCTATACTTTTTATACCCCAACTAACGACTGTTATGCATTTGTTATTTAAAAATATATAAACACTTGAACACTTACGAAGTGTTGTTAGCAGACACTATAATTTTTATACCTCAACTAATGACTATTATGCATTTGTTATTTAAAATTTATATAAACATTTAAATACTTAAGAAGTATTGTTAGCAGAAGCAGTAGAACTGGGTCAGTTCGATACTTTGCTATTCAAGATTAATTTTAGAGTTAGCAAGTAATAATGCACCCTGAAATTATTGGTGATGTGGTTTCTCATATATCTGTGTGTAGATTTGTAATGAAATTATGACAAGAAATTACACAGTTTTCTGGAGTTTAATCAAAATCTGAATTAGTGTAAAAGTGTCCAAAAGACCCTTTAGTGGGATCTGTTGGACAGAACATTTTTGACACATTCCTGTGCATAGTAACATATAATTACACAGATTATCAGTACAGAACGATACAGAATGATTCTTTTTGACATATCGTTGTCAAACTAGACACTTTTTACAAATGAGGCACTTCTTCCCTCTTCCGCCAGCACATGATTCATGATACCATCCTTTACATTTCTGGCACAATACCCAATCATCTTAAAATTGTTCACTCTCTGGAATAATCCTCACTATCACTCTCACTTTGAAGGTCATTGTCATTTTCACTGCTGGTTTCCTCTTCTGGGAGTTGACGTTTCCTAGTGGTAGCCCTCTGGGATGTCTCTTTTGACAATGGTGTAGCGTTCAAAACTGCTCTGTACTTAGATTTTCTCCCTGAAGTGCTCCTTTCAATTCGGAGTATCGGTGAAACTTCTTCGAAAGGAGTTATTTCTGGTGAATTTGAAACATCGTTTTTCTTCATGGGCGTGCTTGCACTGGTAGTGGCTGCATTATTAGCTGTTGCGTTGCTATTACTTTGTTCTGGTGTTTTTTTGTCCGAAACCTTAGACGGAGCAAGAGCAGCATCCGGAATGGCGTGTTTATTTATGGTATACAAGCCACAGGCTTGAAAACCATGAACGGCTATGGTAATTGTAGCTGCTCTTCCCCATGCTTCTGCAAATAGGGCACCAAACTGCAGCTTCGTTATATCTCTGCCAGGATGGTTTCTTATCCATGTACCACAGGCTTGATTAAAAGCTGTCTTCAAAGATTTGAAGAAAGCACGATCCAACGGCTGCATAAAGTGAGTGGTATGGTGGAGGCAGGCATATCAGTTGAATGTTGTTTTCTTCTGCAAACAATAGTGCCTCTTCATTGTTGACATGGGAACCATGCCCATCCAGGATGAGAATCACTGATCCTGGAGTTCAATGATTCTGGAAATGTTGAAGCCAGAGAGTGAATATCTCGGAGTTTATGTATCCGCTCTTAGACATTTTCACCACAGATCCAGGTGGCATTCCGTCAGCGGACTCTGGTTTGTTCCTCTTGCCTTTGAAAATTACAAATGGGGGAATGTAATTTCCTACGGCATTACAAGCCATTACTTTAGTTGTGTCCCCTTTTCAGCATTTGTGACTTGCTTCACGATTTTAGCACCACGTCATGCTATTATTTTCTTTGGCACAAAACTATGCTGTAGACCAGTTTCGTCTGCGTTGTACAGGTACTGTGCTTTACTTCTTAGATTTAAGCTGTCAACAATGGCTTCGTAGGCTGCAAAAAACTCATCAATTTTGTTTCTGTTTAAACACATTGTTTTCCCATATGATGTCGCTTCAGCTTTTCTTAATGAGAGCTCTGGATGACGGCTGAGAAAGCCCATCGCCCAGTCATAACCTGCAGTTCCCTTTTCAGCATTAAATTTGGTCTGTATTTTATTCTTTTCCGCAAATTTGAACGCAGTTTCTCGTAACTGACTTAATGTGAGACCGAATCCTAAGTCCTGTAATTTTAGGATGTATTCTCGAGGTTTTTTTTTTTCATTCTCGTATCCTAAAGCACTGTCACTTTGATATGCCTGTGGTCCCCTGTTGTCTTCCTCAAAACCTTCTGCCTTTCTAAGCAGCGTATTTCACGGGACACCAAATTCCTTCGCCGCTGTAAGCAACTTCATCCTACCGGAGTGGACTTCTCTTATGGCATGAGCCATTGCCACCTCAGACCACATTCCCCTCGTACGCTTTCTTTCTCTGACACGCGGCATCTGGAAAGATTGAAAATTAACTGTTCAAATTCGATTTTTAATTTTGTCTACATCATGGTTACATAAAAAGATTTTTTAATGCACAATTTAATTTTATTTCATTTTAACGATGCAAAACTAATATTCATAAAAGTCTTGGATATTTATGTCTTCAATAGTGGCTTCACTATGTGAATTCATTAGACTATGCAAATTATTTAGTCTAAAATTCTAAAGAATGCTTAGTTAAGGTCTGTTGGACAGCAGCAATACTCATTGTCCAACAGTCCCCAACCTGCAGCTGAGCAAAGGAACTAATGTCACAGCTCTCCGAACGACTGCAGAGACCGCAGCTTTACATGCTATTGCCACAAGCAGTTACGCTTTCACGTAGAAGCTTATATTTCATCATCTGATATCTTTCACATCCGTAAATTATTAATTACAAAAGTCTTTCAATTATAATAACTGGTGTTTTAGGTAAACATTAGAACACATGTATTGTATTTTCACTCACCTGCGCTGTATATTTCAAGGTTTCTTTGTAGATTCTCTATTCTTTGTGAAGCTTCCACTCGTGGCTACTTCCGTTATTGACTTCTAGCAGAATGTGGTGCCCTCAAGTGGCGAGGTAACACGTTAAAGTACAAAGTGTCCAACAAGCTCCACTGTCCAAAATACCCTAAGTTACCCTATTGAAAATATGTTCGGATTGCGACATTGGGGAAAAATTGGACTTACAGGGTTTTAGAAGTAAGTTGAAGTAGGTTAATCATTGTGTATTGCGTGTGCTCACCTTGAAGTAGTACACGAATAAGTAGCCTGTGTACTTGTAGATAGCGGGGATGCCGAAGAGAAGAACAGACGTCATTATGAGCACGGTGTCGCATCTTGCTAGTCCAATGAGAAGATAATTGATTGAAGATTTCATCTGAGGACGTGAAAGGATGATCATAGAAATTATATTGCCAAATATACCCAAAATACCAATGACGTTAAGCAACACTCCATTCGTTACAAACTCATATAGAATCTTCCTTTGGTCCTCATCGTTAGACTCTGCATACAACACTCCGTACAGGTCAAGAGTATTGTTATTGTTCATTCTGTCCTTTCCCGTGGCTTCTAAAAGAACCGTATATAAATTTTCTAATACCCTTCTAGACAAACTGTACCCTACCAGTCTTCATAACTGATCGAAAAATATGACGCACCGTTGGTTCTTTATTCGTCATCATATGCCACTTTGCAGGTACTATATATTTTTCTCATAAGTAAGCCAACTAAATTAAGGTTACATTTTGGACTGTAAATCTACTGCATTTGTTATATTATGTCTTGAATTTCCAGCGTTGAAGAAAACTAATGGGAGCACTTATGCGGGGACAATCGAATACTTCCATTATTTCTGAATTTTTTTTATGTTTTGAGGCTCTTCTCTTGATTAGAAGCTTAGACGTATAGTGAATATATTATAAGCCATCGGTTGGTTGTAAAACAGTAGACGGAGTTCAGAACGGTTGTTGTTAATCTTGCATCGCAGCTTCTTCAGTGGGAATAACATCCATGTTGTGGGTCACCTGCAAAAAGAAAGTGTAATGTGTCAAAATATTTTATTTTTAGAAAGAGCGAGACAGTACAAAAGTTATACAGAGTGTAATAAAAGTTTCTGTAACAGTAAGTTAAAAGTATTTTCTTGTTTACTTTCCATTTTCTCAGAAATCATGACCAAATTTTATAATGCAGGAGTTGGTACTAAATGATTGTGGTGTGATTCAATGCTTTGTTAATAATTTGGCGGAAAATGTCACATTGTTAGAGACAGGTGTTCAATATCTTAACAGTGTAAGTTAATTTGTAGTAAAATTAGGTAGGTAGTGTAAATTACGAGGTCATAAGTTTTTCCTGTGTTTTGTGATTTATTTCTGATGAGTATTATTTTATTTTATTTAATCAATAAATTTTCCTGTGGTATGATTGAAATTAAGTTTCATTTTCTTTAAATACGATTATTCATAAAAAAATGTAACATTTTCTGGTATGTATCAGAAATTATTGTTACAACCTTATTTTTCTATATTTTCCGTATAATAAGCAAATCAAATGTAATTATACATCTTGATTACACAACTTTTAACACTGTATCACTTCGGAATATGTATGATAAAACTTTCTTGTGTTAAATTTTAACGTACCTTGTTTACATGTTTCGACCTATTTATGGGTCATCTTCAGAACTCTTAAATGTAATTTTTAATGCGTAATTCTAATAAACGATACTGACACTTAGTTTTAATCACTCAAGTCACCATGGCACCAACAAAACGTGAGCATGCTCGATCTCAGGTTCAAGCCTTGGTCAAGACAGGAAAAATTGCCAAGTTACTGAAAATGTCACCAACAACAGCTTTAAAATGGAATAATCAAGCGGATGGTTGTGTTTCTGACGCTAAGCGATCAGGTCGAACAAACAAAGTGTCATCTTAAACAAAAAGGAAAATAAGGGAGTGGGTGAAGGACAAGATTGGTGTAGGAACTCGGGCTGTGGCTAAAAGGCTGAATTTTTCGGAGTGTTATCGTTCTGCAGACAAAACAATTTCACACATGACAATCAGTAGGCGTATTGCGTATAGACATATACGTAACATATTGCGTTTCTCATACAAGATGGAGCAAGGGTCCACACAGGACACAATAAAGAATTCTGGCCTCAATATCCGGACACTGTGGCCTGGAAATTCTCCAGATTTAAATCCCATAGAGCACCTGTGAAGAAGATTACAAGACAGTGTGTTTCGAATACCCAGATCAAGAAATCGCAATGAATGATTGCCGAAGTGTTGGAAGAGTGGGAGTCCATTACTCAAGAAGACATTTTCAAACTCACAGATACATAGGTTGGGTAAAAAGTTATGGCCACACTGCTGTCACGTGACGATGGTGCGTTCGAGAGCTGCCAGCTGTGTGGACATGAACAAGGACTGTTAGAAGAGTTAGTGCAGCCAGCGGCGACAGTACTCTGTAAATCTACTGCAGTGTGTAGAACGTTGACTGTCATAGGGATAGTGCGAGCGCCCTAAGACCACGTTTACAAAACTAGAGCAACGTTCCTGGATCAAAATTGAAGTGACAAGAGGTCGTAGTGCACAAGAAAGCTTTCAGGTCCTGCGTAAAGCATGTGCCGATGCAGCGTTGCCATATCGCACAGTGGCACGATGGGTTAAAGCGTTCAGAGAAGGCAGGTATGCCGTTCAGGACAACCTCCGTACTGGACTACCCGGCGTGGAGGACAACACAGTTCAACTCCTTGCTTCCCTGTTGGATGCTGATCGCCGATGGACTGCGCGTGAGTCGGAAAATCGGAGTGTCACAAAACTGTGTTTTAGTAATTATAAATTAAGGTATATTTACAAAAATAATAAAGTGTCTCGCTGAAAATCACGGTTTCACGGAACACAGTTTGAAAAACGTTCGCATATCACAAAGACTTCAAGAATTGGCAACTCAGCTAAGGGTTTATCCCTTGCGCGTGCCTGCAGTTAACTGGTGAAGGGGATGAGGGAAGGTCGTCATGTTTTGGTGCGAAGTATAGCCCTGTCAAGACTCTGGAATTCGCTACCTGCTAGCATCAGGGACTGTTGAAATAAAATTGAATTCAAACGGAAACTTACTAGGCACTTGATCAGTAATTGAGACTCGTTCAGACATGGCTTCTTGTAAATACTTACCTTATTACATCACAAAATATTTCAATATCAGGTAATTTCATCACTGTATAATTTTATTATCCTAGGTTTAATTTGTACTTCAGTAAAAAAAAAATCTTTCTTTGTTCTTAACTTCTATAATAAATTGTCTAGCTTTTATTAATCAGGCAATCTTTTAATACTTTGATTTTTATTGTATTTGTAGGCTAAATTTAATATTAATTGTAATTATAATTATAATTGTATTCTTAATATTGTAGTTGTAATCCCCTGGTAGAGGGGAAGAGAAGGCCTAGCCCTGATGGCCTTCTCTCTCCCAGGTTAAATAAATATATACTAATATACTACATTTTCCCCGCATTTTAATTTAACAAGACAGAGGCTTCTCGTTAATTACTTCATAATTCTCCACCACCATCACCATCATCATCTATTACGAATGTAATGTGGACATGTAGAACTGATACAATATGATAAATAATGAAACTTAAAGAACTGTTTTACTTTCAGAAAGAACAATACATTTATTGTAATACAAAACACTAGTTGCGATGTTTTCCTGAGTCCTGATACATTTGTTGTTTCATTTTTAAAGTTGAATATAATTCTGCACTTAAAAAAGTTACTGACATGAGGAAAAATGCTGAAGAAATTCTGCAGGTTACGCACAAATGCAGGTAAATTATACTAGATTTCGGGTCTCTGCACATACATCTATATCATAATCATGCATGAAGTATAGTATACAGGATTCAGGAGGATAAAGAATGATCTTTCATGGCTCACTCTATTGTATAATTAACACAAATATAAAAGTGATTATTTCAACTCCCCACAGACTCACGCCTGTCGTGCACTCTGCATAGTCTCTGACGAACTAACTCTATAGCATTAGTGATATCTAAGGGCTAGCTCGTAGAGTCGAGACGAATAACAAGTTAAGGTAGGCGCTCACTTACCGTAACGGATTCGTTCGATACTTCATGATTTTAATTCTTTGCGCTATTTTAAATTGAGCATCGTTCACTTGGCCCTATTAACAGAAAGTGTGGGCAGATTTCTCGAATGTCAAGAGCATAAACGTTTCACATTAAATCTTCATTAATGTACAAATATCGCTTCCGTCACGTAGCGCGCTTGGATGACGTCCCCGTATTAACAGAAAGTGTGACCAGATTTCGCGAATGTTCACGTCAAAAAAGAGAGCTATAGCTTTTGAATTTTCCGACGATTTGGCGAGAACTTAAAGATCACGTGGCCGAATGATTCTTTTACTTCACGAATATTTGCTGCAAAAATCAAGAATTTTATTGTTTATCCTGGAACACTGTTGGCTTTTAAAGTCCGATGTCGTTTTCATGTGCTAACTGCTTGATTTCTCGGAAACACAAAAGTTTCAAATTATGAACACTTGGTGAATTGTTTCCTATAGAGCTAGACAGAACTTGGGCTGTCTCATATCTTTGCATTTTTATTATCTACTCTGACATCTTAACTTTTCTCCGTAAATTTGGGTTTAGTTGAAGATGAACAAGGACAGCGCTTTCGTCTAGACATTACTACATTGAAAATAGGTTACAAAAGGCGTTCGAACTCAGACTTGATGGGGAATCGCTGCAGTTTTCTCTACCGAGAATGTCCGATATGATCTGTAAGAGAAGCTACAAGCTTTGTATTTTATCGGTATATATAGCGTTTAATAAAACTACGGAGTACATATATATATATATATATATATATATATATATATATATATATATATATATATATATATATACACATAGCGTTCTGCCTAATTGCAGATTTTTCACTGCAAACCCACCATTCTCCAATCTTTCCTATTTTCTGCCTTCATCTTAGTATCCGGATATGATCCATATATCTTAATGTCGTCTATCATCTTATATCTTCTTCTGCCCCGAACTCTTCTCCCTTTCACATTTCCTTCCAGTTTCCAGTGCATCCTGTCTATTTCACACGCTCCATTCTTTTCCGTATCCACAGTTCCAAGTGCTTCTAGCCGTTTTTTTCACTTCGTCGTAATATCCACGTTTCTGCCCCATAAAATGCCACACTCCACACAAAACATTTCACTAGTCTCTTCCTTAGTTCTTTTTCCAAAAGTTCGCAGAAGATGCTCCTTTCTCTATTAATATATTCCTTTGCCATTGCTATCCTCCTTAACCAGAAGACGCGAGAAGATATCTATAGATTGCAAAGGGGGTTTTGAATGGAAAAAACTTGCTTGATTCTTCACCTAATTTAAGTTGGTGAAACTCTTCTATCACATCAAATAACAGAAGTGAAATTTGCCACCAAGTTTCAGACTCATTCCTTCAATAGTAGGCTACTACTCGTTTCATTTCTTATCGGGAGTTCTGCAAAGAATTTAAGTGATAATGGGCACACACGGTACACTTTGAGTGAACCACAGCGAAAATTTTGTTATGAGCTAGGACTAATTTCGAGATGTTATTTCACATGGAGAGAAAATAATTATATTATATTAAGTTATATGGGTCTGAGCCCACCGCCCCTGAGAATAAACCAGGACTGTTGTATTAAGTCTTACCGACTCCACATTTACTTGAAACCACGCTTCTATGCAAGCTCCCGAACTGATAACGGACAGAGTACAAGCTACAGCTATATTACAAATATGTGATTCACAACTATAAGAGTATTACGATCGCACAGGTTGGATCCATACACAATACGAAACAAATTTGTATTCAATATACTGATGTCATTGTACAGTTCCCAAAAAAAGGAATGAGACGCCTATTGGTCGTCAAAAGTTCTACAGCGCGGTTCACACGATATCAACGTAGCCAGGAAGGCAAACAAAATTATGGTTTATTTAACGACACTCGCAACTGCAGAGGTTATATCAGCGTCGCCGGTGTGCCAGAATTTTGTCCCGCAGGAGTTCTTTTACAATCCAGTAAATCTACTGACATGAGCCTGTCGCATTTAAACACATTTAAATTCCATCGACTTGGGCCGTGATCGAACCCGCAACCTCGAGCACAGAAAGCCAGGCCAGTGCATGCGTAGGCGTATTTTCATCCTACTCCAAAGTATACACCTGTGCAAAATAATATAAGTTGTCTGTCTATTTCTGGTGTAGGTCTCTTTTTACGTTCTTGATCGTTTACCTTTCATGAAAGTTTGAAATATACCGTGCAACACGAAAGTCATTCGCCAAAGTTTGAGAACAACATTAATTTTGAAATGACAAATGTAGACCCATGGAAAGACAGCAAGGAACATTGTAAGGACCACGACAAAAACAATAAGAACCACGACAAGAAAAAATCAGGATCACGATAACATATTACAAGAAACACAACAAGTATTATGATAAATACCATGACATGGACCAAGATAAGGATTATAAGGATGAGAACCACGAAAAGGACTATTAGAAAGACAATAAGGTCCACGATAAGGACAACGATAATATACCAATACAAGAAACACGACAAACACCACGACAAGGATTACGATAACTACCACGACATGGACTACGATAAGGATTACGACAAGGACCAGAACTACGAAAATAGCTGAGAGAGACAACACGGACAACGATAAGGACCGTCATAAGGACCACGAAAAGGACAAAGATATGAAAGACAAAGGCCACAATGACCAACGGTAAGGAAACCGATAAGATTCACAACATGGACCACGACAAGGAGCTCGATAAGAATTACGACAGAGACCACGGTAAGGATCACGACATGAAACACGGCAAGGTTCGAAATAAGAATCACAATAAGGACCTTAAAATGGGCCACGATAAGGATCACGTCAAGAACTACGATAAGGTTCACAACAAGGACGACGATAAGAATCACAACATGCACCACAATAAGAATCACGACAAGGACCACGATAAGGTTCACGGCGTGAACCGCGACAAGCACCATGAAAGGATTGCGGTAAGGACTCCGACATGGGCCACGATAAGGATCACAGATGTGGACCACGATTAACACCACGACAAAGATCACAATAAGGATTACGACATGAACAACAGCATACAAAACAAGTATCACGGTAGGAACCACGAAATGGACCACGATAAGGACTTCAAAATTTACCATGCTAAAGACCATAACAAAAACAAGAAATATCACTATAAAGACCATGACTAGGACAAGTGGAACGATAAAGAACGTTACAATGGCAACAAGCATTATGATAAGGACCATGGGAAAAACAACAAGGACCACTCTAGCAGCTGCGATAAAGACAAGGACCACAAAAAGAATCACGACATCGACCATGATAAGCACCGCGACAACGATTACGATGAGAACCACAAAAGGACTATGATAAGAACCAAGAGAGAACCATGAATGGCCCACGAAAGGATAGGGATAAGGACTGCGTCAAAAATAACAAGGACCACGATTAAGGACAAAGCAAAGACAAAGGATCACGATAAGGATGACGATGAGGACTATGGTAGAGGTCACAAGGACCACAATGATTGCAATGAGAACTATGAGAATGACAAGTACCACAACAAGGACAAAGTCAAGGACCACGATAAGGATCATAACATAAGTCGCGACGATCACCACGAGATTGATCATGAAAGAGACCACGACATTGTGCCACGATAAGGATAACAAGGAACAGGATTGAGGTAAGAACTGTGAGATTGCAAAGAACACTATGTAACCACGACAATAACAAAGACAGGGTCCACAATAAAGATCCCAACATGGACCACGACAAGCACCACGCGAATGGTCATAATAGAAACCACGACATCGGCCACGATAAGGATCACGACAAGAACCACGATAGGGACCAAGACAACGATAAACACAATGACAAAAACAGCAAATACCTAATAATAACCATGGAAAAGGCAGCAAGGAAGATGATAAGGACTGTCACAATGCCAACAAGTACCACGATAAAGACAACAAAGATCACGACAACGGACATGTCAAATACAATAAGGATCACAATATGTACCATGGCAAAGAAAACAAGGACCAATGTAAGAAACGCAATATGGATAGACAAGGGCCACGATAATGATAATTAGGAAATGGACCACTATAAGGATAAAGTTCACGAAAAGGGTCACGACATGAACCACTATAAGTACCTAGACCACTATAAGGACCATAACAATGACAACAAATACCACGATAAGGATAATGATAAATACAACAAAAATGATAAGGGCCATTACAATCACAAGGATCATGATAAGGAACACAACAAAGACAAGGACCACGATAAGAAACATGACAAAGACAACAGTGACCACGATAAGGACCGTGGCAAAGACTACAAGGACCATTATAAGACTTACGGTAACGATCACGATAAGGACCACGACATGGATCATAATGATAAGGATCACAAATACCAAGACACGGATCACGACAAGGACCACGATTCACATCGTGATACATAGGCCTATCGTGGTTCTTGACGTTGACCTTGTCATAGTCCTATCGCGGTCTTTGTTGTCTTTGTGAGGGCTCTTATGCTGATCCTTGTTGTCTTTGTCGTGGTCCTTACTGTGATCCTTGTCTCTGTCATAGTCCATATCGCTACGATTGTTGTCTTTATTGTAGTCCTTATCATGACCCTAATTTTTTTTAGTCTGGGTCGTTATCGTGGTCTTGTTCATTATCGTGATCTTTATCGTGGTTAATTTCGTGGTCCTTATCGTGATCTTTTTTGTGATGTTTGTCGCAGCTCATGTTGTGATCCTTGTCGTCGTCTTCGTCTTTGTCATTGTCGTGGTCCTTGTTTTTAGCATGTTCCTACAATTGTCATTTCAAATAATAATGTTTTCCCCTTGGCAAGTGACTATTGTTTCACACGGTACATAATGTCGTTCTCAAAGCGGGATCTTAAGATGCTGTATGGCAGCCTGACCGATCACAGATTTACTCAGGATATTTTCTACCGAGCGCCATGTAACTAATTTTGAGGTGAGCTATACTACAGTAGATAAGGCAAGATCTGTCCTGTGACCTTATCATGTGTCGTGGCTATATCGCCAATGAATATAGAGGGGGAAGATAGATGAACTTTCGTGTCAGCAGATTTGTATAATATTAACCATCATGAAACAAACTCTCTTTCTGATTGCTCATTCTCTTGTCACACAGCTGATATGCCATATCTCGCCTCCTCATCTATATAGAATAAAAATTTGTACAATTATAATCTTACAAAATTGTGTCTTATTTCACATCTTAAAGCTTCAATGTTAGTGTAAGATCTATGGAATACAATAAATGAAATGAAATGGAATAAAATGAAATGAAATGAACAACCTTGATTTAAAGCCTTCTCGAGGAGGTGAAATCAGCACTCTCACTCGCATCTTTTCCCTTTTGGAACGTCATCAAAGAAATTACCCTTATGGCAATGTTGGACAATGAAGGATAACACTTCGAAACTAGTCAGCCAGGTAATTTCCTAACAAGTTAACACAGTAAAGAAGTTGTAAAGTTAATCAGTAAAAATCTGTTTCTAACAACTTTCCTAAAATTCTGAAGGCTAGTGTAAGATTTTGAAAATATCCGTTGAAAGAACGGAGTTACATTAACAATGTTTTGTGCACGATGGTAATGAGGTAGCACAACAGGGCTGTTAGGACCACAAAGGTGGGACTAATCTAATCAGGTCGAATCTAATAATCTTTATGTAATGTTGTTTCTTGCATTATAAACTTTTACATTAGCTGGTTTTAAATTATTCGATTTTAAAAAATAGTACATGAGTATTTTAAGGTTGTACGTAGCAAAAAGAACGGCATATTCTGGGCAGTTGTTGCATGTGTCACATATTACTGCACCTACATAAAATGGTAAGAAGAAAATTATGACGACAATGAACAAATATAACATTAACATCCGATATTCATTTTGCATGTTAACTGTATTTAGAGTTACGTATTTGTAATGTGTGTAGTAAAGAAATTGCTCTGTTATTATAAAACTGCAAGGGTTTCACCTAGTAGAACTCAAAAAGTAGTGGCGGGCAGTTAAATACTTTTCCAGCGGATTTCAAACTTCTAGTTATGCCACTGAATATATTCCACTACGAAAAGAATGGAAGAATCCGGTAGAAGAGAGTAACACCATGACAATTGAACATTTCCGCTCGTCCACAACCGTCTATACGATATCCGCCAACGTACTGTACTCGTATAAAGTGCAGAAATATTGTAAATCTGTATCAATTAAGTCGAGATCATTCCATGAACTACAATAATTACAATTTAAGCGCTTCGTATTGGAAACAAACACCTCCCAACCAACCCAATTCAATGCAAATAAAACATTAATTTCCAAAAGTACTGAACGGACAGGCCTATCGATCCTGTAAGCTGATGAACCAACCAGCCTACCAACCAACCAAATAACACAAACAACAATTGGCCGAACGGCCAGCTGAAACAATCAAAACAATCATAATTTAATTCTGTGGTATAAATGATTAATGAACTTTTACATTTTGCTACAAACTCTGAATAATATATACTAAATACTAATTAAATGATAGAATGTGAAATATATATATATATATATATATATATATATATATATATATATATATATATACATATACATATATATACATATATACCATGGTTGGATAAACATTCTTCCTCCATACATACATAGACTGAATCGGGAGGAGATGACTATCGGGGGAAGATGTTAATTTCTTTGTAGTTTCACGTTCTTCGAAAAGAGAACTCCACGCGCATGTCTTCATGATCACTGAAACAGTTGAATGTCTGTAAAGGGGAAGCTAACTCATTTTGCCACGTGTTCTTGTTGTGAGAAGAAGAAAAGAAAGAAAACAGCTATAAAATAATTGCAAAGGTATGTTAAAATTTTAATATATGCTTCAATTCGTAATAACTGCCAAACCTTTGTAATGGATATTGTAGTAAAGGTTCTAAAGTTTGTATTGTTGACAACTAACGACCTTGTTCCGCCATCTTAGATTGCGTCACAGCGCTAGGCATCTTACGTCGATACTTGTGGAAGATGATCACATTTTTTTGGGGTAAGATGACAACATGTTGCAAGAGTTTTATTTTTTGTTTTATTGCAGGGAATATGTAAACATTACGTAAGATCCTCTGATAGAAGTCAGTGGGTTGAAGACAATCTTCAACTTGCGATGGAACACGTTATAACAGAGGGTATGAACTGTTTTAGAGCATCGCAAGCATACGGGATTCCTTACCGTACCCTTAAATTCCGCTTAAAAAGTATGATGACAAAAAAATGTACTGGATTAAATTCATTGTGTGCAAGAAGTGATTTCACGAGTATTGCACACGGCAATAAAATATGTGCAATGCCTGTTGCTAAGTAGAGATAAACGAGTGAAAAAGTGTTCATGTGCTTTAGATTAAGTCAATTTTGTTATATACACGCATCTAAACAAGTTCATGTAAATGTACAGTCAGTAAATATGATAATTGCATTAGCCATCTTACCCGACTACCGGGGAAAGATGCTTACAGTGCAGGCAAGAAGAAAACCTGTATCTATAAACAAGGTAATTATTTTTTTCTGTTTTGTACCAAAAATATAGTTTCAAAATACTTTCCAGACTTTGATATTTCAATATTAAATTCAAAACTAAATGAAGAGTACCGTCATTTCCCATAACTATGGTCCAAGCACCCAACTATGGTCCAAAACGCATTATGTACTACTTAGTCCCCCAAGAGTTCGGTGTTTGCCAATTGAGGCACCACTGTGATGGAATTATGTTCCCCATAGATGCTTCCATCTACCATTACACGTGGCAATGATATGGATGCTTAACAAGGTCAGTGTGCATCGTTCTATTTAATGTGTGAAGACACGAAATCAATCAGTTTGTTTTTGTCTGTTTCATTACGCTCTCCTCTGTAGAACTGGTAAGTTACAGATATATGATTGTTTGTACAATTAAACCTGGCTATATAGTGTTAACTTTCACGTAATAATTAGGCTAACAGAGGTTAAGGACTCTGCGTGAAAGATGTTTAACCTCAAGGCTAGAAGTCAGTCCTCAACTATGTACCACAATTTTTCGTGGACCATAGTTGTATTTTATTTTGAAATATTTGTTTTAATGAAATGTGAACAATGTGATATTTTTATTTCTGCAAATACGGTATCTCAGTATATTCTAAAACACCATTTAACATTATAGTTCAGTACATAAAAAACAGACTGTTCCAGCTTCAATGGTACTAGCACGAATGATGGTCCGGTAAAACGAAAACTTCATGGTAGAAGGAAAACAATCATCCCTGTAAGTGACTATGAGAGCGATGAAATTGAATTGGATACAGATTATGATGTTTCCAGTGTGCTGTCCATATTTACAGACAGTGAGTCAGATGTAGAAAAGAAGACGAAATTTGTTAAAATAATGCTAAATACACATAGTTATATGGTAGTGTAGTTACTTATGAGGAGGAATTGTGGCCAGGGAAAGTTTTGGAAGTAAAGAACAATGGAGCTGTTGTTTCATCTATAGTAAGAAGCGGCAATTACTGAGGTGGCGAGAAATGGGAGAAATTTTATTCTATAGAAAGGGAAACATAAAAACAAATTGAAGACCCCAAATGCGTCTCGAAAAAGAGAGATCTATTTTCAATTTCAGAATTACAAGAGAAGTCAAGATTCAAAGGATCGAAATAAACAGTAGATAAGAAATGGTGGTCATACCACCCGTAAAACGGGTGCGAGGGTGACATTGTGGGCGTGGCCAAAGTATTAAGTCATAGTGGGCGTGGCCAAAGTATGGCGTCATGGAGGGGCGGGGCTTAAAGTATGACATCTCGGAGGGGGTGGGGGGCTTAAATTATGACGTAGGAAAGGGGCGTAACTTAAATTACGTCAAAATTAAAGTGTGACGTCATGCACGCGTGCAGATATGTAATTGAAGTTGTGGTATGACAAGTTCATACATGTTTATCTCATCAATGTTGCTATGTGTGCAAATATGAAGCTGAGTCATATCCGGCAATTGTTCTCAGGTGAAAGACACAAGTTCATACATGTTTGAAAACTGCTATGTGTGCAAATATTATGCAAGGTCACATCCGGCAAAGAATTAATCTATCACACTTAAACACATACATTCTTTTTCTTAAGATTCTAATGTAATGGTAATTTAATTGATTGGGGAATGGGTGTTGGAATGTGGGACATAAATGGATAAAAAATTAATCTAGCACACTTGTAAATTAAACAGAATATGGCTGAAGTGACGTTATAAATTTGTAATTGAAGTTGGAAATGGGGGAGGGGGGGTTAAAATGTACTTTAAGCCAATTGTTGAGTAATTGATAAAAAATATTAAGATTCTAATGTACTGGCAATTGAATTGATAAATAGTAATGGGAAATGGAAATTGGAATGTGGGAATTATTGATGGCGTAAATGGTTGTACTTTAAACCAATTTATAAAAAAATTAATCTAGCACACTTGTAAATTAAACACATACATTCTTCTCATATTATTATTATTCCAATGTAATACATTTAATGTAGATGTATATGTTGTGTAATGCATAAGTGTGCAAATATTATGCAAGCTTGCTGAATCACTTCCGGCGACGATGCAATTGCTGAGTAATGATAAAAGCATGTTCTTTAAGCACCTGCAACGTGTCATATTACACAAATATTGCATGATGCAAATAATATGCAAGCTGTTAATTCACATCCGGTGAAGACGCAAGTGCTCAATAATGGCCACCTTATTATTATTATTATTATTATTATTATTATTATTATTATTATTATTATTATTATTATTATTATGGCTCCAATTTAATACATTTTGAAGTAACATTTATTGGATTGATTAATAATTTAATACATTTTGAAGTAACATTTATTGGATTTATTTTAAGCCATACATTATTACCGAAGCAGTTCGTAATAGAGTAATTGCTTCTTCTTCTTCTCATTATTATTATTATTCGTCATAAAGAAGATTAAAGTGTGACGTTACAAATTTGTAATTGAAGTTGGAAATGGGTGAGGGCTGTTTATAATTTGAAATACATACGTCATAACTTAAAGTGTGATGTTATAAATTTGTAATTCAAGTTGGAAATGGGGGGGGGGGGAAATTTGATAAAATTCTAATGTAATAGTAATTTAATTGATAAATAGTAATGGGTAAGGGAAATTCGCAAGTGTTCATTGAAATTGGAATGGGGGAATTATTGATGGCGTAAATGGTTGTACTTTAAGCCAATTGATAAAAAAATTAATCTACACACTTGTAAATTAAACACATACATTCTTCTCATATTATTCCAATGTAATACATTTTGAAGTAAAATTGAGTGGTTGTGTAACATAAGACGCTGAGAGAACAATCGCCGGATGTTTGCATCATGCAATATTTGTGTAATATAACACGTTCCAGATGCTTCAAAAACATATTTTTATCATTACTCAGCAATTGCATCGTCGCCGGAAGTGATTAAGCAAGCTTGCATAATATTTGCACACTTATACATTACACAACATATACACCTACATCGATTTATCTGCTACAATTACTGCTCTAAATCATAATAATGTCACATTCTGATGAATTTAATGTTGGTAATAATGTATTAAATACGCTAAACAAACCACTCAATTTTACTTCAAAATGTATTACATTGGAATAATATGAGAAGAATGTATGTGTTTAATTTACAAGTGTGTAGATTAATTTTTTTATCAATTGGCTTAAAGTACAACCATTTACGCCATCAATAATTCCCCCATTCCAATTTCAATTAACACTTGCGAATTTCCCTTACCCATTACTATTTATCAATTAAATTACTATTACATTAGAATTTTATCAAAATCCCCCCCCCCATTTCCAACTTGAATTACAAATTTATAACATCACACTTTAAGTTATGACGTATGTATTTCAAATTATAAACAGCCCTCACCCATTTCCAACTTCAATTACAAATTTGTAACGTCACACTTTAATCTTCTTTATGACGAATAATAATAATAATGAGAAGAAGAAGAAGCAATTACTCTATTACGAACTGCTTCGGTAATAATGTATGGCTTAAAATAAATCCAATAAATGTTACTTCAAAATGTATTAAATTATTAATCAATCCAATAAATGTTACTTCAAAATGTATTAAATTGGAGCCATAATAATAATAATAATAATAATAATAATAATAATAATAATAATAATAATAAGGTGGCCATTATTGAGCACTTGCGTCTTCACCGGATGTGAATTAACAGCTTGCATATTATTTGCATCATGCAATATTTGTGTAATATGACACGTTGCAGGTGCTTAAAGAACATGCTTTTATCATTACTCAGCAATTGCATCGTCGCCGGAAGTGATTCAGCAAGCTTGCATAATATTTGCACACTTATGCATTACACAACATATACATCTACATTAAATGTATTACATTGGAATAATAATAATATGAGAAGAATGTATGTGTTTAATTTACAAGTGTGCTAGATTAATTTTTTTTTATAAATTGGCTTAAAGTACAACCATTTACGCCATCAATAATTCCCGCATTCCAATTTCCATTTCCCATTACTATTTATCAACTCAATTACCAGTACATTAGAATCTTAATATTTTTTATCAATTACTCAACAATTGGCTTAAAGTACAACCAGTTTCAGGACATCCATTGGATAGCTGGCCATTATTCAGCACTTGCGTCTCCACCGGATGTGAATTTAACAGCTTGCATATTATTTGCATCATGCAATATTTATCTATGTTGATTTATCTGCTACAATTACTGCTCTAAATCATAATAATGTCACATTCTGATGAATATAATGTTGGTAATAATGTATGGCTTAAATTAAATACGCTAAACAAACCACTCAAAATGTATTACATTGGAATAATAATAATATGAGAAGAATGTATGTGTTTAATTTACAAGTGTGCTAGATTAATTTTTTTTATAAATTGGTTTAAAGTACAACCATTTACGCCATCAATAATTCCCACATTCCAATTTTCATTTCCCATTACTATTTATCAATTCAATTACCAGTACATTAGAATCTTAATATTTTTTATCAATTACTCAACAATTGGCTTAAAGTACATTTTAACCCCCCCTCCCCCATTTCCAACTTCAATTACAAATTTATAACGTCACTTCAGCCATATTCTGTTTAATTTACAAGTGTGCTAGATTAATTTTTTATCCATTTATGTCCCACATTCCAACACCCATTCCCCAATCAATTAAATTACCATTACATTAGAATCTTAAGAAAAAGAATGTATGTGTTTAAGTGTGATAGATTAATTCTTTGCCGGATGTGACCTTGCATAATATTTGCACACATAGCAGTTTTCAAACATGTATGAACTTGTGTCTTTCACCTGAGAACAATTGCCGGATATGACTCAGCTTCATATTTGCACACATAGCAACATTGATGAGATAAACATGTATGAACTTGTCATACCACAACTTCAATTACATACCTGCACGTGTGCATGACGTCACACTTTAACCTTGACGTAATTTAAGTTACGCCCCTTTCCTACGTCATAATTTAAGCCCCCCACCCCCTCCGTGATGTCATACTTTAAGCCCCGCCCCTCCATGACGCCATACTTTGGCCACGCCCACTATGACGTAATACTTTGGCCACGCCCACAATGTCACCCTCGCACCCGTTTTACGGGTGGTATGACCACCATTTCTTATCTACTATAAGCCTACTGAATTTAGTTCTCAGTATGCTAAATAAACAGTATCAGTGAATTTATTTGCATAATATTTTGCTAAGAATGTGTTAGTTTATTCAGATACCGTACTTTTGTTCTTTAATATACACTCACCGTCAAAAAAACCGGGCCAACTACATTTTATTTAAAATCTTTTGAAATTGTAGGATTTTCAAAAGTAATTGTAGGTGTGCTGAGGTTCATTTAGTTATTCATTTACTTTGTGGTACGTAACGATGTAATAATGAATACGTAATAGCCAACAATGATCTCAAAAGAAGATTCGTTCTTCTTGCAATATTGTGTCTAAACTTCTCGGACTCATTTCAAGCTATGCTGAAGAAGTCTACAGACTGGTAAGCTCTCGAGGCAGTATTAGAGTATTTCATTGTATAAAAATGTCACTAAGTCCTACCGATTCAACAAAAGTGGTTGCATTCATAGAAGATGGGAATAGTCAGCGTTATGTGGCTGCAGTTCTTGGCATTCCTCGATCGACCGTAGAACGAGTGTACCATCGCTTTAGAGAGACAGGATGTTATTCCAGGAGACCCGGTTCAGTGAGAAAGCGAGTAACGTCGGCTCGTGACGACCATTTTATTTTCCTAAACACATTAAGAGATCGCCATTCCACAGCTGTTGAGACCAGAAGAGCCTTCCAGAAAATAAAACAAGTTAATGTGAGTAAGAGAACTGTAAGAAGACGTCTGGATGAATGTGGTCTGAATTCCAGAAGACCAGCTAAAGGCCCAGAATTGATCCGGCAACATCGTGTTGAACGATTACGTTTTGCTCACAATCATACTAATTGGAACCTGGTGGAGTTGCGACGAGTGCTCTTCACAGATGAATCGAGATTTAGTTTACAGATGGACGTGAAAGAGTATGGAGAAGAGAAGGAGAACCTTTTTCTTCATGTACAGTTGTCAAAAAAAAAACAAAAAAAAAAAAAAAAAAAGAAAAGAAAAGAAAAGAAAAGAAAAGTGGCCGCACTAGTGAACAGCGAATATTTTCTAAGTCCACTTCGGGTCACGGAGATGTCACACGACGCATGTGCTTTTAGAAGTAGTTCCGTAAATATGGAACTATTCCATATCTGCGTCTCGTAGACTAGCGGTGAAGTGGTCGTTTAATGATTGGAAGGTTGTGAGTTCGGGTCTTGTTCAAGTTTTCATTTTATTTTTTAATCGTTCTTTAGTGAAATAAATACTGAATTATTCAAATTATCATTTATATTGTTATCGTTCTTTATCGACATGAATAATATTCAAGTTATTTATATTTTATCGTTCCTTTAGCGATATAAATAATATTCAAGTTATAATTTGTTATATTCTGTTATCGTTCTTAGCTACAAGAATAAAATTCAAATTATCATTTGTATTCTGTTATTGTTCGTTAGCGATATAAATAATATTCGAATTATCATTTGTATTCTATTATCGTTCGTTAGCGATATAAATAACATTCAAATTATCATTTGTATTCTGTTATTGTTCGTTAGCGATATAAATAATATTCAAATTATCTTTTGTATTCTGTTATCGTTCGTTAGAGATATAAGTAATGTAAATTTAATGTTAGGTTTAGAACAATACAGCTGCCTAATACAAATGTCAATTTTCTCTTCTTATATTGTTTATTATTACATTATACTATCCTGTAACATAATAAATTGGAAAAGAGTCACGAGGATTTGAGCCTTATACATTGACATTTGAATTCCGACTTTCCTGACGTCCGACTTTCCTACGTTCTTCCGACTGAGCTATGTCATTTACCCGGTATTAACGTAATTCAACGCATTATCAGAAACACTACAACCGAACATTCATTTAGATTATATTCTGAATATTTAATAATGATATAAAAAGGTAACACGTTTATGACAATAATATTTGTAGTTGTAATACCAGCTGCAACAGCAGCAGTGGTAAAAGCTGCAATGATTAAGGACGTATTGTGTGGATACAGTTCAATACAGATCTTTCGAAAACAAATTACGACACTGAAGTCGAGATTATAAAATAATTATATTCTTCTTAACTCTGTGGACTTTATGTTTTAAAATGATATAGTTATTAATAAGACTCTAACAAGTATTTATATTATTATTTCCTAATTGAAGAACATATATTTTTAGTATAATGAATGTTTTGCTGTTATTTTAAGACCTAGGTAGAGGCTAATTCTCTGAGGAAACCACGACGCCATTTCTGCCTGCGACTTTGACTGACATGGCTCCACAAAAACGTGCAGGAACGAAAGAAAGTATAATACGGGCCGTGCTTCATCTTGGTTTTTCGGCATCCGAGGCAGGTAGGCGTTTCATCGTTTCAGAAAGAACAGCCCAGAGATGGGTGCAAAATTATCAACGCTCGACAATTTTTGGCCGAAAAGCTGGGAGTGGTAGAAGGAAAATTTCAACACCACAACAGGACGCCAGATTAGTGGCAGAGCTTGAAAGGAATCCCTATCATACCGCTGCTACTTTGAAGGCAGTTAATTTCCCTGGCCACGACCAGACCATGAGAAATCGTTTAAGGGCCGCCAATTTGAGATCTCGACGTGCCATTCATAGGGAAGTTCATAAGGAAGAGCATGTAGAGAAGCGTTTAGTCTTTGCAGTGGGAAATGGTGATCGGGATTGGAAAACGGTAATCTTTTCTGATGAAGTGAACTTTTCTAGTACAAGGGAAGGACCCACTCTTGTATATCATCCTCCTGGTACCCGATTCGACCACAGATACGCTGCCATGCGTGCCTGCAGTGGTAGAGTATCTGTGTCTGTGTCTTTAATTTCAGCAGGATAATCATCCAGTCCACACATCTCAATTGATTCGGGACTGGTTTGCGAGGAGACAGGATATCGAATTGATAGACTGGCCTCGTCGCTTTCCGGACTTGAACCCTTTGGAGAATATGTGGGCTAAAGTAAAGAAGCATATGCGGAAAAATTGGCCCAATCCCCCTCCAGGACGCCCTGTGTGATTTGTGGAAGCTCGTCCAGGATGCCTGGGATGCCGTGTCTGAGAACAGTCGGTATTTGAAAACACTAGTCGATTCCATGCCCACTCGACTGCAAGATGTGATCGAGATGGGAAGAAGATGGACTAAATATTGTGTCGTGACTTTTTGTTTTGTTTTTTTGTTTTTTTTTTTAACTTTTAATTGTTTTAATTTTCTAAAGCAGACACCTGTAAGTTTGTTTTGTTTACACCACGAAAGATATTTTTTGTTGAGAAAATAATCTTTCTTTCCATCTGCAGCCATAATGCCATAATAAATGATGACAAAGTCATGGCATAATACATGAACCTGATGTTAATTACTAAAACAGTCATAAAAGAAACACGAGGGAATCATATTTCCTCTCTCTCCTAAAAAAACATAAAAAGCATTAGGTTGTGTTCGAACGCAGCACCTTACGAACACTTGCCCGAAACGCTACCATTACGCTACAGATTAACAACCAAGAACTTTCATTCTGACTGTAAATATCAGGCCACGTGGTCCAACAACATGTAACATCGTCTGTCTCCGAATTGTAGCGGAGATAGCCGAAGGGAACTTCGTGTCTTCAGAGCGGCCACTTTTTCTTTTGACAACTGTACCTTCAGATCATGTGTTTGTTTCCAAGATGGATCAGTAATGGTATGGGGTGTCATTTCGTATGAAGCTAACACAGAACTTGTTTTCATTAATGGAAGTGCTTTTACTGGTTCAAGATACATCGAAGAGATTCCAATTGAACATGTACCATATGCCCCACTTATTGGTGAAAAGTTCCTGTTAATGCATGACAATGCTCGCCCTCATGCTACAAGAATCGTGGATGAGTTCCTTCACGACGTTGGATTGAATAGGATAGCATGGCCAGCAAGAAGTCGAGACATAAACCCTATTGAACATGTGTGGGTCCTTCACGACGTTGGATTGAATAGGATGGCATGGCCAGCAAGAAGTCCTGATATATTCCCTATTGAACATGTGTGGGGCCTGCTAGGGAAGCGAGGTAGAAGTCGTCCAACTCCTTACAGCAACTTACAGCATCTCCGAAATTTTCTAATTAACGAATGGAATAGAATCGACCCGACTGACATCCAGAATCTGATCGAAGGGTTGAATCGGTAAATGGTAACAGTCATACAGTCACGGGGAGGCAATACCCTCTATTAGCAATATCTGGGTGGCCACAAAATCAGTTGAATATTTGGAAGAAAATTGAAACAATTTGTAAGCTTTTACACCTTTTAATTACATGAATTGTTTGATGTTGAAAATAATAGCGCAAGTGATAATAAAAAGTTTTTTCTTTTCTGGGATGCAATCTTTTCTTCATTTCATAATGGGTTTTCTGATTCTCACCTCATAAAAAATTGTGAAACTCCAGGTATCCCGGTTTTTTTTTTGCCTGTGAGTGTAGTTGTTTATTATTGCAGGAAAATGACTTTCAGATTTCACTTGTTTATTGTGTGTTTATGCAACGTGTACTAATAAAAAGAACCCATGTACTTTTAATTTATTTTTAATATTTCTGTGCTAGATTATGTTTCTATCCTTAAATTAGAAACTCAGTGTATTGATTTACGAATAATTACAGCTTAAATTATAGTCCATTCATGCTTTCAAGCATGGATATATGAGTGGACCATATTTGGGAAACTCAGAATACAACTACGTACCAATGCTTATTATTTTTTTAACACTTGTAATTAAATAATTTCAAACACATATGTCAATATTTATTTAATATACACTTACAAGAGTACGAAGCCAAAATTTCACTTAATCTGGATGAATAGTACTGAATATACAAAGAAAAATGTGACAAATGTGGACCATAGTTAGGGGAAACTACGGTATCTTAAATATTCAATCAAGAAAAAGTCAGACATCTTCCCCCGATCCACTCTACATAGAAACATACATACATAAATACATATATGCATACATACATACATACATACATACATACATACTATTCTGCCAAATGGTAGGTCTTTCACTGCAAACCGAGCATTCTTCAATCTTTCCTATTTTCTGCCTTCCTCATAGTCTCGCACATGATACATCTTAATGTCGTTTATCATCTTAGGCCTATATCTTTTTCTGACCCGAAATTTTCTCTATTCACCACTCATTCCAGGGCATCCTTCAGTAGCATTTTCTTCTCAGCCACTGACCCAACCAATTTCTTTTCTCTTCCTGATCAATTTCAACATTATTATTTCTTCACCCACTCTTTCTTACACGACTTCATTTTTTATTCTGTCTGTCCATTTCACACGCTCCATTCTTCTCCATGTCCACATTTCAAATGCTTCTAATCGTTTCTCTTCATTTCGTCGTAATGTCTATGTTTCTGCTCCAGACAATGCCACTATCCACACAAAGCACTTTACTAGTTTCTTCTTTAGTTATTTTACCAGTAGATGCTCCTTCTTCTTTTAAGAGCTTCCTTGGCCATTGCTATCATCTTTTTGAATTCCTGGCAGCAGTTCATGTTGCTGCTTATAGTACACCCCAAGTATTTACAGTTGTCCACTTGCTCTACTGCCTCATTTAGAATTCGAAGATTACCTTCTTTATTTCTCTTCCGACAAACATGGTCTTTGTCTTGTTTGCATTTATCTTCATCCCATAGTTCTCACAGCTGTCATTTAGCTCCAGGAGCATATCGCTTAGTACCATCTCTTCTTCTGATAACAATGCCATATCAGTAAAATCTCATGCACTTTAATTTTTCTTCCTGCTATCACCCCTTCCGTGTTCTGAAAACAATTCTTATGGCCTAGTAAGTGTCATGCTTGAAATTAGACTAACACTTTACGAGTTCAAATCAGACTGCAAGTGATGAATTATTACACAGCGCAGATACGAAGGAATGTAAAGATGGTGCCCTGTGTCGTAGATTTACGGCATGTAGAGAAAGCTCTGTACCGGACTGATGAGACTACAGGAAGTATTGGAGCCCTATCGTTTCTAATTACCTATTTTCCGGACAGATATAATCAGTGGGCTTTTTGTCGTGAGATTGAAGATGTCTCTGACAAGTAAATCAGAACTACTGTATATAAATAGTGGGCATGACAACCAGACTGGTCGAGACCGGATGGCGGACGGGCCTTTTGAGTAAAGGCAATTGTTATACGAAAACAAGCACTTGTACGAAAATGTAAAGATGTGTGTGCATGAATGCCCGAAAAATTCAATTTAAATATTTGAAATCATAACTGTAGAAGGGTACACGGAAATGAGAATCAAAGTCACAGTTTTAACGTTTCGAGTAAATGACCATTTTTAGTTTTGAACTGCCACTTTATTAAATTAATATTTATAAAATTAATTTCAACGTAAAACTATTGCACTGATATCTGTCCCGAAATTTGATCAGATAATTTGACTTGAAACTTGTTTTTGTTGCTTAATTATTCAACAATGTACTTTAGTTCAACTTTTTCCAATGATATAACAATCAAAGTCTTGAGAAACAAGTAAAGAGTAATCACAGTCCGACATAGCAATTAAACTATAATTATGATCTCAGTATTTCTTAATGTTCTTTCACAACAGTTGATCTGGTGATTCATTTATTTTGTGTTGTCTGTTTGCATAAGTACCGTAATATCCCATATCTGTGATCCAAATGCCTCCTCCAAAATAATGCTGTGTAGGATTGCCACCTTGAAGAAGCCAAAAGTCGGGACACTTAAAGCGGGCGGTATTCCATTTTACAAATTAAACTTTCAATACTTTAAGATAAAAATAAACTACACATACTATATTAAACATTTCTAAAGGTAATGAAATTAATTATGTTTACCTTAGTATGAACATGATGTCTTATAATTACAAATCATGGGCTGGGGCGAAGGATGAAACTTATAGACGCATTTCTTATCTGATGCAGCGGCCTTTAGAAGTTGCTTCTCATGTAGAGCATATTGATGAAATTCGGAACAACTCATATTATAGTTTATTTTAACCAGAAGTTCACTTTCCACGGATTTTACGTGAAATTTGTGTCTTTCTTCCGTCCACAAGTTTTTCGTTAAAGAAAACACTCTTTCTACATGCGCGTTACTGACAGGGATGGATAACACAAATTTTACTATTTTTAGTACCGGTAAGTTAGGGGCTGCATATTTGTTTAAAAAATGGACCCATTTTTGGTCAGTTGATAAATCTAGGTTTTTAAGAGTTTCAATAGCATCTCTTAGAACAAAGAACTCATTATACAATTCATCACCGTTTACTTCTAAGCTGTGAGCAGTTACAATTTCTATAAGACTATCAAAAGTCACTACTTCTTTCAGATTCAAGACAGCGAATTTCTTAAAAGGTGAGATCTCGAAGTTGAACTACTTATTTAAATAATGAAGGCTCCTCTGATATACATTAGTTGCATTTTTCTAAATATTTCCTGGTCCGATTTTCTTAACTTCTTCAAA
The DNA here is from genome assembly GCF_040183065.1 of Periplaneta americana. Lineage (NCBI taxonomy): Eukaryota > Metazoa > Arthropoda > Insecta > Blattodea > Blattidae > Periplaneta > Periplaneta americana. The sequence continues at coordinate 108,422,157 of NC_091124.1, forward strand.
TTTTGATTAACTTGAAAACCGTAAAATACATTTTTAAATTTAGATTGAATGTTTTTAGATAGGGATTCTAAGATAGCATGAAGATCTGTAGGTTGAATTGTTTTATTTTCGAGTTGTAAAATTGTTGTAACAGAATTCATATAGTTATGCATGAAATGCATATAAAAACAGGAAGTGACCATTCATCTTTTTCGTCTACTTCTCTTATGAAAGTCCATACCAAAGGATTTGTTTCTTCTTCTCCTTGAAAGAGAAAATAGGATCGTATAGGATTCCAGTTTTTGAGCTAACGCTCTAGAGCAGGCAATAGGAACAACCACCGAACTGTAATATGCCTTAAAATTGTTGAATATTCTTGTTCAAGAAACTGAAAAAGTTTTTGAGTTCATTAGTTTTCTTACTATAGAAGACGAAAACTCGTTATAAACTTTTAGTACTAGACACCCGATATGCATTTTTGGTCATGTTATGAATAACGTAACAATTACAATTCGCTTGAATTATGTCATCATTTGAAGATTTGAAATTCTGAAAAAATTGAGTGGTGTTTTCTGTAGTTGACCGCTGCATTGTCTGCACCAAAACTTGATATATTAGAAGCTTTCAAATCGTGTTCGTCTAAAATAGATTTCAGTTTCTCAAAAATACCGTGAGCTGTTTCATTCAATCATCATAAAAGCCAAATAATTTTTCTTTAATTCCACTAATCTCAGAAAGATTTAATACTGACTGGAAAACACTTAATATTGCATTTATTTGAGGCATCTGTCGAAACAGAGAAAAAAGTGTCATTTCTTAAATCATTCTCTAATAATTCTACGGAATGAGGAGCCAATACATTTTGAACAAGCATCTCAGATTTTGTACGTACACAGTGAAGTTTTGGACTTAACTTCGAATCTTTGAAGATGCCACTCGCTAACTTAATGCCACAATCAGTAGAAAGATAACTATGGTTATGCAGCTGTAACGTCACTTTCAATAGAGAATGTTTCGCGGTAAAACAATTTTCAGTCGATTTAGTTTTAGCACTTGATGCAACGGAAAGTTTATGTTTCTCTCTTTGTAAAATTTTTTCTCACCAAACCAATTCCCTCGCTTTTTATTGAAAACGAAGCAGGACACACTATACATTTCGCCATGCCTTCGTCATCACATTTAGTTAACCAACTTTTAAACTGTTTATCTTGTAACTATTCATTACGAAGTGTACATATTCTTTTCACTTTTTTCTTCCCTTTATCATTTTGACTGTCATAACTATCACTATCACTGCATTTACTTCCACTGTTGTTTTCCTTTAATTTAGAGAACATTTTATTGAAACGAACCCCTAAAATGTCGGAAACAATGTCTGCATCTTGCGAAACTGTCTAGGGTAAGGTTGCTATCAATGGGCCACTTAAAAGGAATCTTATATAATATCCTCGGATAAAGTAATATTTATTTCCTTTTTCAAGCAAACTTAAATACTATCTTCTGTATTTCACTACGCTACAAATAGAAGTTATAAGTATTCGATGTTAATTAAATATTTGGAAAATAAAAATAAGCATCATCGGCCCAATGAAGGAGACTCGTTTCCTTCTTTGGGCTAGGTAATTTCCATGAATGGGCTGCAGAATAATATTGTTAAATAACAACCCACATCTAAATAAATGTCAATACACAATATCTTTTGCATTAATAGGAGTAGTGTGTTGACATGTGGAACCACAGAACATGTATTCAAACCCAAGCAAGACCACTAGTGCAGTTAAAAAAATCTTCAGATATTTCATTAACACAAGAAAACGAAATACATCATTGTTAGTTTGTAATCAGGCTAAGACCTCCAGCATTTCTAAATCAAATGATTTACGATCTTACAGAAATAAAAAGAAAACATTTTAGGCCCTATTTGTTCTATAGCGTAATTAAACGGAACTAAAACATTTAAAAATAACCAAAGTTTAAGGGCTAATCATACAAAACAACAATTTATATACACAGAAAACAAAACATGTCAAGACATTTGAAGTATTAGACTATAAATACCATTACCTATTGTTAAGTCAATTAAACTCTATCCTTCTTCTCTCTTTGGCTGACCAAATAAAAAACTGAAAAACTTAAAAAAGAACTTGCAATGAAAACCATTAATTCAGTTTTGTTTATAGCAGCTAAAATGAGGCAAAACAAAACTTTTATAAAATATTGTTACACTTTAGTCACAATTTTCGCAATAGAATACTTTGGCTCCTTTCGTAACACCAGCACAATTCTCATGAACCCACTCGTTACATGACAGCCTAGATCATATATACCCCAGATAGGTCGGCCTTATAAGCTTTGACGTTAATAACCAGGTTTACTACGCTGCTATCTAGTTGTTACATAAGGAGTCACGTCATAATTCCCATTTGAGTTGTATTAGCGACTGTACTGCCATCTCGTGTTCGTTTACGGCGGATGGGTGGCGATCCTAGCGGTTGTTCTCTTCAAAGTGCTGCCGATTTTAACATAGCGATGACCTATCTGTTACATATATGATCTAGGATGACAGATAGTGAATGATATCTTCTTCTATGTCATTGCAACAGATGCCACAATACCATGACTACTTGTTAGAATTACACCTCGTTGAATCATTTGAAGAAAACGAGAGTTTGGTTTGAGCTGACTTCTCCGGTGCAGAATTTTCAAAATGTCTCCTTTTAGTTGTTAGCTTTTTACCTCCTCCTGTCTCTGCTTGTACGGACTACTCGTCATCACTATCATTTTCTGAGCTTTATTTGTACTTCTTCCGAGAGAAATATTGTTTGTTATAGAAGAGATTTCACTCAAGGAAACTTGAAATTTTTGTGCCAATGTTACTGCATCAGCTGGAAGAGATTTTGAACTATCTTGACTTCCAGATGCTATTGTTCCTTTTTCTGGAATCATGGTATTAGGCCTATTTGGTTCTGAAATTTCCTCATTGACAGGCTCAATTGTAGAAGCTTGCATAACGGGAACATCATCTGTTTCAAACTGCATCGCTGCCACAAAATGGCAATCATGGAAGACATCCCTGTAGACTGGCCAAACTCCTGTTTTTGCAAATCCATTTACTGCAGTCCCTATTGTTGCAGCCAGACCCTACGCTTTACCAAGCAGTCGTGGAATATGAAATTGGGTAACAACTTCAGGTTTGCGTACTCAAATGCTTAAGAAACGACATGTCCAGTGGCTGCAACCTATGAGTAATGTGTTCTGCAAATGCCAGCATGATGACTCCATTCTCTCGAGAAATATTTAGAGCATCGAGATTTCTGGTGTGAGTTGAATGTACATCGAGAAGAAGCAAGACTTCTCTTTCCTTTGAAGGACGGACAGTGTCGATGAAATGCCTTAACCACTCCACAAATACAGCTTTGTTAATGTATCCACTTTCAGGATTATAAGCATTATAAGCAAAAAATTATTCCCGTTGGAGCTCCATCTTCTAACCCTTCCGCAGAACGTGAACGTTTGTAGATGATCAGTGGTTGAACATACATACTGACACCAGTCTCATCAACATTGAATACTCGCGTTGAATCGAGTTGGTTTTCAAAAAAAATTTTGTAAAAGGTGTCAAAAGCGACTTATGTTTTCTTTATTAAACCCCTTAGCTCGAGCAAAAGAGGTCAACTCTGGTTGACGCAAGTTAAATTCGGAATGTTTCCTCATAAATGCATAATACCATTTCTTTGCGGCAATTCTCTTTTCTTTACTGAATCTATCAGTGATTTCGTTTCTTTCTGCTATATCAAAAGCTAGCAAGCGCAGTTCCTCAAGTTTGAGAACATGGGCAACAAGTTCATTTTGCACTTCTGCGGGAAGATCAGCTATGCTATCTATATTTTTTTATGTTCAACAGAAAAATAAATTCTTGCCGGCTAAATGTATTTGTAATATTACCCTTGACACACTATATATTCTGGCAGTCTCATTGACACCCATATCACCATTTCGTACTGCAGTTAAAGCACGATTCATATCATCTTCTTGCCACTGACCATATTTCATTTTTGACGGTATCTTGAGAAGAAAACATAGTCTACATATATATAATATATGCATGCATAACTAATCATTCGTTTACATTATACACGTATTAAACCAGATAGTACGGCTCTTTGTTAACTAATTCGAAAGAGTAGTTACGAAAGTGCGCGCGGGTACGGTTTCCATCATTGGGCCACTAGCCCATTTATAGCAACTCGGAGTGGCTCACTGAAGGCAACTAGCACTGCATCGTTTAACATTACCCTGTCTCCGTCCACAGTAACTAAATTTATAGTGTAAATATGACTAAATAACGAGAATTCATCGTACTTTCAGACACTGTCTGTAGAAATTTATAAAGGATTAATATTTGAAAGTATTGCTTCGTTTATTACATTAGTAAATTAGAAAAAAAAAGTGAAAATCCTACTTTATTTCACTGCTGCTTTGTGTCTGGGTTGAGCAACTCACAACTAATATGGCGACACTTTGGCAACCCGAAGTACACTAAACAGCCACCAGAGTGTGCCTATTGTCAATACCTATGGAGAAATCGAGCCGGCCCATTGATAGCAACCAACGAGTTAGAACTCGTTGATAGCAACCTTACCCTAACAACAGCTAACATACGTGCACTGTAATTTATAACTGCCACCAACCTAGTCTTTACTGAATTTTCACACTGCTCCGCGAAAACGAAACACGAACTGCAGTGTCATGATTTCTTAGAAACAGAAACACAAACCCCCATTGTTTTTCGCTCTTCAGTTTGTAAATTTAAACAGTTATCAAGATATTGTAGAATTTTAAAGAAAAAGAAAATAGATATTACTAATATTATTATAAATATTATTTTACGTAAAACCTTAAGAAGACTCAATAATAAAACTCGAATTGTAACCTAAAAACAGAAAAGTAGGAATTTTTGGGCGTCCCGTCATACTCGTGTCGGGACACGGGACGGTTACAAAAAATAGGGACGATCCCGACAAAATCGGGAGAGGTGGCAACCCTAATACTGTGTAATGTATCCGATGCCATGTTCAGTTATAACTTAAGCCTCTGTTCAATTTCTCAGGAACATTACTATCTAATTCAAGGTTTTATAAATTTATTTCGAAACATTCCATCTAAAAAAAGACTATAGTATTACGTTTTCAAATTAGCAAAACAGATATCACACTGCGGTTCATCGTGAACATCCAAGCAAACCATACCATCGTTTATGTACCTAGCTCAGTCCCCCGCGATGGCTAAGTGGTCAGAACTTCAGCTTGTCACGCAGGTATTCGGCGTTCGAGTCCCGGTCAGGCCTGAAATTTTTCATTGAAAAATCCACAGTGACACTTGTGGCGGACAAGGTCGCAGTTGGGGTTTTTCTCGGGGTTCTCCCGTTTCCCCATATTACGTATCGTACATCATTCCGTCAACATTCCTGCTCGAAACCCGGGTACGCAACGGACCTTAGCGTAGTGAACCGGTGTGCTCTTAATGGATTCAGGGAAAACGTCGGCAAAACATCTCAACCAGACAACTCGTCCTAACCAGGTTACCATCCGAGCCCGCTAGTTTTGTAATCAGGCACACCGACCACTTGCATAGCCTATACAACGTTATTCAACTTTAATTTGGGCTCTGAGATTTCCTTGTGTGTGTGTGTGTGTGTGTGTATGTGAGTTTGTTTTTACAAGTGAAATATTCATTCATATGCAGCTTAGAGGATTCGAAACAGGGCTACATTCACTATTTTGTGGGAACAGACGCACAAGGCATGACCTCGAATTAAGAGATCCAGCCATGGCCGTGGAGAACGAAAAAAGTCGCAGTGCTGGATTATAGTGCCCCCTCCCTCCGCCGAAAATTCCAATCCGTACCCTGGCTCACTCCATCCAAAGCCACAAACAAGATAGTGCACCGCATCGGACCTTATTGACCTCCGCAGACATGTCCCCGGCCATGGGATAGAAATTGTCTTATAGAAAAAAGATCAGCTCAGTTCAGTTTTTGTGTACGTACTTAAAACTATCTAGCAAATCGTATCTGCAGAAATTAATACTACATAAATAATTAAAAATTATCGTTAACATATATTAGTGTACTATAAGCAGTAACATGAGCTGCTGCCAGGAAGTCTAAAGGAGGATAGCAATGACCAAGGAAGCTTTTAATACAAAAAGGAGCATCTTCTGCGGACCTATGGAAAAATAACTAAGGAAGAGACTAGTGAAGTGCTTTGTGTGGAGTGTGGCATTGTATTGGGCAGAAACGTGGACATTACGACGAAATGAAGAGAAACGAATAGAAGCATTTGAAACGTTGATATGGAGAAGAATGGAGCGTGTCAAGTGGACATACAGAATAAGAAATGAAGTTGTGTTGAAAATAATGGGTGAAGAAAGGATGATGCTGAAACTGATTAGAAAGAGAAAAAGGGTCACTGACTGAGAAGATAAGGTGGGTGCTCCTGTTATGGCCATGTTCCTGATATGGCCACCCCCCCCCATTGTGAGTTAGTTAACCAAAAAATCCGCTAAATTGCAGCAGCATCCAGTGAAAGGGCATTCTGGTATGTCACTTGATCGTTTTCCATCCAGTCAGGTTGAGCAATATGGCGTCAGTTGCCTGTTTTGTGGTTTTCATGTGACCTCTTCTTATTTTTTTCTGGTAAGTCTCCTTTGTTTTATGCATGTTTTTCAAAGACTTGTTTCATGAAAACCATAGTACTCCATTCAGTTTTTAATCTTCTGTTGATTGGTGTTGTCGTGGATGGCGTATCTTTTACGAGTTGTTCATAATCAAACGATTTTCGTGAAAGCTTACCTGCTCCTGATATGGCCATATCAAATGCACCATGGCCATGTCAAGTTCATTTCACTTTTATTTTTTCACCTGACAAATTTACATGCCTTATAGCTAGGATTACGTAAAAATTTTGTATTTTAAGAAAAACAACTTAATTTTTTTACGGAAAAACATGTTTTGACTACACTTTTGAATAGTAAAAAAGTTGATTAAGTGTCATGTTAATTCATTTTACACCAAAATTATTTAATTTTAGCACAACTGCGCTATCAAACTGAAAACAATCACGATTTCTAGAACATGGAACAAGGGTGGCCATATCGTGTGCACATGTTCCTGATATGGCCACTAGGTAGACTTTTGGAATTTGGCACTTTCTGGACAATTAAAGCTATTTTTATGGGGGAAGGAAATTGTTTTAAGAAAGTCCATTATACTGAGAACGAGTAAGAAAAAAGTGATTTTCATTTTTTTTTCAAAGTAGCGGCTAGAAAAATTCTCAAACCTTAGCATGGCCATATCAGGGACGCCTACCTTACTTCTACTGAAGGATGCACTGGAAGGAATGGTGAACGGGAAAAGAGTTCGGGGCAGAAGAAGATATCAGATGGTAGACAACATTAAGATATGTGGATCATATGCGGAGACTAAGAGGAAGGCAGAAAATAGGAAAGATTGGAGAATGCTGAGTTTGCAGTGAAAGACCTGCTTATGGGCAGAACACTTATATATATGTAGGCCTATGTATGTAACGTATAGGGAGAAATGAGAGTGTATGTCTTAATCAGAGTAAAACTGTTCTCAAATGAGGATACTGGGATGACACTGAGATTTAAATCCCGATCACAGGAGTATTTAAATTTCGGCGCCAAGAGGTTAAAAGTTACTGGCGCTTATACAGGCAAACAACACAACAAAGAGAATTGCAAATGTATATCTGTAAAAAGAAATAATGTTGATTGGTACCAAACCCTCCCTGAAATATAGTAGTGGAAGCTGGATCATGCATTCCAAATATAAATCCAAATTACAAGCAGTCCAAATGAAATTTTTAGTCCGATTTTAAGTTGAAGCAGATTCGATAAAAAGAGAAATACAGATATTCAACAGAAATTAAAATTTTCAAACACAATGGACGATATCCAAGTATGAGAAAGGAACTGTTTACATCATAGCCTATACAAAGAATGGAATTAACAAGTTTACCAAAGAAGAGATTCCAGTATCAACCTAAATGGCATCGAAATAGAGGAACAAGCTCAGCTGAACGGTTCATTATGAAACAATGCTAATAAATTATTCTTTTTACTTGCAAAAAGTACGTGAGTGTAAACTTCCTATCACTAGTGTATCACACTCACTATGACTTGCTTCCATGTATGTAGGCTATATTTGGCACGAAATAAAATTATCAGTGACTGATTATAATGGGTTTCTTCGTTTAACGAAACTACCTCATTAGGCTACGCTTTCTATGTGACTACCATGACTGAAATATTCATGCTATCACAACATTTTCAAGAAAACAGAAGACTGACTCGATAGTGTCGAAAAATACAGTTATATTGTTATTAAAGTACAGAAATATTAAAGTACAGAAGTGTAGCGAGTTACAGCGTAAGCTACAGTTCTTAAGGCGTACAACTGATTTGCAATTCACAGTATTCGCTGTTGCATGCAAATTGCCAAATTGAACTAAAAAAAAATAATGGTCATATTTTCCTTAAGAATAGAAATGAAAACTCAAAGAAAGTAGTGGTCTATTAGTTCATCCGATCTGTGCAACTCAGTTTGCTGCCATTACACTATTACGTTATAGAGGCAGGATTAAAATTATGCGTTGCGTACATATTTCTTTCCACTCTCGGTTTTGGGCAGCTGCGCTGTGCACTGCCACTTCCTTTCTATCTTCGCAAGCGTGGAAAGATAAAATGTAGGCCTATGCACTGTATTTAGCGAATGACGTAGTTGGTAAACACTTATGAGTTTTTATGCATGAAAGTTACGTCACTTTGTTACTAGTTAGTGAAACGATAAAAGTATTGAAATTAAGCTATACACATGTTATTTGCGCCTTAATAGACAGAGGCAACCTAAACGGTCTTTATCATTCATAAATTTTTGTTTCACTTAACATTATTACACTTTCTGTTTGTTTATTGTTTATGATTTCCAGTAAAGTAATTCAAGAACATCACTAAAATATCTGTATCATATCTGCTTTTACTTCTTACATTTTTTTAAAGGGCGACTTTTTTATGTTTTAAATCTCAATAAAACCTTAAGTATCCCCATAATACGTATAATTACTTAAAAAACCAACAAATGTAACCTAGACTATCAGCCCACATGACCGGAATTACATATTTTCAGGTAGTTTTCCTCTAAAATAGTTTTTTTTATTTCCCACAAATTTACTTTCCCTGACTTAAACCCTTTTAAACAAAGCCAATTCATATGCTAATTTTACTATCTGAACTCTTTAAATTTCACGATGCTAAGAATAGTTTCTATAAGAGCTTATTTTTGTTGTGTTCTGTATGTTTAACATTTAAGCTTATTCATTTTCAATAATTTTAAGTTAAATAATTGATTGAAAACTTTAGAAATTTATGCTAACTTCATACAGACGCAAAAAAGGAAATATCTGTCAATCTATAACTATGCAAATGTAATGACTATTTATTCGACATTAAATTGTAGGTAGTAATTGAAAAATGGAAATACAGTATATATTGGGCTAAGCCGCACATGTTCCAATTTTTGTATTTTTGTTGTAATGTGTGCTATGAAAAATCGCCTCAAAGGAGATGTAATGGGTCATTTGAAATGTGACTTCCATGTAGTCGAAATTTTCTCCGAAACATGGAGCATGATCTAAGAATCACTTTCACTTCCAGATATAGTGGGCAATATGATGGTGTCAGGAATTTGCCGATCATACATTTATAACGGACCATGTAGCTCCATTCGGCCTTTGTGGTTATTGTGTACAGTTATTAGAAGAATATTCAGTGTTGTTTTAACCAAAGATAGGGCATAATTTGCTATTGACCTATCCAAAATGAGTGACATTACTTATACTGACGTGATAAACTTGCGAGACGGAAAAAAAAGTGAAGATGACGTGCTTCAGGATAAGAATGCATTACCAAAAGGCAAAAGGTAATAGAATCAAAGAAACCAGCTGCACAAGATGTAAGTATTCTATTATAATTATTTTCTCGTTGTTACAGAATACTATGTAAAAAACTGATTTTACCGAGAAGTTTCTTTATTTGGTTTTCCAGCCACTAACATATTTTCTTTCCACCTTCATAGGTAAATTACAAATATAACAATTAGTGCAAAAGGATGTCATAGAGCAGAAAAAATTAAATTATTCGTTAAAGTTCACAAACTTGGAGACAATGAGACTCAAAATTCATTTTTGAAGGAATTGACCTTTGCTCTCCCTGTGAAACAGAGACGTAAGGAAACAGATGTATATCATATGCGCCACGGTTAACCCAGATTTTGTAATTGAATGAAAATGAGATGTGTAGCGTGTAGCACAAAGATTTGTAAACTACGCCACGTAGATTTTTAGATTGCGCCAGAAGTAATGCGGGAAACAAAATCGAGGGAGTTCTATCGATAATTAATGAATATATCTATAGGTTGGTACGGTTTGCCAACGGTTGGTAACAACTGTTCTATCGATATTGAATCTATCTATACGTTGGTACGGCTTGTCAATGGTTGATAACAACTATTCTGTATCATAACAAAATAGGTCACATCACACTCCCACTAACCAGTTATTCACTTGTATCTAAACTCTCATAGTTGCCATGAAAAAGAAAAGAAATTCGGAGGAATGTTCATTATATTAGTGACAAAGTTACTAAACCTCACCCACGTAATGTTATAGCCAGTCCTAAGTCTGGGAAAATGGGAAGGAAAATATTAGCGTGCCGCACTTAACATTAGAGATGGGACAAGTTGTTATTTTCTCGTAACAGTTCCAACTGTTCCAGTTCCTTGAAAATACTAGGTTCCAATAACAGTTTCGAAATAACAGTACCATATGTAACTAGTGTGTAACTAAAAGGTGCACAGTGGTATCCTGGAAACGCACGGTTGACTAGTATCTGATGGAACAGTGCTATTTTGGAATAGGTACGTACTACTAGTATGTAATGTAACAATGGTATTTTGGAACATGAACGTACGATTAGTATGTAATATAACAGTGGACGCTAAATGATCAATACTTCCCTGTATGACATGTGATGCAGTATGATGTAATAGTGAGCCGAGATGTGAATTCGTGGAAAATAAATATTTTCTAATGCCAAATTGAATTCGTAGATCAGGTTTGTTCGAAGCAGGAAATGTAATGCAGTTTTAAATTATTTGTAAATTTAATTGTCACGAAATCGAAGTGGATCCCAATAGTAAATAAAACCTAACCTATTCTTTCTCTTCTGCTGAGCTCAAGTTTACAATAGTGTTCAGTTTCTCCAACAATTATAGTCCGGATAAGCTTACTTAGTCTAATACCGGAAGGATAAAACCTAACCATTTTTCCACTATTACTAGATATGCTAGTGGATTATTGTGATTTTCTAGCTCTCAGGTTGAATTTTCTTTCACCAACTTCGTTTCGAATCTCGGGTACTGGCAAATACTATAACTGGCAATTATTTTCTAACTATTATGTTGGCAGTAATGAATGCCCCCTAAGTTCCTTCATGGCATGTTACGGGGATACCTTTACCTTTTATGTTGGCAGTAATGATTTCGGTTTGCAGTAAAGCAAACTGATGAAAATGCAAGTAAGTAAATACATTTTTAGGTTAGATCTCATGAATCGTAAACTCTTTAGTCAAAGCAATAAATTTCATGTTGTCTGACAAAATAAATTGTAATATTAGATCATACTAATCCTAATTACCAACGTAATATGCGAGAAGTCCAGGAGGGAAATATATGGTAAGGAAAGGTATTTTCGTGATATAGGTATATTCGTGATAATTTCTGTAAAAGCTTTCAAGAACATGCCTACTGTAGAAAATAGTTCTAGCGTCTGCTAGTATTACTGCATTGTTTCACGGATGGCGAAACATGATTGATTCCATCTTAGTTTGCTTGTGCTGACCATGACAAAGTAGCATTGTGCGCTGCGTATTTTCTTAAGAATTTCGGTAGTTTTTGAACTGTTTGTAGTGTTGCAGTGATTACTGTACACATATTTAAAATAAGAAGTCCATACTTGTGCTATACTGTAGTACTTGATTTCCTCTAATTGTACATATATTTAGATTATCTTATTACTGATGTTAATGGCGTCAATTAAAGCTTAGGAAATGGATGCGATTTCTTAGCTTTCTTCTCGCGAAAGTGATGGCGGCCGAACAAGCTTCTTTACTTCATCCCATAGCAAGGTTTCTGTACCTTTGTCAGAAAAATTATGTTTGAAGAAAATTATTGCCCGTAAAACGTACTTCAATTATATCTATTTTTTATCAATTTAGTGTCTATCACCAAATTACCTACCCTATTTTGATTTTAGGTCTAACATGGGAAAATAGAGAAATACAGGAAATACAGTGCAATCAACTTAATGCAGCCGCCAAAATGGTGAGGGAGCAGAAAGTATCTAGCTATAAAGCTACAAAAAACGAATGTGTCATGGGGTTCACTCAAAGATTTCATTAGCAGAAATAATGGTAATGGAAATGAGATTCCTAAATTAGGAAGGCTTTTTGCTCTTACGTCTGATCTGGAAGTATGGCTGTATATTAATTATACGAGAATGGATCGGAAAGTAACGCACAATAATTAAAAAAAACCGTTAATAGGTAAACAAAAATAAAAAATACCCAAATCTACTCACATATTTTTAGCTACTTTTCTACATAGACGCCAAGTTTCTCAACACATTTCTCCCATCGTGGTTCCAGTTTCAGTCTACCCTGTTCATAGAATTCCGTTCGGTTGGAGTGTAGCCATTGAGGAGAGTTGATTGCACTTCTGCCTCGGTCGCAAAGCGATGGTCTGCCAGGAATTTCTTCATGGGTCAAAACAGAAGAAAGTCCAACGGTGCAAAGTTTGGACCGTATGGTGAATACTGGAGCACCTCCCAACCAAATGTGTTGATTTTCTCACGAAAAGAAGCCATAACATGTGGGCGAGCATTGTGATGAAGAAGTTTGACATCGTCAGCATTAATGTTAGGCGTTTGTCACGAAGGGCACGACGCAACTTTACCAACATTTGAATCTAGGGTGCAGCTTTCACAGAGGTCTCGTGGTTAGCAAAGTCCACCAACAAAACACCATGCATATCCCAGGACACTGTCACAAGCACTTTCTTAGCAGATTGCGTCACTTTGAATTTTTTCTTTACTAGGGAAGCAGCATGTTTCCATTCCATAGAGGCCTCCTTTGTTTCGGCGTGTAGTGGGACGACAAGGACTCATCACCAGTGACAATTTCTTTCAGAAAGTCACGCCTTAAGTGGTCCACGCATGTCATCATTCGCTGGCCCTTGTGGTCGTCTGTCAGGTTCTTAGGCACCCAGCGGGCATTAACTTTATGAAATTTCAATGTGTCATGCCGATATCGTACACCACACCGTATGAAATGTTGAACTGCTGAGATAAGGTTCGCAGTTGGATCCGTGGGTAGTTCAAAATTGCCACCTTAATGCCTGTGACATTCCGCTGAGTTGCAGCTGTTACCGGCCGCCAGGAACGTAGCGAATCACAAAGGTTCTCACGGCCATGCGCACCACCTGGAGATATTGCTACGGTCCATACAGTCTTTCCCATACAGCCACACATGTCCCTGTGAATTTCACTCGGGTTATGTCCTTTAGGCCACAGAAATCGCACAATACTTCGCTGGTCTTCACAAGTTGACGACAGTAATATGCGCGCCATCTTTGTTGCGTAGTTCACGCACACGCTTCTCCCGCTAGAGCTGTACATGCAAAACAAATTGTGTCTGTAGTGAAGACTTCAAACTATATCTCGATGAAATGTCAACATCCCAGCCGCAATACCAGCGCAGAAAAAAATTATTGTGCGTTACTTTCCGATCTACTCTCGCATTATACAAATGCAAGAGTTGGAATTTGGCTTAACGGTGCCAATTATGAAAGTGGCATACTAGATGGTCAGGAGTGTCGGGCGAGAATATTTGTTGAATGCAGATAGCGAAAGTGCCAGTCAATGATGGTGATTTTATTTTAAACAGAAATAGTTACAATCTCACAATAAGGATTCCTAAAAATCTTCCTCCAAGAACTCACAAGAGTCGTAAATGTGTTTATGTTTCATGTTTTGCTCTTTTTAAAAATGTTTTTAATTTTATTAGCTGTAAGATGTTTGAGAGACTGTTGTCCGGAAGATCTCCTATTTTTACATCAACAGTCTCTGTAAAATGTTCAAACGATCTCTTATTTTTACATCAACAGTCTCTGTAAAATGTTCAAACGATCCCCTATTTTTACATCAACAGTCCCTGTAAAATTTTCAAACGATCTCTTATTTTTGCATCAACAGTCCCTGTAAAATATTCAAGTCAATCAAAATAATCCTATCTATACATAACGACCATAAATGTGTTTATGTTTCATATTTTATTCTTTGTGTCATCTGCTGTTGTTTATTGAGCCTAATGTATTTCAAAGACAGTAGTCTAGAAGATTTTTTTTCATGAACTAACCTATGAACTCTTAAAACTGATGAAATATTCTATATCTTTGAAATATATTTATAGGTTGCATAAATAAGAGGTCATCAAATAGTTCAGTGTTTAGAAACACCATTGTGAACTTATATAAACATAAAGTTGGCCTCATATGAAATAACTATGTATTCTTTTCATTTACAAAATTGCCCTACCACTATCACTAAATTAGATACCCCTATCGCAAAATTACCTACCAAACACGCACATTTTCAATCCTATTTTCTATTAATAATTAAAAAAATAGAAGATACACCTCTCTGTTATATATTTTGTAACAATAATGCCATAGAAATATAAAAATATAGTATCATTCTCAAAATGGGGAAAAAAACTAGCCATGATATTAAAAATATCACGAAAATACCCTTTCTTACCCTAATATTTCATAAATAAATTCTTAAACCACTTAGGAAACACCTTGCAACATAAAGATTAGATGCGGTAAATAAGCAAGACGTTATTTTTAACACTATATTATTATTATTATTATTATTATTATTATTATTATTATTATTATTATTATTATTTCAATATGTAGCATTGAGATTTTATCCTCTTTGGTGATATCTGGTATTAGTTGGCAATACTGAAGAGATGGTCAAATTAACCTTTTAGGAACTAATCTTACTTCATCCTCACTATAGTAAATAAAAGCTATAATCATTTCGGTCGTGTTAAAATTCATATTAATACCGTCATGAAGAGTAATAATCTCAATGTAATGAAATATGAAAATTTACCGTTGTATTTTGGTAAATAAAAAACTTCGACAATAATCATGTTTCAACAGAATTTAGTTTAATTAAAAAATTGGTAATGAAACTAAAAATGTAAAATATTTGTAAATAAAACATAACTTATATAATTTCATCTCCCTTGATAAAATTCACAATGTAGTACTATACTCTAATACAGGCATTATGTTAGTAATTGTTTGATAGAATCCTATACTCAGTAACACTAGTTTCAAGATAATGTGCATATTTTTTTAAAGAGGCTCTTCATGTCTTTACTATATATCTTTCACTTTAGATTCCAACATTTTTTCAGTGCGACGAAAGGATTCCCAATTCTGCTCTCAAACAGTGGCGCCAACTTATATGGGCTCGTGGGATCCGAGCCCACCCAATAATTTATCGTGTTATCATTATACTTATGACATTTATTTAACTTATACCTAAAATGTTTGAGCCCACCCAGTGTGTTCTAAAAGTTGGCGCTACTGCTTTCAATAATGCCAAACATGTTCCGTTATGGAAAAAAGCAAGGAACTGTTCCAAAATAGCCGTTACGTTATTTTTTCCTCACCTCTACTTCACATAATTATGTCGGTGACATTATTTATTTGGCGCACTTTACATATGTCGGTGGCGCAGTGTACACCATCTCGATTGGAAAAAAGATGAAATTGGCGCTGATTACCACCTCCCAAGGAAACTGACTATCACATGAGCCATAAACAAGTACCGTATTCATTTCATTTTCAGTTCCATATGGTGATGGCAGCATAGTGAAAGTGTGCGAACAAACATTTCTTGAAGTTTCTTTTTCCATTACAGAAAGGCATAGGTACGGAGGCCCTCATTTACTAAAAAGGCTTGGCAAAACCACATATTCAGAACATCAAGGAAACAAAGGGCACAAGGCCAAGTATACAAACGAAAATGTTAATCGTGTTATTTCACACGTGAATTCCATTCCATGAGAAGAGGCACACTATAGTCGTGCAAGAACTAGCACGCATTTCTTGAGCCGAGTGTGAGGATCCTATGGACCTAGTCAAAATAATTGTATAATCTGAAAGGAAAAATAACTCTTCTTATTAACAACAATGAAGCAAGATTTTCTTTTTTGACTTTAAGACGGCAGCAGATGCCTCAATCAATATAGCGAAGCTACTTACCTCCAAGGCCAACGGTTAAGAAAAATGAGCCAGATGTCGTAAAGGTAGAAAAGACTTGAGATGAAGAGATTTTAAGGTGTTCAAGAAAGGTGTGACCAACCAGACTCCGACTATTGAACTGCATCAACAGGCTCAGTAGTTACAAGAAAAAAGATTTAAATCATATGATACCATTCCTCAGTAACGACAGCCAACAGTTCTTAAGAATCTTGTGCAGTAACAGAAATTGATGAAAAATATTTTGATAGCTAATGTTATATAAAAAAAAAAACTTAACGAGCTTTTATTTAAAAGAATATAGGCTACGCCAAACAGGAAAGGTCATTGTTTTAATGATATTACTAACAAAGAGAAAATTATTGTGTGCAGTTTTGCTCCTTTGTGTGCTTAGTATTCTAAATAAATAACAGTGTTATGAGTGTGACACACAACATGTTATAACTGTTACATTCACACCTACACAGTCCACTTTAAATAATTATTGTATCTGCACATAGTGCGTTTCAAGTTGTGCAATTTAAAAAAAATGCCCAAGGTTACTTATAATTGCCTTAAAAAGTAGGTCACTGAGGTTGTATGCCTACAATGAAATCATATACAATATTAGTTTAACATGGCTTAAGCAATTCTAGAGTACATCGTCAATAAAATATTATTTTTCTCTCAATCTTGGTGTTGGCGCTTGGTCCATTATACATGTATTTCCATTCTTCAATTTTTCATTCTGTAGACATAATGCTTTGCAGATACGGACAGATGTTGCAACTACATACCGGATGTAAACGAGCGACATGGAGCGGCTCTGTTTCGTATTCGAGAGGTCTGCGCTTCAAATTCTGTCCAGTAAGCAGATTATTCTCGGCAACTCCAGCAAAACGGCAATCGAAGACAGCTTTCTCCAACATATCTGAAAATAAGAGTCAATTACTCGTAGTTTTAGCTCATATGCTGTATATTAGTTTTTGTAATTGACTTTCAATAATTTTGTCTTTTTTTTTAGCGTTGTATCTTCTCACTTTTAAGAGAATTTTAAGGTAAAGTTTGATGTTAAGAACAAAAACCGAGACTCCCTTATCATCAGGCTAGCATGCAGCCAGGACATCAATCAACGTCGCACAGAACAAACACCATACAAAGTAACGAAAAATTGATTGCGTGGCGTCCCTCAATCAATGCATTTCTATTAATTAAAAACAACTGCAACAGGCGGGATCGCGTTTGCCTCCTGATTAGAAGCTACGTTCGGTCGTGGGTTCAATTACCTCGTTTGGTTTTTTCCAAGTTCTTCCGCAACTGTAAGGCGAATGTCAGGAAAGTCATTACGAATTCTCGGCATCATTTTGCAAATACTATCGCGCTATCACCAATTGCGTCGGCGCTAAATAACCTAATAGTTGATAAAACATCGTTAAATAACTGACCAAAAATAAAACATAACGGTGCTGATGATGTTGATTATTGCACAATAAAGTATGTTTATTGAATTTCCCGTTGTATAGATATTTTTTTTTACTGTTGATGCTACCGGGTAAATTATAATTGACCCCAAAAGCAATTGAGGAGTTTAGGGGAAGAACAAGGCAGTTCCAATTCAGTACTTTTCGAGATAATGATGAAAAACTTACCGCCAAACAATAAGCATGTACAGAAAAAGGCAGGTCCAAAATGCATTATAACTGGAACTACCTGATTCTTCGACCAAACGATAGAGCGTATTTTTTTTCCCCTGTGCATAAATAGCTAAAAAATGAAAAAAAAAAATTGGAGCTGCCTGGTTTTTCTCCCAAACCCCTCAATTAGATTGTGTACTGTATGTAGGGGAGAGATAGGCAGGTTGGCTCAAATTTTACGTTTCATTTTTTTTTCTGCAATTTGCATAGCATTTTATGAAATCCTCAAAGGTGGTTGCTCTACTTGGTTCTTTGGCTATGTAAAGGATATTTGAATTTATATTTCACCAAGATTTAAATTTGAAATTTTGTATTATTTTGAAAGGTGCAGATTGAGTCAACTTACCCCGCCCTGGAGGCAGATTGACACATGGTATGAGGTAAATTGGCTACATTTTAAAGAAGAGCAAACTGCATATAAGGTTGGATTTTGTTTTAATTTGGAATTTATTTCTTTACACAGCCAAACGATTCAATATGATGAACACACAAAATATATAATCATGGAGTTAAACACTAAGATAAAAGAAGAACTGAATCCTAGAGAAATAAGTTAGAAAAATTAATTTTGAACTTGTAAATGACTATATATCATATTGTTTTATTAAAAAATATCTGAGAAAGAGTTTATGCAACCAAACTTTCTGTTTCCATCTGTACAATTTTTACGTACCATACTTTACACTCCAGACACTGAATCCGCCCTTCACTTAGTGCATATTCTGAGTAAGATTTAACACAATACATGCAATATGTCTCTCTGTCTTCTTCGTTACTATCCCTTCTTGAATTATTCTTTGTCTTTCGACTGGTCTTAAGATTTCTTTTCTCACTACTACAGACTCCTCTTGTATTTTTGATGAACAAATTCATTATTTTTCTTCGACTTTCTCTCCTCTAATGCTTTTTTAACTCGAGAGTCAGTATATATCGCAGTAGACCATTTTCCCCTTATGTCCTCAACCGTAGCTTGCTTACAATACCGAGTGAGAGTCTGGAATTGGATATTAAAATCCTTGGCCCCTTGGCCGCACTTCTGTTTTCGAACTTTACAGCACTGGCAACTCGTAGCATCATATCAGGAGAAGCAGTTGCTCTGTCAGTTTTTTTTATCAGTTCTCATTTTCTCATTCACTGCAATGAACATATATTTTTAATATTTACAATCAATTAAATTGAACTTATATAATAGCAAATAGTGAATAAGTAAATTATGTATTGCATAATTCATGTAACCATTTAAAGTAATACAGCGGGGTAGATTACATAGGTTACACACCGTGCCAATCTGCCCTCTAACAACTGTGCCAACTTGCCTCTGATGTAGATATTTAATTTGGGTTAAAATTACGAATTAGAATAATGAATGATCGAAATGGAATTAATACGAAACAGAGCCAATTAAATGTATTTTCCATCGATGTATTTAAAGTTCACCTAATATTACACATGTACCCAGTAAAGAAATAATCACGAGATGGTGAAAATTTACTTATCTTGCTGCAAAAACAATTTTATGGCTTCCTTCTTCCACCGCTTGCCACAAAGGTCTGACGCTTCCGTGGAGCATGCTTTATAAAGCAGGGATCATATTGTCTGCGTGGTGCTGCAATCCGTCGCTTTACTACCGAAATAAAGCTGGTGTGCCAACGTGGCTCTGTAGCCAACCTGCCTCCATTTCCCCTATAGGCCTACAAAATATTTCATAATATGTCGGACCCATTTCAGGAAAGGATTAGCATATTATATGATACACGAAAACAAACCAAGACTATAGCATAAGCGGGTGCGAGTATTCAAGGGACCCGCGAAAGTTCGCATTATTCTTTTCCTTTTTTGACACGAAATTTACTATAGAATATCACATTCAGCATGCCAAAACAATGCATAAAAGCTTCTTAGTGAACAATTACGAATGATGTTGACTAATGGGTCAAGCTATGAAATTCCTTTAAAAATATTACAGAAACCTCTTTAAGAGTTACACCTGTTTTAGTCTCCACCCTTGTGTAACGCGCTTCTTTCTGTCCTGATCACAAGAATAGACATGTAGTATTAGGTCTATATTTATTATAGAACTAATTTATATAAAAAGATAAAAATTACATATTTCTTAATGTAATTGTACTAACTGTTTAATTCATTATTGAACACTTACTGCTTTTTCTAACATATAACGGAACGTTAACAATTTGAGTCGAAACTATTCAAAACTCGCCATATCCATTTTTCTTAATTTTTCAGGAACTGAAAAAGACGTTTTACGACTTTCATTTTAGCGTTTCTACAAGTTGACCTATTATTTATGCACCAACTGTCAGTTTTATGGAAATTTCAATTATAAAATAAATAACTACGGAATAAATGACAAAGAATGTTGAGTTGAATTGCAGGAGAAGGCGAGTTTTGATCTGTTAAAATGAATAAGGAAAGTTTTGCAATGCATATTGTAGAACTAGATATTCATGTAGGGCTAACTATGTTTTCTTCTTTAAAACGGTTTATTGGACACTCAAAGCATATGATTGAATTATGATTGCATATAACTGACAAAACTGGTATTTAAACAAAAGAAAAACACAATAAATTACTTTGATTTCGACATTATGTCCATCATCTTGATTACAAAATTTAGTACTGGTACCTATTTCTCTATGCAGTGCTCACATGTTAGTAATAATATTGAAAACATATAGAATTATTGTATAAACTGCTGAACAACATTAAACATGCCAAGTCCAAACCTGCAGCCCATCAACCATTTCACATTCGTGCGGCTCACAAAAACTAGCTACCTTGTCCTCTTCTGTGTCTACTGCTGGTCCATCAAGAAGAACTCCAGAGAAGGGTCTGTCATCCACTCGTTGCCAAAATGTTTAAGAAATAACTTTTCCACGTCCCGTACTTTGGCTGTTTTCAAAGGAACCCCAACTGTCACAATACCAGGATCTATAGATCCCAGTTGTTTTCCTTTCTTCAGAACAATTTTCGTGATCCCAACGTCGCTGTTGTAATTGGATTCCCCTTGGAGAGTAACGGATTCCCGTTTGTTTTTTTATAAAAATTAATCTTTCCATATGAGAAAAGAACATGCCAAGAAGACGTTGGCTTCAGGATGGATCCAACTGCTGCTTTCCAGTCTCGAACCTCACAATTCTTATCACGCGTCCGTACTGTTCCATACAAGGTCTCTATTGGCTACACGGATAAGGCGAGTGCTGTTGTGGCAGTAGGCGAGGATAAAGCAAGTTCTGAAGAGTTAGTCGTATTTCAGGCATGTTTTTGTACAGGATTGAGTACGTTTTGTTGTGTTCAGATGAATGTATTCATTTCCGGCTGCAAAGAGGACTTATGCATAAACTGAATTATGATTTTTGGTGGATAAGACGAGTTTCTGAAATGTTGCGACTCATTTGTTCGACTGTTATTAAATTTCTTCACAAAAACAACCGCAAGATTAAGAATTAAAAAAAATATTTAGTCCTCTAATGTGATATTGTGAAGAATGCGGTCAGTTTAGATTAGAGTTACAAACTTAAAGCTCTTTTACAGTTCTCTTAATTGAAGGCGGTTGCAAAGGTAAACAGAAAATTTAAATTAGTAAGCGTCCTTTTCCCCAAAGCGTCCCATTTTCAGCTTGAGGTATTTGTTCTTTGTGAAGAAAATGTTTACGTTTACTATTTGCATCCTTATCGATCCATAAATAAATATGAAGCGTATGTTTTCTAGTATTTTGAAAATGTTCTCATTTTTTTGACTAAATTTCCAGTTGTTGCGCTGAAGTATACAATTAATCAGTTTTCTGGAACAAGCTTTTAAGAGTGCATAAGAAACGTTATACTTAATTTTGAAGTGTGATTCGTTTACTGTGTGGAGGAAAAAGAAAGCAGCAGAATTATTTCGTATTAATAGTTATAAGCCATCAGTAATACATTATTTACTGTTATATATGCATAACATTGACATATCTCTGAAGAGGAAATGTATTTTCAATTTCGAGATATAATTCGCAATTTTCTGTAATAAATTATTATTTTGTTGATAGAACATAATATGTTTAGTGCATAGATGGGTTATAAACATAGTCATCATATTTCTTACATTTTGTATTATTATTATTATTATTATATTTATATCTGCATCTTCAATTATTTACATATTTATGCTACATTATATCTGCAGTGCTTGGGAAAAGTGACATAAGGCAGTTTCCACAAACCATTTTTGGTAATTTGTTGACGACTTACACTGGTTTATGTCGATTTGATTTTTTTCTCTATGAATTATTGTAATGGGAGAAATACTTATGTATTTTTTTTCCAAGCGAACAGATGTTCTGTAAGTTGTCAATAAATTATCAAAAAAGGTTTGTGAAAACTGACTTATGTTACTTTTCCCAAGCACTGCAGATATACACTTCACACCGCTGAATTATTTTCAAGATTGTTCAATTTACAGCTTCTTTCAATAGCAAGACTGTAGCAATGTCCTGTTTGTCATAATCAACATTGCAGTGAATTAGGAATATTTCAAAGGAAAAAATGTCTGCGATTCTCACTGAGATGGCGTTTGCATCGTGTAAAAGAGCGTTCCACATCACATGACGCAATAGGAGCATAATAGGCTCATCCGAAGTAAGGGATGCCACTTTCACGAAAGTTATATTCCTGCAGGTTCGCGTCTGTGGAAGCAATCAACATTATCTAGTGTAGCCAACGTTACTGCATACACAATTGTTCTCGAGTATGTTAAGAAATTTATATTTTAGGCCATTAGGTAATTCATTAAGAATATGTGAAATACTATCCACTTGCTTATAGCTTCAGTCATTGGCAACTGCGATGATTCTAAAATGGTGACAGCTTCAGAAATAACTGAAAAGTTGTGGTTAATCATATTATTAAGCACGGACAAATCCTATCAGACTGAACGCATTGCCCAGAGCTTGACAGGTCCTACTGCATGAGTGTTTTTGTGAATTGACTGTATGTACCTTATGTATCGTGCAGCAGTAAACAAAGGTAAACTTATTGCTATGCGTTGCGGGCTAGAATATGGGCTAAACTTTCGGACTCTAACTATGAGTAGTGATATTTATGTTATATATTTTTTTTAAATTTTAATGATCTGTATATTTGAATTAGACAAAACGTAAATAATGATAATAGTAATAATAATAATAATAATAATAATAATAATGATAATGATAATAATAATAATAATAATAATAATAATAATAATAATAATAATAATAATAATATACTCTCATGAAAAAGTAGATGGCCTTCATTAATATATCACAATAGAAGTGATATTAAAAACTGCGAAGAAAAACAATACCGGTGCTCTAATTTCAATATATTGTTTGTGTAATAGTCTTATATATATATATATATATATATATATATATATATATATATATATATATATATATATATTATCATTAATATATCACAGTAGAAGTGATACTAAAAATTGTGAAGAAAACCAATACCGGTGCTCTACTTTCAATACATTGTTTGTGTAATAGTCTTATCAGACCCTATCCAAACTTATTCAAAGTTGAAATAAAATTGATCTGTGAAAGGCAAGCTGTGGTTTATTTTTAAGCATTAGTTTTATTGGTGGAATAATTATTACGAGTATTTCTTACTTGATAGGAAGTATAGGTAAAGTAAATCGAAAAATAAACTCCAACTCTTTGTGGAATAAACCTTTCATATATGCACATGTTGGAAAGTGATTAAATAGTATTGTTGGCGATATATTATATTGGAAATGTAAATGAGAGTTATGTTTATTATTCATACCGATAATATAATAAACACTCATTTAATTAGATTTTCAACAACGCATTTTGTTTATACAAGCAGATAAATTTAAGCAGTTTCGAAGTATAATGTGATACAGGCATTACAATAGCTATGCAGCTGCACATTTTTCTTTTACTCTCGCCACGACCACGACAATGCGATAACAAAACAATATCAGACCTCCACGAGCTGTTCAAAAACAAACTTCAGAAAAGATTTACCAACAAGTATTTTAAAAACAAATTTCACTGTAAAATTGAAATGAAAAAGAAGGAAGAGATTGAGAGAGAGAGAGAGAGAATGCTGCCACCCCTGGAAATTGCCGCCCTAGGCAACTGCCTAGCTTGCTTAGGCCTCAATACGTCACTGCCTATCACATCTCAAAGTTTGTAACACACTCATTCGAACACCCTGCATAATGCAAAAATTAAGAAACAATTTGTCAGATAATATCATTTGATATAAAATATAATTTAATTTAATTCTTCAATTCTTCAAAAGTTAAGTTGCGGTATATTCGAAGCTATTCTTAATTTTGTTTTACATAACACATAACTGAATTTCTATTATCCTTCGCAACTGTATATTGATATCATATAGGCTACGTGAGGCTAAATAAATAAACGTTACCATTGAAGAGAAGTAGACTTTACCTTAGAAGAGGATCAGCTTCTTGTTTCATAGTTTCTTACTTGGTTGAACGTCACTAAAAGTTTGTGATGTTCAGATCCAACTCTAGCTGAAAACGTTACTGACATTGTTATTACAAATGAATTCCAACGCGGATAACAAAAAGTAGTGGCAGTGATTCGGTCTGGAAAACGGCCAGAAATCCGATGTGAAGATGTTTGTTCACAGAGGCGGAGAACGAAGGGGAACTGGGGAGTGGATTTATGACAATTATATTCTGAAGAATCAGGCGGCGCGTTGTGGGATGGCAATAGTAAAGAGGATCATCTCTGAAAGATAAACAAGCTATGCCATCTCACAAAAGTGTGTGTGAGTATGAGTGTGCGTGTGGGTGTGTGTATGTTTGCGTGCGTGTGTGCACTTTTACATATGCCTCATATTTTCAGAACAGAAATGCGACATAATATGGAAATATTGCTATACTTAATTTTGTATCGCAATTCTACGAACAAATGAAATGGATTTGTTATTACAAAGAATCTTCAAGAACTTTCTCCCATTCCGTCCTCACTCTCGGAATGCTGTAAAAACGAGATCAGATAGAACTCATAAGAGCACCTCTTGAGCCAACACAGAAAGTATCGGACGAAAAGCAGACTGGATATTGGGGAAGGGATGTATATCTCTGCTGCCGAGAATGGGATCCGATTTCGTTGGATTCATTATTCATCTTAAGAATCATAACCATTTGAGTCTAGGCGGATGATTATTTTCATTTTATTTCTTTGATTGTTAATAGTTTTATGGGATATGTTGTAAGATTAATCGATCGAAAATATTTCAGCGAATAATCGAGTCGATTAAAATTAATCGGTTGTACTTGATATTAATTAATATTTTGTTAATGCAACCTCAGACTAAAAATTCCGACAATATTCGTCTCACAGAAATTATATACTTCAAAGGACAATATTACCGTTATTTTGTAACTGCAAAGCATATAGTATAGAACATATCTTTGCACAAACACTTCTGAAAGATTCATCTGAGTAGCTCAGTCGGTAGAGCATTCGTGCGCTAAGCGAAGGGTCCTGGCATTGACACCCGGCCCCGGAACAATTTTCCCCTTGAAATTATTCAAATTATTCACGTCAGAAAAAATGGAGATATGAGGACGGTGACCTGTCTATCCCTATTGAAAGTTAAAACATAATGCGAAACCTTTATTAAGTTTTATCGTTTTCCAAGAAAACTTCCACCTTGTCAGCTTGTCTTCCAAGCATATGAAATACTGTACATACTTTTCACCTCTTAGCCATGGCTACACTACTGTGTGCAAATGAGAGAGTGTCTACCTTCTTCTCTTTCTAAAATTTTGTAATCCGATTACAATAGGGACCAGTCTGCTGTTTTGACCACTACAGCTTCTTTACTGAGTTTGTAGAAGAAGCGTGTGTATTTAGTTTACTAAAGAAAATAGCCTAATCAGATTTCTGTGTTTTGTGAAAAGTGAAAACGCCATTAAGTCATGTGAGAATTTGAGAGGTAAACTCGGTGAAAGTTTGGATTTAAATTGAACTATCGTGGAGAAGTGCTTGACAGAAAAAGGTTGTTTCGTGTTTGGTGATGGAGGAAACATTGTTAGCAAACGTAGAGGGGCACTTAATTCGGAGCATGTGAATGCACTCACATGTTTCAAATCATATATGAAGCAGTATTAACTAGGTGAGTCTTCATAATTTTTTCTATTTGTGTTTGTCTCAAAAATTCTCATAGAAATTTATGCAATAAATTATAAGCCTACATAATAAATATGTTAGTAAATAACTAAAATAGTATTGTTTTCGATTAAATTCAAATAGTTAATCGATTAAATATTTTGATCAATGGGCAGCACTAATTATTAATATACATCGGCCAGGTTATGCGGAACAGCTCTGTTCCTTTCCATTACCAGTGTGACATATTTTTATATCATAAGCGCATGATCGGCATTTTACTGAGTCATGTCACGGAAATTAGACTATGACCGGCTAGTGTTAGGTAGCGAAGTAATCCAGATATGAACTTTTGACACAACTTTCCAAAGATGATGGTAACAAGAAAGTGCAATAAATTTAAGTCGATGATGGAAACATGTTTCAACGAAGACGCAGCGATTTGGTTGTTCTTTTTATGGCGCGTTTAGATGATAAAAGCTATTCAGTGCATGTGATACATCGTATGCCAAGACTTCATTAATTAGAGTTCTGCGTACAAGGTAGGTGTACGTCGAGCATACTATAAAGCTTTTCTTGGTACAGAGAGCAAGTTGCAAGTCAACAGTTGACGCTTCGGTCGCTTCGGTACTGTGTGT
This sequence comes from Periplaneta americana, assembly GCF_040183065.1. Lineage (NCBI taxonomy): Eukaryota > Metazoa > Arthropoda > Insecta > Blattodea > Blattidae > Periplaneta > Periplaneta americana. Next base: position 108,449,084 of record NC_091124.1, read on the forward strand.
CTGCATCTGTCTAGCTATTCGTATGAAATAGTACTCATGTTGAAAATATCACTTGGATTTCGTAAGCATTTATTTAAAGGCAGCTTATATGCAATAAAACATAATTTTTACCACGGCTAGACAAAAGAAAACTTTTCAGGAGCCAGCCTCTATTTTCGGGATCTACCATATTGTGTCCACATATGCAACTAGAAAACCATTCGAACTAAGACGATACATTTACTGGAATATACGAGTATTAAACGATATTAAATATTTATGCAGTGCGAACACACGCTCTCAGAGACTCTATGTCCTCTCAATTGAAGCTATGTACTGACAAAATCTTAAATTGCGCAACAAACACATTAATCTAAAAAGTACATTCGAATTTCTTCCTATAATCGCTTTAGTTAACATTATATGTTAGTCGTAATGATATAAAAGAAATCGAAGCCTTAGAAAAAGATTTGAACTCAATAAACAATTCAGGCACTACATAGAAATGTTTAGTCGCCATGGCTATATGCTACCCGGAATTTCTCTACCCCTGATCTTTACAATACGTGAAACGAATTAAGATACTTTACCTTTAATTAAAGGCAGGAATTAAGAAACATAAATATCATCACAAACTTGAAATAGAACAAATTATGACTGTGTGCTTTAGGAGTCTCTACACATTACAATAAGTGACTGTAAATATTTTAAGTATTTCAAATGAAAAAAAATTCTCCTTTTCAAAAATAAATGTTCTTGTTTTCTAATGAAGTGCTGACTACCAAATTATTCTATTAGAGCAGTGATCTCCAAGCGCCTAGCTTTGTTTTGTTTTCGCATGTTCACTGAGCAGCAGACCTGAACTATGTAGTAGGATTTGGCGTCGCCGATCTATACTCTATGCACACCTACACAGTTTCGGGTCGCTTGGAAACTTTAGGTAACCAAACGCAGAACTATAATTATAACACAAGTAGGACGAAATTATTATTCTGGTTTTACTTACACAAATAGCTCGGTTGGCAAAGCACTAGCTTAAAACGACCCGAGTCTTCAATTCTTGTAACTTGTGCGGATTTGATGCGTACACTTTATTCTTTAACGTTCTCCATAAATAAAAATCACATGGAGATAGGTCAGGGGAACGAGATGGCCACAGTCCTCGACTAATTATTCTGTCACCAAACACACTTCGCAATCCATGCATAGAATTCGCAGCGGTGTGCGCTGTAGCTAAATCGTGCTGAAACCAGCCAATCAATCGTTCATTTCTTGTTAGTTGCGGAAAAAATATTTAAAATTGAAGTAACATAAATGTGTGAAACAACTGTTGTGTCGAAAAATATGGGACCCATAATTCTACTTGCACTCACTTCTGGTTTTACTTACACAAATAGCTCGGTTGGCAAAGCACTAGCTTAAAACGACCCGAGTCTTCAATTCTTGTAACTTGTGCGGATTTGATGCGTACACTTTATTCTTTAACGTTCTCCATAAATAAAAATCACATGGAGATAGGTCAGGGGAACGAGATGGCCACAGTCCTCGACTAATTATTCTGTCACCAAACACACTTCGTAATCCATGCATAGAATTCGCAGCGGTGTGCGCTGTAGCTAAATCGTGCTGAAACCAGCCAATCAATCGTTCATTTCTTGTTAGTTGCGGAAAAAATATTTAAAATTGAAGTTACATAAATGTGTGAAACAACTGTTGTGTCGAAAAATATGGGACCCATAATTCTACTTGCACTCACTGCACACCAAACCCCAACCTTTGCAGCGTGGTGAGGAACTTCATGAATAATATGGGGATTTTCGGTAGCCCAGTATCCATTGTTCTGAGTAGAAACGTGACCGTGAAGATAAAACCACGCTTCATAAGTGAAGAACGTTAAAAGTGGGTCCACGTCGCCATTATGAACGGAATACACAAACCAATTGCAATAATTGAACCTACTTACCGGATCTTGTGGTTGTAAAGCATGAATTACAGTCATCCTGTACGGTTTAAGTTTCAGAAGTTTGGTTGTCACAAAAACTGACGTCTTGGAAATGTTAACCTCTTGTGCTAAACGTCGCAGTGATTTGCGGGGTGAGTGCTCTAACTGGGCCTCTACTTCATTAAATGTCTCTCCTGTCAGTACACGGCATTGTTGAACACTTTTCTTGTTCAAAAAAGATCCTGTACGTCTGACTTTATTGACAAGGTCATGAATAGTTGAGTTGCTAGGAATTCGAACACTTCCAAACTGATGTTCAAATTCTCTTCGACACCTTCTTGCAGAAGAGTATTTCACATACGCATCATAGAGAAAAATACGTTGTTCTGAAGTGTACTCAGACTTAATAGACTCTTTATCACCACGAGACAACACAATTTTTCTGACAACACGCGCACAGACGTCTTTCCCTCACGACAGATCAAACTGGATTGACTGACGCGTCAGGGGTAGCTACAGCGCTACTATGGCGGCAGGCGCGCCAATCTTCACTCAGTCCAAGGCCGCTGCGGAACGGTCCGGCCGAGCTACGAACGCACTGTATAAAAATTAATATTTTGCACTTAAGGAATATACAAACATTGTGCTATTAAATGTGAATGAAGTATCTAGGGATATTTCTATTTATGGAGAAGGCTATCTGCACAAGTGTGTAGCTATATCTCAGTTCATTATAAAGACAATCGTACACAGATGGAGTTATTTTTCACCATTTGGACTAATTTCGCGACTAATGTATGGTAACGATGTCATTATATTTATTTACGGGTAAAACATGCTGCATATGAAATAGATATTTTTCATTAGATGACTTATTATTCTCGAGTAATTGACATAATATAATCCGTTATCAATATAATCATAAAAATTACAAAAATTAACAAATCAAATGTGTCTTCAGAAGATTCACAGCCACAATCAGAATTGAGATCAACTGGAAAATTGTCTTTATTGACGAACTCGTAAAAATTGTACACTTATTATTGATTTATTCAATGAAATCGTCTATTTTTATCAACACCACATTGATGTTTTTCATCAATCATATACGGTTCTCTTAAGTATTACAGTCCTCTGTTATCTAGCTAGTGCGCAGGGTTTTTGTAGTGTAATTTCTCGGTATCTGGAATAAGTTCATGAAACACATACACAAAATGTTAATATTGAAACTCATAAAAACAAAGCTGCACAGATATGTCAGCAATTACCATATTCACTCCATAACATTATGTCAGATATGCACAAAGTTAAATAATAATTTTTATATGAACAGGTAAAGTTCTCTAACTATCATAGCATTGTTCGACATTAAGGACAGAAAGAAGGGAATTTTCCCCGTTCTAGATTTTCTTCCCAATTTCTGAATTTCTGTGTTCATTTCAAACCGGGAAAAGAAAATTGAAGCGTGAGATCAATAACCATTCAAGTCCATTTACACAAGTTTCGAGAAAAATGCAAAAACTTTTTTTTCTTACCTAATTATTTTTTGCACGTAATATTTCTGGTTGTTTTAGAGATCAAGACAAGGTAGTATACCAACTTTTAGAGTAGTAACATTTGTGGAAATATCCAAAATTTAACTTCAAATTTGCAAAAAATGAATGGCCAGAAGTGGACTTTAATTGTTATTGATCTCACCGCTTCAATTATCCCTGAAATATTTTAAATCTGTTGGTATTATTATTTGAATGATACAATATCGTAATTGATTTGTGAAGAATCTACATATTAATAATGACTTATCATAGACCAACACCGTCTCTGATACCAGAGTAATTAAAAGTGGCGTTAATCATCAGTACCATCAATAATAATTGAATAATAAGACTTAAAAATACAGATATGTGAACGAGAAGTTACTTTCTTCGCCCCTACATTTTCATCAATTTGAATACTGCAGACAGGATAATATTTAGGTAAAGATTAATTTTTTGGTCCTACAGAATTATCTGTTATGGTTACCATTTGTTATTAATGGAGAAAAGTTCGGTACCCGGCTCCGGAGAGAATTTTTCTCCAGTAATAACCAAAGGTAATATTTTACCATTTAAATATTCACAATAATTGTTTCTTTTTTTCCAGTGGCGGGTATTTGTCTTTTGCGTCATTTACTCCAGTTGTCTCCGATAGGAGCAACACGTCGTATTTGTAGACTTTTTTTTTCCTTGGTTATATTGCGAAACTGTATCAAATACTAGGCTATTTAACATCAATGAAATTAGTGACAGCGAGACGGTACTGGCGAGATGAGGACCAGATTTCGCAATAGATTACCTGAAAATCGCCTTACGATTGGAGATGAGGACCAGATTTCGCAATAGATTACCTGAAAATCGCCTTACGATTGGAGAAAACCTGGGATAAACTTAAACAGGTAATTACCCAAACGGTAATAGAATCCACACGCAACTAGACCTTTTGCCGCATAGCGTCTCTCTTGGTGCACTATGGGAGGTGGTTTACAACGCACGAGTGTGATTATTAATGAAGAAATGGTGGAATGCTGGTAGGAGACACGAGAGTACCCCGCGAAAACTTACCATCTAACACAGTCTTTGTTCAGCGGAAATACTACTGGAATCACTGGGATCTGAAGTCGAGTTACCAACCTAGAAAGTCACCTCTAGTCGTTTGGCTAACGGTGCGTCATATTCATGATTATTGAACATAATCAATATAGCGATTTTTAATTTCTTGTGAAATTACAAATTTTCATGAAAACACAACAAACTATTGTGTCCAAATAAAGATCTGAATGCTATTAATACTCGTAGTTGACCTTAATTTTTATTTCGGCTAGCTAAACATTAGCACGTGTCAATTTCATTAAAATAGTCCCAGAAATTAGTGATTTATAATTCTTTACCTTCTCATTTCGTGTATGTGTGTGGAACTATTTTATGTGGAACTGTGAAGGAAGCTCGCAGGCATCTGCTAGTTACAATTTAATTTCCTGTGTTCATAAATAGATTTAATATAAAGAGAAATCCACAACAAGACTGCGGCTTGTTTTATATTACAACTGATAATTAATTGATGTGTAAGGCCTGTATGACATGTCAGCTCGGGAAACAGTAAGCTTTGTGAAGGACGCTTTTTTGTTGACTAAAAATCATTTGTAATCCTCCTCTGTGATGCAATTATCACTGTTCAAAATTCGTCGTAATATGAGAGAGACTATAGTGACAGGATTGGACAGTATTTATATTTTGAGAGACAATATCCTGTGTTTGAGATGCAGTGCACGTAGATCTTTTATTTTTAATATAAGAAAGTGAAAATGAAATGGCACAATGCTGTGTGTGTCACAGTAATCACTTATGATTAGGAAAGACTCGGATAATATCGTGATATTAAGGTTTTAGTGCAAGAATAAGGTTCAAGTTAAAAAAAATATAGTTTTTAAGGTAGGTGCATTATTAGATTTCAGAAAGTTACATGTCAGCATTTGTTTGAGGTATCAAACAAATTTATATAATATTTACAAAGAACCAATATAAATAAACAAAAAAATATTAGCACTCTAGAAGGCCTGGCATAATTTTGTGATAGTACAAGGGTGATAGTTATTAAATTCAAAATATTTAGGCATATTAAGTCAAATTTTAAATTTCTCGACCAGATTCATAGCTACAACCCAAACAATTAAAATTCTTTCCGTATTTTGAAAAGTACTCGTAGGCCTATGTATCATGAAACCATTGATCACAACTGACACACTGAATCCATCTTTCACCATGCTTGTCGTTCTCGACGTTTCCTGAGCAAGATCCGCACAAAATTCGTTAGGCTAATCATTAGACTTTTCTTTAAGCACAGATCTTATTTTTTTGGTTCCCGAAGATGATGCTGTTTCCTTTTCTACCTCGTTTAACTCACTTGAGAAACTGGAAATGTCATTCCTGGTCCTCGTCGTACTTGCTAAGAAAAAGACGAGCTTTCTCTGCTGCAGTTTTCCAATTTGCTTCTTTAATATTACTTATAGTATATTGTAGTGTTTCTTTTCACATGACCCTACGATTATCTGCTATTTGTAACGTGCACTACGTGCACAATATGTCACAGACACTATGAATACACACAAAAAAATTACTTTTCATGCATTTGATATTTTTTCCACCAGAGAATGTTGTTATACCGTAAACAAATTGACAAGAGAAATAATGGAATGAGAAAAATGCTAAGAAAATAACTTCCCAAGATAAGGCTGTGTTACATAATAATCAGTACATTGATAAGTTCATGTTTATCACCAAGAAGTATACAATGTCATACAGCAAACAACTCTTCTTTTAACAAAGGAAATCGGATGGTGTTTTCACTCACAAATTCAAAGCTATAGATCTCACAACTCTTCAAGTAGTCTCCAAAAAATCCGCTCACGTCAATGCAAGAGAGCAGTGAACAAAATCTTTGTTATAATACATATTCTGCCACTTACACTGTAATGATGATTGATAGTTTTACTTGCATACTTGCATTACTGAAATCGTACTAGTCATATTGATGTTATCGTCCCAGTGGAGTGTGTAATGTAAAGATTTCCATCGGACCGGCAAATGAATTTCCGAATCTATATTCCAATTATTTGCTCCCTTAACGTCAAGTCTAGCTTGAAATAAAATGCTTTACTTTAATTAACGGATTCACCCCATTTGAAGAACTCATTAAATATAACGATTAAGTGTAAGCCAGAGACCTGCAGAACGGCCCAGCCCATGGGCTGCTTCCGCACTGCACAGCACTGGGCTCCGCAATGTCTCACGGAACTAGCTCGTAACGTCACTCAGCATCACCGCACGGGTCGGAGCGAACTGCTTACGGAACGGTTTTGTGCGGTGGGCTTGTATTAAGGCATGGGTCAAAGTTTCCACTTGTATCAGTTACTTATGAATTTATTTTGAGCGGGCTTGTGCTTGTATGTGCTGTTCGATCAACGATCAGCTACTGTTTCAAACGTTTTCATTTTAGTTTTCGATTTCGGTTTTTCAAGATAAGTCCAAATAATCACAAAGTAAGTACTGTCTCTGTAAGGCTACTATTATACTGTCAAAGTTCTTTGACAAAGAATATGATAAAATATTTTATCAAAGACCTTTGTTAAAGGATAGGATTTGGAGTAGGCTATATTGCACTACATAAAATCTTTTATAAAAGATTTTATCAAACATAACCTAAAATTAGGAACAAAAGCTCTCCGAACAATTATTGTTCCACAACAGTGAGCACGGGTTCCGAGGATTTGTTAATACTAATATTTACACGTTAAGTTTATGATTTGTTTATGCTAATATTTACGCGTTATGTTTATAACACCATAATTGAAGAAGAGCTACAATTAGTTCAATTATTACAATGTGCATATTACTGAAAAAGAAACAACTGTGGGTTAAACCCCTGATCACAACACAAATATGTGATCAGGGTCAAACCATGTATGGCAAGATGTGATAAGAGAGGTATACATCAGAACTTATTGAAAGAGCTACAATGCGAAGACTTGAAAAGTTATACAAATTATTATAAAACATTATTATTGTTATTATTATTATTATTATTATCATTATTATTATTATATTATTACTATTATTATTACCATTATATTACAAAAATTATTTATTTATAACATTTCATTTCCTTCATACTCCGATATCAGAATTTTTGTGGTAGCAATAGTCCAGTTACATTTGCGTTCCGCCATATTTGTTTCAAGGTATAGACATTTTTTATGAAAGATAACAAGCTGAATTTACATTTTATAGAAGAAAAATGAATTGGTTATTTAACGACGCTGTATCAACTTCGAGGTTATTTAGCGTCGATAAGATTGGTGATAGCGAGATGGTATTTGGCAAGATGAGGCCGAGGATTCGCCATTGATTACCTGGCATTCACCTTACGGTTGGGAAAAACCTCGGAAAAAACTCAACCAGGTAATCAGCCCAAGCTGGGATCGAACCCGCGCCCGAGCGCATCTTCAGACCGGCAAGCAAGCGCCTTAACCGACTGAGCCACGCCGGTGACCTTTTATAAAAGATCTTTTATGAAAGAAGCTTTTATAAAAGAAAACCCATTACACTGTCATATATTGTATGATAATATTTTATAAAACATCTTTGTCCAAGAACTTTGATAGTGTAATAGCAGCCCGGAAAACCTTCATCACAGACACCGGCCTTGAAAGCATACATGCTGAAATAAGTCTCTCTAGAGAAACAGTAGTAAAGGTGAAAATCGCTGCTAGAGAGTTTAAAACAACAGAATCGGATAGAAATTAACCAAGTGCCATAGGGAGAGTTTTTAAATCTGTGTTCGACAGCAATGGAAAATAATTTAATTTTGTAATGTGTCCGGTATGCAAGTGCTCATGCCACACGCCAAGCGAAAGCACAACCAATGCATGCAAGCAGGAAAGCAGTAGAATGCAATCAACTGCTGCAATGCTGAGCAGTGCGGCCGGCTTGGGCTTGCAAGCCCAGTGCAATGGCCTAGGAAGCGGCCTCGTCAAGCAGTGTTGGTCTTGGGTGGGCTGCGCTGCTGATGCATTAGGACTCGCAGTGCTGAGCTGTGGGCCAGCCTGCACGACTCTGGTCTAACCTCCATTTGAAGAACTCATTAAATGTTAAGATGTTAATACGGTCAAGAGGTTTAGCCTCTCCCTATCATAATGGCCTGCTGGAAATCTACTTAAACAACCAACACAGTGCAAACGTGCTTACTTGGTGAAGTAAAGGTAATGAAGCAGTATTGTCACTTCACGTCGAGAACTTAGTTTCTGCAACGAACGTACAAACTCTAGTCTGTCTGTCAACCCGAGGGCTACGGACACGACAATACTATACCATCAAATTAGATTGGTCCCTAGCATAAATTCATGATAAGTTTATTTAAAAATATCACGAAATTAGCCATGTCACGAAATTATCCGAGTTTGCCCTACTATCACTTCCCATCAGTGATATTTCTCGGTTCTTTTGAGAGAGTTGGTGCAGCCTGTGGATGAGGAACCTGTGTCTTGCAGATTAGTCCTTCTTACCTTTCTTTTAGGGTAACCAGAACCTCAGAAGCATAAAGTAGAACGAATTGTATGGTACTTATGTATTATGTAGTATTAGTTTGGTAGACCCTAGCTCGCCAAAGTTTAATGATAATTTACAATGAGTAGCATAGGTTAAAAATTATTACTGTAAGATTCACACACATCTTCCGAAGTCCAGAAACTTTTCAATAAAGGTTAGGGCCGTTTAGGGACATCTCGAAATGCTAAGGATAAATGTTAATTTTGGGATAAATTTATACAATTTTTAATCTAATTTTTCCTATAATATATATGGATATGTTTTCCGTACTTTTCACACATCTGGTGCCAGTGTCATCATTTTATATCCCTGTATTTAAAAAAAGTACAAATCGATGCCGAAGTGTCGGCTTTTCCCATAATGGGGGAGATTTCGACATAGTATGATAAAGATAGGAAACACTTTAAAACCCAATATTTACAACACAACCTTTGCTCCTGAAATATACATAAATATTGTATAATACCCTTACTCACGTTGGTCACATATGCATTTCTCATCGGTGTCATTTCCCACTCATGCCTCCTAAAACCATTTTTGGCATTCTGCAACACGCTGAAACCAAAGTTCTGTAGCACTGTCATCGTATTAATAATGCACACTAAGCTTATACGCGTCCCAATAGGTATTTTAAGATTGTTCAGATTTTTTGATGAACTAGCTTCCTCCCCATACACGCAGAGCATTGGTTCCATCTGTGGGAAAGCCTAGCTTCTTTTTGCTGTTTAATCTCCTTCAGCTGTTCCCTATAGTTTCCAGTCGTTATTACGTCTGTCTAGCAGTTTTCTCTTTTACCACCAGATGAAGTGTTAGCAGCGGAATTGGTGACAGTTTCTCAAAGAAAGTATCAGTAGGCCAGGAATTAGGCAAGTCTAAATTTCCTTGCGCATGTGGTGTCTGTGGTGTTCATGGGAGAGTGATAATGTCATCTTAAACACGAATTCCACAACAATTTTCGGCTAGAACTCAAACATGTTATCCTGCAATACGTCAGGATGTCAATTCTCTTACGTCATTAATTTGTTAATCCATTATAGCTTTTAGAATCAAGGCGAAGGTTATACCAGACTAATTGATCTTTCATGTCGGTATCGAGAGTTGTGGCTTTTCCTATTTGTCCGATATGAATGAAAATTAAAATATAAAATTTAATTAAGATTGATTCAATGGAAGATCAGTAGTTTTATACATGCAGGCAGACACACAGAGAGAAAAACAGATAGATGGAGAAAATTGCAGTGAAAAGCTCTCTGAAGGATTACGAAATCTCCTAAGACAAAAACACAAAACTTTTGATAGAGACAGCCCCCCCCCCCCCAGGTCATCTAAGAATTACCACAAGCGAAATCGACACATGTCGATTCACCCTGAAACACATTGTCGAAATTTCCCAGAGTTAAACTTTCATTCAAAAGACGACAGCAAATCCGAAACAAAGATAATTTTTTTTAGGATAATCACCTTGGCGTCTTTACTAACCTGTAAAATGTATATACAATAATTTATGCATTTCTAATATCACGCACATCTAGTCAAAATACAATAAACTAAAGATGGTATCTTATATTTCATATCCGAAAAGAAAAGTGTAACTCACGTTTATTTTTCTGTATACAAATATGTACTGTATATGTATTTTTTTGGTATACAACGCACATCCAGCGACACTCCGTACGAAGCTATATATTGTTGAATTTTCTTTTTATTTTAGTGGGCCATTTTGCAACGCTCTTATTTAGCGTCTGAATGAGATGAATGCCGGTGAAATGAGTCCAGGTTCCAGCACCGATAGTTACCCAGCATTTGCTCATATTGGGTTGAGGGGAAACCTCGAAAAATAACCTCAAGCAGGTAACTTGCCCCGACCGGGATTCAAATCCGAGCCACCTGGTTTCGCGGTCAGACGCACTAACCATTATTCCACAGGTGTGGACAATACATACCGTTGAAAGCAGCGAGTTTTTCAAAATGACAGTTTTGTCTCATCTCTTTTCTGTATTAAATGCCTGGAATTACAGCAACCTGTTGAATGTATCTCCATATTTGGTTGCGTAATATTATAGGGTTTCAGTACTTTGTGTAAACATTATTTACTAGGTAGTTGTTACACGTACCATTAAGTTACGTTAAGGGAATGCAGTAGGTATATATCTTTGTCTAAATTCATTCGTTTACTGCACTACATAACTGTTAAACTTGTTGTTAGTTTTAAATATTCTCCTTTTTCTTTTTATAAAGATGTACTGACATGTAATCATTTGTAATTTGTATAGTACATCTGTTATGTAAAAACATGCACGCACTTCAGTTGTAAATAAAAGAGAGATGAAAAAAGTCACCTCAACAATACAGTAGTTATTTCCTCATTCCACGCATCCCACCCTGCAAACGAGAAATAACTAACTGAATAACAGTTATGAGTGAAATTCTTTTCAAGTTATGTAGCTTTGTGTTGGAGCGTCGCAGAATATGGGTTTGAATAAAAGTTGTTCCATTTCACACTATCTATCACACCTCAAAGTCTGTCACAAACACTCTATATAATAGCCTATATCACGAATTGAATAATTTAAAAATGTAACAGGATGTGTGTAATTTCACTTTAATGGGATGTAAAGTTGATTATATTATTCTATATCTATGAACGATTTCTAATACTGAATATAATTATAGTTTTATACTCACATACATTGCTGTTTAACAATATCTGAAAGCATTTGACAAGAGTAAAATGTTAAATGTTACGTTTTATTTAACGACGCTCGCAACTGCCGAGGTTATATCAGCGTCGCCGGAGTGCCGGAATTTTGTCCCGCATAAATTCTTTTACATGTCTGTAAATCTACTGACATGAGCTGTCGCATTTAAGCACACTTAAATGACCTGGCCTGGGATCGAACCCGCAACTTCGGGCATAGAAGGCCAGGGCTATACCAACTGCACCAACCAGGCCGACGAAAAGAAAATTTATCCTATATTATCATAGCAATGGTTTTCCTGACACAGTTTTAAGCAGCTTGATTAAAATAGAAAATTAAATATTATAATATGATAATTATGATATGATATGATATATATTTGATGTCAACATTTACATCCATGTAATGTGGACCTCACAATTTTGTATCCGGTGGCACAATTAAATTCATTACAGATAGGCTATACCTGTTGTAGACGCTCTTTCTAATTTAGATTCATACCTCTTACTTATGTTCCTTCATTATTGTATCCTCCTCTTTACTTACGCTCATTCAAAATTTACTATAATCTCTTACTTTTGTTCCCATCTAAAGTGATCAGTATTTCCACCTTTAAAACCTAACGACTTAATTTAGATAATTCAAAATTGATACTTTCACAACTTCTTTCTTGATTTCCAGTTCATTTATATCGAACACAGTCTGTTTCTAATAATACTTGTTGCTAATCCTATATACGTCACTATCCAATCGAATCGTTATTATGTCTATTTCTTAAGTGTATTACATTTTCCATCTCACTTATTTTCTACATGCCTTCGCCACCAACCTCCTCGCCTATTTTCATTTCCTCTATCTTCTCACTTATCTTCCTACTTAACTTCACTAATCTACTTGCTATATCTTCAATCATCACTGGACCAGACACATTCACTACTGTCATCTTCTCTTCACGTCTCCCCCATTTCAGCACTTGCATTCACAGAAACACTTTCACTTCTCCTCTCGGCAGAGACCTTCCTTCACACTAAGCTAATTAAATCACTTCCCGAATCACTTGAATTTTTACTCGTGACACTAAATTTCATTGCACTTGTGATACTTAAGCCGCTCTTATCTGATTTCTTCACATAATATGTTTTCTTCTTCTGTATTCTCGATCTCAGCATTTCCTGGTTCTGTCTCGCTTCCTTCGGCAAGAAATACTTATTTTTTTTTTAATTCAGCAACTTCTCCGTCGTCTAACGTATCTGGTCAACGATCTTGTTATGATCCACCTCGACTGCTGCTTAAACAGATTGTCCGTCACCTGTCACGTATATTTTGTCCCAGTTCGAATTTCGAGCTTCTCTTATCCTCTGTTTAGTTGGGCTGGTCGGTATTAATCTATGCCAGTGATTTTCTTCATTTTCCATACTATCCAGTAATATTATAATATAGACAATGTGTTCCCTTACTACTTCAGGGTGTTCATAATGCTTGTGTCCGTTTTTAACAGCCGTCGCTATGATCATATCTCCGAGTATTTCCTACAATTATCTTGGCTTCGTTTACGAGAGAAACGTTCAGTTCATTCTTTCTGTTTGCTGTATCAGATTTTAAATAATTCCACACCTATTTACCTAGTTCCTCGCTTCACACTTTTAGCATCCCACCACAATCGTGATACACGTTCACAGCATAACCTTGATCTATCAATACCATATCATCAAACAGCTCTCTACTCTGCTTCTTTCACAATACACACAGCCCGTTCCTGGAATTCCTTGTCACAGGAAATCAGGAGCAGTCGGAGTCTAAAATCTTTTTAAGTACACTCTATTTAAAAATGTTTTTATTGAATATAACTAGACTTTTGCGTAAGTTTCTGAATAGTCTTAAATGACCAAGTTGTTATTTTTCTACTCTATCTTCTTTTTTATTATCTTGTTATATTAGTTAATCATTTGTATCTGCATGTCATATAGTAGCCTACGATTTTGCTATTCAACTTTTTATGTCTTGCAACCCACATGTATTTTTCTATTAGTATATCAACTGTATACTATACCTCAAGTGAATTAATCGTAGAATTTATGTCGAGCAGTTTATGTCTTATAAAGTATATATAATATAGTCATTCTCCTTATGTTATGTAACTGATTTTGATTATATGTAATTTTCTACTTTATTTTATACTCTCGTTATAAGGTACATGAGCCATATTCCGACACTCTAAGCTTTGAAAATTTATATTTATTTTTCCATTCAACGTGGAAACTTTATAATTTGTATACGTTTAGTATATTTACATAAATACTTAGAAAAAATATTTCAGGTATGTATGTACAGTGAAATTCAAACAGTAGAACGAATTTGAAAAGTTTACAAAGTGTCGGAATTGCGACCCTGTGGTCCTAATTCTGACACATGATGTACCTTAATTCCGACACACAAACAAATTTAACAATAACCTTATGAAACGTTAAAGCGGCCTTACATAAGTGAAATTAATTAGTTCTAAACCATTTTCATTATATTTATTACTATAATCATCAAGTTAAATAAAGCTAAACACGTTCAATATGGTGACACAATACAAGCAGGATGGTTTGATAAAAAAACAAGGTAGAAAACATGAACACATTCTTGATTTAAACTTTGGTACAGAGAAACTGGATAGAAAAATCCTTTGACTGGAGACATACATTATCAGTCTTCTTCACAATTAGGACAAACGAAGGATCCTCGAAAATCAACACTTATGTCAGCACATTTTTCATGCACATACTTCTTACACTTGCAGCACATTCGCATATCGGCGACTCTGTCCATCATACATATTGTGAAAAACCAGCTTTCTTTTCTTTTTGAAGGCATTCCACTTGGTCCTGCTTCTTGATAATCCTGCACAGACGTAGTTTTACTGGGACATTCGGAAAAATTCTTTGGAACTTTTGATGCTATAGTCTTTGGAAGATTCTTCGTTTCTGTCTTGGTGAATAAGGACTTCACTATACGTTGAGCTTTTGAGTTCACAGCGGGACGTCTTGGCTTGGTTTTATTCCTCTTAAGTTTGGGTGAAGTCAAAATTTCTGTGAAGCTTGTTGACAGCCTTTCGCATTGACAGGAACTCCACTATCATTAGCACATTCAGTGACTTATGAGTTGCAAAGCTCACTGTTACCGTCACTCTCCTCGTCAGATTCTAACCCCTCTCTATCTTTTTTGGGCGGTTGCAGAAAATATTGTGACTTTTATTCCAACAATAATGGCTTTCTATTTCTGAATTTAAACACTCCCGTCAACAATGGGTATTCCACTCCACACAGCAACACAGTATTCGTTATTGCACTCCACAGACGACAATGACAATTCACGTGGATTATTGAAAACAACAATGTACTCCTAATCTCAACTAATGTTCACAAAGCACTATTTACAAAAACAAAACTGTCAGTTCTCAGTTCACAGTTCGTTTGCCTTGGCTAGTTCTTCTAGCTCATTCACTCAATTTCACAGTACATCGAACCCAAAACTTCCAGAGACAGTCCACTGAACTTCGAACTCAAGTTCCGGATGCGTTGCTTCCGCCTGGACGCTGCCACGGTTATTCAAGTTCACTGCGTGTCGAACCAAAGACTCCCGGACGCGTTACTTCTGCCTGAACGCTGCCACAGTTACTCAGCTCACTCGCGTGTCGAACCTAAGACTCCCGGACGCGTTGCTTCGGCCTGGACGCTGCCACAGTTACTCAGCTCTCGGCCCGACGAACCCAAGACTCCTGGACGCGTTGCTTCCGCCTGGGCGTGCTGATTCACAAACTGAACTCGCTGTCCAAACTAAACTGACTGTGGGGGTCACTTGCCCTTCTGTTTATCGCTAAATCACACTTCTGGAACGTACTGCTTCCCGAAGTATCAACGGATGTCGCGAGGCTTGCGCTTCATGAGACTTCTGTTTCTCGCTGCTTCTTTTCCCCCTTCACCTCGCACAGCCCAGCGCCCAAGCGCTTGCCGAAGCCCACGTTTCATTTCCCCGCGCTCCAGTGCCCACTGAAGATCGCCCCCTTCTCTCCGCGCGCCTACCATCTCGCGCGCCCTCCCTCCTGCCGGACGCGCGCCACGTCTTTCAACATGGCGCCACAATATAAATCAGAGGGAGCGAATGCACTATGTGGTGTTACCTCAGGGTTAAATGGACAGATCCCAGTGGCCCTAAACCCAGACATGATATTGTTAGGTGTCATGGACTTCAACCAAACGTCGGAAAAATTCTCCCAAATCTTGCTTTCGTAACGGTTCTTTCGCCATGATTGCTCCAGTGCCGCAAAACTGCCCAATCCTAGTATTTTTCGAAGGATCCGAAAACTGTCTTGTCTAGAGGCTGCAATTCGTGTGTGCAATTACTTGGCAAGCAAAACAATATTATGTCATGCTTCTGCTATATCAACGATATTGGCATCAAGGTGAGATTTTGCACCATCGAAAATGAACAAGGATTTGCCGACAGTTTTAAATTTAGCAAAATGAGCTAGCCATTTAATAAAGACTTGACACGTCATTGAGCCCTTTTCTGTCATTTTAACAGCTGTGCCTGGGGGCATGTCATCACCCCATTCCGGTCGTCTCCTTTTTCCTTTGAAGACAATCATTGGAGGAATTGCTTGACCTACTATGTTGCAACAAGTTACAATTGTTACATTTTCTCCATGTTCTGGTGCAATCAAATGTAAGCGTTTAGTTTCTTTAGCAGCAAAAACTTCCTGTGTGTGATGAAGAGTCAATCGACACTCCTTCTCATCGATTTTGTAAATATTCTCAGGTTTTCCCATAAATCCATGTTCGACCATTATGGCTTCCAGTTTATCAAAATAGTCTTTCACAATTACACGATTTAGTTTCATTGCCCTGCCCTGGTTCAAAGTTTGCGCTTTCCTTTTTGACACATCTTGATGCCGCTTTAGAAGTAATTTCATCCACTTCCTACAGCTAACCCTAAGTTTTTATTAAAATTATTCTTTATGCCGTTTATTTCACAAAATGTGAAAACAGTTCTTTTCACAAGTTTACTAGTCAACGGCATCCCTACATCTGCAAGTCGGGAAAGTCGGCTGCACAATTCTCTTTCTTGCGCGAAGCTTAAAAGTGCAGGACGACCAATATTTTTCATCTCAGCCCTGGCATTGACATGGTACCTAAGGGTGTTCCTAGTTATACCGTAGCGTGTAGCAGCTGTGTTAAGGGGCATACCATTCTTCACAGCTGCAATAGCCCGTGCCATTACATCCTCAGAAATTTTCGATCGTGGTTTACCCATACTTACTTACTTACAAATGGCTTTTAAGGAACCCGAAGGTTCATTGCCGTCCTCACAAAAGCCCGCCATCGGTCCCTATTCTGTGCAAGATTAATCCAGTCTCTATCATCATATCCCACCTCCCTCAAATCCATTTTAATATTATCCTCCCATCTACGTCTCGGCCTCCTCAAAGGTCTTTTTCCCTCCGGCCTCCCAACTAACACTCATATGCATTTCTGGATTCGCCCATACGTGGTTTACCCATAATCTAAAATAAAGAAGAGGTATTAAAGATAACGAATTTTGCACCTAATTTCTGAGCTAAACAGCAGTAGTTTTGGTAAAATGCATTAATACTGCTAAGTATGCCGTTCCAACATTAAAGAGCATTAAATAACTCGAATTTATATTGGGATGCTTTATCATAAATCCTGTAGTAGGCATAACTGAAGTCAGTGCAACAGGGTTCATAATTCCGACATGTGTCGGATTTAAGAGCACCTCGTTTGCTGTTACTAATCGCGTTATTACACAATCCATATCGATAGATTCTGAAATTAATGAACGTCAAATTAAACTACAATACTTTACACTGTGAATGTTGTCCAATATGAATTACATACCTTTGTCAAAAGCAGAATACTCAGACAAAATATGCTTCCTTCAGACAATATTTCTATTACACAAAATGTCTACTCACGCTCTGACCAGCAGAGAAACGCTTCTGCAAACTTGTTTATCACGGAACTGATATTGCTCTAAGACTGCTTCGAGAAACTGCAGTCCTCTGTCGGTTTAGATCACAATTTTTTGCAGCAGAGCCCACTGTCGTAATTAAGACCATGTCGGAAAATGGCTCACCTACCTTATTATGTAATTGATCTTGCCTGTTTGTAATTTTCTGCTATATGTTATGTAATTTCCAAGGTATCTTCTTTTGTGTTGTTTTGTAATCTATCACACAATTTTGTATATGATATAATTTTATATATTATTGAAACTTGGTTGAGTGGAAAAGAAAGCCTTATGGTCTTAACTCTGCCAAGCAAAATAAAACTACTACTACTACTACTACTACTACTACTACTACTACTACTACTACTACTACTACTACTACTACTACGGCTATCAGCAATACCAGATATGACACAGAAATGAAAATGATTTTGATGAAAATAAATTACATTTTAACAAATATCAATATTACAGATGCTAAATTAAAATTATATGAATAATAAATTTAAAACACATTAATTAAGGTATAAATCACTTTGACATAATTAGATTCGACATGCCACTACTGTCATTGAATATACTACTTAATGTTACCACAACAAATATGTTGGTCTATTAGTCGAGTAGGCAAAAAGTGCTAGAACCTCACAGAAACATTGACTTACAAAACTAATACATTCACCAAAATGAATCATCCTGTAAACATTCGTGAAGTATTATGGTTATTACAATACTGTAATTCTTTTTATAATTATTATTTTAATAGTGTCAGAAATATATTAAATATCTGGAACGGATTAAATTGGTTCGAACTGATCTAATTCTCGATTGATAAATGTATAAAGCACCGGTATATTAAATAAATTAGATGGATATCAGTTATGTTAGAAAGTTTAGATAGATAATTAATAAAGATGTGATGATACTTAAGCAATGGACAATAGAGGAATAAAAATGGCAGTAAAAATAAAATTATTAGTAAAAAAAGTCCCATAGCCTCTTCTGTTGAGTGAGAAATATTACTGAATTGACAGAAAGAATATATCAGTTCTTTTGATGGAGAACTATCAATTAAGTGATATGGATACTAGATTGGGTGAAACGTAATGGGTAGACTGTCTCCCTTCCATGTCTCGCTTTCCTATTAAATATTGTACATCCCTTTCTTTAATTATTTGCATTATTTTCATTCTCTATTCTTAAATATATCTACTCTTAATCATTCTTTTCCAGCTATTTTCTCCAAAATTATTTGTTTCCATTTCTCTATTTTACAACAATTACATCACTTATTATTCCCTACTATTCTATCCTCTATTTATTTTCGCATTTATTTTTTTCTCTTGGTTCCACTCCTAAATCCCCTCTTTTATTGCCTCTTTCCGTAAATGTTTATCTACAAGACTCCTACAGTTATAGTACCCCTGATGCTACTCCCAACCCACAACATTGATTCACATTAAATATCTAATTCACTTAATTACACTTCCAATTATTATCTCTTCCACATCACATTTGTTCCGATGTTATTTCACTTTAATTTTATTTTATTCATTGTTTCAATGAATATCTTACTACACTCTTATATTTTCTTCTGACACTTAGCAAGTTCTTCTTTATTCTTATTCTATTACTTTTGCCACCCCTAACTTTCTTACAATCACTTTTAGCACTCTCCTTTCTCGCCAATTCCATCCTCCTCACTAGTCTGTCCTCCATTTCGCCATTTAATAACCTCTCAAAAGCCCTATATATGCTATCCTCACAATCACTAATATCTGGTAATTGCTTTGTTTCTTAGCTCGTTCTTACCATATCGTCTCTTTCATTTCTTCCTTCTCACCGTTGTTGAAGTTCCGTGTCGTCTGCATTTCTTCGTTGCTGTCTTCTCTACGCTGATCTACTAAAAATTATACGGTTTTTGCGAATTGGCTCCCAGATTAAATAAAATACGTCATCCGAACTGGCTCCCAAATATTTTCGGATGTTACCTTCAAAGATAAGCAATTCGCGTCCGAATCGGTTCCCACAAATTGATGATTTTTGTGATTATGTGTTAGAGACTTATATTTGGGCTGAAGTTTCGGATTCTCTTTACTATATGACTAACTGCCGTGAGTCCTTCCATTCAAAATGGAATTCACAGCTCTATTCCGCTCATCCCAATATTTTTAATTTTATTGATGTTTTAAGGGGAGATTAAGCACCGAATTTGGTCGAAAAATCGGAAATTTTGTTTTTTTTTTGTGTCATTTTATATTTCAATATAATCTAGATTCTAGACTATGATTAATAAATTAGTTTTGTGTTTACTGCTGTTTTTGTCATGATTTTCACACATTTTCTATCTTCATGGATTCAGTGCCACGCCCCCTTTTGTCGTAGAACTTCAGTCATTCTCTTATAACTTTGGAAGGAATAGAGCGAAATTTGTAAACGAACACATTTTTCTTGAGACATTTCATTCAATTGTTTGTCACACTGCTATATTTCCTGCTTCCTGTATTTATTGTTTTTTTTTTTTGTTTTAATTGTGCTGTGAAGTTGTGATTTTTATGTGTTCGCTTTTTTTCAAGAATGAAGTAGGACGAAAAATCTGAAACTTTGTTTTTTTGTGTCCGTTTATATTTCAGTATGCCTTGAATAGTCCACCGTTGTGGCTGAGGGGTTAACGAACCCAGCGGTCCCGGCTTCGATTCCCGGTCAGGGCGAGTTGCCTGGATGAGGTTTTTCGGTGTTTTTCCCTCACTCCTATGGATGAATATCAGGTTACTTTATCAGGCGATTGGAATCCCACTCATCTTCGCCACTTCCTTTCCTCCCCCATTATCCTTTCCTCATCATTCCGTTTCTGCTTTTTCAGATCACTCTACAGGCGGTCTCCCGAAGCTACTGACTCTCTCGACCGGCCTTCGTAGAATGTAGTTAAGCGACGTTGGATGGCTTCTGCAACGAGCATCCCAGGCGGACCTAGTCGGGGGAGGAGTTTCGCCTCGGACCGACGGATTAGCGCAATAGATCTCAACAGGTCGCAGTGCTGGGCCATCCATGCCCCCCTCAGTTAAATTCCATTCCATTCCATTCTATGGCTAGAATATGATTATGAAATTAGTTTTGTGTTTATTGTTGTTCTTGTCTTGATTTTCACACATTTTTTATCTCCATGCATAAAGTGCCACGGCCCCCTTTTCTCGTAGAACTTCAGTCATCCCCTTATAACTCAAAGAAACACGCAAGAAAAACAAGAAGACACACAAAGAGGAAGAGAGAAGATGATGAAGACGAAGAGCATTTTAGGGCGATTTCATAGTAAGTGAAAACAAGGAAAACTTTGCATTCGTTTTTCCTGAATATACATTTTCGTGTACTCAGGTGCACTTTTCTCAGAAAGTACTTGGTATAAAAATTTCGAACTTCATAGAGGCTGTTATTACAACAAAAGCTACGCACTAAACCAAATTTTATTTAATTTAAACAATTTCGTGAATATATTTCACTATAATTACATATATTTAAGTAAAAAAAAAAAGAAAAGAAAAAAAAGAAAATATTTTAAAACAAATTTTAGTAAGAAGCAACTATTAAATGAGGTCAATTCTATGAGGTCTGTAATATCTACTAGAAAAAATTCATTAATCCAGCTCTTATAATTCTTGAGAAAATTGCACCTAAACATAAGAAATTTAGTATTGTCAACACAGGCTGTTCAATCTCCCCTTAACTAATGTTCAAAATAACACATATCAAACTGAACAGCAAGAAGAAATATGGAAGTAAATCACAACTTGAGAAAGAAAACGTTCTTAAAACTACTACGAAGAAAACAGACGACGTGATATTACAAGGATGCAGTTTAAAAAAAAATGTGAGCTATAAGTTTTTACTACAAATTTAAAACAAACGAAGTTGTTGGTTTAAGTACAGATTTACTGCAACTATATTTTAACCAGATCTACGTAATGTGGACAGTCCTAAGACTGTTAAGTGGGAAGGAAAATTCTAATGCACTTTAGTCACTTTGGAGCCATTTCGGATGTAACCGGTAGTCAATTCGGATTTTAGAATTTTATAATCTAGGAGCCAATCCGGAAAGAGGGAGCTAATTCAGATGCATAAATATTTTCACGTTCATTGCACCTCCACTTTCCTTGGGTCACCTGACTTTGCTCTATTTCAGTCAAAAAGTCTGGTTTGTCACAATTCTTTTCACAGTAGTGGAGATCGTAAACCTTATCACTAATTTTCAATTTGTCCTTATTCGTGATTGGAAAATATCCTTTGCGTCTCTCTGTCTTCAGATATGGTAACAATAGTTTTCTTCTTCTTACTTCATAACTAAGATCATTTTCAAATCGCAATTTTGTTCTCCTCGCATTTTTCACTCTATTCATAAACATTTCTTTCGTCCCAAAATTTTAAAATTCCACTAAAATTGGCCGACATTTTCCCTTGTCCACTCCATAAGCTTCTTCTATGTGGCCATCTAGCCTACATATTATATTTCGAAAAGCTTCCAACATACTCTCCGGACTGCATTGTAAGTTTCCATTCCATATGGTTATTTAACTGTTGTAGCTCTTCATTCTTTTGCTGTTGTTGTCTATGTTTGTCTTCAAATTTGTTATTGTCTGACTATAACTGTAGTTTTATTTACTCTTCATACTCGTTGGTCCCGGATTTACTTCAATTCCACCCATTATTAATATAATCACTATGACTGCACCAACCTCCCATTTTAATTATTTCTTCTCACCGCTCTCTCGTCTTCTCTCTTAAACTCTTATTATTCTGAACCTTCCAATTCTTGATCTTTGTAAATATAAATCCACATCCATTTTACTTTCGTCTAGTGCTGTTCCCGTTGTCCGACGACCATTTTATACTTTAGGTTAGAGCAGACGTCTCAATAGGGCATTCTCGGAACACTTCCTCCTCTCTCTCTCTCTCTCTCTCTCTCTTTTAATGTAAGAGTGGAACAAGATACGAGACCAGTTCGTCTATCTCCGGATGACGTCATTGACCGCGACGTTTGAATAGACATCTGCAACCGCTAAGATTTTGTGTTCATCTTCGAGGAAAGAATGTCCTTATTACCGCAAATGTAAGAAGAAATAAAAGCTTTCATAGGGAAAGCGAAATTGTGGGAGTTGCAAGTTTCAGTGGGTAACTGTTACCACTTCATTAATCTAAAATTGTTACCTAATTTGAATCAAGACCAGTGTAACAAATATAATGAAGTACTGAAGGACTTGAGAAAAGAATTTGAGACCAGATTTAAGATATGAATAGTTCTAATTTAAAATAATTGTTTGTGAATTTCTAAGATGTTTTGGTTATTTTTAATTATTGAAAACATTACGAAACGTATGATTTAACTATTATTGTTAATATATTAATATTGATGTATCATAAGAATACGTACTTCAAGAACCAACAAGTTTAATTGTAATTTAATTATTATTTAATTGAATTTTATTTTATTAAATATAGCATAAACTTAAAAAAAAAGGGCGATACCAGAAACCATTTACTAGAAATGAAGTATTTTTGTTGTTAGTTAACTGTCCGAAGACAGGTCTGACCCTCACAATAATAATAATAATAATAATAATAATAATAATAATAATAATAATAATAATAATAATAATAATAATTTTCATTATTATTATAATCTTCCTTTAAATGCTTTACGCCTTATTATTATTATTATTATTATTATTATTATTATTATTATTATTATTATTATTATTATTATTGTTGTTGTTGTTAAAGTATAATCAGTGTTGTGTGTTCTAGTTAACCATTGTTTTATGGAAAAAGACTAATCATTTTCAAATTACCTTCTCTCAGTAATTGTTATTGCTGTATACAAAATTACTGAATGTTAAGTTAAAAGCCCAGCAATTTAAATAAAATAAATTTCCCTACGGATTCCAGTTATTGATCAAGCGCTTGGCTATTGAAAGCGAACATTGGCAGACACGGCTGTTCGTTTGGAATCGAAAATTTGATATTCGCTGAATAATTGCATTGGGATTTACCTTTGCTTTGTTTGTAAACTCTATTGAGAAACTTCGTAGCTTTCTACTCTTGTGTTACGTTGTACAGCCGACAGAAACTGCATCATAGACACGGCACAACTTGGCGATTAAGTTATTTATAACAGAGTGTAGAATAAACGTCATGTAGAAAGCTTGATACGGGCGTGATGGATTTATCTCCAGAATCACTGTTGACTATAAATACAGAAGTGTTTGAACACATTTCCCACAGATAAAAGAACATTACAGTCTGTCACAGACGATATTTATTTTATAGTCTGGGACTAGATTAGGTTGTGTTTTGTTTTCATAGTTTGTGGAAATGAAAAATACTTTTGAGGAAGAGTAGAATTATGAAATTATTGTTGATTTAGTTCTTTCTATTGTATATTTATTTTATAGTCTGGGACTAGATTAAGTATCTTTTTAGGTTGTGTTTTGTTTTCAAAGTTTGTGGAAATGAAAAATACTTTTGAGGAAGAGTAGAATTATGAAATTATTGTTCATTTAGTTCTTTCTATTGTATAGAGGAAATAAACATGCATTAGACTGTCACTAATCCTTCCCCCAGTATTCCGGCATCTCGTCACCGGCTAGCTCAGTCCACTAAAGTGATTGCCTGCCGATTTGGAGTTGTGCTTGGGCGCGGGTTCGATTTCCGCTTGGGCTGATTATCTGGTTGGGTTCTTTCTGAGTTTTTTTTCCAACCATACGGCAAAGGCTTATGCCATTAGTCTGCTGTCAAAATATCTGAAAGTTAGAATTTATAAAACAGTTATATTGCAGGTTGTTCTGTATGGTTATGGAACTTGGAGTCTGCCTTTGAGACAGAAACAGAGACTAAGGGTGTTTCAAAATAAGAATCTTAGGAAAATATTTGGGGCTAAGAGGGATGAAGTTACAGGAGAATGGAGAAAGTTACACAACGCAGAACTGCTTGCATGGTGTTCTTCACCTGACATAATTAGGAACATTAAATCCAGACGTTTGGGATCGGCAGGGCATGTAGCACGTATGGGCGAATCCAGAAATACATATAGAGCGTTAGTTGGGAGACCGGAGGGAAAAAGACGGTTGGGGAGGATGTAGATGGGAGGATAATATTGAAATGGATTTGAGGGAGGTGGGATATGATGATAGAGAGTGGGTTAATTTTGCACAGGATAGGGATCGATGGCGGGCTTATGTGAGGGCGGCAATGAACCTGCGGGTTCCTTAAAAGCCATTTGTAAGTAAGTAATTAAGTAATGTAATACCAGATCTGAATTAGTACTCTATTCATTGCTAATTATCTATGCACTGAAAAAAAGTAGATGACGTTAACTTAAATATATTATTTCATTACATTTCTCGTGATTTGGCCCAATTTAACATACCCACTTTTTGGATACCACCACATGTCCAATATCAAGCATACTACCAGGCCTAAGTTGCGTGAAGGGAAGCATAGACCAGAGAGTGCTTCTCTCTCTACACGTAGGTATTTATGGAGCAGAAGGCGGCGAGGAAAAGGGAAGCAGGGGTAGAAGGAAGATGGGAAGAATAATAGACATAAAACGAGAGACAAGAAGAAGTACAGATAGAGAAGGAAAAGATGCAGAAATGCAGCCAGGTAGTCGTGATAAAACATCTTGTCAAAGTGGGTGTCAGAAAATAGGTTTACAAAAAATTTAATCTATACACTAATAAGATACAATTGTAGAGGCCGTAGCATATAAAAAATAGATCAAATGTAAACCTCATTAAGTGGGCACAAAGCTGATGTTCTAAACCTAAACCTAAATCGTAACGAAAAAGAAGAAACAAGAAAATAGATAAACAATAATTAACAACTGAATAAATAAATTAATAAACTGCACGCATTGTATTCATCACCTGACATAATTAGGAACATTAAATCCAGACGTTTGAGATGGGCAGGGCATGTAGCACGTATGGGCGAATCCAGAAATGCATAAAGACTGTTAGTTGGGAGACCGGAGGGAAAAAGACCTTTGGGGAGGCCGAGACGTAGATGGGAGGATAATATTAAAATGGATTTGAGGGATGTGGGATAAGACGATAGAGAGTGAATTAATCTTGCACAGGATAGGGACCGATGGCGGGCTTATGTGAGGGCGGCAATGAACCTGCGGGTTCCTTAACTGCCATTTGTAAGTAAGTACAAATAAATAAACAAATAAATAAATAGATAGATAGATAAATAAATAGACAAATAACTAAAAGTATATGAGTAAATAACTAAATAGAGGAAGAAACAAACAAATAAGAAAAATAAACAAATAAATGAATATAATAAATAAACAAATAAATAAATAGATAGATAAATAAATAAATAAATAAATAAATAAATAAATAAGTAGCATGAATATAATAGAGGAGAATAAAAATAATATTAATCATCTTAAAGGTATTATTTGTGGAATAGAAAATTATTCGTCCGAATAATTTTATCTTGACAAGATAATGTTATTACTTAACATAAATAAATAAATAAATAAATAAATAAATAAATAAATAAATAAATAAATAAATAAATAAATAAATAAATAAATAAGTGAATAAATAATAAGTAAATATATGAGTAAATAACTAAATAAAGGGAAAAATAAGTAATGGCTGCTAGTGGATGTGGATGTACTTATTAATTAAGGCTGTGCGTTATAAATACAATGTCTGGAGCATTGAGAGATAATAATTCCAATTGAGGATATTCTTCCACTATAATAAATACCCTCACATAATTTCGACGCAACCGAGGCTTGGAGTAACGAGTTAGAAAGAGATTATAGAGTGGCCATTGCGCCGCCATGTTTGAAGAAATTGAAAGACCGTCCGCCATTAGCTTAAGCGCCCAAAACAAAGTGGGCGTGGCGATAAGTAGGGTTGGAATCGAGAAACTGTCAAAATTTCGTTTGTTTAAATCAGTTAAGCTGAAGTGGAAAAACCTAGTGTTTGGTCAAATACCTGCTATTAACTGAATCTAAAATAAAGAACTTATATGAGGGAGTCAGAAGCAAAGGAGTACAAGTGAAATTTCTATGAACATGAGTTAAGTGCATCTAGAGAAAGTCAAAACATTTACAATTTTAGTGGCAAAGGGTTACATCTTTTAATCGTACCACACACTAAAATTTAAATTAAAAATTTCCTGGAATTTACGAAATCTCAAGTACTTTCAACCACATTTTCTCACAAATAACTTAAGTGTACTTATACCCCTTTGCTTCTGACCCCCTCATATACGCTACATTTAAAACACTTGAGCTATTCCTAGAAGGAAAGCTTAAAAGAATAACCTGAGCAAAATTGTCATGTACGCATGACAAGAGTTCCAGCAAATATACTGAAGAAAATATTAATATTCCTAAGATTTTTTTTTTTAAATTCGACCTGCAAGATTGCCTATAAAATGAAGGAGTGTGATTCGGATGATTTTATTAAATTGTTTTCCCAGTCTCTACACGTTGTAAAACTATTTATTATACCATAAGATATAGAATGAATATAGGCCCTAACTGTAGTAAACAATCTTTACCGCCAATATATATTATTTTTAATGTACCGAAGTACATATGATATTTCCATGCAGATATTTTGCGTCATCATACGATGAAAGAGTAATGGAACGGAGAAAAATTCTCTCCGGCGCCGGGATTAGAACCCGGGTTTTCAGCTCTACGTGCTGATCCTTTATCCACTAAGCCACACCGGATACCCACCCCGGCGTCGGACAGAATCGTCTCAGTTTAAGTTCCAACTCTTGGGTTCCCTCTAGTGGCCGCCCTCTGCTCTACGTCATAGATGTCTATGAACGTAGGACTGAAGTCCACACATGTGCTGAGGTGCACTCATTATGAGTGACTAGTTGGCCGAGATCCGACGGAATAAGCGCCGTCTTAAATCACGAAGTGATTTACGCATATCATATATATTATTTTTAATGTACCGAAATACATATGATATTTCCAAGCTTGTAACTTGGGTAAAACATGACCAAAAACGCTTCCAGGTTTTTTTGTTACCGTAGTGTATAATCATCGAAATGTGAACGTGAGGCCAACAGCCGGCTGGTCTGTCTGGGCCCTTCAAGGACTGTGGCACTACAGATTATTATTATTATTATTATTATTATTATTATTATTATTATTATTATTGTTGTTGTTAGTGTATAATTGAGCATCCACGTGCAATAATGGCGTAAGGAGTTACGAAATACATTCATATTTACCCCATTATTGCATGTGGATGCTCAATTATGTTCTTTCATGTCTTTCCAGTCAAAATACCAACAACAATACGGCCTGTCTTTCCAGTCAAAATACCAACAGCAATATGGTCTACCCGAGAGTTTTGCGGAATTTTGGATGCGAATGTCGAAATACAATTTTAATATTTTATTGCTATTAGGTTTTAACTGGGTTTGAAACGGAATTTTAGCATACTGGTTTTAACCGTATGTAGTTTGTCCATTACTATTGAACCATTTATTTGGTTTATCGTTTGTCTTCGAAATAGGCCTACTTTGTATAAGCTACAGCACATCGTCTTCTCCTATAAGCAGTAAGGAAGGACACAAGAAGTGTCGTGAACACAAAAAGCTATGCTCGGAGGACACAATTTGTCTCATTTCATATTTATTACCCAGTGTTTCACCAGTTCCTTTTTTTTTTTTTTTTTTTTTTTTCAAAGCGAATCTGCAAGAATAGAAAAATACTATAGTACACACGATATGTATGCCGGGCTTTGTTACACGTCATTTACGCATGAAAAAAATGCTGGTAATTAACAAAACTATGGACTTAACTTCATAAAATTTACCCGAAATATGATATATAATTTTGTCCTTTTCCTTTTGATATTGCAGCTATATGCATCCCACACAACAAGCATGTCTTTAGTTAGTTTTTTTTTTTTCATAGCTCTTACCTCCGTATACACAATGTTGTAAGCAGACGAATTTTTATTACGGTAGACTCTTATTTCATATTTGCCGCTTTTCGCGGTAGCACCGCAAAGAGCTCTGTACAGGGCAAATTGACCACTCTATAACCTCGCTATAACTCGTTGGCTTGGAGTGTTATTTGTGAAGATAGTGCGTTGAATACAGGATCGTAAGGTTTCGCGGTTATTTAGTAAGTCTATGGTTTCGCCATGGCAAAGAGAGAGTGTTCACTTTGAGTTTCATCTGCAGCCATGGTGCATTGAATACACGTTTGTAAGGTCGCGCCATGGAATCGTGCTTTACGCAAGATGGCAGCAACCTCTGCCGGAATGGTAGACACCTCTGCCGGAGACTTTGAGAACCTACTCAACGTTCTTCTTGCTGTTAATGAACACAGTACAAATAAAGGAAGGACTTGAAAGATGCCATAACAATTACCGCCAGTAAACTTAGAGAAGTTTACAACGATCTGATTAGTCAAGTAGCAGCAAAAGATATCCTAATAAAATATTTAGAAAGCAAAGAACAGAACATCAGTGGAGCCATCTAGCAGTCTGTGAACAGAAGAACGCTTTATTCGGCAGTTATGACGGGTCAGCAACAACGACAAGATGTGACAAAGAAATTTAACGTAATCGTCAAAGCAAAGAAAAAACAGACTACAGAATATATCAAGACATATTTTAAGTCGAAGGTTAGCCAGAAGAAATGAAGGTTGGCGTCAGTTCCTTCAAATCACTGGTAACATATTAATTCAGACTTGAAATAAAAGCGACATGGACTCCATTTGGAAGAATAAAGGCTAAATGAAAAGTGCGGAGCAGGGGCGTAGCTTGCATGGGCGGGTGATGTGTCGCATCCCCTGAATTTTTCTGAACAAAAAATATATTTATCGTTGTTTATCGGTATTTTACTTTGTGTGTATCGTGTTATACCTGTTACAAATGATAATTATTATTTTAAGATTACTTTCAAATTTTAAATGTCGCTGCTACAGCAATGAAAATATATCACACGAAGTGACTAAGGCGCGCGCCAGTGCCAATTTACTAATGGCGAGTTCTTACTCCCATGAAATGTGACTGTGTATGTCGTATCGGTAGGAGTATGTCAGAGCGAGACAACGTTCAACTGCTGAGTGGAAGAACGTCACTTAAACCAGTGTGCAGAGAATGCGATGTAGATTACGCATAACGGTTCTGCGCCTGCGTGACAAAATGTGGCAGTGTCCGTCACATCAGTTGAGCTATATGAAAACAGGCAACTGCTGAGTGGAAGAACGTCACTTATACCGTCAGCAAGGGTTATGATCTAGTTCCGCATTTGGCGACGCGCGTGTGCTTATATTCAATTTTTCTGTGTGTTTTATCACTTTTCTGCAAGACATATTTTGTTATTACTAATACTAGTACTTTAAAAAATTATTTGTGAGAGCTGTGCTTTTTTTTATAGTGCCTTTTAAGTTAACCTACAACATTCTGTATAACTGTAGGCTCTAAATGTGCAATTTTGCCACAACTTTCAAGCGACAGGATAACCTATCGCATCTGCAGGTAAGTTTGCCGAATCGGAAACTTCTGTGTTGTTAATGACGAGTAAACTTTTTTGCGCCTTTGTTTATTACTTTCTCGTGAAAAATCTGTGTGGAATGATATAAATTATAGTGATTTAAATAATATCTACAGATCCAGGAAACGACACAAAGACTCTGCAAGTCACAACAAGTGTCGAAAAACAACTGCATTTCTTTGTCAAGACCCTAAATATTGAATTTTCTTTAAGTGATCAGTATAGGCTTTCTATTGAAAAGCATAGAAAACTTGTTCGACAGAACAGAACAATTCTTGGCAAATCTATACGGGTCTTGGAGAATTAGGTCTTGCATTAGAGAGCATGA
Source organism: Periplaneta americana (assembly GCF_040183065.1). Lineage (NCBI taxonomy): Eukaryota > Metazoa > Arthropoda > Insecta > Blattodea > Blattidae > Periplaneta > Periplaneta americana. The sequence goes on from NC_091124.1 coordinate 108,479,741, forward strand.
CGAGAGTAAATCCTCAAAGAATAAAGGCAATTTTTTTTAATGAGATTGCAAGGCACGACAATTTACTGAAAACTTACTTAGAATATTGCACTATGTTTCGTTTCATTTCACCTTAAATCCAAAAATTTCACAGTGACCTAATATTTTCAGTGGGCGAAGTCATGGATAATAAAATTAGGAAAGAGGATTGTAAAGCACCGTTCGTAGCTTTAATTCTGGATCAGAGCTCTGACATAGCATGAAATCGCAGTTATCTTCAATTCTGCGATATATAACAGAAGACGGCGACATTGAAGGAGTTTAAAAAGGAACAGACGTCAGCATGGATAGTCTACAAATGCTCTCCTTCAACATGCTCTCGAAGTCATGAACAATTTTGATTGCAATGATAAAGTTATTGCTCAGACCTACAATGGAGAGGATGTGATGGCGGGAGAACATAATGATTTACATGCAAAATTTCGCAGCCACTGAAGTCAGCGATTCTTGTGTACGTTACGCGTACAAATTTATTAAACTTCGTCTTAACTCAGGCTGCCAGTTTTATGAAACAAGTAAAAGTGATTTTCACTAATCTTGCTAAATTTTCGAGTTTTTTCTCTAAATCATCACAGTTGGAATGCTTATTTGCGGCACAAAAGAGCCAAATAAAGGAAGAAACAAATAAACAAATAAGAAAATAAATAAATAAATACACAAATAAATAAATAAATAAATAAATAAATAAATAAATAAATAAATAAATAAATAAATAGCAACAATGAAGGCTTTATCCTTGGTGCACCATAGAAAGCGTTTGATGATGAAATGATGATGATGATTAATTCAGAAATTGTGAAATGCCGATAGACGAAACGAGAGTACCCCGAGAAAACCTATCATCAAAGAGCGTGTTTGTCCGCCACAAAATCCAGTTAGACTCACTGGGACTCGAACCTGGATTGCCAGCGTGGAAAACGACGCTCTAGCGTTCGGTCAACTACATATGTGCCAACTTGCAAGCATACACGTATGAAAGCAAGTGAATAAATAAATAAATAAATAAATAAATAAATAAATAAATAAATAAATAAATAAATAAATAAATAAATAAATAAATAAATAAGCAAGTGAGTAACTAATGAAATAAATATCTAATTATGTGGTTTAAAATAATCAAGTTAGAAGATAAATAACCAAGTTAATGACTAACCAAGTACATAAAAATAAGTTTGTCCAATGGCTGTGCCTTTACCTTGTTATTCTTTCCTACTCTGCAAGCAATCTCATGGAGATCGCTAGTGCCGTAAAGTGTAGACCAGATACTTCGTCAGAAACTATCCAGAGTTCACCAGCGATAATGGGTGCATTGAATTATAACAAAGATAGGCATTTCCTCTCTCGATGTACGAATTCTACACCTCCTGCTAACCCTTAACTAACTGCACACAGTCTGTTGCTGGTGGGCAGTTGCATGATGGAAGCAAGCCGCGCCGGTATGAGTTTTTGCTGTGTTGTAGTTATAGGTAGGTTAAGTAACAACTGGCAAAACTCCGTTATAGAAGATTACTAAGCCTTACTGCTGTGCTGGAGGCGAAGTCGGAGTTTTCCCTCCATTAATCTGAACCATTGTCGCTACTGATAGACAAGTCATCTGATGCATCACTGCTATAAGTACACGCTACTATTGGCTCACAATTAGAAAGGAGGAGGTGAATAGTATATTGTGTCACTCTTTAAGACTGACGCATGCGCAGACCAACGTAGTTTCTAAGTTGTTCCCTTATATCAGTGGCGTGCTAAGTGTTTGAAAATGTGAGCGTATCGTTCTTTTCGAGTATGATTTTATTTGTGTCTGTTGGATTCTTAAAAATGCGCCGTGTGTATTGGCAGTTGATTGTCGAGTGAATATAGATTTGATTATGTGATTAATGCCGTGACCACACAGAGCGCGATGTTCGCTTCGTATACAAAATAATATAGCTCTCTTTATTCACAGTTAGACTGGCCACACAGAGCTGCGTACGCGATGTTCGCTATCTTAGCTGCGTCGCGGAGTGCTTGATTCTTAGCTATATTTTAAAAACGTCTCTATGTACGGGCATGCGCTGTAGACCATTGGACAAGTTTCTTTCACGCTAAGTGCAGAACTCGGATTCAGGTTGCAACAATCATCTTCACGACTTGTTTTTCTACGTATTTGATAGAATGAAGTGGTGCACGCGGTTTTTCGAAAATTTCATAATTTAATATCTGTGGAAATATTGATTTTTATAGAGAAAAGTATACATTTAATATACACGAGTTAAATTTATTTTAATGTTAAACATGTATGAAAATGTTTAAAAAGAATCGGAGTTAGCAATGTCAAATCTTGATCTTTTGTAGTGGAATGGCTCTTCTGATAAAACAAGAAAATGTAGCAGTATAGTTTCAGTCCTTATAACAATAGTAGTAGTAGTAGTAGTAGTAGTAGTAGTAGTAGTAGTAGTAGTAATAATGATGATAACAATAGTAGTAGTAGTAATAATAATAATAATAATAATAATAATAATAATAATAATAATGCATTGAAACACCACTATGATATTATTCTCTTCTGAATTTCAAAGTAAGTCATAGTAGTTTTGAATCAGCATGGATGTTTCTCATATTTTGTAGTATAATACACACATCAAAAAAAGTTTTTCATCACTGGAATTTTCTACTAAGACTTTGGTCAAAGATAATATTATAGAGATAATCAGTAGTAAGACCTTTGTTAAAACAAATTAGCTTCAGTATTTCAGCTGTTTATACGCTATTGTTGATTAGCTACAAATTGTAGACCTACTGACAAATTAAATTTTCTTAAAATATAGTGATGTAAAGCAGATTATTTTTTAAAATGGCATTGAATAGGGCAATACGGGAGTCTATTTCTTCTTTTGAAAGGCATAGAATTGCTATCATGCGTCAACAAGATCTAAGTATGAGACAAATTTCTCTTGAATTCTGAAGACCTCATAGTGACGTTGTGAGGACGTTTAAATGATTTCAAGAGATTGGAAATGTTGAGGATAGGCCACGAAGTGGACGTCCAAGGTCAACTAGAGGTCACGAAGACCACTATCTCGTGTTGATGGTTCGTAGGAACTCACTGCATAATGCAACAGAACTTTACCGACGGTTTTTAGATGATACTGGAGGGCGCATTTATACACAGACAATAAGAAACCGTCATCATGCAAATCTGCGCTCAGGGCGTCCTTGGAGGACACTGAAGATGACTCCTGCACCAGGGCTAGGGCTGGCTCAATGCTTTGTTGTTCAGCTTGCGCCTTGAGTCTCTCCCTCTAGCCACCCCACCACTTTCTGACGTCACTGCGGTACAGTTGGTCTCGGTGAGTGTTGCTGTTACGAGTGTTGAGAAATGTAATTCAAGTTCACGTGCACCGTTTCGTAATGTAGGCCTATTTGGTTGTGTAATGAGCGTATATAACAGTTCTTTATGTGTTGAATAATTATAAAGGTACAGTATTACATTATTAATGATAGTATTTGAAGTTTAAAAATTGTGAATTGTGCTGTAGCGAACTGCTCGAATGACTCTCGTCACACTCACGAAGTAATTTATCACTGTTTTCCGAAAGACGTGCTTTTAGCTAAAGGGTGGGAAAGCAAGTGTCATAGGCAGGACCAAGTGAATATTAAATGTGCACGTATCTGTAGTGATCATTTCGAAAGTGTGACTGATTATGAAGATGATATGAAGAACAGGTTTTTGGGGTAAAAGAAAGGAAAATATTGAAGAAAAATGCGGTCCCATCTCAAAATATTCCAAGTTCCAAAGCTACAAGTGACTCAAACCGAGACGATAGATATCAGAAGAGAAATATTCGGAAAGCTGCTCTTAATCACCTTCAGACATTGAGTCCAAAGAAGCCAAGATTAGAATCTAGTACCGGCAGCTCTGAATATGTAAATATTACACAGGGACTTGAAGAAACGTCTGTAGCGTCTGAAGTACATTGTCTGAAGTGTGATGAACGCGGAAAACAAATTGATTTACTGAAAAGAAAGGTAAATATTTTAGAATACAGTATTAAAACTTTGCAGTCAAACAATAAAATACTGAAAAACAAGGTTAGGAGATTAATGCGAAAAAAGTAACTGTTCCTTATAGAACAAAGACAGACCACAAATCTAGAATTATCAGTAAGAAGTGTTGTACTTTTCTTCGAAATATGGAAAATATTTTTACAGAAAATCAAATTCAGGCTGTAATTTCTCAGAAGAAAAAAATGATTTGGTCTTCAGAGGATATAAGTAGAGCAATTGTAATACGGGCAATTTCCAGAAACTCTTTCGATTTTTGGAGAGAAAGAATAGGTATTCCACTTCCTTCTCCAGCGACTTTAAAGAGATGGTGCTCTGGGTTCCAATGTCGCCCTGGAATTTTACATAATGTTTTGCAGCTCATGTCCGACAATTCTGAAAATCTTTAATCTTTAGAGAAACCATGTGTCCTTAGTTTCGATGAGATGAGCATCGACAGCCGCCTAAATTACCATCCTGGCATGGATAAGGTGTTTGGACCTCATTCTAAGGTTCAAGTAGTACTTGCTAGAGGATTAACTGCACCTTGGAAACAACCTGTGTACTACAATTTTGACACAACCATAAATAAGGCATTGCTCTTTGACATAATTGTGCATATAGAGAGAACTGGGATACTTGTATCAGCAATTGTTTCAGATTTGGGTGGGTGCAATTTGTTGTGGAAAGAGTTGGCAATATTACCTGAAACCTCAAGTTTCATATATCCCACAGATCCATGTCGAAAAGTATGGGTTTTTGCCGACATGCCACATTATCTAAAGCTGCTGAGAAACCATTTGCTTGACACTGGATTAGAACTTAAGGATGGGATAGTTATAAATAAAGACTTACTGATCGAAGTTCTAAATAAAGATGGAAAGGAAGTGAAATTATGTTATAAACTTAAGCCTGAGTTGCTCTTCCTTAAAGGAAATGAGAGACAAAAGGTTGGCCCGTCTAAAACTCTTTTTTCAAGAACAGTTGCTAAAGCAATATCCTCTTTAACAGGAAATGAAAAAGCATCAGAATTTTTTCAACTAATAGATTCATTCTGTGATATAATGAACAGCAACAGTCCCCATTTTTCATCATCTCATCCAATGAAGACCGCCTTTGGTTTAAATTCTTGCATGTCAGAGCAGTTGCAAGTGCTCAGTGACGTGAAAGATGCAATATTTCATATGAGAGTTTTGGGTAAAAAAACACTTACTGCCTTTCCAAAAGGGGATATTGGTGTCAATTAATTCCTTGTTGGGTCTACATGAAGGAATTAAACGTAAGGGATTGACTTACGTAATGACTTGCCGCCTAACTCAGGATGTACTGGAAAGTCTCTTCAGCCAAATTAGAGGCCTCGGGCATTTTTACGACCATCCAACTCCAACAGACTTCATTTTCAGACTGAGACGCCTCCTACTTTCTAACAAACTTCTCCTTCCATCTAATAAAACTAACGTTACTGAAGATAAGGATTGTCAACTAAAACCATATTTAACAGCAGACATGTTGCAATCTGCCTTCGGGATTGATGAGGTGAATATTATTGCCACTGAAAATAATGCAACATTGAATTCTGTATTCTCCGATGAAGATGATGAATTAAGGCCTATGGAAGGAATAGAAGATGGAAATCAAGAAGATCTGAAAAGCTGGGCAGAAAGTGAAGCTCTGAACTACATTGCTGGCTACAAAGCACATGAAGTTAAAGAAAAAGATTCATCTTTAGGCCAGAAAACAAAAAAACTTAGGCGGTGAAAACAACACTTGGGTGGGAATTTTGTCTTACGGTGGATTAACTGAACCTTCCGAAGAGTGGAAAAAAACTATACAAATGTTTGAAGTTGAATTTAAAACTATGCACGGGAACTCCATTGACAAAGAGGAACAAGTGATACAACGTTTCAAAACATTGCTAGAAACTAAGTTTTCAAACGTATGCTCCGATGCTATCAAACTATATTTACGTGTGAGAACGTTTGTGAGATTGAGGTCCTTGAATCGGGGGCAGAGAGCAGAATTCCTGAGGAACAGCGCTAAGAAGAATGCCAAGTGGATGAAGTCATCTAGAAAACAGCAACTTCATTAGATGAGTGAAAAAATAAAATTAGCTGAATCATTATAGAATGAAAGTAAGAATAACGTTGATGTACTTGATTACTCTACCACCAATATACACTGAACATCCTTAACTATTACTTAGCAAAAAGTAAACATTTGTTCCATTATTTCCATATAATGTAGTTAACTGATTATTTAAAACCCTTTGATTTCATGCACTTCCACCAGGAGTGAAATTATTGGTTATCGAAATAATAATAATAATAATAATAATAATAATAATAATAATAATAATAATAATAATAATAATAATAATAATAATAATATATACAGTCATTCAGAGTTTTCTGTATAAGGGCAGATCTTTCACTGCAAACCCAAAATTATCCAAACTCCCCTATTTTCCGCCTTCTTAGTCGCTTCCCTATATCTTAATGTTATAATCTGATATCTTCTGTCCCGAACTTTACTCCTTTCAGTAAGCAGTTTTTCTTAGCCAGTGACGCAGGCAATTTCGTTTTCTCTTCCTGTTTAGTTTCAGCATTATTCTTCTTCATCCACTCTTTCTAGCAGCTTCATTTCTTATTTTGTCTGTCCATTTAATACGCTCCATTCCAGACATAATATAATATTCCTTGATAGACTTTTGCCCAAGGTCAGATCTTTCACTGCAAACCCAGCAGTCACGTATATTTATAATATAATATAATATAATATAATATAATATAATATAATATAATATAATATAATATAATATAATATAATATTTAACAACACTAATATTATAATAATAGTCTAATTATCATTGTCGTCATTGATGTGTTCTCGCGCGCAGCTTCAGTTCACATGTCCCATACTCTATAACAACCTTGTCCATGTATGAATGAATGCCTCTCCTTGATCTGGGATATAAAATTTAATCAGCAGGGAAACGTGACACGTGAAAGGAAATAAAAGTCTACTACAAAATATTTAAGAAAGAAGCCATAGCTCAACAGGCACATCAGTTTGAAAAGCGACGAAATTGTTAAAACTGAAGTCTTTAAAGACAACTAGCGTTTATAAAATATTGAATGAAACAGGCCATATGCCTAGGGTTCAGTTTTATAACTTATTATTGGGGGGTGTTCACGATGGTCATATCAATCTACAGTTGATATTATATTTGGTCGATAATTCCAGCAGTTATTGTAACGGAGTTTTACGTTCTATTTGTGAGCGAAGGACTTGAAGTGTACCGTGATGACGTCACAGCGGCTGGGAGGACAGCATCACTTTCCGACTCGCTATGAGCCAGCCCTTCCTTCTATTTTATTTTATTTTTTTATTTTATTGGGTTATTTCACGACGCTGTATTAACATCTAGGTTATTTAGCGTCTGAATGATATGAAGGTGATAATGCCGGTGAAATGAGTCCGGGGTCCAGCACCGAAAGTTACCCAGCATTTGCTCGTATTGGGTTGAGGGAAAACCCCGGAAAAAACCTCAACCAGGTAACTTTCCCCGACCGGGATTCGAATCCGGGCCACCTGGTTTCGCGGCCAGAAGCGCTGACCGTTACTCCACAGGTGTGGACCCCTTCCTTCTATAGCCCTGCTCCTACACAACGACATGCGAGGTACCAATGGGCAAAAAAGGTTAGTATGTTATTTTACGACGCTTTATCATCTTAGGTTATTTAGCGTCTGAATGAGAGGAAGTTAATAATGCCGGTGAAATGAGTCCGGAGTCCTGCACCGAAAGTTACTCAGCATTTGCTCATATTGGGTTGAGGGAAAACCCCGGAAAAACCTCAACCAGGTAACTTGTTCCGACCGGGAATCGAACCCGAGCCATCTGGTTTCGCGGCCATACGCGCTAGCCGTTACTCCACAGGTGTGGACTGGGCAAGAAATCATGGCGGATGGTCTTTAAATGACTGGCACCGGGAACTGTTTTCTGAGGAAGTGCGGATCTGCTTATCACCTGATTGTCGTCGTCAACGTGTGTGGAGAGAATATGGTCAAGCAGCCCGTCTCCAACATGTAGTTCCTCCTTCCAATATGGGAGTGGTGCAATCATGTTCTGGGCCTGTATCTGTTATGGTCATCGGACAGTATTTGTGCCTGCCAATGGCAATATGACTGGAATCTAGTATAGAGATTCCATCCTAGAACCCATATTTGAACCCTCCTGCCAACAGCATAGTGATGACTTCACTCTACAAGATGATAATGCTCGAGCACATTGAAGTCTTCTTGTAGAAGAATACAGTAGAGAAGTTGGTATTGTGAGGTTAGAGTGGCTCGCGAACTCAGCAGATATGAATCCTATTGAACATGCCTGAGCAGCTAAAATCTGCAGTAAGGTGTCGCAAAACTCCTCCAGACATCCTAACAGAACTAAGAGATGCAGCCATTCAAGAATGGGATAGACTGAACCAACAGTGCATTGATGAGCTTATTAAAAGTATGCCAAGAAGGATAAGGGCTTGCTGCAATGCAAGAGGGAGTGTTACACAATATTAAGGGCTTGCCATAATGCAGAAGAGAACGTAACACAACATTGAGTAATCAACTTCAGTGTTGATAAATACATAGTCATTTGTTTCTGTTCATGGGTTGTCGTTTTCAATAAATATTCTCTTGAAATAATATGTCAAAGACTGTATTTTAATTTCTATATTCCAAATTTATGGTAGGTTTTCATATTACTAATATAACCTAATGGTGCAAAACTTTTTTTGATATGTGTATTGTGTATTATAATCAAATTTCTAAGCTCGCGGTTACCTAAAAAAAAAAAAAAAAAACCCTAAGCGATGGAAATATTTTGTAAACAGATATGAAATTAGCTCGAAGATTTCACATGGAAATCCGCCGTTAACAGACGAAAGTATGTCACTCTGTATGTAGAATATTGTCATTCAATTAAAAACACTCGTTTGTTTAACTCGCTGTAAATCTGAACCCAGTAAAGATTTTAATTTGCAACATCTTTTAAAAGTAATTTTCATTTATTCTCAACATTTCCCTCGCTTTGACTCCTCATCTAAAATGAAAAACAAAAAAGTTTGCCGCTAACCAGCTTTTGAAGTGTACATGGCTATTTTGAAAACGTCACTTCGAAGTTAGTATTTTTTTCCCGGACTTACAAAAAACTATTTGAATTTTGAATTTTTTATCTGCTTTCCTTAGTCACTAAGCTATCAGTCATTAAAATTACAGCGCAATTGACTGACTATCATAGGAATTATGACTTGAAATGTTTTAATGGAGCGGGAAATCGCGAGCTTGGTTTGATAAAGTTCTAACTGCAAAAACAATTGTTCTGAGTAAATTGAGTTTAAAGTTTCATTGCACTATAACTTTTTATTTATGAATATTTTTCGAAATAATTTTATAAACTTTCTTAGATAGTAGTTTTTAATAGTTATCTTTGAAAAATTCCTTTTAAATTGTAGAATCTTAGATAGCAAAAATGCAGTTACAACCTTGTAACTCTAAATTTGACACTTCAGCTAAGTTACAAAGGTGTAAATGCACCTAGAACTTTGTGAAACTAATTTTTTAATCACTCTTCAAAAAATGTGTTACTTAAAACTCCAGATTATAGAGATAAAAGACCAAAAAATTAAAAAAAAATGTAAATCTATGTTGAAAGAAGGAACATCATATGGTATCAACATTAAATAACATTGAATTGTGACACTATTTCATACAAAAACGTATTTAGTCTGCACTGTGTGGGTTGCTGAGTAGTAACTTCTGTCTTGCAGAGGCATGAATGGAATAACTGCTTTGATATTCTTTTTCAAATCTGATAGTCCATCTTCTTTTGGACTTTTGGCATGATATTCAAAAAACACTTATTGATCCCGTGGGACAAGCTTCAACACTCCTTCTCTGTGTTTCATTACATTTCATATTAGCAACATTTTCTTGTTTATCTGTCTCATGGGTTAATTTGTATTTGATTTCATGATGTCTTGTAATTTAACAGTTTTGCAGTTGCTGAAAAATCCTTGAAATCTTGTCCTCACATTTTTATTACTCGATCAGGGTTACGACGGTTCACCTGCTTCAACAATCTTAACAAATCTAGAGGGAAATAAAATTCTGTGAGGTTCATAGCTCTTTCTGTGTTCCTATGTGCATTACCCACCTAATGTATGTAGAAGTGGCCTGGCATAGAGTATTTTCATAGTGACAGGTGGTGCATTTCTATTATTCCTTAAGAAATGTAGGATTGCATTTGAAATAATTGAGTTTCGATTATGTGGCAAATATGAATCGGACCAAGTAATCAACTGAGTGATGCCATTTTCCTGCGTTAGTATATTCAACATTTTAAACATGACACTTGCAATTTCATTTCCAGAACTGCCTGCCAACATCTCTGGTCATATTACGCAGTATACGTGTTTGGTAATTGCATAGTACGCAGTTAAATTAGATACAACATTTAATTTTCTTAAGTAAAAAAAAGGAACTGATGTTTGCACGGAGGCACATAATTACATTTTGCAAATCGAACAGTAGAACACGCTTGTCATTTTCTTTATATTTTTTCCTTTTTCCTCGCATTGTATTCTCTAGTGTTCGAGCCTATCATATTCCACTTTAAATTCTTCAATTAATGTGTTTGTCTTTTCAATTGCTTCATATTTTTCACATATGTCACATCTATCACTTTTTGAAACATGAAAGTCGATATTGTACTCATTGAGAAAAATGTTATAGTAGAGAGACTCCTTTACTGGTTTAACGTTTTCTTTACCACACGTTTTCTTAGACAAATCCTACATCTTTTAAATGTTCAAATGATATCCTAAATAGTTCTTCTTAGTATTTGCTCTACATTAATGTTATTATCGTTAGGAAAGAGTTGTGTGTCCCCTTTCAAAATCTGCATCACATTCATGTGTTCTTCTGCTTCCTTTTGACTTTCCTCTTTGGTCTGGGGTAGCAATATTTGTTTCAGTAGTTTTATTTTTATGTGCTGTTTGAAGGCTTGGCTTTTGTGATATATCCAATGTACTCAAATTGAAATTTTTGTACACCTGAATTTTTTCACCTTTCACATGAAAGAAATATCAAAATGAAAATTGTCTTCTGGAAGTTACATTTTTTGTGTCATTACCTTTATCTTTACGTTAATCAGGATCGTCTAGTTCCACATTTTCCCTCTGTGGTATAGCCGTAAGTGATCGTTCTGTAGTATTTTCCATAAAACGGCTCTTTTCTATAGCAGACTGACAAAAATAATAGGATCTATGAAGCTCTAGTCGTTCTTTGTAAGTTAGCTTCATTTATACACTTATGTGTATTAACATATTGCCTGACAGTTTTTGGTATTTGTAGGGGTTTTTATTTTTCTGTCAGTCGATAAGTACATCTAACACTGTTATTTATAACAGTAAGAGCAAACAATAATAACACAATTTATTAGCTCTCTTTGCATATAAAATTTTAAATAGCATTATAATATGTGTGATATGATAAAAAGGGCTTATAATTTAGGTTACTCTAAAAATAAAACTAAATGTGGTCAGTTATGTGACAATAATGTCTAATGAGACAGTATTTACTTCAGTAAGTTATTTATACGAGTATCCAACAATGAGAAGACAACAAGAATGTTTCACTAACAGGCATGCGCTTTGTTGGCGGTTTACTCCAACACTGCAGACCAAGAGTGAGCTGTGATTTTGTAGTTACAGCCTTGCCAAATTAAAAAATAATCAATTGTGTTGCAGTTAGAACTATGGTACAGTACTAATTCCTTCGTTTGTCACTAAATAGCAACAAATGGCAGTTTCCTATGAAGAACTGATTAAATGGGAGGTTGTGAGTACACAACATATTCTAGCTGTGAAACAATGTATGGATACCATGGAATGTTAATAAATACAATACAATACAACCCCAATTTCACTGCGAAATATTGGTTCTTGTCTCTAAGAAGGGGAAGTTCAGCACTGGAAGGTTGCGTAGGACCTTCAAATTTTGCACACTCTTACGTCTTATTAGTGCAAGATGTTGTGCCAAAAAGTTGCGAAAATAATATGCGCGGTCTTAAAACAATGTTCCGAATATTGCTGTGAATATAGTAGTTGCGAAGCCTTTGAGTGCAGCGTGTGGCAGAGACGAGGGAAAAACACGGCTGCAACTCAATGTCTGTAAACGTAGAGTTAAATATGGTCCATCATTACCAACAAAATATAAACAGATTTCATGGAAGTAAACAAACTCATACTACATAAAATTGGTAAGATATGTTTAATGGTCTCACAAATTAAACCTACAAGCAGTATATTTTATAATAAGTACACAAATACAATATAAAGCCCACCGACACATGTTCGTTCCTTCTTAGAACTTGTCAATATCCCTTTTTATTTCTCTTATTATATCCTTCCACCCCTTCCGGTTGTCTATAGGCTACCCACTAGTCTCCCTGAACATAAATAGAAGAAAACTGTGAATTGTTTATGCAGTGATGTAAGCATAAATTCTTATTGCACAACGCACAGCAAATAAAACTGTTATTGCTGCATCCTACATAATATATTTTTAATCCGTAATATGTTTAATGGACTCACTTTTTATGTTCAGAACCAGTGATTTAAACTACTGCGCATAAGAACATACGCTAGAATGGTACGAAGTTCAGGAGGAATTATGTTAGTTGACAAACTAGTAGTAATCAGTTATGCAGATAAGAAGAAGAAAGAGATATATTTGTCTCTGTCGCTCTTGCCTGTCTTGATGACGCCATGATTTTGGCGCGAACAAAAACATAAATTTCAATTTTCCGCTTCATTAAAACAAAGCGTTTTCCCTCCTCCATGAATTCTTACGTAGAGAAAATATCAAGGCCGATACCGTCTTAATCCTTCCTCCGTCCGTTTGGACAGTTATCGTAGCCAAAATAATGGTAACTGTCTGACTACCGTGTCAGCTCAAGCTCGGCTGGTCTGGAGGAGAGTGGCTTCCTATGTTTTGGAGGGAGCCTGAATAATGCACTTAATTGGAAAAAGGGTGGAAAAAAACGAATACCTAGAATGCGTAACCAATAGAGCCGCAAGCAGAGACTACTGTTGAGACTACACTATGAGGTTCAAGTCTGTCTATGCACCAGTCTATCTATGATTGTTAACCCAGTTTTACTTGTTTCTCTTGTTTTAACAATCTTGATAAATGTGTTTGAACCTTAGAAAATGTTTGGAACATGATTTAAGAGACTGCTATAATGTCAAAGACTTACAGAGACATTCGCTTAATTGGATTAGGTATCTTGGACGAAGAAGCGGGGTAACTTCGCCTGGAGGACTCTTTATTTATGGCTGAGACCGGTCCTCCAGGTTTGCTTCTCTATCGTCCTCCAGCTTCGCTTCTCTTTCAAATAAAGCTATGCTACTGATATTATATAGTTCTTAAATTGCATAATTTACAGCTCACAGTTTCAAATTTATTCAGTTTCTTTCCTCTTGTAGTTGACTCATGAAGCTTAAGAACATTTGTGGCCTCTAGTACGAATAATATATACTTCTAATTTTGCTAGGAAGCGATTTTCTGACTCACTACCAAGTTTACAAGGCTTTTGGAAATATCTGACCAAGAAAGAAGACTTGGATGTGTAAGTGTCCAGCGTATTTTGTACAGTCTGTATCCAATGGTAAAGTTATTTTTTGTCAGTTCCTGCTATTTGTCACTGGAAAATGACATTTAAAAGTATGGTTACTTTTCCAAAATCTTCTATTTCAGGTTCTTCAGGCCAAAATCTATAACTTACATTTTAATTTATAAATATTTGGCAAACTGTGAAGTATTCTCGTATATTAATTTAGTACATACAATAGTACAAAATATCTGTAAGATGATAATTAACACGCATATTTTTAAATTTGCTCTATCTTATATTACAGCCAGCAAATTTTATCCTTTCTCTAAAAATAAATTAAAGTGAAATAGCAGAATTTGGAAACAAACCATTCATGTACTTGGAATCCTCTTATTCTGAAGTTGCTAAGGGTACGTATAAGACGGAGTCTGGTTGGTTATCGAGTTGGTCGCTGGGCAGAAAGTCAGGGTGTATGAGAAAGACGGAGCCCGGCTGGTTACCGAGCTGGGCAGAAAGTTGGGGTGATCAGACCGAAGCTTGTTTGCACCTGCCAGTCAATGTAGCTGAACTTACTCTGCTTTTTCAAAATTGTCTTTAAAAAACAATAACAAATTGTAAAAGTGCCAGGATGGATTGTATTGATCTTCAGGTTCTACTAAACGTACCTAGGATATTTGGGTATTTTTTTTACGGAAATAACCACGTAAATAATTCCACTTTTCTGGAAAGCGTCATAATAAAACCCTTTCATTAAATACCATATAGTTCATTCTTATACACATAAATCATTGACAAAATAATATGTATTATTTACCAAAAGGTCAGTCCTTGTAATTATATTGTTTCTAAAATCATCACTTTCTTTAAAATATAAATTATTCATTTATAAACTTACTTATTATTGGTATCCATTTCACATCACCTCATTCTAGTGCCAAGATCAAGAAAGCATGGGGCTCTATCTCCATGCTCCCAAGTGCCTTTATGGCATGTGAAGGAGCTACCTTTACCTTTATTACTATCCATTTCAACTTCTTCTTCATCTCACAATTTCACAATAAGATATGGGCTTTGGTGATCGGGTTGAGCCTGATTCCAAAATTTGTAAACATTGATTATCCTACCGGAAAATTGTTTTTAGAATTGGAAGTCTTGAAAACACATCAAATTTATACCAATATATATATATATATATATATATATATATATATATATATATATATATATATAAAAGTCACAAATATTTCACATCATATACTCACAAAGAAAACAAAAGCATGGATACAGTACGTTTGTTTGAACCCAAGTGTTTAACGAGCACTACTTTCAAAGATAGTACCAATATCTTTCCTAGAATTTATAATAAATTAATAAAGAAATACTCATATCTATTTACCTCCAACAGTTTGAAATTTGAAAATGTATGTAAGAAATCTATTTGTTATGAGTAAGCTATTAGTTCTCGAAACTGGCAACAGATGGATTTTGGAAAATAGGAAAATTGTGTAGAAAAATTGACATTTGACTGAAAACTCCTATATTTCTGAAAAATTTTGGATTATAAGTTTCAAACTAAGGGGTCACTCACTAAATTCCGTTCAGCAGTTTTCCAGTAATTTTCATTACAACTTACAAATGGCTTTTAAGGAACCCGGAGGTTCATTGCCATCCTCACATAAGCCCGCCATCGGTCCCTACCTGTGCAAGATTAACCCAGTCTCTATCATCATATCTCACCTCCCTCAAATCCATTTTAATATTATCGTCCCATCTATGTCTCGGCCTCCCCAAAGGTCTCTTTCCCTTCGGCTTCCAACTAACAGTCTTTATACATTTTGGATTCGCCCATATCAGCTACATGCCCTGCCCATCTTAAACGTCTGGATTTAATGTTCCTAATTTTGTCAGGTGAAGAATACAATGCGTGTAGTCCTACGTTGTGCAACTTTCTTTATTCCCCTGTAACTTCATCCCTCTTAGCCCCAAATATTTTCATAAGAATCTTATTCTCAAACACCCTTAATCTCTATTCCACTCTCAAAGTGAGAGTCTAAGTTTCAGAACCATACAGAACAACCGGTAAAATAACTGTTTTATAAATTCTAAATTTGAGCTTGTTTGATAGCAGACTAGACGACAAAAGCTTCTCAACCGAATAATAATAGGCATTTCCTATATTGATCCCTCGTTTAATTTCCTCGCAAGTGTCATTTATATTTGTTACTGTTGCTCCAAGATATTTGAATTTTTCCACATCTTCAAAGGATAAATATCCAATTTTTATATTTCCATTTCGTAAAATATTCTTGTTACGATACAAAATCATATACTTTGTCTTTTCGGGATTTATTTCCAAACCTATCTCTCTACTTGCTTCCAAAACATTTCCGTGTTTTCCCAAATCGTTTGTGGATTTTCTCCTAACATATAAACGTCACCCGAACGGACAAGAAGCTGATGTAACCCTTTCAATTCAAAACCCCCGCTGTTGTCCTGAACTTTCCTAATGGTATATTCTAGGGCGAAGTTAAAAAGTAGAGGTGATAGTGCATCTCCTTACTTTAGCCCGTAGTGAATTGGAAAAGAATCAGACAGAAACTGGCCTATACGGATTCTGCTGTAAGTTTAACTGAGACACATTTTAACAAATCGAACTAGTTTCTTGGAATACCAAGTTCAATAAGAATGTTATATAAAATTTCAATCTTAACCCAGTCATATGCCTTTTGAAATTTATGAATAACTGATGGACTGTACTGTTATACTTTCATTTTTTCTCCAATATCAGTCGAATACAAAAAAAATCTGATCAATAGTCGACCTATTACGCCTAAAACACGCTGATGATCCCCAATAATTTCGCCTACATATGGAGTTAATCTACTTAAAAGAATATTGGACAATATTTTGTACGACAACAGAAGAGATATTCCTCAAAAATTACTACAGTTAGTCTTTTCCCCCTTCTTAAAAATAGGTACAATTATGGACTCCTTCCATTGTTCTGGTACAATTTCTTTTCCCAAATAGCAATTACAAGGTTATAAATTTCGCTAGATAATGTGCTTTCACCTTCTTGTATTAACTCTGCTGGAATTTGATCGATACATGGAGACTTATACTTTTAAAAATTTTCCATCGCAATTTCGACTTCAGAAAGTGTGGGTACGGGTATAGCCTATGAGGCTCAGCAGTTTGTATTTGAGTTTCGTTCAGATTATGTCTATTTGACATGTGTTCATTTAGTAGTTGCCCAAAATAGTTTTTTCTATATGTTTAGGATTGAATGAGAGTCTGCAAGCAAGTCACCATTTTCATTCTTTGTCATGTTTGCCCTCGCCTAATATCCGTTCATAAATTCCTTTCTACTCTTATATAAATATCGAATGTTTTTATTCTTACTATTTGTTTCTACCTCAATCACTTTTTCCTTCAAGTAATCTCTCTTTTTATTCCTAAGTGCACGACTTGTTTCCCGTCTTTCATTGCAATAATTTTATCTCTATTCGCCACATATGGATCCTGCAAGAATTTCAATTTTGTCTGTTTCCTTCTTTCTACTACCCAGGAACAATCTTCATCAATCCACCATCTTAGTTTCATAATGACCTATGCTCTACTCAGCTGCAATTTTGATACTCTCTCCGATATTTTCCCAGACGCTATTAACATCAAACTCTTTCTCAACTTCGTCGGAACTTCTTAAGTGGCAAACCTATTTGAAACTTAGGCCTGATAATGTTGCTTACACTCCTCGTCCTTTAATTTCAGAATATTGAATCTACTATTATTAACTTTTAGCTATACTGTGTTGGCTACTGACAGTCTTTGTCTTAGATCTCGAATTACCAAATAATGGTCAGAGTTACAGTCTGCCCTCTGAAAGTTCGAATGTCTGCTATACTAGTATCTCTTCGTTTATCTATCAACATGTGAACTATTTGGTTGTGTGTCAATCCATCTGGAAAATTCAAGTATATTTATGTATATACTTATGGTGAAATGTTGTACTTTTGACAATTACATTTTTTGATGTCGCAAAGTTGACTAACCTAAATGCATTGTCATTACTAGTTGCGTGTAGGCTCTCTTTTCCGATATCTGGTTTAAAAATGTTCTCCCGTCCTACTTTAGCGTTCAAATCCCCCCATTAATTTTTCGTGTGATATCTAGATAACTGATGAACTGTGTTTCAATTCCTCATAGAAGCTATCCTTTATATGGTCGTCTTTCTCTTCTGTAGGCGCGTGAGCATTTATAACTGCGATATTGCATCATCTACCCTTAAGTACTAAATTCGATAACCTGTCACTGATAAATTCGACCTTTTTTACTGCTGATTTTATTGTTTTATGAACAAAGAATTCTGTTCCTAATTGGTGATTATTGTTTCCTTCACTATAATACAACAAGTAATCTCCTATTTGTGTTATGCCATTCCCATCTAACCTAACCTAACCTCTTGTACTCCCACAAAGTCTATTCTATATCTAGCTAATTTTACCCCTCCTGTTCTATAAAGACTAGTTATGTCCAAAGGTCATAACCTTAACCCATTAACGCCCAGTGGTCTATTTATAGACCCTTGCACACTCGACTACATTAGATTTTTTTATTGGCGCCCCATTGATTCAATATTAATGATCATCATAAATATATCATGTAAGATGTTAACTAAACTTGCCAACATTTTATCCTCCTTCAAAAATAAGAATTCATTAAGGTATCTTAGTTCGAATTAGTTAGGCATAAAATGATGTCACACTGTCTATAAATAGACCGCTGGGCACTTATGATATCACGTGAAAATAACAGTGGAGAAAGGTGTGTCATTGCACTCTGTACCGTAACAGTTGATATTAGCAAGTGACTGTCGGCGGTAGTACTGTGCTATTGCAAGTAGATTAGCATCTGAAAGATGATTAGCACCTATTCGATCCCCAGACCGTGTTATTGTATGCCCTAAATTGGAAATAAATGTGATACGGTGTACGTCTGCAGTGTATACATAATGGATATATTCCTTTTAACTTCTAAGTACAGTGGTCTATAAATATGCAATAATACTTCTCGACCAATAAAGAAAACCATGCATCCTATTTTCACCAACATATTATAACAGTAAACAGGAAAAAATTCAATATTGTAATGGTACGATATATTGCTGTCTCGTGCTGTGGCGTCGTGGTCTAAGGCATCCTGTCTAGGACTCGCGTTACGGAATGCACGCTGGTTTGAGTCCTTATGGAGGAAGAAATTTTGTCATGAAATTTCGGCCAGTGTATGGGACCGGTGCCCACCCAGCATCGTGATGCACTTAGGGAGCTACGATAGGTAGCGAAAATCTGGTTTCGTAAACCAGCTATAACGGCTGGGAGGATCATCGTGCTAACCACACGATACTTCCATTCTGATTGGATGATCGTCCACCTCTGCTTCGGCATGTGGACGTGAGGTCAGCAGCCGGCTGGTCGGTCTTGGTCCTTCATGGGCTGTAGCGCCAAAGATTTACTTTTTTACGGTATATTGCTTCATTTTCTTTCGTAATATTATGTCAGATGGTATCACTTTTGACTAATTTCTTCTGTGGCCAACATCACATTGAGGTTTTCTATTCCCTGTGTAAAAAAACTCTGGTAAGGACACAGCTGAAATGACGTCAGTAATAGGCACGACTTAGTCTTAGGCAGCAGAGTTGTGCTGAATGTGCTCGATTGCATTGTACATCCTCATGCTCGCGACACATAATTTGATAATTTTTTTTTAGAAGTAGAGACCTTTTGCTCCACCTTCAGGATCTTGGTTTCCGGGTTACAGAAACTGTGAGAGAAAACAGAATGGATGCCTTTACTCTTCAGGATACGAAATTACTACAGAATGCAGTACGAGAGTCCTACGATTATACATTTGACACTAATAGTGAAATTCTGTTTGTGAAGTGGGATGACAACAGATGTGTATCTGTAGGTTCAAACTGTGATGTAGGGGCTTCTGCAAGCAGGTGGGACAGAAATGTAAGACAGAATATAAGTGTGCAGCAACCACAGGTCATATTTTTTAGTAGGTTATTTTATGACGCTTTATCAACATCTTAGGTTATTTAGCGTCTGTATGAGATGAAGATAATAATACCAGTGAAATGAGTCCGGGGTCCAGCACCGGAAGTCACCCAGCATTTGCTTATATTGGGTTGAGAGAAAACTCCGGAAAAATCTCAACCAGGTAACTTGCCCCGACCGGAATCGAACCTGGGCCACCTGGTTTCGTGGCCATATGCACTAACCGTTACTTCACAGGTCATAAAGAAATACGGTAAGTGCATGGGTGGAGTGGACCATCATGATTGGTTAGCAGGGAAATATGCCACTTCAATCCATGGAAAAAAGTGGTACTGAGATCTCTTTGTCAGAATGCTGGATATGGCTATAGTAAATGGTTGGATTGTCTGCAGAGAAATACATGGACGAGACTCCCTGGACCTACTTGACTTCCGACGATGCTTGGGTGTTCAATATCTCTAGATGTTTTCGACCTGCAAGAGAATGGAGCGCCCTATTTCATCACCTCGAGGAGTGAAATTTGGTATGAGGATAGATAGTAGAGGTCATTTCATGGCAAAACGACCCTCTCAGAAACACTGCCGGATGGAATGGTGTAAATGCAGACCAGTAACATTCCGCAAGAAGTGTGATGAAACTCTCTGTCAAAGATGCTTTGAGCCTTACCACACTCGGTAAAGACAGATATTACTAAATAAATGTGTTTCATTATAGCTGCAGCACTGTATTGTTGCATTAAATGCTAAAACTGTCATAAATACATTTATTTATATTGGTGTAAATGTTTCTGGTTATACTACATTCAATATACGAAAAATATATTTACTTTATTGCAAATGAATACGCAGATATCATAAGTGCCCAGCGGTCTATTTATAGACCGGGTAATTTTCAGCTACTTGGTGCACGGAAAAATAAACAAAACATATTCTTGGCATCTTATGGATTAAATTTATGAAATAGTTATGTTATTTTCGTTTTTTTAAATAAAAATAATTTGGGCGTTAATGGGTTAATCCAGTTCAAAGTATGTATATATATATATATATAAATTTATCTTTTACATTTATTATGTATCGAATACTCCCCTGAGTACGAGAACAGTCTCGTCTATGAGAGCGCTGGAATGTTGTAAATTTACAATTTCCTTGTAATGTATTTTTTCTGACAATAAACATTATTACTATTATTTGAAATTAACCTATCCCAATTGATTATACACGTGGAATTGAATAGAAATAGTTCTTTAGCACGTAGGAAAATTCTATGGACTCCGAGGACGCATGCGCAGCAAAGACAGTTAGGTCGCTGGTAGCTGGAAAAATGAAGGGACCCATTCTACCAGTTACCAGCGGACTAACAGGCTAGGCAGTATTCGACCGAACAGTCTCCGTCTTGCACGCTTCCACTGCGTAACTTGCAGACATTCCTTCCGACTAGGTAACCAGGTAGGCTTCTAGCTTCTAGCTAACAAGGAGGCTCCGTCTTGCACGTATCCTTAGACACGATCCAGTCAGATTTACTGTTAATCCAAACAAGACCAAAGAAATTATTCTTATCATCATTAAAAGGTTTTGAATCGGATATAACTAACAGAACAACAAATCCATCGCTGTGAAGTAACAATTAGCATGTCTGATCGTGAAGCGAGTGCACTCGGGTTTAAATTCTGGTTGGGACAAGGTATCTGGTTGGGTTTTTTCCGAGGTTTTCCCTCTCAACCACGTGAAGCAGAATTGCTTGGTAACTTTCGACGTTGGACCTCGGACTCATTTTGTCTTCATTAACTTCAACTTCATGTATCATCTTCAGTATTTTCTGAACGACCAGGAGTTTCCAGCAGACGTGGTGTCGTGGTTCACCTACAGATGTCACCTGTCGGGGGGAGTTGCACAGATCCGGGGAGACTTAAGAGCTTTCATAGAGAACGGCAGACTAGATAATGTGGCTCCCTCGGTTTGATGACGCCTAGGTGAGTCCGATATTCAGGTCAATATAGGAAGCAGAAAGACGTGGTTCGTGAATTGCGATCAGATGCTTTCGATCTGAGGAGGCGGTGGAACAAGTCTACGCGAACTCTATTAGAACTGTATGCTGTAGCTAAATCGATAAGATGGCAGTGAGTCACATACTCACAGGAATGCGATCCTAAGAACTTCAACAATGACTCCACAAAATAAGCTCCAGGCTGACGTTCTAGTCTTCGGATGCTCCAGAAAAAAAAGAAAATAACAAATAGTTCACAACAGGAAGAGACATGCTCCACACGCTGCCTGAATCTTCAAATATGATTAAGATTACAGTACAGTCCTTCGAAGGTGCTGAATTCTCGGAAGATCCATAATCACATATTGATTAATAAATGTGATTGAATTGGTGCCCTATGCAGTCCACGATCATGAAGTAGCTCATATAATTCGACACCTCAACCCTCACAAGGCTGGATGTGCCGACGGCATGGAGGGAATGCGATTACAGCGTCTTCCAAGGTCAGTTATGAAGTTTTTTTAAGTAGGTTATTTTACGACGCTTTATCAACAGCTTAGGTTATTTAGCGTCGGAATGAGATAAAGGTGATAATGCCGGTGAAATGAGTCCGAGGTCCAACACCGAAAGTTACCCAGCATTTGCTCATATTGGGTTGAGGGAAAACCCCGGAAAAATCCTCAACCAGGTAACTTGCCCCGACCGGGAATCGAACCCGGGCCACCTGGTTTCGCGGCTAGTTATGAAGTGCTTAGCAGAGATTATTACTAGCATCTTGGGTTCCGATCACTTTCCAATCCCTGGAAAGAGGCCTGCGTAGTCTTCATTCCAAAGTCCGGAAACAAGTCGAATCCAAGCAATTATAGGTTTATTAGTCTCCTCAGTCGTCTCAACAAACTGGCGGAGCGAGTCATACCAGTAGACGTTTCACTGAAGTAGCTTTGCTCCAGATAAATATCGAAAAGTTCGGATTTCACTCTTGGCCATTTTACTACGATCCAGACCCTCCGCATGATGGAGGACATTATTTGAGGACGAGTACTAAATAATGTGTCCTAGTTGTAGCTTACCTGGACGTCCAGCGAGCATTCAACGAGGTTTGGCATGAAGTGATCCCGGTTGAGTTTCAGATGGTATGGTACGCCTCATTTCGGCTTATCTCTGAGGCCGTACATTCAAGATCCGGGTAAGTAGTTGTTTCTCTACCCCTCGGGAAATACGAGCAAGAATCCCTTGGGCTGCTACTGTTTAATGTAGTTATTATTTATTTCCCTTTAGCTACATATACTGAGATATTACTGTCCTTTTGACGATGGGCGACAGGACAACGTGCCGTAGATTACAGTCGATATTTGATCACCTCCAACCGTGGTGCCATGACTGGTGGATCAAGGTCAACGTAGATAAATGTCAGGCCTACTTCTTTCACTAAGAGGGAGATTCACACTTTTCAGCAATCCAATGTCTTAAATGCAAATATACTGTGTATATATATATATATATATATATATATATTATTTATTTCATTGGGTTATTTTACGACGCTTTATCAACATCTAGGTTATTTAGCGTCTGAATGAAATGAAGGTGATAATGCCGGTGAAATGAGTCCGGGGTCCAGCACCGAAAGTTACCCAGCATTTGCTCGTATTGGTTAAGGAAAGCCCCGGAAAAAACCTCAACCAGGTAACTTGCCCCGACCGGGATTCGAACCCGGGCCACCTGGTTTCGCGGCCAGACGCGTTGACCGTTACTCCACAGGCGTGGACTATATATATATATATATATATATATATATATATTAGGGCTCATCATGCACTCTCATCTTACCTTTAGAAAAAATATCCAACCCTTCTTCATAAAGCCATCATACTGATAATTTTCTCTATCCGATTTTGACGGCCTTAGGTCCACATAACTTGGGGGTAGAACATTTCATGTAAAAAGCCCTAAGGCTTTCTGTGTTAATCTTTACCGCACGCACATGGAGGTTTCCGATAATGATCCATATCCATAAACTTAAAGTTATTCGGAACCAGGAGAGTCGCCTCAAGAGAGAAGTTCTATACTCGTATGAGCTAAATTTGCCAACTATTGACGAATTTATGGCAGGACTTGCCAGAAACGTGTATATGGCAGCTCATGCAAACCCCAAGTCGTTCATATCAGGCCACAGCCAATATCTCCACGTTTGAGTAGGTGATCAGTTGGTCATTCACTGCCGTTGAAATACAGCATCTTCTGGTGAAAAAGCCTACAAAAATAGTTAACCAATCCTAAATCCTTTCCCATCCAATCTGAGCTGACGGTGCTGAATTTGACTGTGAGAGCCCGGAATAAAGCACAGGACAGAGAGGGCAGCGTCTTGAATTCATTGCAGGTACAAGGCTCTCGACTCACTTCCAACGTATATTAAGTCAGACTTAAGCCTCCCATAATCCTTTTCAATTTGGATTGACGGAGATGAACTCGATTAATGGCAACCTGGTATATAGCATCGGGAATGACTTGAGAACCGACACGCATTCATTGCTTATTCGAAGCTTCTGAACAGATCCCACCCCCAGCCAATCATAAGCTAAAATCACCGTCTTAATTCCTATCTTTTTTCCTTCCTGATCCTATTTGAAATGACGGTGCTGAACACGGTCTCTGGCGACCTGGGAGCGACCTGAGAAGCGGCAAGCAACCATGACCTGTTTTAGTCTCAGAATTAGAAGCCATCCCCAGCTCATTGTATGTCAGAAACACACCGATAGATATTCTGTCTCATGAAGAATTGGGCTATTATATGAGTCTCACTCGCACACCGCAAGTGCTCGGATTCCCTTACTTTCGAGGATTGTGGCGCCCTCCTCTCCCCACTTGCTCTGCCCAGACTTCCGACATCTTCGACAAACCTGCTCTGTTGCTGTTCTGTCCTGCTTCGTCCTCCCCTTCGTAGCTATTAAGGTATGCCCATTTTCTACTTTACCCTTCAAAATTCTCTAATGATGTTTCATATGAAACGGCGAAAATTGGTGTGAGAAATGGCAAACACGCTTAGGACTTACATGGGCATTTCCACTCAGCCCCAATATCTCTTGCAAGGACACGTTTTCGTGTACCTACTTTTTACATACTTCTCCAATTTCCACATTCATTCTTTGCCTTCTTGGCACTATGGTACTCACAAAATATGTACTTCTGGTACAGAAAATAAACTTGCTTGGTTATTGTTGCATACTTAATGTGAACGGCAAAGGTGACCATGCCAAATACAATTTTAATTGCGTAACTATGAATGTCAATAAAAACTGTTTCACTTCCGAATTAATACGTGACGTAAGCAGCACTGTGCACCAAGCCCAAGACGAATATGTACCTCTGACAGCTCTGTCTGATGTACGTAAAGTTAGCTATGCTTTAACAAACCGATTTGTTTGTTTTCTTGTGTTATCAAGTGACCTGTTAGCTGTAACCAGAGGCTGATATGAGGCGTTTCCGGCCATAAGTACAACCATTAATCCCGCTCCTTGTCCATGTACCATCATCTTTGGTACAGGAGGTATACAGACCATAGCTCTACTTTGTTATTAATGCATTTCATATCTCTCATCGATATTTAAATAATATAATTACTTTACAGCTAATATACACAAATTTGTGTTCCTGATATGTAAATGTACATAGACAGCAGATTTATGCTGTTGTTGCTGAATATCATAAGGTATACCTCTCAATAACATCGACATAATTTCTTTGAAACAATTTTAAGAAAATTACACTTTATTTGATACTAAGTAAAAAGACATAGGCCTAAGATAGGAGATGCAGTCTGCTGTTACAGTATTTAATTTATATTCGTTTGAAACGAAGTTACGCAAATTAGTCTTATACAATGTTATAATAGTTTATATGAAATATGTTTCATCGATATTATAGAATTCATTTAAAACGGATTTACGCAAATTGCTCTTATGTAAATGCACATAGACATCAGTTGAGGCACCTAGAATCGAACTGCACTTTATCAAAAAATCTGATATGTCAAAAAAAAAAAAAAAAAAAAAAAAAAAACGAAAAACTAGTGCAGTTAGATTCCAAACAGTGATTTTACTACCAAAGTTAAAGAAGATAAATTCCAGTTTGATTCCAAATGAGCAATTTATTACATTATCTGCATAAATCTGCAATAAAACGTAGCTTAATCCCATATTTCATAATTTGGAGAAATTGCGGTTTGATTTTAGGCGACTCAGTTGTAATCTGTTGTTACAGTATTTTATACGGAATATCTCTCATCGATATACACATAATAATTAGTTTAAAAGGAATTTACTCAAATTATTCTTATGTAAATGTGGATAAGTAGCAATTGCACTCTATTGTTATAGAATTTCACGCTGTATATCTCTCATAGACATAACTTATATACAATTATTTTAAAGCAAAATCATGCAAATTACTCTTAATGAACGCAGACAGTTATACACTGTTGTTGCAGTATTTTATAAGGGAATATATTTCTTCTACATTTACTCAAATTTTTAAAAGTACATTAATGCCTATAATTTCTTATTTGATATCCGTACTATTTAAGTATACACATATCAATTTTGCTTTGCTGTTATTATATTCCATAAGGCATATCACTCTTGGACATTTACACATTTCATATAAAGCAAACTTACGCGAATTGCTGTCTACAGGATACAGGATTGTGAAAAGGACAGTTGCAATCTGTTGTTACGTATCTCATACAGTTTATCGTCCATAAACAGTTACATAATTTGATTAACGTACATTTATGTAATTATCAGACAGTAAGCCGATAATAATCAATAGGAGATGTTTGAAACTAATATACGACTACTATCGTTCACTGAAGTACCTTTAAGGACACTCATACATTCGCGTGCATTCAATGTGCTTCCAATTTTATGCTGTAATAAAGGGAGGGGTAGGCCTAACTGATGTAAATGGTAACGGGAGCAAGATAACTGTGCAGAGCGCATATGAACAATCATAATTTTTATGAACAATTTCCATAAACTTCGAGTAGAAATCCTAATGTCTCCTTTAATGACATTTAGGAAGAATAGCACCGTTATAAGATTTTCGTATCTGCTTGTGAATGTGGGACACGCACAGCACTCGTCGTGAGCGAGTAGTAGAAACTCTGGGAATGTTACGTTATCAAATGCGTGGTAGGGTTTTATAGTGTCGACAATGACGTTATGGGTCATGGCGCGGTTGCGCCTGCGAAACCGCAAGTCGATATAAACACGAAGAACGATTGAGGAGAAGGGCACTGACACACTGAGGAGTCTCCGAGGACCAGTAAAACCCACCCAAGTAGTGTCGTGGGAAATGGTGCTGAAAATACTTTTGCGTACTACAAGTTACATCCTACTTCCTTCCAATTCTCTTGCCTCTGGTACAGTTGCGACATCTTCCACTACAGTTCACTACCGAAAGGTGTATTTTAGGTGACTTTAATTAATTTTATTCCTACCAGTTCACAATTAAGTTCATTTAAACTGTTTCGAGTTCAAATTATTTAGTTCTATGTTTATGTTTCTCAGCTTCGGGCACATTGTAGAATATGGCTTACTATGTCCACTCTCATATTTTATGTTTGTCTATCAGAGGATCTGCGATCTCACAAGACGTTGTACACTGGCGTGTCGGTCTGGGTGGCGCAGTCGGCATAGTACTGGGCTTCTGTGCCCGAGGTAGCAGCTTCGGTCCCGGCCCATGTGGATGGCATTTTAATGTGCTTAAATGCGACAGACTTATATCAGTAGATTTACTGGCAGGTAAAACAACTCCTGCGATATAAAATTCCGGCACACCGGCGAAGCTGACATATTCTCGGCAGTTGCGAGCGTCTTTCAACAAAACATAATTATTTTTTTTACACTGGCGTTCAAAGATATATGACCTCCAATTTTATGAATCGTGTAAGCGAACTTTTTAATCATGGGATATATCAGAACCAAAGATATAACAAATTGACAAACTAAGATGTAGTTCCGCTAGTTCTCAGTAGGTCACCCTATTATTTGGACGAGTAAAGAAATGTTTGGGAATATGTTGATGTAGATTAAGAATAAATTATTCTCTTAATCGAGAGTATTAGTGGTTCCCCGCTAAATCTAGTGTTTTTTACGATCATTAGAGGTGATGGAATTTTTAATTTTTATATTGTGGGTATATTTATGTACTATTGGCGACATTGACTGTTTTTTGCATTTAATCATAGAAGTAATAACTAAAGAAACTACACTTACACGAACAAATTATCGTTCACTATCGATTACTAAGGTCAGATATCTTTGAACCCCTGTGTACAATACAGACGTTAGCAGTGTCATTCAAGGCGTTGATCTGCAGATACATCTTTCAACATAGCAGGAAACTGAGTTATCTCAAACAAGAACAGAATAACAAGCGCCTTGAAGTTGTCATCCAGGCCCATCGATTTTATAGCAACTATAATCACAATCATAATACTAATCAACTTATTTAATAATCCGATTTAGGCATGTGACTCAGTTAAGAGACAATGTAATATCCTTATTGAATTTGGTATTCAAAGAAACTAGTTCGATTAATTAAAATGTGTCTTAGTGAAACGTACAGCGGAGTCCGCATAGGTCAGTTTCTTTCTGATGTTTTTCCAATTCACTGCGGACTAAAGCAAAGAGATGCACTATCACCTTTACTTTTTAACTTTGCTCTAGAATATGCCATTAAGAAAGTCCAGGAAAACAGAGAGGGTATAGAATTGAGGTGTTACATCAGCTGCTTGTTTATGCGGATGACGTCAATATGTCAGAAGAAAATCCACAAAACTATTAGGGAAAACACGAAAATTTTACTTGAAGCAAGATAAGAGATAGGCTTGGAAGTAAATCCCTAAATGACAAAATATACGATCATATCTCGTGACAAGAATATTATACGAAATGGAAATATAAGAAGAAAGGAAATTTATCATTCGAAGAGTTGGAAAAATTCAAATATCTTGGAACAATAGTAACAAATATAAATGGCAGTAGGGAGCAATTAAACGCAAAATAGATATGGGAGTGCATTATTCGGTTGAGAATCTTTGGACATTTAGTCTTCTTTAAAAAAATGGAAATTTACAATTTATAAAAGGGTTAAATTTCCGGTTCTGTGTGATTGTGAACTTCAACTCTCACTTTGAGAGAGGAACAGAAGATAAGGGTCTTCGAGAATAAGGTGCGTAAGAAAATATTTGGGGTTAAGAGGGATGGAGTTACAGGAGAATGGAGAAAGTTACATAATGCAGAAATGCAAGCATTATATTCTTCACATGACAATTAGAAACATTAAATCCAGACTTTTGACATGGGCAGGACATGTAGCATGTATGGGTGAATCCAGAAATGCGTATAGAGTGTTAATTGGAAGACCTGTGCGAAAAGACCTCTGGGGAGGCCGACACGTAGATGGGAGGATAATATTAAAATTAATTTGTGGGAGTTGGAATATGATGGTAGGGACTGGATTAATATTGCTCAGAATAGGAACCGATGGCGGGCTTATATGAGGGCGGTAATGAATCTCCAGGTTCTCAAAAATACATTTATTGGTATATAATAATAATCCTATTTAAGACCACTGTCATTATAGTAATAATTATGATCACTGTCATAATCAATGTCATCATGAATGCAATTTTTATCAAGGTGTTACATTACTACTGAGAATATTTATTTATTTTATTGGGTTATTTTATGACGCTGTATCAACATCTAGGTTATTTAGCGTCTGAATGAAATGAAGGTGATAATGCCGGTGAAATGAGTCCGGGGTCCAGCACCGAAAGTTACCCAGCATTTGCTCGTATTAGGTTGAGGGAAAACCCCGGAAATAACCTCAACCAGGTAACTTGCCCCGACCGGAATTCGAACCAGGGCCAACCTGATTTCACGGCCAGACGCGCTGACCGTTACTCCACAGGTATGGACTACTGAGAATATGTCGTGGTCTGTCATCAGAACTCATACCACTTTACATGGTGTGTATTTGATGTCTTACAAAATAT
The DNA here is from genome assembly GCF_040183065.1 of Periplaneta americana. NCBI lineage: Eukaryota > Metazoa > Arthropoda > Insecta > Blattodea > Blattidae > Periplaneta > Periplaneta americana. Next base: position 108,509,571 of record NC_091124.1, read on the forward strand.
CACAAGTTCTCTCTCACAAATTTTCTAGTTACCAACATACAAATCGACGTTTTTATTAAAGGATTGAAGAAAAGTCGGAAGAAGAGCAGTTTGGCTTCAGGAAGGGGAAAGGCACGAGAGATGCAATTGCACTGCCACGAACAATCGACGAAAGATACCTAGAGAAGAATAAAAAAGTTTATATAGTATTTATGGACAGAGAAAAGACTTCTGACAAAGTGGATTGGATTAAACTGATGGAGATCCCAAAGAAAATTGGTGTGGATTGAAAAAGAGACAAGGCTGTCTCTTTATATGAGACAACGAGTCAAAGTCAGGATATGAGAAGAAATGTCGGAAGGAAGTGAAATAGGGAGAGGAGTACGTCAAGGATATCCTTTATGACCTACCCTGTTCAACATCTGCTTGGAGGATTTAGTGAAGAACTGTTTTCAGAATATGAGAGGGATGATAGCAGAAGGAAGAAGAATAAAGTGTATAAGATTTGCTGATGATATGGCGTTGTTAGCAGAAGAGGAGATGATACTAAGGGATATGCTACTGGAGCTAAATGTCAGATGTGAACAGTATGGGATGCAGATAAATGCAAATAAGACGAAGACCATGGCTATAGGAAGAAAAATAAATAAGGTAAACTTGCGAATTTTAAATGAGGTAGTAGAACAAGTGGACAGCTTCAAATACTATATGCAGTAACATGAGCTGCTGCCAGGAAGTCAAAAGGAGGATAGCAATAGCCAAGGAAGCTTTTAATAGAAAAAAGAGCATCTTCTGGGGACCTTTGGAGAAAGAATTGAGAAAGAGACTAGGGAAGTGCTTTGTGTGAAGTGTACAATGAATGGGGGAGAAATATCGACATTACGACGAAGTGAAGAGAAACGAATAGAAATATTTGAAATGTGGATATGGAGAAGAATGGAACGTGTGAAGTGGAGAGACAGAATAAGAAATGAAGCTCTGTTGGACAGAGTGGGTGAAGAAAGAATGATGCTGAAACTGATCAGGAATAGGAAAAGAAACTGGTTGGGTCACTGGCTGAGAAGAAGCTGCCTATTGAAGGATGCATTGGAAGGAATGCTGAACGGAAGAAGAGTTCGGGCAGAAGAAGATATCAGGTGATAGACGATATTAAGATATATGGATCATATGCGGAGATAAAGAGGAAGGCAGAAAATAGGGAAGATTGGAGAAAGCTGAGTTTGCAGTGAAAGGCCTGTCCTTAGGCAGAACACTGTGAATGAATGAACATAGAAAATACCCATCTGGTATATTTTAAAGTGCTTCCTTGATTGTAAGATAGCCAAAACGACGAAACTTATTAAAATATTAATTTAAACTAGGACAATAAAATTACATTATATTGTAATTCCAAGATGTGCAATACTACATACTTTGTTTAGGGCAGGGGCGTCCAAACTTTACTTGTAAGGCCAGTAACTACAGGGATGATCGATCGTGGGACACATGTTGTAAAGATAATTCTTCGAAATAAAAATAAAATTTACATGTACCCGGTTTGCATCTGCGTATTAGCACTGTAAATTGTGTATACTCCGAGTGGCAGCGATATACTGTATAACGTACAATAAAGTTACAATAATTACAGCAATAAAATGAACGTAAAGTTAAGTTTAATTATAAATAAATGCAAATCTAGGAGTATAATAAAGACTGAATTATAAATAACACCTAGGCCTACTATAAGGATCATTCCATGCCAAACCAATGAAGCTTATTAAAGAATTATTCAACCTAACCACCCTGGATTGTAATGAAACTTTCTGGAATCATTCTCTCCAAAGGTCTAGATTAAAATATATTTTTAGAAAAATTATTGTAACTTGTTAGGTTTTGATGTAATTCATTTTTAAAATCTGCAAAACACTTTTTTCCAGTAACTCTTTCAATCTTAAATAATTCTGATCCTATAAATCCAACAGCGTTGTTTTACATCTCATTTTAAAGGGAATTTCACTCGCTTGAATTTGATATGTACTTCTATTATTAAACCTCTCATTTCTTATGTGTTGATTTTAAAAGTAATTTCTTCTTTGCTCTTTGAGTTTCAGATTCCGTTAGCAAATAAATTCCTCCTGTTGATGTTGTTGTTGTAGGATCCACTTTGGGCAATACTTTTGTGCACAACTAATATATATCAGGAAATTTTGGATATTTTAAGGATGGAGAAGGTCCATGTGGTTCCAAAAACTTATTTTTACTTCATTGCCTTCTATCCCTAATACACAAACTTTTCATCATTAATTTCAGCATTGGCATGCAACAAAACCGACAATGTCGTTGATATCCACATCATCACCTGTTACCATTATTTTATACGCTTGATTACTCTGAAAATTAGTAGCTTTTCACGAAAACTGTAGTCCCATTCACAAGACTGTAACTGTGCCATATTGTGTTTGCTGATTGAAACCTACACTTCAGGATCTTTTCCTCTGTCTCCTGGCCCTCCTTAGTGGAATAAAAAAATTAACGTTACTGATACTGTCTTTAGCCAAATGATACAGTTATCGAGGGGTCATAATTTGTTCATTAGAGACCATAGGAAGACTTGCCAGTGCTGCTAAACATTTTACCGTCCCTCCCACATCATCACACACATTTTTACCATGTGAGAAAGCGAAAAAAAATTCACTCAGCCTAAATGTAGTGATTTCCAGACTACCCTTGTAATATTAGTGACTTCATCCACTACTTTGTTACTAAAATATATATACAGTACCTAGATATTTACAAGTGTTTACTTGTGGCACCGGTTATCCATTTAGTTGGTATGTGAGACGTTATTTCTTTTTTTGTTTTACAGAAGGATACGTATTGATTTACTTTTGCTCATATTGATTTTAATTTTATATGTTGTTGTCCAGTTTTCAATAACGTGAAGAGAGTTTTACAGGGCGGCGATATTACAGTGACACGTTCAAGTGTGCGTTAAAATTTTAACTAGTTCTACTAGCATTTTATGTAAGTATGTGTCACAATATGGGCGACTACAACTACACAACAGAATACACAGCAGAAGAACAGTACACTAAAGAAGAAAATAGTGTTTTGTGTTTGCCAAAAAAGTAGTAGTGCTGCCGATCAATTCCGAACATGACTACAGAATCACTATATAGCATTAATTGGTAAGTACAATTAATATTATCTTGGCTTAACTAATGTAGGCTAGATCCCATATTTTGTAAATTGTGCAGTTTCCGGGTAGGATTAGTAAGAACCTCGTGAATCAGTGTGCAGTATCAGGGTAGGATTAGTGGGTCACCCGAAAAGCGGTGTGCAGTTTCCGGATCAAAGTGTACAGTTTCCGCCTGTCTTTTTCATCTCGGACAGTGTTGGTGGCGTAAGACATAGAATCTCGGACTAGTGAAAGAATATCACTCAAACAATTCCGAAGTTGGACAGTATTTTCCCTTTTTGGACCCTACCGCCATCGACGAGGCATTTACAGACGACATAATGCTTTCTCAGCCACAAGACCTCCAGGTTGAACAGTTTACGGATTATATCTTTGAAACCTATATATCTCCGGATTCCATTTTTCCTCCAACAGTATGGGCGGAATTTGCAGCAACAACAATGAGAACGATTAATGGCTACGAGTCATTTCATTCAAAACTTAATAGTCTATTTTATACTGCTCACCCAAATATTTACCATTTTATAGAAGTTTTGAGAGAAATACAAAGCGAAACACACTTAGAACTGCGTACTGATGGAGATCTGCCATTTAAACAGGCAAGGAGGGAGATAGAAGCTTTTATTCGTAAAAAAAAAAAAATATTGATTTGCAGCAAGGAATCTGTCATTTAGGTTTCAACCAAAAGGATTGTAGTTTTATGGTGAAATGCAACTCATGAATTTTAATACAATTTATGGTGAAAAATGTCACTACCAACATTGTATGGTGAAGATGCCACAAACAACATTTTAACCTACCTGTAACGTTTAAATTGGTGATGTTACAGCTAATCCTAAATCTGTAAAATGGGAAGGGAAGTGTTGTATGTATCATGGACGCAATTGACGTATGACCCAAAAAATATAGAGACGCAACTGACGTATGACCAAAAAATATAGGGACACAACTTACGTATAAAACTGACTGCGGGCCGCAATCACCTGTCCCCGGTACAAACCATGTGGCTTTCACTGATACTACTTGTTTTAAAGAAATTTAATCTCAAACCACTCGTCTTGGACTTTACATTTTTTTTCGGAATTTTTAAGCCGGAAAAACGAGATAACTAAAACGGTAAACAACGTAAGAATAATCCCAAGGAAATGGCGAAACTGGATTAACATTAGTTAAAATTTATTACAGCTAAACTAGCATTGCAGTCAATTAGAAAGAAGAAATATAACCAAGAGCAAGACTATGTTCAAATTATGGCTATGCGGAGTGTAATTCCGGCACAGTAGGCAACACTGCAGACTAGACGAATTTAACAGAGTATCTAACTTGAGCGAAAGAATAATATTACACTATTACAATGTTCACCGCGTGGACGCAATAGGCCAAATCATTTTTGCAACCACACTTTGAAGCAAGCGAGTTTCCCGTAATGTTATTTCTTAAAAAAAAAAAAAAAAAAAGCAATTTCGTGTTATAAATACAACATTATCAAACAATTCATTTCTCATTAAAGTTCATTTTTTTAAGTCTGAACAAAAGGACGTACGGACACCCGGACAAAGCTAATAAAATGTAACCTGTCTGGGTTAAATCCCTACGTCTGTTCACCCTATGGATAATATTTATATCAATTTCTGCTTTAAAAATCCCATCTTCCAATGACAACATGAGTCCACAAAATTAAAAATGTTGCACAAAAATAGCAATAAAATGTATCACCCTGAGTGTTATGCTTAAAGTATCTCAATAGGAACGGTTAATATTGCAGACACCAATGGATTCAGAGTTCAGATGAAAAATTTGTATCTCTCCTGTATTTATTTCGGACTGATGTTGTTTATGGTAGTCTTCGAATTCTCCAACTTGACACCACCCAAATTCTTTGTTTGAGATTTTGAAGGAATGATATCTTTGCACAGAAATCCAGAGATATTGATGATCTCGAGTAAAGATTGTCTCAGTTCTTGAAGATAAACCCTGAAATGTTATATCACGCACGGGAGGAACTAGGTTTACAGTGTGAATTATATTGTGTAAAGTGGTAGGTAAGTTGAGGCATGTTTGTTGTTTACTCAACTGTCCGAAGAAAGGTTTGAACCTCATAAGTGACATCAATAAGGAAATTTCCTATTCTTCTAGAATGTATTTTCAGATTCCTGAAGAATGAATAGCAACAATTCTCATGTTAAAGAGCATTTATTGTAGGTCATGTATTCCAAAGGGATCATCCTGAATTTTCCAATACTGAGTAATTCATGGTGACAATCCAAGATCAATATTATCCCCACAGAAAATTATTCGAAGTTCATAATAAAGTTAAAAACAAGGCGAATAAAACTTGTAGTTGATATAAGCAACAAATCAGTAGATTACAGCAGTAAGTTAGGCATTAAAAACTGATGAATACACTATCAGACCACACCAAATCTTCAAGATCATACACAGCCATTGATAAAATTCCAAACCTTTAGAAACATAAACAGTCTCTAATGAATAGGTGTACTTCCAAGTGGAAAACAGAACATATTAACTATATTAGAGTTATACGTGTCACTGACAAGCTGGTTTATTACTAACAGATCAAATATTACATTCATAAAAGAGAAAGATCACAGTTACGTACCTGTATATACATATATGTTACAGTAAAAAGAAAAAGATTTGAGAGGTTCGGACGTAAAACATAGTACCTAACATTTCGATCAAAAATGAGATGTACCGTATAATATGGTATTTTACATTCTGCATCTAATGCAGTAGTTAGTTTTCCAACATCTCAACAGATGACAGAAGTATACAGTCTATTTGTAGACTACTAACTGAGTTGCTTTTATTACATTCCAATCTTTAGATCTGTATTTTACTTTCTTTTTTATATTATAGTATTATTTACATATTGTTTAGTGTCGATTTTGTTATGCTATTATTTTTTGTAATACGTTAATATTCTGTTCTTTAACTTTTTGTTAAATTTTACTGCTTGTATACTTTGTAACCTGGTAGAGTGTAAGACAAGGCCCTAAGGCCTTAAGTCTGCTAGTATAAATAAGTAAATATATAATAATAACAATAACAATAATAAATATTATAAATAATAATAATAATAATAATAATAATAATAATTATTATTATTATTATTATTATTATTATTATTATTATGTTTACTTACCTAATAACTTCAAAACACTAAAACGTCACTTATAATGTTTTACTCCCGAAACCACCAATTTTAAAACTCGCAATTTCTAGCAGAAATATACTGAAAAATAACAATGTATGCATATTTGGCTTAAATAGTACGACAAATGTGGAAACAAGGAGAAGTTATCGTGCCCATGTCTATAACTGAAGTGACACACATACTGATTAAGAAGAATCTTGGGAAAGTTAGAATTACAGCAAATTATAAAGACATGATTACAAAAGCTGTTATCATTAGTACCTGTAGCATATTCAGAAACTATCTCAATTCTTCTACGTTCGACTGAACGTACAAATATCATCTTGTTTAACTTTCAGTGACTAGCTGTAATTCCGTCCGAAGACTGTAAGAAGGTAAAAATAGCAGTAATAACATATGCCATTAATAAATTATTATGCTGCTTTTTAAAGTGCCTAATCATAATATAAATTTTGAAATAATAGCAATAATAATAATAATAATAATAATAATAATAAAAATATTTTATGTTTGATAAAGTTCTATAAGCTTACTCGTGACAAACGATGAAATGTTTAAAGAGTAACACTTCATTGTAAATAATACAGTACTGTGAATGCTGTGTGTTCTTAGAATCTGAAAACTGCAAATGTTACATCAGTAATTTCATTATACATTTTATTCGTCTTTGCATCTATCTTTTCCATCTACTCTTTAATTAAGAATGCTAAAAAATATAGCCTTTAATGTAACTGACAAATAAGAAGAGGCTATATATTTTAATAAAAGTTAACTGATATTTTATGACATCGCTAGAACAATCACAAATGTTTGACTTACTTTCTTAATTACATAGTAATTAATTTTGATTAGAGAGAGTCAATCAAGGCGTATTAAAACACGTGACATCGTTCAAGAAGTAGAGCGACTTGGGTCATTCACTCTGGGACCTCAGGACAAGCACGTGGATCTCTGCACATTGATAAACCGGAGCGGATTTCAGAAGATATCTTGCGGTTTCCCTACTCCAACCTCAAACGTCGTTACAAATGCTCACAGAACAAAGACTGTGCGGTCCCAGATTACGAATATGTGCACCAGGAAAGCAAGTTTATAGCTAGAGCCTGGATACTCTATAAAGTGAATTTCTTTTATTGGTGCGACATATTTAAGAGCTACGTTCCAACACAAATAGGAATAATTCCGTCAGCTGTAAGTCTGCATACTTTATCGTCGTAGAGCCAACGTATATGCCGATTAAAATTAATTTTTTTTCTCAATTTTTGTATACACTTTTAAACTTTACTCGTTTCATTTTCAGTGTTTATTATTATTGCTATAATTCTTATTTATGAATACGCTAAGCGCATTTTTTCTACATTAATAGCAGCTACTTGCTCTTCAAGGAAAGGCTACACTGTTTGTAGTTAATCAACGTCAAATTCTTCACAAAATAAAGATAGTGTCCTTCTGCACATTTCTCAATAGGGTACATAAAAGGTACTGATCATTCTTGGAGGTTACCGGTCACTGAAGACAACATGATGTTCAGTCTGCATTATTTACCAATGTGAAGAAGTTGTAGCTTCAAATTCGAGAATTTCGCGCAGAAATAACGTAATACAAGAAATGTTAGTGTACCACTGAGAATAAACTTTACACCTACGTTCGCGATTCCGGTGTTGATGTATATTTTGCACTGTTATGATTTTATGTAAACTTTGTAAGAAATACACAATTCATGAAAGTAATATTTTTACTCAATAAATATCAACGACAAAGCAACATTCTGCTTTGGTTAGAAATCGTGTACAGAAGAAGCGTTATTTTAAATAGCTGTCGCTATTTATCCTAAAATCTGTGAAACATTTTCAGTGATACTAGTAATCTCATCTGGAAGCTTGAAAATCACTTGCATAAGTCCCTGGAACGACGAAGAAAAATTCCGCTTTGGTTGGAAATTATGCACAGAAGAAACGTTACTTTGAATATCAGTCGCTATTAGTAGTAGACAGACAGTTGTCTTGAAATTTGTGTAAAATTTTCAGTGATATTAGTAATCTCTTCTGGAAATTTGCAAATCAGTCCCACAGAAATTCATTCATCATCGTTATGAACTTGGACTGGTTTAGGTCTTCTAAGACCTGTTCCGTTCTAGGTCTTGGAAGTGTTGTTGATCTTATCATCTTTGACGTATTCGGTCCAAGTCTCTCTTACCTCTAGGTATCCGTTGCCTATGTTATTACCCTTGGGATCAGTCCAGTTACTTCCTCTCAGCCTATTTCGCGTAAATTGACATATTTCCTGGATGAGTCACTAGCCTGTCGCAGGGTGAGTTCAGTACTGGGGTTATGTACTACACTAATGCCTCTGAATCTGCATGCTTTTCATTCGGGATATGCTTCCTTAGATCCAGTTTTAAGGTGTTGGATACTCGTCTTCACCCTGTCTGCTACAGAAGACCTGCATTGTCCGGGATCACGCTGTATTAGCCTTCTTGGACGTGAGGGTAGGATTCGCCGACAGAGGTAATAATAATAATAAATATAATAATAATGATTTATTTTAGCTGGCAGAGTTAAGGCCGTAAGGCCTTCTCTTCCACACAACCAGCAAAAAGTGTATATACATATGCATGAACTTACAAAGAATTCAACAAATTGATTTAGATGAGAGTTACATGTATACAAGAGTTATTTACGAATTAAACAACAAAATACTATGAACTATTAATTAAACACTGAAATAAACTGGGTAACAGAGGTGTCATGTTGCTGATGGTAAATGCCACTTTCCCAGAAATTGTGTGATACACTAATCGGCGTTATTTGTACCATGGGGCTTGCTTGCCTCTTAAAACTTATATGAAAAAATATATTAGAGGATTTGTCTTTAATAGTTAAAGAAAAAGTACATTTCCGTGCAAAGCAATTCATTGGAAGACATTTTTAGTGAAGACAAAAGTAAGAAAATATGAATAGGCCTACCTAGAGCAGTAGTCGTCAGCACTCACTGAAATGGGTAACGGATAAGAGGTGTATCTCAATATGCACCGTCGTGCAGAAAGGAGAGAGAGGAAGCATACCCGCCAGCAGCCACGGATGCACACTATTGCAATGTCTTATCCATGGGTAAGAGATGCTAGCCCGAGGGTGTAATGTGCTGATGACAGCTAACCTAGAGCCAAAATAAAGGACGTTGTGGAAAATACATCATATTATATAACTATAGCAAAACCTATGAATAGTAATTATTTGCAATTCAAGTGTTAAAAATGACATTTTACTTTTCGAGTAGGGATGTTTGCGGAACGTGCAATTGCCAATCGACGCAAATAATTGAATGTCAATATTAAAAGTATTTTATGAAACAAAGTTTATAATGTTAACGTATCCTTATCACACAAGTCAATGTTTAGGAAACGAGCGAAAAGAGGTTCCTAATTTTGAAGAGTGCAATAACTAGTCTATAAAACATTATAAATGTGTTTCATAACTTATTTTTGTATAAAAGCATTATAAAAGAATTAATAAAGAAATAAGATCAAATTTGTAATGATGAGTAGTTCGATATCATGGTCCATGAAGAAAGGGTTGCTATGACAACAATGATGTATTAAATATTATCCCGTGGCAAATCGTTTCATAATTTTAATTTTATGACACAAGTTATGCCGTCATAATAGAAGTCATGACGTTTTCGTTGGCATGGTAATTTTTACGGCACTGGTACAATAATCTGTCATATTATTATGTACGGTTTTCACTAACGATATCCTAGTATATTATATAAGTAGTTGCGAAAATAGTGTCATTAACGATTGGGTAACTTGTATGCAATTTTTGTCTATTTTAGTGTATTTTAGCATATGACTCGGTTAAGAGAGAAATTTTATATTATATTCTTATTGAATTTGGTATTCCCAAGAAACTAGTTCGATTAATTAAAATGTGTCTCAGTGAAACGTACAGCAGAGTCAGTATAGGTCAGTTTCTGTCAGATGCGTTTCCAATTCACTGTGCGTTAAAGCAAGGAGATGCACTATCACCTTTACTTTTTAAATTTGCTCTAGAGTATGCCATTAGGGAAGTTCAGGATAACAGAGAGGGTTTGGAATTGAACGGATTACATCAGCTACTTGTCTATGCGGATGACATGAATATGTTAGGAGAAAATCCACAAGCGATTAGGAAAAATACGAGAATTTTACTTGAAGCAAGTAAAGAGATAGGTTTGGAAGTAAATCCCGAAAAGACAAAGTATATGATTATGTCTCGTGACGCGAATATTGTACGAAATGGAAATATAAAAATTGGAAATTTGTCCTTTGAAGACGTGGAAAAATTGAAATACCTGGGAGCAACAGTAACAAATATAAATGATACTCGGGAGGAATAAATATGGAGAGAGTCCAATATGGGAAATGCCTGTTATTATTCGGTTGAGAAGCTTTTATCATCCAGCCTTCTGTCAAAAAATCTGAAAGTTAGAATTTATAAAACGGTTATATTACCGGTTGTTCTTTAGGGTTGTGAAACTTGGACTCTCGCTTTGAGAGAGGAACATAGGTTAAGGGTGTTTGAGAATAATGTGCTTAGGAAAATATTTGAGGCTAAGAGGGATGAAGTTACAGGAGAATGGAGAAAGTTACACAACATATAACTGCACGCGTTGTATTCTTCACCTGACATAATTAGGTACATTAAATCCAGACGTTTGAGGTGGGCAGGGCATGTAGCTCATATGCGCGAATCCAGAAATGCATATAGAGTGTTAGTTGGGAGGCCGGAGGGAAAAAGGTCTTTGTGGAGGCCGAGACGTAGATGGAAAGATAATAAAATGGATTTGAGGAAGGTAGGATATGATGATAGAGACTGGATTAATCTTGCTCAGGATAAGGACCAATGGCAATTATGTCAGGGCGGCAATGAACCTCCGGGTTCCTTAAAAGCCAGTAAGTAAGTAAGTAAGTAAGTAAGTAAGTAAGTAAGTAAGTAAGTAAGTAAGAAAGTAAGTAAGTAGGTAAGTAAGTCTGTGTATTTTGCTAAGAATTATGAAAATTAGCAGAAAATATATTTGTAAAATGTTCAGTTCCTTTGAGATGGTCCAAGTAGGTGACTTAGGGTTTGTTATTTAACATATTATGAAAAAAGTAATAGACATTGTTACTGTAGTCATTTTGATCCTGTATAATGTATTAGCTTGCATAATAGATGGAAAATGTTGGAATATGAAGAAGTCTATGCCACAACTCCTGAAACAACAGAAGCTGTGAATAGTGTTACATTAGGCATTCTACCAGAAAAAAGAAGGAAAGATCACGACGCAAGTTATATGAAATTTGAAGATGGATGTGTAAGTAGAAAGCTGAAGATTACAGAAAATACATTATTAGCTTTTTTATGACAAGTCTAAGGAGTTCAAGATATCTTTGGTCTGATTATTCAGTAGTCAATTCTACTTTTATGATTAATGATAAAGAGGTTATTAATAAATACGAAAATAATAAAAATAAGATAATGTGATAAGTTAAACGAGTTAAAAATACTGTTGGAAAACACACTTTGCTCCCGCGGAGCCTTTTCAAATTATTCTCTGAAATTCAGTCCGCGGACGCCAGGTTGGAAACCGTTGACAAATATTACGATGTACCGAAGTACATATATTTCAGTGCAGAAATTCTGCGTCGTCATATGATGATGGAAGAGTGGAATCCAATGTGGCTTAGTAGATATAGCGTCAGCATGTAGAGCTGAAAATCAGGGTTCAAATTCCGTTGCCGGAGAGAATTTTTCTCTGTTTCAGTCTTCCATCATCATGACGCAGAATTTCTGCACTGAAATATCATATGCACTTCGTTACATCGTAACATATGATATGCGAAAAAGTAATCACTTTATGATTTAAGACGGCGCTTATTCTGTCGGATCCCGGCCACTTAGTCACTCATAACGAGTGCACCTCTGCACATGTGTGTGGATATTGTGGCACTGTCAGACATCTATGACGCAGTGCATGAGGGTAGGTCACTAGAGGGAACCCAAGAGGTGAAACCTAAACTGAGAGGATTCGATCCGACATCGGGATGGGAATCCGGCGTGGCTTAGTGGCTAGAGCGTCAGCACGTAGAGCTGAAAACCCGGGTTCAAATCCCGGTGCTGGAGAAAATTTTTCTCTGTTCCACCCTTCCATCACCGTTGACAAGGTTTATTGTCACATTGAAAATAGGCATCCTTTAGACAGATAAATATTTTTCAGAGGTGCAACTATGACAATACTGTAAAAATATGAATGTAGAGTCTAAAAGCTCGTCTATGTACCGTTTGCTTTTCTTGAACTTGTTCTTCCATAACATGTTTTGACAAGAACGAGAATCTGGATTTCTTCTGCTATGTACTACGCCGGACGCATCGACAAGCTATGCGGCATTTTTTATTTGAAACGGAGACATGAAATAATTGCTTAATTTTCCTCATAGTCGAAATAGATTCTTGCACAGCAACTCATTATGATACTTTGTCTGCAGATTTATATGCACAGAGAAGTCTAAAATGTGCATACTAAGACAAGGAATATGCAAAGCATGCAAAATCTAAATAGTGAAGTGTTTGCTAGCATTCTAAAAAAAATGTAATGGCATTTCAGGTAGATATATATGGTATATTATGTCTCTTTGACATTAAGGTTCAAACACTAAAACACTAACAACTTTTCAAAGTTCTCTGTTATTTTCCTGTTACCCACAAGGATAATTTTAAATACTGAATATGGTCTTTCCAACAACACCTTAAGTTACTGAACAAAATTTTAATGTACAAATCTTGAGTTTGTAAAATCTAGATTCAAGCAAGTCCCACTTTCCTGACAGAAGACCTGCTTCACTTTGAACATAGTGCTGTAACCAGTATCAGGGTTTTTTTAATGATCATGTCTAGCTTTATTTTGATACCTCACCATCTTTATGCGTGGGAAATGTGCTCCGTTAGAGATTCGGCACGAGGCATCACGAACGAATCACGCATTTGGCACTCGGACTGCTGGTGTGGGTGTTAAGAGTCAGGCAGGTACGGATGTTTGGGAATACTTCCTGTTGTGCAGCAGTGAAATGGAACAGTAGTGCATAGATTGGTTGTTTTGGTTTTTTCGCGGCTAAACTTCATATGCCAGGAATATCCAAGCGTCGAGTACAGTCAACCAAAAAATATTGCGTGTTAACAACAAAACAATCCTGAATCCTATTTTTTTTTTACAAAATATGTTTTACTGGAGGTTTATGCAACAAAATCCTGAAAAATGCTATAGTATACATATAGTTGAAGAGATCAAATGCAAAACAAGTTATATCCATTAAAAAAAAAAATCGAGTTCTTGCTGCTACTGCTACTTTTTCGGAGTCCCCGCGACTATACGAGTGGTATTCTGTGCAAAAAAGTTATATCCTCCAGTTGACAGGATGATAAAAACCTACGTTTGCCTCAAAGTAAGTTACATCCAAAAAGCTGTTTGCTTCAGTTTATGTTATATCCATTCTTTCGTTTTATTAACGTAATGTGAAACATTTTTTTTTAATTTTGCTACTTTAAATAATTTCAATTGTTGTCTACCGTTGTAACAGTCGATGTGGTGAGAGCAAACTGAATTTGTTGTATTTATGCGAGTGGCAAGAGAATGGAAAATATGGAAGATATCGTGACAGATGAGGGAGAAAACGTAATGAAACAGACAGGGAAAGAAGAAAGAAAGCCAGGTATAGTGATCCATTTTCTTGTTTAAATAGTAGGCTACCACACCGTTTTCAGTAATCATGTTGACTCTGTGTTCATCTACTCCAAATTACAGTCAACGCCAGCAGCTAGAGAAGACCATGATGAACCCAATGAGAATTGTAATTGTGTTGATTTTGAACCTCCTGTAGAGCATGTGTAGAAATTCTCCAAAAAAACAGAATATTGGTTAATATTGGAAAGGACTTCCTTCGTTACTCATTTTTAAAATGTATCCAAAATTAGGTCTGTATTCTTCTAAAAATTTCAGCAGGCAGTCTTAAAAATGTTATATTTTTCAGTAATTTTGTATTTTATGAAAATAAAATGTATAATTTGCAATGATAACAACTAGGTGTATAATTTTCATTGGTAATCATAAAATTAGGTCTTTATTCATGTGAAAATTTGAGTAGGCAATCTTTTAAAAAATGTTACATTTTTCAGTAATTTTGTAAAATATTATGAAAATAATAATGTGTATCATTTGAACTGATAACCATATTCTTTGTTCAATATTTTACAGTACTAGTAAGTTCAAAATTAATATATACTCACATCACGATTAAGTGCAAAAGAAATTATACACGGAGATCTGTGCAAATCAAGTCATATCTACTTTTTAAATTTACATAATTTGATGAAGGAAGAATATTGAAGGCCAATATTTGGTCTAAAATCTTTTTACTGTAGAAGGAATTGAATGATGAAAAAGAATTATAAAAAAGACTATAAATATACTTTGTAGTACATTTTGCTCATTTCTGAGAAAACTTTTCATGGGATATAACTTGTTTTTCATTTGAGCTCTTCAGTTCATTATATGCAGGAATATATGAAATATGCAAAAATTATGCACCATTAACTTTACATATTCATCATCACGGACGTTCAAAACACGTATAAAAATATTTTTGCATAACTTTCAACTGGCCAGTAAAAATATGCGTTTATTTTTCTTCCGATGATCTTTATTTTCGTCTTTTTTTGCATTCATTTTCATCCCATACTGTTCACAGCTGTCATTTATCTTCAGTAGCATATCCCTTAGCATTGTTTCTTCTTCTGCCTACAACGCCATATCATTAGCGAATCTTATGCAACAGGGTAGGTGATAAAGAGCGTACTCCTCTCCCTACTCGACTTCCTTCTGACATTTCTTCTCCTATTCTGACTTTGACTCGCTGTTTCATATAAAGCTTATTGAACAGCCTTAGTAGCTTCCTCTCTTTCCAATCCACACAAATTTTCTTCAGGAGCTCCATAAGTTATTTCAAACTTGTACTGTAATACCGTAATTCAACTTGTTTTCTTAGGCTTTTTAATAAGTTGCATTTCGTATGTTTACTAACAGCGAATATTTTGTCAATAATATTTACTGTTAAAATTTACTGTTGATTCTAAATGTACAGCTGTCAAAATAAAGTGAACAACGAATATATTGTGAGTCCACTTCGGGTCACGGTGATGTTACATGATGCATGCGCTTTTATGAGTAGATGCGCTCTTGAAGCAGTTTCGGAACTATGGTGTTTAAGCAGGAATCACTCAATATCTGCGTCTCGTAGAACAGCGATAAAGTGTCCGGTTAGTGATTCGAAGGTTGTGAGTTATCAATTTATTTTGTTATCGTTCGTGACCGGTATAAATAATATTCAAATTGTCATTTGTATTCTGTTATCGTTCTTTAGCCATATAAATAATTTTCAAGATATCATTTATATTCTGTTATTGTTATTTAGGGATATAAATAATATAAATTTAATGTTAGGTTTTCAACAATACAACTGCATAATATTAGTGTTAGTTTCTTCTTCTTATATTAGTGCATTATACTGTCCTGTAACACAATAAAATGAAAAGGAGTGATGAGGATTTGAACCTGTGACATTAACCTCATTGACATTCATTGACATCTCCCGACTGAGCTACGGCATTTACTTAGTACTGACGTAATGCAGCGCACTGGCAGGAACATTATAATAGCCACCGGCGTAGTTTAGGCGGCTAAGGCGCTTGCCTACCAATCCAGAATTGCGCTCGGGCGCGGGTTCGATTCCCGCTTGGGCTGATTACCTAGTTGGGTTTTCCGAGGTTTTTCCCAACTATAAGGCAAATGTCAAGTATTCTATGGCGAATCCTTGGACTCATCTCGCCAAATATCATCTCGCTATCATCAATTCCATCGACGCTAAATAACCTCGTAGTTGATAAAGCGTCGTTAAATAATCAACTAAAATAAAAAAGAAACATTATAACTCAACAGTCACTTAGATTATATTCTGAATATTTAATAATGATATAAAAAGGTTACATTTATAACAATAATATTTGTAGTTGTAGTAGCAGCTGCAGCAGTAGTAGTATTTGTAACAATAACCAAAGCAAAACAGTTCAATGCAGGTTTTTCGAAAACAAATTACAGCAATGAGGTGGAGATTAAGAACTATATTTTTTACTCTGTGAAAAATAAGTCTGCAAATTATATAGTTATTAATAAGATTCTAACATGTATTTATATTGTTATTTTCTAATAGAAAAATGTATATTTTTATCATAGTGAATGCTTTGCCATTATTTTAAGACTTAGGTAGTGGCTAAGACTCTTCGAGGAAACCACGACGCCATTTCTGCCCTTGACTTTGACTGACATGGTTCCATAGAGAGGTGTAGGAATGAAAGAAAGTGTAATATGGCCTGTGATTCAACTTGGTTTTTCGGCATCCGAGGCAGGTTCCAGAAAGTACAGCCCGGAGATGGGTGCAAAATTATCGACATTCGGGAATTTTTGGTCTAAAAGCTGGGAGTAGTAGAAGGAAAATTTCAACACCACAACAGGACGCCAGATCAGTAGCAGAGGTTGAAAGGAATCCCTTTCATACCGCTGCTACTTTGAAGGCAGTTGTTAATTTCCCTGACCACGACCAGAACGTGAGAAATCGTTTAAGGGCTGCCAATTTGAGATCTCGACGAGCCATTCCTAGGGAAATTCATAAGGAGGAGCATATAGAAGAGCGTTTAGTCTTTGCAGTGAGAAATGGCGATCGGGATTGGAAAAGGGTAATCTTTTCTGATGAAGTCACCTTTTCTACTACAAAAGAAGGACCCACTCTTGTATATCGTCCTCCTGGCATCCGATTTGACCACAGATACGCTGTTATTCGTGCCCCTCAGTGATAAAGTGTATATGTCGTGTTGGGGATGGATTTCTCGTCGTGGAGTGGAGACAATCCATTGCATTCGAGGGAATCTGAACCAGCAGAAATATCAACGGTTGCTGGAACGCTATATGGTTCTTTGCGTTAGGTTGTTATATCCTGCTGGAATTTTTCAATTTCAGCAGGACAATAATCTAGTCAACACATCTCAATTGAATCGAGGCTGGTTTGCGAGGAGACAAGATATCGAACTGATAAACTGGCCTCGTCGCTTTCTGGACTTGAACCCTTTGGAGAACATGTGGGCAAAAGTAAAGGAGCATATGCGGAAAAATTAGTCCAATCCTCCTCCAAGACGTCCTGATAATTTGTGGAAGCTCGTCCAGGATGCCTGGAATGATGTGTCTGAGAAGAGTCGCTATTTGAAAAGACTAGTCGATTCCATGCCCACTCTACTGAAAGATGTAATAGATATGGGAGGAAGATGAACTAAATATTGAATCGTGGCCTTTTTTTTTTTTAACTTTTAACTGTTTGAATTTTTTAAGGCAGACGCCAGTAAGTTTCTTTTGTTTATGCCACGAAATATGTTGTTAAGAATAATATCTTTCTTTCTTTTCATTTGCAGCTATAATTTCATAATAAATAATGATAAAGTCATGACATAGTTCATTCATGAACCTGATATTAATTACTAAAGGAGTCATAAAAGAGACAGGATCAATTATGTTTTCTCTCTCTCTTAAAAACAAACTAAAAAAAAACAACAACAAAGGTTGTGTTTGAATGCATGACCTCATGAATACTAAGCCGGAGCGCTACCACTTCGCTAAAATAGTAACATGCAGAACACTTCCATTATAACTGTAGATATCAGGCCACATGGTCCACCAACATGTAACATCGCCTATCTCCGAATTGTAGCGAAGATACTCGTAGGGAACTTGGGTTCTAGAGAGGGGTCACTTTTTTTTTTGACAGATGGAGTCATTTGTAGAAGGTTCTATAAATAGATTGAACAATATATGAAAGGATACACAAACTGATCTGTAGGTACGTAGGTAGATAGGTAGATGGACAGTTCGGAAGATGAGTAGATAGGTGGGCGAGTGAGTGGAGGACTGTATGGATTGATGGGTAGATGGATCGATTGATCAGTGGATGGTTGGGTAGATCGATGGGTGGACGAGTAGATGGATGGGTGGCTGAATGGAATGATGGGTAATCACAACTAAATAAAAGAAATTGTCTAGTCATTTCCTATGTTTTTAAATACATACATACATACATTACATTCATACACATACATACATATATACATACACGCATACATACATACACAAATACATGCATACACACATACAGACATACACACATACACACGTACCACACGTACACACGTACATACGTGCACATATACATACATACATACTGTACATACATATATGCATACATACATACATACATACATACATACATACATACATACATACATAAATACTGTGTTGGTTGGTTTGCGGTATACTATATTGAAACACGTTGACAATTTACTGCATCTAGTGTAAACAAAATCAATTAGACGTTTTGTTTTCATGGAACCTTTACAATGTCCGTGCAGCGTTAGATAGGCAACTCAAAAGCTGATTCCACATTCCAGCAACAGCATCCACAGCTATGTCAAGTTGTGTCGTGAAGTCTAGAATATATCATACCTCTTCGTCAAAGACAGCACATGCATGGTTTGCCTGTTTAATCTCGCCTTTTATCTCTTACTGGAATTTCATGCATTAAAACGCTCGACGTATTGTTATAATTTGAACAGAACATTTTGTGGCGAAATCTTTAGGAAACAGATTAGGCCTATTGTTTTCCGCTTTGAGACTGTCACAGTATTTCGGAGACACTTAACACGAATTGTACTGTTAATAGGCATTTAAAGTACATAATTTGTTATTATTCGAAGTTATCGTCAAATGCAAATAATGCCACGAAGTTACGGAGTGGTTATGATCTTTTCATTATTACATAATCATCCTGATCACGTTAATCATAAGAAATTCACGACAATTACGTTATCGTTAGGCGGTCGTCATGTAAACCTTATTGTCATAAAATTGTCACGAACTCATTTTCGCATAGTCCTTACACTAAGCGAGTGAATTATCCCTGCCGGAACGCCGGAATATTTCTATCAGCAAGCGACTGCCTAACCTCTAGCGTATATTGCAGACACTTAGAGCAGTGGTAGTCATACTCGCTGAAATGGGTAACGGGTAAAGGCTGATCCACAATAAACCGGGAACGGAAACGCTGAGAACGAGAATAAATTCATTTAAATGTGAACATTCACAATTTCACAATTTCACGATCAAACGTGTTAACACAGATTTCTTTCACAACAGTAAAAGGAAATACCAACTCCCAAGCATGATTGAAATGATACGATCTTGATTTCTTTGCAGCAATCAATAATATCATATGAATAAAGCAAAGAAAGAGAAAACAATAATGCGATGTTTCTTAATGATGACTGACTGATGGATTGCATTGCCTGCCGTGAGGGTGGTGAGAATAATTGAGATGGGAGGTTGTCTTCTTGCGAAACTATTCCTAGAGATCGATCAGTAATAGCGATATAGTTTTTTTTTTCGGCCGTGATTGACTAGTTGATCGCGATCGCGATCGCGATCGACTGGTTGATGATACCGGCATTACATGATAAAAAGATTGGTGTGTAGTGTGATTAGAATGCACACAACAATAGGACCTTATGAAGACACTATCAATGTTGCATGATTTTGATCATAAAGTTTAGGAACTTTTCCGGACAACTAACAGACAGTGAATACCAGCAATCATAATTTCTGCAGGATTCTGCTACTGCACACACTGCTTACGGATTATTTGAGCCCTTCAGTAAAAAAGTGGGCCATGTCCACTTTTGGTGAATTTCAAGATATATACATCTTCTGAAAGCTCAAGAGCATATGTATCAGTAAAAAAAAATGGATTATATCCAGAAATGTGAATTTCCCTATCTGCTGCCATACCTGTATACTTCTAAGAAGTAGAAACATTTTGTTTAGTAATATAGTGGGCCATATCCAACAGCTGATTGAAATGGAGGATTCTGAAGTATATTTTACTGATTTAAGTGATTCTGGAAGTAATAAAAGTAAGTATATTGCTAGAATATAACATATATTTATGAACAATCTTTACGTGGCATGAAGCAATGACTTGAAGCGGACCAGATGAAATTGGTTCGTGTGTAATGAAGTATTGTGAGGAAAGGTTAAAGAATGGTATGAAAGTTATTGTAACATATTCTGACAGTTACGGAGGCCAAAATCGCAAACTTCAAGATGGCTATGGTAGAATGTTTTCTTATCAGCATAGGAGTCAGAAGTTTTGAATAAAGATTTATGAGAATAGGTCACAGTTTTCTGTGAAATGATGCCGATTTTGGTGTGATTGAAAGAGCTCGCCATAAGCATGACTTATACATTCCTCACCATTGGATGGCGTTGGCATCAAAAGCAAAGAAAAAGAAACCATTCAACATTATGAAAATGCAGAAAAACGATTTTCTGTCACTTGCTGATAGGATGAAAGACATTGCTGTTAACATACATAAGACTGGTGATGGACAATAGGTTAAATAGATACACATCCAGTGTCTACGTACAGAATATAGATACCCAATGATGGTGAAATTCAAGTACTCATTAAATGACTTAGAAAGTTGGAAGATTGTGGACTTTTCAAGACGAAAGAAAGGTCGCCCTTCAACCACAAGTGGTGTTGGTCCAGTTATTTTATATCCAGAAGGAAGAGGACTCACTGAAGCTAAATTGAAGAATCTCAAGCAACTTCTTCCTTATATACCATCAGTGTACACAGCTTTTTCCATAATCTTACATCCCAGAATGGAGATAATGGAAATGAGATTTTTATTTCTGAAGAGCAGCAGGAGGATGATGAAACCAATGTCTAAAGTGTTCAGTGCAAAGGAAATGTGATTTAGTTAGTGTTGTGGTATGTTATGTCATGAAAGTTGTATGCTGTGAACAGTGGATGAATTCATTTTTTTTTTTTTAAATTTTAGTAGGTTATTATACGACGCTTTATCAACACCTTAGGTTATTTAGCGTCTGAATGAGATGGTGATAATGCCAGTGAAATGAATCCGGGGTCCAGCACCAAAAGTTATCCAGCATTTGCTCATATTGGGTTCAGGGAAAACCTTGGGAAAAAACCTCAACCAGGTAACTTGCCCCGACCGAGATTCGAACCCGAACCACCTTTTTTCGCGGCCAGACGCGCTAACCGTTACTCCACAGGTGTGGATTTGGACATGAATAAAATGGACATGGACCAATTCCTCCTGAAGTTTTACCATTTAACAGTTAGAAGAACAGTAATTTTGTACCACTACGACCAATCAAAAGCCTTTTTATTTACAATTACATTTTTCTTATGTTACTCACTCTCTTTTGCAACTAATAAAGTACTTATAGTACATATACTAGCTTATAATTATGATATAAAACAATTTATGTAAACAAATGCAGTTTTCTCGAAATGTGATATTATGTACATGGCCCACTATTTTACTGAAGTGCTCATTTGATCTTATGTCAGAGACTTTTTAGGACAGAGTTTTCAGAACTGGGTAGTCCTGATCTCATTCTTTTATTTTTATTTGTGGGAAATCTTGAAAAACAAAGTAAGTTATTCAGGGATAACCCTCACACAATAGAAGCGCTAAAAGAAAATATCAGCCGAGAAGTTGCTTTAATCACACATCATAAACTTATGCTTGTTAACGGACATTTTCCATGGAAATGTCGACAGCGTGTCGTTGCTCTGGGAAAACATTTTTAACAACGTTTATAACACAGCTTAGTACTCATTATTATTAGTTTCACATACCAATTTAAGCTTTCAGTAACAAAAGAGTTACACTGAGCTTGGCGACGTTGGTTCCCTTTTTCCGGTTTCAACATGAGTTACAGCGCAGGCATGCAGCCGAATCTGACGGCCATGAATGCTATAAACCGTTTTGTATTAAAAAAAAAAGGCATGGCACAAACAAGAGATCACTTGTACCTACGTAAAAAATATATTCATAAGTTTAAAAGGAATAAACTGCTGTCACTGTGGAAAAACGAGGGAAGACATTTAAATTTTGTCATTCTCTTACTAGTTGTGAAAGAAGGCAAGGTGAAAAAGAAATTGAATATGGTGTATACAATCATTCCTACCTGCTACTAATGTCTCAGAATTATTTTATGACTAATAATATTGTCCCAATTATATCATGCATCTGCTATCATAGAATAACGGATGAAAAGTGGATTCAAGAGACTTGGAATAGACAGGTGTAATATACCCACAAGGATACAGCTTTGTACAACAGTATTGATACTTACGAGGACACAGATTAAGGATCTTTATGAGAAATTTAGCAACAGCGACTCCTATGCTGGAATTTTCGGTAAATTATAGTCCTAACTCCAATGACAGGAAATCAAATCTTAAAATTCTCATCTAGTAAATAAACATGATTTTCTCTGTTAGTAGGGACACTCTCTTTCCGGGAAGCTAAGTAAAATGTAGCTCACACTTTACATTTGGAAGAAAATGAAAAAATTAATGGATAAAATGTGGGCAAAATATTTATTTATTTACTTAATCTGACAGGATTAAGGCCGTAAGGCCTTCTCTTCCATCCTACGAGATAGCACATAAATACAAAAAAGAAATACAAACGCTGATGAAAAGAATATAAATTAAATTAACGCCCTATAGAGGGTCAACAGGGTCAACAGGGTCAAAAGAACCTGTGAAGATGAAACTTTCTTCATGATAAGCGGCATGAATTAAACGAAATGTCTGTTTCGATTATAGAGGGAATATAGTTGTGTAAGTCAATATAGAGTTTTCTTTAGTACCTCAATTTATCTGTGAATCTGAAGGTATACATATATATATACACCTATATATGGATGTACAGGGTGACTTACGAGGAGATACCACTATCTACCGGAGCTATTTTGCGAAGATATTCTGAGAAAAAAAATGATAGAAACCTGGATCCTATTCTCAATATTTTCAGAGTTACACTAATTTCAAGTTGTTTGTGAAATACCGGTGCTTTCTTCATTTAGTTTTAAGGATAAAAGAATCTTACAAATAGAGAATGAACTCTTCAGAAGTATCATTTCTTTAATTGGCTAGTATTCTGAAGTTAAAAATGTATTTTACAGATTTTTTTATACTTTTAACTAAAAATTATTTTATTCTTACGCACTTACCACAACAATTGCTACAAATCACAAGGCTTCCAGAAACGTGAGTCTTTAAAGTTCAATTTGCATCCTAATATACAGTCTCAAAAAGTTTACAAGAGTGGCGTGGTAAGAATTGTTGTGATAAATGAGTAAGAAAAATGTAATTTTTGTAGTTAAAAATCGAAAAGTAAAGTCTGTACGAAGCAACTATGGAATTCACAACATATTTTTAGCTTCAGAACACTAGCCAATTGAATAAGTTACACTTCTGAATAGTTTATTTTCTATCTGTATTATTATACTCTCAAAACTAAAGAAATTGAAGGAATTTTACAAACAACTTCAAATTAGTTTAACTCTAAAAATATTGAGAATAGGATCCATGTTTAAATGACATTTTTGCTCAAAATGACTTCGGAAATATCACCATTAAATGGTGGTAACTCGTCGTGAAACACTCTGTATATGCGGCTCACCCGCATGAATTAAACAATAGGAAAATTTGAAATCACGGAAATAAGGTGTCCCGTACGTACCGGTATATAAGAAGTCATATGTTATATTGTGCTATAGGCTATGTTAGAATTATTCTCATACAAATAATTATGTTTACGACAACAAAGGCGCAGAACTTTGAAAACTGTGAATTGTAACGGAAATACCAGCAAGCCCGCATGCAGTTTATTCGAACGCAATAATGAATGTTTCCGGGAGACGCGGCGCGAAGGGCACGAGGTGAACGAACGCATGTGCGCCAGCACGAGGCGATTCCGGGTAATGACTCCGGTCCTCCTTATCCTCAGTGTCGTAATTGTCTGTTCTCTAAGGCCTGCAGCGTCTCTCTATCCCTCCCTAGCCAGCTTACATCCGCTTCATTTTATCTAGATAGTCAAGTATTTGGAACATATTTACATACATATAGACTAAAAATTTAAGTATGGAATATGGAACTATTCTTATAGTTGATATATTTTTCTTAATAAGAAGAAACCTTGTTCCAAACACCAAAATCTGGTTTTGCTCACCTTGTATGTATGTATGTATGTATGTATGTATGTATGTATGTATGTATGTATGTATGTATGTATGTATGTATGTATGTATGTATGTATGTATGTATGTATGTATGTATGTATGTATGTATGTGTGTGTGTATGTATGTATGTATGTATGTATTCATTTATTTTATTCCATAGATCTTATATGGGCAATGAAGCTTTAAGATGTGGAACAAGTCAAAATTTTACAACATTACAATTACAATTTTTAGTTTTACAATTTAGTAATTTTCTACAATTTTTACAATTTTGTGCAATTTTTTACAATATTTTGGCGAGATATAGTGAGATGAGGTGAAGTCCGAGGATTCGCCAAAATATTACCCGGCATTTGCCTTTTGGTTGGGGAAAACCTCGGAAAAACCCAACCAGGTAATCAAATCAAAGGGATTGATGCCGAGGACTCGCCTTAGACCATCCGGCTTCAGTCCCACGGCTGTGGAAAACCTCGGAAGAAACCAAAGACCAAAGGGGGATCCAACCCAAACCCGAACGCAGCTCCGGATCAGCAGCCCAGCGAGTCTGCCGACTGAGCTACATCGATGGCTCTACTGAAAGTATACAATACATAGCCAATCAGATCATTAAATTTACAAACGCAAACGATCATTCATCAGTTGAGCTATATGTATAATACAAAACAAGTAAGTTAATTAAATTAAGGCATAAGCAATTCAACCAGTTGTGATATACAGACATTGATAATACATATCATGTAAACTACTTCAAATTACACACACAAACAATTTATCAATAGCGCTATACAGATTACTATTCAATTTAAAGCATAATTATACAATTCATCGGCCAAAACTAATAAATATATACAGTACAAGGTAAGCAGATTAATTCAATTTACAAACATACTTTCATTAAGCTATACAGACTTGTGCAATTAATATCAAGTAGATTAATCCAATTTATAATCATAAACAATTCATCAGTTGAGCTATACAGACTACTATACAATTTACAGCATATACAATTCGCCAATTGAGCTATACAGACTACCATTCAATTTACAGTAGGCCTATATACAATTCATCATTAAAGGTACACAGACTAGTATTCATTTTAAAAACATATACAATTCATCAGCCAAACTATACAAACATATACAATCAGATTAGTTCAATTTACAAACTTATTTTCGTTAAGCTATACAAAATTGTACAATTCATATGAAGTAGATTAATTCAATTTATAAGCTTAAACAATTCATCAGTTGACCTATACAGTATACTATTCAATGTACAGCACATACAATTCATCAGTTATGCTAAACAAAAATATACAATGCATAGTAAACAGAGTAAGTCAATATAAAAACATATTTTAGTTGAGCTATATAAAATTGTACATGCCATGTCATGATCCTCATCGTGGTTCTTGTATTTGTCCTTATCGTTGTCCTTGTTGTGGTCCTTGTCGTTCTCATATTTATTATTGCAATCGTGGTCCTTGTGATCTCTATCATAGTCCTCCTTGTGATCATTGTCGTAGTACTTATAGTGATTCCTATCAGATTGCTTTTCGTAACCCATTTCGTCATCCTTATCGTGTTATCTTTGACGCAGCCCTTATCGCGATCCTTTCGTGATTCTTTCGTGGTACTTTCATTTCTTTCTTGCCTCTTATCATAGGTATTTCATGGTCCTTGACTTGATTCTTATCGTGATACTTATCATTCTCCATGTCGTGGTCCTTATCGTGATCGTTGTCGTGGTGTTTATCTTGATCCATGTCGTGATCCTTATCGTCATCCTTGTCTTTATTGCAACCGTTAGAGTGGTCCTTGTTGTTTTCTACACGGTCCTTATCATAATGCTTGTTTCCATTGCAATGTTCTTTATCGTTCCATTTGGTGTCCTTGTCATGGCCTTTATAGTGGTATTTCTTGTTCTTTGTCATGGTCCTTATCTTGGTCAATTTCGAAGTACTTATCGTGGTCCATGTCGTGATCCATATCATGATTTTTGTAGTCGTGTTAATCATGGTCTAAATCTGTGATCCTTATTGTGGCCCATGTCGAAGTCCTTATCGTGATCCTTGTCATAGTGATTGTTGCGGTTCACGACGTGATCGTTATTCTGGTCTTACCGTGATGCTTATCATGGTCCATGTTGTGATCCTTATCGTCATCTTTGATGTGATCCTTATCGTGGTCCATATTGAGGTCCTTATTGTTATTCCTATTTTGAAGCTTGTTGTGTTTCATGTCGTGATCCTTATCGTGCTTCTTGTCGTGGTCCATATTGTGATCCTTATCGTTTTCCTTACCGTGGTTCATGTCGTGATCCTTATTGTGGTCCTTGTCGTTCATATTTTGTATTTCCGTGGTCATAATGAAGGTCGTTCATGTCTTTGTTGTGGTCCTTATCATTGTACTTGTCTTTCTAATAGTCCTTTTCGTGATCCTTTTCCTTGTAATCTTTATCGTGGTCCATGTCATGGTATTTATCATAATCCTTGTCGTAGTGCTTGTTGTGTTTCTTGTACAGTAATATGTTATCGTGGTCCTGATCTTTGTGGTTGTCGTGGTTCTTTTGTCTTTGTCGTGATCCTTACAATGTTACTTGGTGTCTTTTCCCTAGATATGTATTTGTCATATTTCAAAATGAATATTGTTCTCCCACTTTGGCGAATGACTTTCGTGTTAAACGGTATATTTCAAACTTTCATAAACTGTAAACGATCAAAGACGTAAAAAGAGACCTACACCAGAAATAGACAACTGATTACATTTTGCACTGGTGTGTACTTTGGAGTAGGATGAAAATAGGCGTACGCATGCACGACCACATGTCTTCTTCGCTACGTCAATATCGCATGAACCGCGCTGTAGAACTTTTAACTTCTCATTCCTTTATTGGGGAACTGGACATCTATTACACTGCCCAACAATGAAAATATTTCGGGCTCAAAAATAGCTAATTCTTATGTATTTCCACCTGCTGAATTCACAAATCACCATAAAAATGACAGATTAGCTCTTGCTTTGGAGATAAAGTGACATTTCATTTTTTAGAGTCAACATTTTCAGTTTGGGAGAAATTTGGGTGTAATTTTGTTTTGGGAGTTGGCACACTTGTCAAATAACAAAAAACAAATGTTCTTCAGCTGTTTGTAAGTTACAAACATAGATATTGTTGCTGTGACTGTGAATTTCATATTGTTTCTGGTGTAATTAATACAGGATTTTCGGTTTGGAAGTGTTTTAAAAGTATAAAATTTGTAAAAATGCCACGAAAATGGTGTGTTTGAAGTAGAAAATGAAGATAGTGTGGAACAAGAAGAAGAAGAACCCAACAAGCTTCCACATCCAATGACCCTGATTTTGAGGGAAAAGATGATAAACCACACAGACTAAGTCAAGCGGAACTGAGTGATCTCATTAGAGACCTTGACCTGTCAAAGGAGAAGGCAGAAATTCTAGGGTCTAGACTACAGCAATGGAATCTTCTCGAACGTGATGTCAGGGTCTCACAGTACAGGCAACGTCACAGGGATCTGCTTCGCTTTTTTGAGAAGAAAAACAAACTTGTTTGCTGCGACATTAATGACTTGATGAAATGTTTGAATTTGAACCATGATCCAACTGAATGGAGGCTATTCATAGACTCCTCCAAGCTTAGTTTGAAAGCTGTATTACTTCACAATGGCAACCGTCCTCCTCCTATTCCTGTTGGTCATGGAGTTCACATGAAGAGGCTTATGCAAATATGACAGCCCTCTTCGACTCAATCAAATATCATGAACACAAGTGGAAAATTTGTGGTGATCTAAAAGTCATTGCTGTACTCTTAGGAATGCAACTGGGGAACTCAAACTATTGCTGCTTTTTATGTATGTGGGACAGCAGGGATAGGAAATCACATTATATTCAAGCAGACTGGCCTGCAAGAAATTTTAACCCTAGCGAGAAAAATGTCGTTGCCGAGCCTCTCGTGGACCCAAAAATATGTTCTTTTTCCAACCCTGCATATTAAGCTGGGTTTGATAAAAAAAATTGTCACAGGTATGAACCAAGAAGGACAGGCCTTTAAGTACGTAATAGAGAAATTTCCGAAATTAAGTGATGCCAAAATCAAGGAAGGTATTTTTGTCGGGCCACAAATTCGAGAACTCATAAAGGATCCTGCATTTGACCAAGTTTTGGAGGAGAAAGAAAAGGAAGCTCGGGAAACCTTCAAGAGACTTATTCATGGATTTTTAAGCAACAAAAGAGATGATAACTATACTCAGTTGGTGACAGTGCTCCTACAAAAATACCATCAACTCGGATGCAATATGTCTCTTAAAATCCATTTTCTTCACTCCCACCTAGACTTTTTCCCTCCTAGTTGTGGAGCTTTCACTGATGGACACGAAGAAAGATTCCATCAGGATATTTCTGTTATGGAACAAAGATATCAGGGCCGTTAGAATGAAACAATGCTTGTGGATTACTGCTGGTCTTTGCATAGGGATGCTCCGGAACTCACAAGAGGCAAGCTAAAAGACGACGATCTCATGAAGCCACACATGATTCTCTTCAGACCCAACCATCTGCCAGGTATTCTTCCATAAATTTAGAACTATTAGAACGAAACTGCCATTTTAAAAAATGTATCGTTTTCCCTTAATCCGTTAAACTGAAATACTTCCACCTATTGTGTATCACAGAAACTAGAGCTAAGAAAAAATTTTCATTGTCATATTCATTTTTCTCAACCCAAAATTAGTAAAAATTGACTCATGAAGTGCAGGAAACATTCAATTTTTTTTTGTTGGCCAGTGTTATCAGGCAGTATATCTCACTTGGCGATATGTGTCAAAGGAAGAGCAATTTGTTAGTATACATCCGAAGTCTGATTAGTGTAATATGTAGCTAATCGGCGATCTTTGCAATGGAAGGGGAAAGGAACTGACCTTTCCTACCCCATTATCTCCTGGCCTAGTTGCTTTATAAGTGGTACCATGTTGGTATCACTTGTGTGGTTCGTAACTACTGTCTTCTGACAGTTGCGTACATAACAACTAAATTACAATAACATGTCCTACTAACAGATCAGGAGAACACTACCAGCAGGACGCACAACTAGTCTCCTGTCGGTAGAATGCGTCTTGCTTGCAAGACAGTATAATATGAAAAGTAAATATAATTAACCTGTCCTAACGGCAGGATAGAGTTCCTTTTACGAAAGCTCTTACGGAAGTACTCCCGGTAGGACATAACTCTGTACGACTGATCTTTAAGCCAAATACAGAAAAATGAAATTATTAAAAATCTTATTCATTTCATAATATAACTGGTCAGCAGATGTTATTATTAGAGCATCTAGATATTTTAATGTATTAACTAGTTAAAGCATGAAAGTAAAAAATTAAGTCTTTTAACAAGTTCGTGGAGTTAATATATGTTATGTTAACTAGTTCATGTACAAAATAACTGAACTGTATGATTTAGCAATACATAATATAGGCCTATACTGTATGGTTGGTTATATGTACCAGTATTTATAAGAATCGATATGTTTTCACATACACAAAAAACACACACACTCATATACACACACATTCTGAATCTGAAATATAGTAAGAACACAAATGTTATTTTGTTTGCAGACGATGTAATGTTGGTTATTAAAGGAAGCAGCGCTCTAGAACTAGAAAATTACGCCAATATCGAACTCCAGAAAGTATCAAGCTGGGCTCGAGAAAACAAAATCACCTTCAATGAGCAGAAATCAAAACTACTAGTCTTATCAAAAAGAAGACCAGTGATTGAACGAGAACTCAAGATAAACCTCAACAATAAACAGTTACAGCAGACAGAAAGCTTGGGCATAATTTTTGACAAAAAATTTAACTTCACACAGCATGTAGAATACGTCAGCCAAAAATGCATTAACCTTATTCATGCACTGTCCAAATCTGCTAAAATGAACTAAATAGTGATGTTTGAGAATAATATATAAAGGGGCCATACTGCCGATTTTGACATATGGGGCATCAGTGTGGGTTGAAGCCATCAACAAAAGACAAAACAAACTGAAACTACAAAGAGTCCAGAGAGTCATAAATATAAAAATAGCAAAAGCCTTTCGAAACACGTCATCCGAAGCATTATGCATCCTAACAAAAAACACACCTATATGTATAGAGATTCAGAAGCTGGCGACAGCATATGAAAGCACGAAAAGGATTCAGGAGGGAATTAATATTGACACAGTAGAGCATTACACAACATGGCCGCATCCAGCAGATAAAATCCTGATTAAAGAAAAATCAAGTCATCAAACTTACAAAGTAGACATATACACAGATGGCAGCAAGGGAGACTCGGGAGTCGGCTCAGGTATCGACATATTCACTGATCAAGAATTAGTCCATCAGCTACAATATAAACTCCACAGGCGGTGCTCGAACAACCAAGCGGAACAGTACGCCATTCTCAAAGTCCTAGAACAGCTTGAAGTACTCCAACAACTGCAGGATGTTCGAAAATCAGCAGCCATTCATACCGACAGCAGAATCACACTCGATGCCTTACGAAATTTCAATAACCATCACACCTTGATAGAACAAATTAGAAAACGGATAAGAAAACTGGAAACACTAAACTGGACTAATCACTTCGCATGGATCCGGTTGGGTTGATAAAGTTTAAGGGACGATAAAAATCATGACTTTTTCAGTGTCCTAGATTTACGGTATGTAAAGGTACAGGAAAGACTTCGTGGAGGACCCCATGCAAAATCTGTGAACCATTTCTCGCTCATTTTCAGCTTTGAATACAATGAGCTTTACAATTCAAGGCGGCGTTAAATAAAATACTATTATTAATGCTGCTGCTACTGCTCCCGTTGCAACTTTTGCTATTACTACTGCTGCTGATATTACTGCTACTGCTGCTACTACTACTGCTGCTGCTACTACTACTATTACTACTGCTACTACTATCCTACTGTTACCATTGGTATTAGTACTGCAGCCGCTATTATTACTGATGCTACTGCTGCTACTACTACTACTACTAACAATACTACTACTACTACTACTACTATTACTATTGTCACTACTATCCTTCTGCTATTACTGCTACTGCTGTTATTATTGCTACAACTATTGCTGTTGCTAATATTACTGCTGCTACTATCCTACTGTTACTACTGCTTCTGCTGCTATTGCTACTACTACAGCTGCTCTACTAAGTACTGCTACTGTTTGCTACTATTGCTACTACTTAACATGTAGGCTTTCACGGCCGGCGTCTAGTTGAAATGAAGTTTCCTGGCTAAGATGCTGTGGTCTACTGGTGAAAATATTCCCAGACGTTTCGTTTCGTCTGCCGGAGTAGCAGACGAAACGTCTAGGAATATCTTCACCAGTAGACCACGGCATCTTAGCCCAAAAACTTCATTTCAATTGCTACTACTATTACTGCTACTGCTGCTACTACTATTACTACTGCTACTACCACCCTACTGATACTACTGCTAATACTACTACTGCTGCACTACTGATATTACTACTGCTACTATTACCCTACTTCTTCTACTGCTACTGTTGCTACTACTACTGCTGCTGCTACTATTACTGCTACTACTACTACTACTATTATTACTACTGCTACTACTATCCTATTGCTACTATTGCTATTACTACTGCTGCTGCTACTATTACTGATCCTACTGCTGCTACTTCTACTACTAATACTACTATTACTACTGCTACTACTATCTTAATGCTACTATTGCTATTAGTACTGCTGCTGCTACTATTACTGATCCTACTGCTTTTACTACTACTACTACTACTACTACTACTACTATTGTCACTACTATCCTACTGCTACTGTTGGTACTATTACTGCTGCTGCAACTATCACTGCTGCTGCTGCAACTATCACTGCTACTGCTGCTACTGCTACTACTACTACTGTCACTGCTGATACTACTATTACTATTGCTACTACTATCTTACTACTACTCCTAATGCTGCTACTATTACTGCTATTGCTGCTAATACTACCGCTACTACTACTACTGATGCTGCTACTACTGCTGCTGCTGCTACTACTGCTATTATTAATAATCTATACTTTGTTATGTTTCTAATAACTCATGTAGCTATTTTTAAGCATTCACAATAGGAAACTGTTGCACTGCACACCAATTGTCTAGAGAACCAACAGGGAGTATTCTTTGGAGCATCACTGACGGATTGAATGGATGGATGGATGGATGGATGGATATATGGATGGGTGTTAGGGAATGGATGGATGGAGAGATGAATCGGTGAATGGATGAATGAAAAACGAATGAATGAGTGAATGAATGAGAAATGTTGCATCGGCTGAATATGCGAATCATATTTGGATCATCTTCTGACTCTTTTCGTTGCATTCTCAGGTTTGTCTGGGGCTAGTATTTTCAGTACGAAAGAGCATGAATTATGTATTTGGAAAAACACTTTTTGTTATCATTAGAACTCATTCTACTGGGGTCAAAGGTATAATACGCGTGTCACATGAGAGGTGTAAAGAGGATTCCACTTCTGACACACAATGTTATGTTCAAGTACGCTCAGCAGAAAATGGGACTACTCTCAGACAGAGTGCAGATGCCTTTCCAAAATGTCCTGACCGGTTGAAAGTCCTGTCACAATATATTCTAACGTGAGTTCAACAGAATCGAGTCTTCCTAGTCCATGGCTTTCACGCTTGTTTGCACGGAAAATAATTTATTAAAAACAGTTGCTCTAACGACAGTGATACCTGAGGTTCAGGGTAAGATATCATACAAGTATAGAATTACGAAATTTAAAAGGGTTATATTCAGATTTAGTAGTATCGTAGGTGTATAGTATATTCTTGTCTTCAAATCAAACTAAGTGTCACTTCCATTCGTTGTATAATAAAGCTGTCGTCCACATAGTAGATTTAATACATGGAAAGAGTCCGTCGTTCATGAAGATTGATCGTTGAAAGCAGGATTTCAAGTCCAGACCTATCTAGTATTGCAGTCTTAATTTTTCATAAATGAGAGCACGATAACTTTGTGAAGACCTCTTCTGGAAAAGTGAAAAAATTCCAGTTCAACATTTCACTGCTCTATAATCTTTTGTGTGTAGTGACAATGACACCAGTCGAGAAGAACCAGGAAATTCAGCGGTGACAATGCCTCCACAAACTGCAGATGTGGTGATACAATTACTGTTGCTCTGTTCATACAGCACTCTCCGGATCGTCATGTAAAATTATTGTTCCTTAATGATAAATCTTCTTTGCTTATTTTGGGATTCTCTTCTACTGCATGCATAATAGTCTCTTGTACGTTCGGATCCACATCCTGGTGGATTTCCCCCGATCGGCAACCACAGGCGTAAATGTTACCTTGTTCCCTAAGATGAGGATGAATTTAATCGAAGGTTTTTCTGGCTGGATACGATTGTTCTAATATACGTATTTCTCCTGAGCTTTCGCTCTACTACTGTTTTCCGAATAAAATAAAATCTTCATCTGCCAGTCCCTAATTTGAACATCTGAGGAGCATTGAATCAAACTCAGTCCATAATAAATAACTTTCCAGGAGAGAGAAAAAATTAATAACTCCCAAATCTGCAGGATATTTTTGGAATTTGTAATACCTAATTGTAGCTTATTTTGATTTCAGTTGATTTAAGGATAATATTTAACGCAAATACATGTTTTTAAATATTTGGGGAATTCCCCCTGACCTCCCAAACATTATTTTTAATATCCCTTTTATTCAAACGTAATAGAATATCAATACAAAAGAAGAATAAAAAGGAGTATAGAAATGTGAGCATTTATTATCAAAAATATTGACAGACCTTAAATTCCGTCTTCTTCTACTTAAGCAATACCCGCGTTTTCTCATTCCCTTTCATTTTCATTTTCATTGCAGAATACAGGTTCTTCATCTGGGGTCTTACCCAGAAATGTAGCTCAGTCTCACTTCACTACTTATCTCCAAACCTCTTCCTTATCTTGTTTGCGTTACTAACCCTACTTTCCAGGAGAACGGGCTGGATCTCTGGTATGTTGCTAGTTGTTTATCCACTTCTATGCAGAATGTCTCAAATTTCCGTCTGAAAAGATTTTCGATTCATTCTTGACAGAAACTATTGATATTAAAGGAGCCTATACATGATACTGACTATCTTTACTTCACCACGTGCAAGTCGCAAGGCAACGGGGTATTAAATGTCTGGATTTATCGTTTATGTGACAAATCGCATTTTGATTCTGGACTCAGCGCTTTCTGAACCAAACGTTGTATTTGAAAGCAGTTTTAATCTATAAAGGAATGTTTTACGAAACAAACTGATTGCACAGATCGATTCAGCGCTACATAAATAGGGGGATGGATTAAGGATGGACTGAGCGCCTTTTGATTCAACACCCCTCATCTGTACATGGTGTATTGTCCGCAATGGACATACGTCAGTTGAAAATGGTTTAGTTTTTGAATTATTCCATTATATATCTTAAAAGCCTTCCTAAATTAGTCAAGAGTTGTGATACCTACACAATACTCGATAGTTTTAAGTAAAACTAGTTGGATTTATGCTTTCAATTTACTTGTTCAAATATAGTATATGCTACCACGAATATGCTCAGGACCCACGCTGAGGCTATACATTCTTACCACTTTCCTCACGGTCTTCTTTCTCGTCCCTCTATTTTTGGTTTCTGCGGAAATGTATTACAAGCAAAAAGCACGTGTTGGGAATGTAGTCCACTTTCTGAAAACTTTGTCGTTATTCCTTTGTTTTATTTTTTTGGTCGCAATAAATCACAATGAAAAAAAGACGCTTATTCTTTCTTATCCTCTTGTCTCTCTATTCCTTTAGAGATTCTCCATGCAACAATGCACGAATCCCTACAATCGCACGGATTGTGAAAAATTGTTCACCGAAACCTGGGAGAAGTAAAAAAAATGCGTATAACAGTAAGAAGTGATTTAACTGGGACAGCTGTTTTTGTAGGGGATGCAGAAACGGAGAATAGACTGTGCGTCGTATCACACACACGTGGCCGGAATACCATTATAACCTGTCAAGAGAGGCGGTAACATACGACGGAGAGCATATTAGTACACAGAATTCAAATGGCTCCAGGACTTGAACACATTTACGACTGTACAGTAGGATTTTTAGCGAATCTGTAATCCAGGATGTCATTCAAATTTATAACACGAATTCATTTCCCGTATGTTTCTCAAACTGACATTTGTCTGGAAACATGTGTAACGCGTCGGTACATAACCATATTTCTCCATACATAGAAGCCTTTGTGAAATGTACAGACAAAATAAGAAATTAAGCTGTGTTAGAAAGAGTGAGTGAAGGAAGAATAGTGCTGAAAATGATCAGAAAGAGAAAAAGAGAATTGGCTGGGTCACTGGTGATGAAGAAACTGCCTACTGAAGAAGGCACGAAAGAAATGGTGAACGGGAAATAAGTTCGGGGCGGAGGAAAATATCAGACGATAGACAACATTAAGATATATATGGGTCGTATGCGGAGACTAAGAGGAAGGTGGAAAATAGGGAAGATTGGAAAATGCTGGGTAAATGTTTTAGTATGGCTTCCTCTGAAAGGGAAGAAAAAATATAGCTCCCCCCTTTTACGGATTTACAGCACTTAAAAAAAACATAATTCAGAAAAAGTGACAGGGCATTCTTAGAATCCCTATGATTGCGTGGATACGTCTTTGTTTCATTATATTTAGGGATAACTAATTAAATTAATACATTTTTAATGTACCCTCTTAAGCATAGTAGGCCTATATTATGAAATGTTCAGCTGAGTCCCCTCTTTTGCACGGAATTTTCCAGTGACGTCATAACAGCATCTGGTTATATGCAAATAAAGTTAGTTGCTTGTTATTGTTAGGTATCGCTCGTCGCTTATTCGCTTACAAGTGGATTATGCAATGGTTGACAGGTGGCAGCAGGCGTAAGTTTTGGTGTGTGCAGCATCTAGTGGAGACTTCATGAATTTCGTAAGTTTTACTCATCAATTTTATACGTTGTACACAGACAGTGCAGACATATTCACGTCAAAAAAATATCGGCCAACTGTTTCTCGTCTCATAAAGTTTCCCACTGGATGTCTCTGGGCATAAAAATTAAATTAAGACTGAAGATGACTTGAAGAACAATCTATTATTGAACGTCGGAGGCTTATTGAAGAACAAAGTAGAAACATGGAAATGCACTAGTTTTCAAATGTCGAAGCTTTTAAGAAACCTAAAAACTATCATTGATCTAACGTTAGACTTTAGTAAATAGAGATATATGTACAGTCCCCCCCCCCCCAAAAAAATGAGACAATTCTTGGCGTTGTGAAAGTTTAAGGTCTATAGCTCGGGTCACACGATATCGGCGTAACCATGCAGGAAGGCTTCTGCCAGTGCATGCGTATTTTCACTCTATTCCAAAGTACACACCAGTCAAAATGTTATCAGATATTTTCCCAATTCTTGTATAGGTCCCTGATTACGTCCCACGATACATGATATTTCATGAAAGTATAGAGGAAACCACTTATCTTAGGGGAAAAAAACAATGCGGTATGAGCAATGGCAAAGACCACAAGAACCACAAAAAGATAAAAACAATGACCACGATAAGGATCACGACAAGAACCAGGACCATGGCATGGACATTCAGAAAGATAACAAGAACCAGAATAAGGACCACGGCAAAGACAACAGCAACTAATATTATAAGGAATATGACAAGGACAAACTTTAAGGACCATAACAAGAATCACTACATGAACCAAGACAAGCGCCACGATAAGGATCACATGGAGTACACGGATCACGATAAGGACCACGACATGGAACATGATATGGATCACAAGGGGCAACAAAAGGACCACGATAAGAACTAAGACCGCAATAGGAACCAAGACCACAATAAGAGCCAAGGCCACAATAAGGATCAAGACCACAATAGAAACCATGGCAAAGACAACGAATATCACGAACAAGGCAATAAATACCACGATAAGGACCATAAAAAGATAAGAATGATAAAGATCATTACAATAAACAGGACCGTGATAAGGACCACGGCAAAGACAACGATCACGTTAACAAAAGTAACAAAGACAACAAAGACCACTAAGAGAATTAAGCGCCATGAAAAAGACAAGGAACACGGTATGGATCACTACAAATATAATGAAAATTACCACGAAATGATCACGATAAGGATCACTGTAAGGAGAATATCGATGACTACGAAATGACCACGATAAGGATCATTACAAGGACAATGACAATGACGACGATAAGAATCCCGATAAGGATCACTACAAGGACAATGACTGACCACGATAAGGATAACGATAAGGACCACAATGAGGACAACTACAAGGACAATGACAATGATTATAATAAGGACCATTATATGGACAGTGTCAATGACCATGAAAAGAAACACTATAAGGACACTACCAATTACAAAGATAGGTATCACATGGACTACAAGGACAATGGCAATGGCCACATAAGGATCACGATAAAGACCACTACAAGTGCAATGACAGTGCCCACGATAAGGACTATTGCAAGGATAATAACAATAACAATGTAAGGATCACTAAAAGGGCAATGGCAATGGCCACGATAAGTATCACGATATGGACCACCACAAGGACAATTACAATGACCACAATAAGAATCAAGATAAGGAACTGGACTACGATAAAGACTATGGAAAAAACAACAAGGACCACTATAATGATCACGAGAAAGGGAACAATGACCATTATAAGGACCACGACAAGGTTAAGATCAAGGAAAATGACGAAGACCATCTTAAAGACCATGACATGTACTACGACAAGCGCCAGGATAAAAATCACACCAAGGACCACAGCATGTATTACAAGGTACAGGATAAAGATAATGACATGAACCACAGCAAATATCACGATAAGGACTACGACATGGGCAGGATCACAAGGACGAAGAAAAGACCACGAAAAAGATAACGATAAGAAACAAGAAGACGATAAGGACCAAGACCATGATAAGAACCAAGACCATGATAAGAACCAAGATCACGATAAGGATCAAGATTACGATAAGGACCAAGACTACGACCACGATTAGGATCACGACATGGACCACGATAAGAATTACAAGGACCATGATAAGAACAACGATAAGGAAAATTGTCACGATAAGGACCATACAAGAACAAAAATACCACATTAAGACACACCACAAAGACAATGAGGAGAACTATAAGTTCATTAAATGTTAGATAGATAGATAGATAGATAGATAGATAGATAGATAGATAGATAGATAGATAGATAGATAGATAGATAGATAGATAGATAGATAGATAGATAGATAGATAGATAGATAGATAGATAGATAGATAGATAGATAGATAGATAGATAGATAGATAGATAGATAGATAGATAGATAGAACATGTACAACATGTATGGCATCAGGGCAACGAGAAAGATATCAAGGATCACGATAAGGGGCAGAACAAAACGACAAGGACTACGATAAGGATACGACGAAGAGAATAAGGCCACTATAAGGAACATGACAAAAACAAGGACCACTATAAGGATCACGAAGATAACAAAGACAAGACCACGATAAGTCTCACGACATGAACCACGACAAAGATCGCGATAAGGACCATGACATGGACGACAAGAGAATAACAATAAAGACGACGATAAGGACCACAACAAAGACAATAAGGACCATGATAAGGATCAAAGGACAAACTAAGACAAGGGCAACGGCTGAAATCATAATAAGGACCAAGATATTGGCCACGACAAACACAATAAGAAACACGATAAGAACGACGTTATGGATCACGATCACGAAAGGGACCATGAAAAACATAATGACCACGATATGGACAAAGACAAGGACAACAAGAAGTTCCATAATAAGGATCACGATATTCACCACGATAAGCACAACGATAAGAATCACGTCTAGAACCAAGATCACGATAAGGACCATGGCAAAGGTAACAAAGACGATGACTCAAAAAGAACCATGACAAGGACCACAATGAAGACAACAAAAATCGTTATGATTACCGTGGCAAGGACAAGGGCCACGATAAAGATCACGACAAAGACAACAAGGATAAAGGTAAGGACCATGGCAAAGAAAACAAGTACCACAGTAAACGCCACTATGAGCTCAACGAGAAGTACCACGATGAGCTCAACGACAAGGTTCACAACAAGCATCACAACAATGACCAAGACATGACGTAAAACAGAGATCACGACATGGACCACGAGAAGCACCATGGTCTTTATCGTAGTCACTTTCATGATTGCTGTCTTGATCCTTGTCGTGATATAGCAATTTTTTTTCAGTATTTTGGAACGGCACCTGCCTGCGGTGAGACCAAACGGCTGGGTAAACACTTGTGTCGCCACTCGTCTAGGTGGCTCAGACGGTTAATATTAAAATGTAATTATTATATTTTGCTGTTTGAAATCAGTTTTTTGATGCTTTTAAAACATTCTGAATTTCATTGTTATTATTTTAAAAAAATTACCCGATGTATAATGACATCTAAATTGTAATAATTATTTGTTAAAATATGTTGCAGTCACGCATTTTTAAATATATATTTTTTATAATTAACGCAGTCATTAACTTTATAATGCAGGGTGGCGCAGGGATGCACGAAATTTTTAATTAACGTAAATGGCACGAATAAACACAATTACAACATTATTTATTGATGGAAGTGCATGTATATAATATGCCATTTATGTTGTAATTATTACACATTGTCACTTCTAATGTTACTTATTGAAGATGACATAGGAAAGATGTGCTCCATTTCGGCGTGCACAATGTGATAGTCTTGTGTGGATACTCTGGAATGCTCGGTGTATCATCTCTCGAGGAATGCCAGTGATTTCGTCTTCAATCCTCTCTTTTAATTCAGCGATGGTTGCAGGATGTGTGCGGTACACATTGCTTTTAAGATGTCCCCACAGGAAGAAATCGCAAACACTGAGATCTGGGGTATCTCGGAGGCCATGGAATATCACCGTTACGTGATATGTCGCGCCTTTCCAAACAATTGGCGAACGGCTTCCATCGATTGTCGTGGAGTATGTTACTATGCTTGAAACATTCTT
Source organism: Periplaneta americana (assembly GCF_040183065.1). Taxonomy (NCBI): domain Eukaryota; kingdom Metazoa; phylum Arthropoda; class Insecta; order Blattodea; family Blattidae; genus Periplaneta; species Periplaneta americana. Next base: position 108,550,338 of record NC_091124.1, read on the forward strand.
TGCGCCGAGACTGCACGATCTTAACCTCGAAAATATGTGGTTTATTAAAAGTAATGTGTACCGCACACATCCTGCAACCATCGCTGAACTAAAACAAAGGATTGAAGACGAAATCACTGGCATTCCTAGAGGCATGATTCACCGAGCATTCCAGAATTTTCACACCAGGCTATCAGAATGTGTACGCCGAAATGGAGCACATCTTTCCGTTGTCATCTTCAGGAAGTAACATGACAAGTGACATTGTGTAATAATGGCAACATAAATGACATATTATATACATGCACTTCCATCAATAAATGATGTTTGTACAATGTTTATTCGTGTCATTTACGTTAATTCAAATTTTACACTTTCTCTTTTCTACTCTCTATTTATTTTTAATTTTATATTGTCTGTAACAATGATTGAAACCTTGTGTATCTGGGCTTCTAGCCTCCGATCATGCGCAGTGTCTTGTATCTGGGACTTAGAATATTCCAATCGTCTCATTTTTGGGGGGGGGGCAACTGTGCATTTTTCACATAGTTCTTGAAACGGAATTTCTGTACATATGTATGAAACGCTTCGATCTATACCGAAATTTTTGGACACAGTGAAATTTTATGGGGATTTTTTTTTTGATATAGAGATGTTTCAAAGCCGGCCGAAGTTGCAAAAGAAATAGTTAGCTTGACTTTCTTCGGAAGAGAAGTAAAGCTAAATATTTATGGAAATATACAAATTCTAATCTAAACAAAATTATCAGATAGACATTACTCTCCCTAGCAAGCTTCTTGTTGCTGATTTCTGTTACACTTTTATCGCACATGTTAATATCTCAGTTTGACAATAACAGTTCCAAAGATTTAATTTTATAATATCATACCCTTTACGTAAATAAATTGTAAACAATTACTTTTAAACCTTATAAAAATTATCATTTTCATGGATCTCGGTTTACGAATACTGGACAAATACCGGATTCTTACAACGACGAGCGGATTATGTGTCTTTCAGTTTTAATTCTTCAGTTCATTCCTATAATAGTTTATATATCTATTAGTATCCCTTATAAGAAAGTCTGGACCTATCTTCGAGAGGTAAAGGTGGAATACGAACTTTTGAAATTTCAAATAGATGGAAAGAAATCTGTTCATTAGGAATAACACACAGACACATTTAGTCCATTACTGTCTCACAAATCAAGCTCATTATTCGAAAGCGTGTTCGGTAACTAATACTTCAAAATATATGTCAGGACCTCCCTAGATTCTGCTACAGTGTGGCACCTAACAGACAGACTTCACTACCTCGAAGACAGGAGTGACAGACGAAGAAGATAATTGACAGATAAGGATATGTAGCAAGGAATGCTAGAGAAATTTCACGTTATTCCTAATTTTAGATATTATATGATACTATCGGGAGTTAATGGGCAAAACAATCTACCACTTAAAGTGGAAAATATAGATGAACGATACAAATAACTCTCTTTGGGAGGAAGCAGTATCTTTTGTTTGCAAACTTCCAAAGAGATGATCATTTTGTGCTTGCGATACTTGAGTTAAAACCAAGCTATAGAGGAAGTCTTTTACGAAAAACAGTCTTAAAAATAGATAAAACCAAGCTTGACCGTTCATTAATGGGAAGCATTTAAAACGCACGTTCTGAGAATATTATCAAACCTCCGGAACGAAATTGCATTCTTCAAACAGGATTGGCCATTAATTCCACAACCCCAGACTTATATTGTCCGCTTACAGTATAGCGCGTTAGTTAATAGAAGTTGAGAGATAATTCAATGAAAATACCTATCAGAAAGGGTTCCGATAAGCCTTGTATAATTACCGCAAAGTCTCAGCAACAAAGAGTAGGGCGTCTGTGTGTGACGAAACTCTCTGAACTGTTTAACGATGTGACACACCTGATGAGGGCGTTATCATTAAATTATCTCGTACAACCACGCATTCTGCGGCGAAACCTCAACAAAGACGGACCGATTACCTGTTCTGCAAATGAATGCCGAGTCTTTGGTGAACATAACCACCGATTTTAAGGGTCGTAATAATAGTGCCAAACAAACAGACCACACAGCATCGCTCCTTTCCATTTCAAATTTTTATTTGCTTTGGTAAGTCCTCGTTGTAATAACACACGTGACTATCAATTTATCGGATTCAGGTTCGATTCTTTAGTGAGCTAAAGAATTTTTCTCATTATTATAAAGTTCTTGTTTTGGGATGTCAACCAAACTCACGATAAGCATGCGACCAAGTAGTCCTACTGCTTTCAGTGGTTTGAAAAACCTTTTCTATGAGGGTAGGCTACACTACCCAAAGAAAAAATCATTTTAATTATCAGTAATAATAATAATAATAATAATAATAATAATAATAATACTCATCATTATCATCATCATCATCATCATCACCACCGATACCGAAAAGGTATCATGTGTTCCCTCTGACTAATGTTCGTCTGTCCACAAGAATTTCTCATAAATTATTGGACCGATTTTGTTCATAGTATCTATGGTAAGGTTTTTTTTATTGGGTTATTTTACGAAGCTCTATCAACATCTCAGGTTATTTAGCGTCTGAATGAAATGAAGGTGATAATGCCGGTGAAATGAGTCCGGGGTCCAGCACCGAAAGTTACCCAGCATTTGCTCGTATTGAGTTGAGGGAAAACCCCGGAAAAAACCTCAACCAGGTAACTTGCCCCAACCGGGATTCGAACCCGGGCCACCTGGTTTCGCGGCCAGACGCGCTGACCGTTACTCCACAAGTGTGGACTCTATGGTAAGGTTCCCCGATAAAATTCATCCCCGGAATGTCCACGAATTTAATAACTTTTTCCCTAGTTATCCTCGGATTTTCATTGTTAATTATTAATATGTTTTAATGATCCTTTCATAAATTTTACTTTTCTAGTTTTGACGCATTTTCATGATACTATACTAAATAAAACTGAAGGTGACGATGTCACTGTAGTCGAGTCTTCCGTTGTTACCAAAGTTAATAAAAAAGTTTACTCCAGAAAAGAAAATACATTTATTCCAACATACAATAAGCAACTTTTGGGCATCCTTAGAAGAAGTGTATCTTACTTCACAACATAATTCTTAGTGACTCTCATGAATATTATGAAAATGCTATTGAATATCCTAGTTCATTGGCTTATTCATTCATAAGATATCTATGAATATACGAGTATTGGTGAGACGTCCTCTAGAAAGAGAAAAAGTTGAAGAGACAGTCGGTTATTTTTGTTCAAACACAGACGGACTTGACCTGGATGAATATAATTTATATGATGAAATTTCTTGCTTGAAGATATATGTTACTTAAGATAAAATGGCAAAGAGGAATGAAGAAAATGCTCTTCATTGCTCAAAATGGAGCGGATTTTTTTTTTAATAAGAAAGCGCTTACCTGTGCACAACTTCAGAAGTTGAACAATCTCTATGTCCTAGAAGTAATGTTTCAGTGGAGAGAGTATCTTCAATGAAAATAATGTGGACATTCCAAAGATTGAGAATAAGTTTAGAAATTGCTAATGTCATGTTTGCTAACTTAACAAACTTCAACATTATCTGTCAGGAATTTGTTGAAAAATTAGGATCTAGAGAAGATCTGCTTAAAAAATACTCTCATATAAAAAACACTAGTTTAGTCTGTAAATAGATTGAGTACCAGTATCTTAATTCCTTAAATGTTCTAAAAACAGCGGCAAACTAACAGATATGTTAAAAGTATTTTTATATATTTATATCTGTCCTCGGAAATTGTGAAAAAATCTGATAAAAAAATCTGATAACCTTAATCTACGGGTAAATTTGTCCTGGAATAATGCACATGACTTCTACTACTTTTTATTAAAATAAATGGTTTTTATTTGAAAGCAAATGCACAAACTGGCGATTACGTTGAAATCGGTTCAAATTATTTTATTATTTTGTTCCTTGCATTTAATAACGAAATAAATGAAATGAGCAGCCTAGTATGATTCTAGACCGCTAAGTTTAGATGAAATTAATTATTATGTGTATAATTACTTATACTTTTCGTTGCTAATATCCTCACTAAAAATAGTATCGTGGGCATGCAAGGCCATGCAGGACAGTTACTACGCTAGCGAAAAATATCTTATTCTTAATTTTTATTACTACCCATTGTCAAATACCATTTGTTGCGCATAAGTGAAACAATTGAGTGTCAAATGTATTTTGACTTTCAAGTCACTTTTCAATGCTATTTTAGTAAATGGAAAATATGATACAAATAGCTCCCTGTAAAGCTGACTTGAATAATTTCAAGGGAAAAATTGTTTCAGGGCCGGTATGGAACCCGAGACCTTTGGGTGGGAGCGTCAACGCTCTACCGACTGAGCTACTCAGGAACTATACCAGGCTACGAATCAATTTTCCACTTATATCCACATACCTCAAGTGGGTATGTGTGCACACCAAGCTCTATGTGACTTAAATTGTGGCGCGCTCAGCCAAAGGTCTCGATTTCGATATCCGGCTGTGGAACATTTTTTCCCTTGAAATTAGAAAATATAATATCACTTGTCTCCAGTGATATAGGGCTAAAGCTCTCTTCCTTAGAGCCAAGGATTGAGGGTTTAAATGCGGCTGGAGTCGATGGATTTTTCAGGACGACGCAAAAATTCGGAGCGAAAGTCCTTAGGGAGGTTATAAACTGCGTGTCCCGTGTCAGAGTTTTCGGCACGTTGAAGATCTCCAAGCCTAAATTAGAGCCTCTGCATTAAATTTCTCCTCTCTCGCATCCTAGCAATGCCTTAGTTGCATGCTAGGTGATGTTTCAGGTGATGAGCTTACCATCTGTTCTTCTGCCCCTTGTCTGCATATGTGTAAGTAAATTCTTTGTAGGTATTGAAACTTCCGCGAGGGGGTACCTGTGTTCCGACTCCGGAACTATGGGTTAAATGAATGAATGAAATACACTGTGTCCCGTAGAATTACTACCACAAAGAAATATAAATATCTCGTCACTCAGTGAATTTAGAAATATGTTTCTCATATTGTCTTATGTAGAAATTCTCCAAGTTTGATAACAATGAAAGTTAGGACTCTAATGCACATTCGCAGGGTATGACAACACATAGAGTTAAAATGGCGGAATTCACGGTACAGCAGAAAGTGAAATGTTATTGGTTAGCCGAATTGAATTTCCCAATCAGTGCAAAGACGATTTAGGCACGAATATGATGCAAATGCTCCAGAGCGTCATACCATTGTGAAATGGTATAAAATCACTGTTGGAAACAGGCTCTGTGTTGAGGAGGAAGGGAAGCGGCAAAAAGCAGTGTCCGCAGATAAAGTTGAAGATGTTAGGCAAGCGCAGCCCAAGGAAATCAATTCGACGGGCCAGTTCGGAGCTGGGTATTCCGAAGTCGGCTGTTCACAGCATTGTTCATAAGAGATTGCGACTTAGAGCATACAAAATTCAAAAGCTACAGCTTGTGCTTCCGTCACACCTGTAACGCTGCGGAACACATGGAGGGAGATAGAATACCGTCTTGATATTGCCACCAGAGGCGCACGTATAGAGATCTATTGAAACTTGGTGAGTTTTTCTAACATAAAATCTAAGTACGGTTATTCTGTCATTATTAGTTTAGGAGATATTCAGGTTTCTTTGTGGTAGTGATTCTACGGGACACACTGTATAATAGCAGAGAGTATTACAGTGGGCTATATACTTATAGTCATTTTATGCATATTTGTGAAAATATAAAGAGATAACTTCTACCATTTTCTAAATATATGTTAGTGATTTCATTAATAATAGACATAATAATAATAATAATAATAATAATAACAATAGTAATAATTTATTTTGGCTGGTTCCAGCAGTAATATAACAACTCAGAAAATCGAGAAATAAAAATATCCGTCCAGATGATGTGTGCTTTAGCATTTGTATCTACCGCGGAAGTAATGTAATATTATGATGACGTTGCTGTGTAACATTATGATGACTTTGCTGAACACGCACCCGAAGAAATTCTTTCTGTTGCAGAGTACTTCGAAATCAATTACATTCGAGGACGACGAGCTCGAGGCCGAAGGACAGCTACTAATCCACGCTTCCCTCCCCAATTATTGTGGAATCCGTGTGATGCAGTCCTAGAGGGACACTCAAGAATGAACAACTACTTAAGTGAAAATTTTCTCAACAGGTTACAAGTGGTTGTTGGGCGACATCATCTGAGTTTTTATGCTATTCTAATGGAATTGAAAAAGGGCCAGACAGAGACAATGTTAAATCAATTAGGAGTTGCACAGAGAGTCCGAAAACCGCGGGGGGAAAAGTACGAAATTATCGAACGAGAATTTTTAAAATCCTTTCCAAATTCAGTGAATACAAAGATTCAAATGATAGGTATGTGAGATTATTTGCGTGCCATTGGATACAATATTTCCTTATAAAACCCTTAGTGATACTTCATTGTAACAGTTACAAAATCTTTAGTTTATTCAAATAAATTATTTTCTGGAAAAACTGTATTTTGGAATTTAAATATTTGTGGAGTAAATGTACTTTGGAAAAATATTAATTGGGAAAATTGTTTGTGAATTAAAGGGTTGCGGAACAACAATCTTTGGAAAAAAAGTTTTTGAAAAACTGCCTACAAATCCTTGTATTTTACTGGAAGTGCGACTCGTTGTCTTAAGCTCCAATGTCTATTGTCTTGCTATGCCACATGCCGAAGTAAATTAAACAATGCTTTATGTGAGAAAGAAAATACTATACTGTATTGCATGAGAGTCATTTTTACCAGCAGCAACAATTTAAAGGATTCAGTAAAAGACATACATAACTTGTACAGCACGGTCAGTTTATAGGGTTTAAATTTCAAAAGTTTCATGTTAGTCCGTGCAGAGGACAACAAAACATCTGCCTATGTAACAAGACAACAGAGACACTTTTTGGGACTATTTTAACGTAGCACCAATTTAATCGTGTTTAAATCAGTCAGCACAAACCTTTAATTTTTGGTTTCGTGTGCAATATGAATCTGGCTTTTTTAAATGTATTAATTAACTTTTTACAGCTTTTCTTTAGTTGTATTTTGATCTAGATAGTTTTAATGAAATCAACTTAATGATTTATCATGAACTGTAAATAATGAACATTTGTGTTATTATTCTGCAATGTTACTTAGAATCGTTAGCACATACAACAGCTTATGTAATTACCAAACGAAACGTTTTCTACATGCAAAGTCATAGAAACATCCTGTACATTATATAAATCCAACTCTTGTACTTTGGCGTGGCAAGCAATTGAAGACGGGGAAAGCGAAAATTGTTACATATTTTCAGTAATTATATAACAACATGTAAAATGATCATTACAGAACAAACTCAATTACTTAGAGAGAAAATGTTTTACTTCGTCTTTAATTTACTTCTAAGTTTGTGTTGTGTATGTTCTACAAGTACTGTTGTGTTTAGATAACTTGGTCGGTGTTGTGCGAGAACATTTGAGTAGAGGTGATTTGGAGTGAGTCAGTTTCTCAGTAGATTCAGTGGGGCAGGACAGGAAAAGGAGGAGAATTACATGCATGCTGAAGTAAATTATAGCTATATTGAACAACATTGGTGACGTATACCTTCACTCCATGGCCGATCAAAGTTTTTACACTCACTACTATCCAAACTCTCGTACTTAACACAATGCAGTAGTCTTTTTTCATTCTTCCACTCACAATAAAATGGACGGAGATATGCAATAGACAATTTGAAAAATTTAAGATATTTGCACAGATCTGTTGTTGGCTGGATTGCTGAACTCGGATAAAGTCAAGAATGGGATATTTGCATTTTGCTGCTATTTATAAGTAAAATTCGTTTATTGCATGACATTAATTAATTTATTTTGCTTTTCAATATTAAATCAACTGCTGTTCTGTTATTAAAAATCGGTTAGCCTTTTATTATTATTTGTGCTATTTTTTTGCAACAGTACGAATATTACAATACTTCTTACATAAAATGTGTAATGAAAACCAGATTTATTTCGAAAACTGGTTTATGTCAGTTGGTCTCTCATTGCAAAACCCCGCCCAAATAAACCACAATATCTTTATTGGATTCATAACGATATTAATGTCCTTGCAATAGTATACTACGAATTTGCAAGCGGAATAGAAATAAACTCTATAGAAATTGCACAGCGACTAACCCATACACCCCTTTTTCTTTGTCAGTATCATATGGACTTCTCTGGTTTACTACGCACAATGTTATGACCGGCCAATCTATCTAAACACAATAGTACTGAATTATTGACATTTGACGATGTTACGCGCCTAGATGTCGCGACATTCTTGTGTGTGTGTGTCACAAATTTATCGTGACGGAGGATTCATAGCTTTACTTTTTTTTTTTTTCTTCTTTTTGGAGCAAGCTGAAATATTTAATGTCTCATACGAAAAATTCACAGCCCTTGGTCGGGTTTGAAACCGCGATACTTGAGTCCCAAGGCAAATACGAAACCTACTAAACTACCAGAAACAGTATTACTGGATGATATGGGACAAAACTCCACTCCAGGATGAAGATTCAAGTCTTATTCTTCATATTGGAAATAGGAGATAGCCCGCTCAAGGAGAGTTGGAGAGTTCTGGGGAGAGAGTGACGCAGAACGTAATCTCAGCAGTCATTTCCCAACTCTTCCGACTCTGGAAAGCGAAACCTATTTATCACACCACTTCACAGACGGCGCACTCCTCAGTTTTCTTTCACTACTGAGAGAGAAACCGGATGAGCATGGGAAGGCTGATATTAAATTCCCTTGTTTATTAGCACGTATTAAAATGTTTATATAATCATATCACATGCATATATACCTCCACATCTTCATCTCTACGAGTTGAACTTGATTATTTAAATTGGTGACAAAGGGAAGCTCATCAGCAACAAATGTCGTTATCAATTTTATACATACAAAAATAGAAAAAAAAAAATGGATTTGAGAATCGTGGTATTTACTTTCTATAATGAATTACTGGAATAAATCTAGAGATGGGTTAGGTTATCTCCAGGACTTCATCCCCAATGACCCCCTTTGTTTACTACTTAACATCGATTACGTAACGCTATTAATTTAGTCTCGCTCGTTTCCATAAGCTCTAACAACATTGTCTCGAAACGACGTTAAGAACCGGTTTTATATTTTCCAGATCAAAAAAATTCGTGATGACCGCAGTTTTACAGAGATATCTGTCAGCGAAACAGGAGTGTTTGGCAAGAAATGTTTGGTACTTTTGTTCCGAACCCTCTTATTCACCGTAAATCGGGAGACAAGACTTTACTTCACTTCAAAAAAACAATAATTAACATTTTTTCGTCCTCCAAAGGGTTTAAAATTGTGAATCCCGGACTCGATGGCAAATAATAAAATTGTTCATAATGTATACGCTACTCTTCTACCCCATTATCTTCTGGCTTAGTTTCCTTCATAAGTGATGCCTTATGAGATTCAAACCTGTCTTCGGACAGTTGACTAACTGAACAATAGGGTGGATAAAAATGGGAATTTTTTGGTGGTAGGGGAATTCGTAGTGGAATAAGGAAAAAAGTTGTATTACGTCCAATACTTAAGCACAAAACATTTCAAATTTCTGAAAACATTTTCAGCCGAAGCGTAATGGCCTTCAATTTTTATAATTTCTGAAAAATTATTCTCATTTACTAAATAATTATTATTTAACAGCTCTCCGCTTCATATAGACTGTAACCTGAAGTTGTTATGGCTGATGTAACACTGTAAGAAGAGATAATAATAATAATAATAATAATAATAATAATAATAATAATATTATCATTATTATTATTATGATAATAATAATAATAATAATAATAATATTATTATTATTATTATTATTATTACTATTATTCTTTAGTAATGCATGTAAATTAACGTCACTCTTTTTATATTATAAATACAAATCTACTGTTGATAAATATAATCTTTTTCTTAATAATAATAATAATAATAATAATAATAATAATAATAATAATAATAATAATAGTAATAATAAGAATACAATAATAATTATTATTATTAATCTTTTACTTCCGTAAAAGATATGCGGGCCAAGAGGATAAGAAACCCCCGAAAATTGTGAAAAATAATTCTAGTATGAAATAGTTGAAAACATAGTTACGAATTCTGCGTTACAAGCAGCACCAATCCAGAAATCACTACGAGGAGGTGGTAACCAACGAGATCCATTAAGTGCCATACACTCTCTGCAAGCATAACACCAAAAATTACAAATTGACATGTTTTCGAATTTTATTTTCAGTGCATTATCAAAGGACATTTCTAGCAAATTTTCCTTCAGTTTTAAAGTAAGTTCTTGAGGAATTGAAGGCTATAGTAGTAAACTGATTTGTAATCCAATCATTAGCTTCGATCATTCATGAAACATATAAGTTTATTTTAAATTTATTTCATCTACCACCATATGGTAGTACCAGAATGACATGGTTACGTTTCTTTATGCGACATCACAGAAACGTAACCATGTCAATCAGGTACTATCATCATGTGGTAGATGAAAGAAACTCACTGTCCGATATTACCCGATGCCCGATACTACCCGACTCTCCCCTACTATATACCCGCCACTCAGTACAATATAGGAATCAAAATCTAATTTAAGTTATTCTCTACATCTACTTATATAACCCCAAAACGTTTCACTTTCATATTAATGAAAAATAGTCACATCACGGCATTAACTGCAATAATATTTGATTTCTAATAGTAATAATGTCATCAAACCACCTCAAGTTTCGTAGTTTTTAATATCCAATACACAGCTGTACCCAGAAAATTACACACCACAGAATCGAACCTGTAAATTATTTGTAGTAAGTTAAGTTTTTAATAACCAATTTAATTTGAGCTCTAAATATGTCAGCATTCTTGCAGATCATGGCCTTCGTGTAATATTGTTTACTGTAGTGTATGTTTTGTTTTATTTTGAAATGCAACACGGCCGACTTGATGCTCGCTTCGCTTCTCCTGAATGCAATTAGCTAGTTCTCAAAACTGACGACAGATGGATTTTGGAAAATAGGAAAATTATGTAGGAAAATTGACATTTCACTGAAAACTACTATTTTTCCGAAAAACTTTGGGTTCCAAGCTTCAAAATGAGGGGCCATTTATTAAAATCCGTTCAGCCGTTTTCCCGTAATTTCCATTACCAGTTCAAATTATATATATATATATATATATATATATAGATTTGTAGCATTAATACTTCACTGATTTACACACTGCTAAGTTTCCATATATCTGTTACTTAGTTTTGAATTCTGTTTGCTTTATTTCCTCTGGAAAATGGAACAAGACCTACACGTGAATGGGAGGCTTTACTTGTTTATTCATTTTTCATTTTATGGGCGTTGAGGGAACATTTTTAGTGCCTGGAAGATAATACTTTTTATTCCTCCTATCTCCTTTAAGTATTACAAACTGTTTGTGCAGTCTGTCTTTTATGTCTCTTTATATCTTTAGCTTGTCCCTGGTATACATGAGAGCGCACGTGCCGAAAATGCCACGGGACTTTGGAAATGGAAAGAAGCAATAATGGTCTCAACGTATCATCTTGAATAAGTTACAATATCATGTCTCAGAGTTTTCCATTCTCTATGGAATACAGCCCTTATTTTTAAGTCAGAATGGGTTTGAAATGTTATTCGAAAAAGGATTTCTTTATATCTTACACGAAAACCGTTAGCAGCAGGACTATAGTCTTGACTTCGGAAGTAGTAGTCAATGGGATGTATTCACGTGTACCTAATTTACGATCATCTAAATCGGTTTTTAGGCAAGAATTGAGGCGTTTAGAGTAATAACAGCAGATCTCAACCGAAGTTCATTTTGAGAAAAATTATATTTATGTTTGCTTCTAAAGCTTTGCGAATTTTAACATTAAGACTTCATTTTTTCCGAATTTGTTAAATATGGTGCTTAAAGTTTACCTGCAAATTCTTGATTATTATTTCGTTAGTAGTTCGTCTGTTTTTCTGCTGTTTCGTTATAAAGAGTATAAGAAAATTGAAAAAAGGGGTAATGATAAGTTTTCTCTATTTATATGACCTGGTACAATAATCTATGTATGATTGAATCGACAACTTTCATGTTTGCCAAGTAAATCCAAAGAGCAACAATATGAAAATTTTTGTTTTGTCCAGTAAAAGAGTTAGTGGACGCCAGCATATTGACTACAACGTCATGAAATTGTAGTGGACGTAAACAAAAGCCACATAGTTGGGATGTCATATTTGTTCACTGAGATTTTCAATATGGAATATGAGAGCATTGGTATATCTCAATTAATTTGACACTTCATCATACGAAAAGTAAATAGCAGGTGGCACAGTCGTACCCCAATCTCAAAATTCAAGGTCGGTTGCGATCTGCTGTTATTATGCTGAGCGCCTCAATTCCATTTCCTCTGCTTTCGGTTCACTGTCTCTCATTAATTAATACTCATTCTTGGTCATCCTTTGTTGAAAGATATTTATAATTTTTTCTTTCTATGCGAAGTTCATGGATTGAAATTCGGCCGATAACGATGGTATTTTAAACAGGCTATATTTTTATTTAATCGAATGGGTCGGATGGAAGTAGTTTTTCACAGCTCCAAATCACTGTCTTCGACATACAGCCTCTCCAGGAGAAGGGATTGAATGAAATTCGACGGGTGAATTGGTACGATATACTCAAATAGCTTATAAACAGTTAACGCATCATATCAGTGTACCAGTGGATCGCGCCAGACGGACTTTGTTAAATAATATCCCGTGTTAATTGCACCGATTCATGGTTGAGAGCATTGCACAGAACAATATAAACCTCCATCTTGTATCATCCAAGTGCCACCTGGTGCAATATTTTTATAAATCAAAATTATAAGAATCAAAGAAAAAGGTAACTACGCTTAAATAGAGGATGCTGGTAGAACAAGAATTTTAAATGAAAAAGTAAAAATAACTTTGGCGAAAACCGTCATCCCATAACGCGCCACTACAAGAACAGCAGAACTCTCTAGTCCGAAATAATTGAACCGGGACCTGCTCGGATTCTCGAAATTTCGGATTTAGCGGAAGAATAGGATTACAATCAGGGAAACCACACCATATCTCCTCCCAATCATTCAAAATTATCTTCTCTTCGTCAGAATATGCTGATAGATTATCATGTCATAAAAACAAGGACTAATTCATTCACTGGTAGTAAAGTTAAGTTGTATTGCATATTGGATATTTTGAATTTCTAATTACTGTAACATTAAATTGAGTTTCAGTTCAAATACTTTTTTCTTTCTCTCTCTCTATCTCTTTCTATCTCTCTTTGCATATTCGGATTAGCGAAATTCGGAGCAGCGGGGTTGTACTGTACTGAACCACTGCATTCAGAATCGGAATGATAGGCGTAACACTCTGAATTAGTGTATCAATATCTTAGTTCGGCTTCATTCGGACAGCCAGTGCTGTAGATTTGCGAAAGGTAATTTTTTTTAAACTCTAAATGAGAGGAATCGAGGAAAAATGTATTCATATTTCTCGTTTACTTCCAAATTTCACTTAGCTAATTATCATTCTCCTACATCTTCATATCATGTGTAGCAACGAATTCCGTCATTCACAGGCCTCATCTCAGAAATTTAGTTCTAGCAGAGTGTAGAGCCTTAATCGATCATATCGAACTCCCAGTAAAATACTATCGTATGTCAAAAATCACATATTAAGTTCGTAAATAATTTCCGAAACTGTTTTACTGGTTGCAGGTATGAAATTCCAATCATGGAAGAGTAAATTTTCAAAGATTTTGGTATTACAGTGGAGTCCCTTCGTTGTTTATAAATGAGGTTAAAACTATTAGCCAATAAAAGGTCATTTTACCGTCTGTATGTACTGTCCATTATATTATTGGTCTTCTGTGTCCGCCCCTATCTAGACGATGTAACCACTGCCTAACGAAGAACCAGTGAATGGTAGACAGAGAACGTGGTGTAAATAGCAGGGTGAGTACAAACACTGTATTGTCTCTAAGCGTTGGAGGCACCACGCAGCAGATTCCCTACAAGTTCCAATTTAAAGTTTTGTCTGAGTAAAGGTATTATGAAAGGGTAGGCCTATCAGTCTAAATGGCTTAAAAATCTTTTTATCGTTAATGTTAAAAAAATATTTTATTTACAGGAGTTACCAATATAATTATGTAATTACGTATTTACTTGTATGTATTATTAAAAAGTCTTCTCCTTATATTTGTATGTGTACAAATTTAGATGCTAAAATATTATGATACTTAGGGTGAACACAACAAGCATTCAGAGTGCAAATATTAATGGTCATTTCTTCCATAGAACCCACATTATTTTCAAACTTCTGAAATTGGCTATGGATTTTGAGATTCAACCAAAATTGTGCTGCATTATCAATTTTGGTTTCTGAGTAATAGTTATTCTAATTAATGTACAAAAATTGAGTCAAAAACGCTAATGTTATTCTGCACCTCATCAAGAAATTCTGCGTGATTTAGCTTATTAAGACTTCGAGAACTGGTTTTACTTATTTAAACCTATAGTCATTTCAATAAGAATTTTAATGTGATATTTATTTCTTACTTGCATTGCGGAGATCCAATGTGCAGTCGCGCGCATTGTGTAGTTGTTTCTGTGCGATGTGCAGTTCCTATTCCCCTACCTGGAGGGAGTGAATCAGCTTGGAGGGGAGCGCGAAAGAGGTGTACAGTACCTGCAGTAGCAGATAAGCATTTGTTTCAGTAATATAAATTTAGTACGAGTGCTCATTCAGCTGTGACTGTGAATGCGTTACGAAAAATAAAGAGAGCAGTCCACAGATATAATGAATAAGAGAAATCACGAATCATATAACATAATTGTTATAATGTTTTCCTCGGCCAACAATAATTGTTTTAAAATGAAAGCTTTTCATCATCTCATGTGGACTTAATAGTGTTGTGAGAATTTAGATCAGATTAGTGAAGTTCTCAAAATATGACATTCCCCTGCTCTTATTTCTTAATCAGTACCCTCACGGCAAAACAAACTTGACAATAGCGTTGTTTTGGAGTCTGTACTAACACAGCCATCAAAGGTTAGACTACTTACAACTTTCACTTGATAAACTGATAAGTGATAAGAATATTCAGTGAGGAATACATGTGAACCTATTCAAGTTGTAAGGGAACGAAGAAAGCAGGTATTTGTAAGGCGGAAAATTTTCAGGAAAAATATATAATGGCAAATTTTCCATCTCACTTCACTATAATACTGTATGTTAATATATTTACATTAATAAATCTTTAAACCGGATATAAAGAAAATGTCCTGGCTGCACTAATTGTGAACTACGCTTTTAACTCATTTCAGTAACTCTCCCAACTTCCTTATACTTGCTCTCAACGTTTTTCAAATAAACTATATGTAAATTTAAATTCAAGCTTAATTTATCCACTTTATTAATAATAATGTGAATTTATATTAACATACAGCAAGGAAATGATTTCAGTGTAAAAGCCTCACAATGTCCTACTGATGTAATTGGGAGTAAAATATTTTCTTTAACATTTGAGCACCAATGGTCCCAATAATGCTTGACGAACAATGAAAGAATATTACTTTGAAATAATTAGTACCTACTACGTAAAATGGATTACTGTGTTCGTTCTTTGTTGTCTCAAAATTACTGCAATAGGCTATTTCTATTTTCTTCAAATACTGTATTCAGGTCATGCTAATAAATGATGCTTTACAAACCACCACTTTCTGAATTATAACCGAGTAAGTCTAATGTTTCTTGTGTTACAATTGCTAAATATAGACACTGATAATAACTGTGTTTTTTTTTCCTTCTGCTAAGTGTGTTTATAATGTCCAAATGTTAATTTAATCCAACACTAGAAGCGCAGAGTAGATTCTTGTATATCCCTCCAGCTAAGAACTGGTAAGAACAGCGCCTGAATGACGCAATTTGCACAGACCGGCGATCCGCGCACATACACTGCACATTCAGCGTTTCATTTCTGGCATGCCTGGTCTACATTGTCTACGTGTTGTTTACGTGTACACGTAGACTATCAAACTTTACGCGTAGACGCACATCCCTGGGATAAATTCCACAAGGGATATAAAAAGAACTTCAGTAACCCTATATGCTGATTGTGAGTGCCAACGGAACACACGCGCTCTTAAACAGTGTTCAACCTTCAAGATTAGGGAAAGTATTATACTACTCCGCAGATGGTTGAGTGAAAGATAATGGCTTACTAATTATTCCGCGGACACAGCTGGAATCAGGAAGTTTAATTCTTATGATGTGGGAATATTATTATTATGGAAGTTCGTCAGTTTGTCGCGTTGAAGACGGATTGTTGTTAACTATGTTCCGATGGATACGGTGTGAAGAACCTAATTTTATGTCGCCAATCTGGCAATTTTACAGATAGTATGAATACTCATTATTTGCAGAATTTGCCAGTTTTATAACACTGGTATTATTTTTGTTGAAGTACAAGGTGGGGTATGAAAAATTACCTATTTTCAAGTTGGTACCAAAGATTAACCACAACAATATACATGAAATTATCTTTATTGTTGCATTGGTACATGTTTGAATTTAATATGCAACATGGTTAATTGGAGTATTCAACATCGTGTGTTTGCAGTTGAGAGTTACACGAAACATGAGAGTGTGGTGCGTGTGCAACCGTCATTTTGACGACGATTTGGAGATAACTGAGGCAGAGAACCAGTTTCAACTCGTAAAACAATTCTCTCGGATCAGGCGTAATGTAAAGAGAATTGGACCAATGAAAACTGTACGCACTCCTGAAAATATTGAAAGAGTGAGAACTTATCGAATCACAGTCTACGTCACATACTGCATCTTGGTCTTTCGTTTCATCCCTACAAAATGCAAGTTATTCAACAACTAAATGTTAACGACAAATTGAATCGCTTACATTTGTGTCGACAAAAGCAGGAATTAACTCAACAAAATCCATTACTACTGAACGTGTTAGTGATGTCTGATAAGGCTAATTTCCATGTTTCTGGATTTCTAAATAATAATCCAAGAATGAAATCTATCTTGTAATATGTATGTATGTATGTATGTATGTATGTATGTATGTATGTATGTATGTATGTATGTATGTATGTATGTATGTATGTATGTATGTATGTATGTATGTATGTATGTATGTATGTATGTATGTATGTATGTATGTATGTATGTATGTATGTATGTATGTATGTATGTATGTATGTATGTATGTATGTATATATATATATAATTTTTCTGTTCTTTTGAAAGAAAATTATTTCATTTTAAAACAGGTAGTCTCCCATGCCCCACCCTGTATATAAATTGTCTTTTTGTATAGGAAATTTATAATTTTATTCACAAACAAAGTAGCCCTATTAGCCACTTCGTTCAGCTGGTCAGTGATTAGATGTTGGCGAACTTGTTATATTTCAATGTTACAGACATAAGCCGTTGATGTGAACAGATCGGGTAGCAGAATAATGAATTGCTAATAGTTTTCAGTTCAACGTTTAACATTTATATTCATTTGCATATTAAACCAAGAACTATATGTGGTATGCATATAGTGTTTAACATTTAATTTAAACTGATTACGTGCTTTACCTTTGAGGAGTAATAAGAAAAATACTACTACTATTACTACTACTACTACTACTACTACTACTACTACTACTACTACTACTACTACTACTACTAATGATAATAATATAACTAATGGCACAGAATAAGTAGTAATACCGTATGGAAACTGTGTGTTAAAAGTACTATGACAACCTGTTACCTGCACATCACTAGCGCCTCTGTTAACGAATAGCTTTAACTACATGCTCACCATCTATTAGCTTGAGAAAATAAATAGACATATCACAAAATATGTGATAATGAATAAAAAATGCACATTATTGCATGTCTATCTTACATTTAAATAAAGGAACAGTATGGAATGCATAGAATTTTATTTGAGAATTAGCACTAACTTGAAATGCATTTAACCTGTAGGCCTAATTATATGCACTGCAGTTTATTAACTCCAAAATAATGCATTAAAAGGTTAATATCACTGCTATTGAATAATTTCAAGGGAAAAATTATTCCGGGGCCAGGTTTCGAACCCGGGACCTTTGATTGAACGTGCTAACGCTCTACCGACTGAGCTACCCAGGAACACACCGGGTACTAGCTCAATTTTTCCCCTATGCATCCACATACCTCAAGCGGCCTGACAACAAGCCAGAGACGCAACATTGAGAGCACACAACCTCCGTGTGACTTGAGGTATGTGAATATAAATGGGAAAAATTGTGCCGTTGTCTGCTACGTTCTTGGGTAGCTCAGTCATTAGAGCGTTTACGCACTCAGCCGAAGGCTCCGGAACAAATTTTGCCTTGAAATTATTCAAATCAGCTTCACAGGGAGCTATACCTAAAAGCCAAATTTGCATCACTGCTTTTATTAAAAAAAGATACATTAACAGAATAGAATTATCATTAAATAGTAAAGTCAATTTAAGGACATGAACACAAAATGGGTGATTACCTATAGGTCTACTGTGATATTACTAATTAATTTATAAACTGAAATTCACAGTTGTAACCTGAGAGCTTGGAAATTTTAAAGCCAAGTAAAAATTTAGAATTTCTAATAACTTATAAAAGCCGCGTATTCAACTGACCAAATTTGGAAAATATAAAGATAGTACAGAATGCACTGTTACGAAAGGCCTTTTTACCAATGTTAAGCAGAAAAAAAAATAGAAAATACAGACGTCCAAGAACACCGCTTTCACTTAAACACGCCTTAATACCTATGGTTTATATCTTGTGTGCATAGCTTCTTTGGGTATGTTAATAGGTCGTTGACAATTGTTGAGATTCTGTTTCTGTATCTAATGTGTGTTATAGGCACCGTGGAAGGTACGCGATCCTGGAACTAAACATAGGAGAGGCATCGCACCGACAATATATTTGTGGTCTAACATTGCAGCTCTTGTAATGAATAGAGAGCAAAAAACCTGTAAAAGAAATATTAATATTGTGTAATGAATTGTTCTAGTAAAAACAATAATAGGCATACAGATGTTGTAGTGTTTTACACATTTCCTACAAAAAGCACAGAAGTAGAACGAAGCAAAGTGTGAATACGGACTGTAAATTACATACAGTATTATTGCCAACTCTGATTTTTCCAATCAGTTTTTGTTTAAAATGAATAATCTAAACCAAACTTGGGAGCTAAAGGGGTCGTGAGATGATTTACAAATGAAACAAAAATCGCCTTTAACATACACTTACTATGTGTGTTCAGGAACAAACAAAATTCAACATAAAAAGTTTCAGTAGTTAAGCTATACAGTAAAGTGAAACTAATTTTATTAATCCCTGTTTTTCAGAAACTATCTCTTAAATCTGGACTCTGTATTCGATACATATATAAAGTGATATCACTTTCAAATTCAATTATATTTCTCGTCTTTGTTTTGATGTCTATCATAGACGAGAAGCTTGTTTTGCATAACTGTCAGTCTACAAATATCATAAGTTTGAGCTTCTTTTGAAAGCTCGAGGTTTTAATGCATTCTTTTCATCCACAACTACTCTACATATTGCGAAAAAGCTTACTTCAACAAGCTATCAGTAGGTACATACATATTCTATTTTTTTTTTTTAATTGTAGCTAGTTGATGAATTTATCATCATCTGTGATTGTCGCATTGTTTTGAGTGTCTTCCAACAAAGACTCAAAAACCTGTTGTTTAGATTGTGTAAACTTAATTATGGTTGTTCTTTGGTGGTTTCCATTAATTTTGAGTAAAATTATCGTTGTTTTCGAGTTATCAGAGATTTTTTTTTCGAATGGGATTAAGTAACCTACCTGTTCGGTAGAGGGAGGTCGCACACAGTACTCTCGATCAAAAATGGGTCGCACCTTCATAAAGTTTGGGAATCACTGATACAAAATATTGTACTAAATTGTTACGATGTCAGTCCCTTATTCTTATAGGTATGATGCTTAATGTCATTAATTATAATGTAAAATATATTTTTTCTATTCCTGATGGATCACAATGCGAACCAAATAAAAGTTCAAGAATATGCAGAGTCCACTTTGTTGGATACAGTCGGTGTGGTCACCTCCAAAACCTTATCTTTGAGGCCACCATAATTTCAGAAATTTACATGCAGTAAGTATTTCATTACACGATTCAAGAGGCTTGTGGAAATAAATAAACTTCAATTTGGACAAATGAATTAGTTTCGAAATAATAAAATAAATGCATTCACAAATAAATTTATAACTGGGGCAATTATTATTACATTTCAATTTGTATAACACACTGTTAGGTATTTGTCGCTTGTTTTTATTGTTTAAGTATTACTGTAATGAGTTCTGTAGACTTGCAGACTCTCATTCAATCCTGAACAGATGGAAAAACTACTTTGGGCAACTACTAAATATACATAGGCCAAATAGAAATGATCGGGACGAAATTGAAATACAAACTGCTGAGCCATTTATACCCGAACCCACACTTTCATAAGTTGAAATTGCAATAGAAAATCTGAAAAATTATAAGTCTCCAGGTATCGATCAAATTCCAGCAGAATTAATACAAGAGGGTGGAAGCGCATTGTCTAACGAAACTTATAAGCTTGTACTTGCTATTTGGGAAAAGGAAATTGTACCAGAACAATGGAAGGAGTTCATAATCATACCTGTCCTTAAGAAGGGGGACAAGACTGTAGTAACTTTCGAGGAATATCACTTTTGTTGACGTCGTACAACGTTTTGTCCAATATACTTTTGAGAAGATTAACTCCATATGTAGATGAAATTATTGGGGATCATTAGTATGGTTTTAGGCGTAATAGATCAACTATTGATAAGATATTTTGTATTCGACAGATATTGGAGAAAAAATGGGAGTATAAGTGCATCAGTTATTCATAGATTTCAAAAAGGCATATGACTCGGTTAAGAGAGAAGTTTTATGTAATAGTCTTATTGAATTTGGTATTCCCAAGAAACTAGTCCGATTAATTAAATTGTGTATCAGTGAAATGTACAGCAGAGTGCGTATAGGTCAGTTTCTGTCAGATGCGTTTCCAATTTACTGCGTGCTAAAGCAAGGAGATGCACTGTCACCTTTACTTTTTAACTTTGCTCTAGACTCTAGAGTATGTCATTAGGAAAGTCCAGGATAAGAGAAAGGGTTTGGAATTGAACGAGTTACATCAGCTTCTTGTCTATGCGGATGACGTGAATATGTTAGGAGAAAATCCACGAACGATTAGGGAAAATACGGGAATTTTACTTGAAGCAAGAAAAGAGATAGGTTTGGAAGTAAATCCCGAAAAGACAAAGTATATGATTATGTCTCGTGACGAGAATATTGTACGAAATGGAAATATAAAAATTGGAAATTTATCCTTTGAAGAGGTAGAAAAATGCAAATACCTGGGAGCAACAGTAACAAATATAAATAAAATAAAATCTGTATGGTTGTGAAACTTGGACTCTCACTCTGAGAGAGGAACATAGGTTCAGGGTGTTTGAGAATAAGGTGCTTAGGAAAATATTTGGGGCTAAGCGGGATGAAGTTACAGGAGAATGGAGAAAGTTACACAACACAGAACTGCACGCATTGTATTCTTCACCTGACATAATTAGGAACATTAAATCCAGACGTTTGAGATGGGCAGGGCATGTAGCACGTATGGGCGAATCCAGAAATGCATATAGAGTGTTAGTTGGGAGACCGGAGGGAAAAAGACCTTTAGGGAGGCCGAGACGTAGATGGGAGGATAATATTAAACTGGATTTGAGGGAGTTGGGGTATGATGATAGAGACTGGATTAATCTTGCACAGGATAGGGACCGATGGCGGGCTTATGTGAGGGCGGCAATGAACCTTCGGGTTCCTTAAAAGCCATTTGTAAGTAAGTAAGTAAGTATGAAAAATAAATAATTTATTTAATTAATCTGGCAGAGCTAAGGCCAATAGGCCTTCTCTTCCGCCCAGCCAGACTCTAATTCTAATTCAATACATTTGGTTACATAGTTATTACATTAATATCTAGACCATAAAACAACATGAAAGTAAATAATGAAAGTTGGATAAGTAATGTTAGTGTGACAATAATAAACATTGGTAAGAAATAGTGATGATGATGATGATGTTGATAATAATAATAATAATAATAATAATAATAATAATAATAATAATAATGAGATAATTTAAATATTTATTCTGTGATATATATAAAACCATTAAACATTGAGAAACCTGAAACAGCTATTATTGTTAACAAGAATTGTTAGAAAAATATTTCGTTAGTATATTCTTAAATTAGTTTGATGTCTGACAGTCTCTGACATTACTCGGTAGGGAAGTCCAAAGCCGAGGAACACCCACAGTGAAAGAAGATGAACATGAGAATGTTCGGTGGGAGGGAATGGATAGTATTGAGGAATGTTGTGATCGTGTGTCTAGGTTATGATGGGTGGATAAATTTTGAAAACGAGATGCAAGATAGACAGGAGTGAAGAAATGCAATATGTGAAAGAGAAGGGAAAGACAGTGGATTTTCCTACAATCTTCTAAACGGAGCCAGAACAACATTTTGAGGGATGGTGTTACGTGATCAGCCCGGCGAATATTGCAGACGAAACGGACGCACATATTATGAACACGTTGTAGTCTCTGCGCCGAAGTAACGCTTAGAACAGTAAACACAATATCACAGTAATCGAAGTGAGGCATCACGAGTGTTTGCACTAACCTTTTTTGTCATGGAAAAGGGTAGAAAATTCTTCAATCGCCTAAACGAGTGGATAAATGAGAATACTTTTTTGCAGGTTTCTGCAACTTGAAGGTTCCAATTAAAACTTTTATCCATATGAATACCTAGATTCTTTACTGATTCACTGAACGGAATTTCGGTGTAGTATATTTTAATCGGGAACAAATTTGGTATGGTAATAGTGCTTAACAAACGTGAATGGCCCACAATGATTGACTGTGATTTTTCTGGATTTAGTTTAAATCGGAATTTCCGTGTCCATATCCAAATTGAGTCGACATCATCATTAATTTTAGTTATTGCATCATTTATTTCGTCGGTGTGGAATTTTATGTATATTTGAAGATGGTCTGCATAGAGATGGTGTTGGCAGTACTTCAGAGGTTCTGATATGTCGTTGATAGAAATTATAAATAGTAAATGGCCAAGAACTGATCTCTGTGGGATCCCTGACTTCACGGCCTGCCAAGAGAAAGAACGATTTCCAGCTATTACACTTTGTTGGCGGCCATTAAGGTAAGAGGCAAACCACAGGACAACGTGCTCTTCTAGGTGTAGTCTTCTGAGTTTCTATATTAACAAGCCAATGTATACAGAAACGAAACCTTTGCTGAAGTCAAGTAAAGTCATTATGTCAATTTACGTTGATACTCGGAAGAAAATGAAACACAGAATAAATATGGGAAATACCTGTTATTATTCGGCTGAGAAGCTTTTATCATCCAGTCTGCTGTAAAAAAATCTGAAAGTTAGAATTTATAAAACAGTTATATTACCGGTTGTTCTTTATGGTTGTGAAACTTGGACTCTCACTTTCAGAGAGGAACAGGGGTTAAGGGTGTTTGAGAATACGGTGCTTAGAAAATATTTGGGGCTAAGAGGGATGAACTTACAGGAGAATGGAGAAAATTACACAACACAGAACTGCACTCATTGTATTCCTCACCTGACATAATTAGGAACATTAAATCCAGACGTTTAAGATGGGCAGGGCATGTAGCACGTATGGGAGAATCCAGAAATGCATATAGAGTGTTAGTTGGCAGACCGGAGGGAAAAAGACCTTTAGGGAGACCGAGACGTAGATGGGAAGATAATATTAAAATGGGTTTGAGGGAGATGGTGTATGATGATAGAGACTGGATTAATCTTGCTCAGGATAGGGACAAATGGCGGGCTTATGTGAGGGAGATAATGAACCTCCGGGTTCCTTAAAAGCCAGTAAGTAAGTAAGTAAGTAAGTAAGTAAGTAGGTAAGTAAGTAAGTAAGTAAGTAAGTAAGTAAGTGTTCTATATACTAGGCCTACAGTAAATTTCAATTTTCTGAGTGATGATGCAAATTTGTGTGTTTTGTTGTTATAATTTATTTTACTTTTGTGTATGTTTATAATTGACGAAGTATATAATTATGTCTCGTCAGCAGAATATTGTACGAAATGGAAATATAAAAGTTGGAAATTCATCCTTTGAAGAGGTAGAAAAATTCAAATACCTTGGAGCAACAGTAACAAATATAAGCTATACTCGGGAGGAAATTAAACGCAGAATAAATTTGTAAATATATAAATATGTGACGTTGTCAGACTGTAATCCATTCCTTAGTTTTTGCAGCATAGCACAAAGATCGTTCAGAGTCTGCTTTCAACTTGAAACAGGTACATGTTATCTAATTTTAACTTAACATTAATATTGTACACAATATACAACGAAACAAACCAAAACATAATTTAATGAGTCTGTTGATGCGTGGATCAGAAATGCACACTCAGAGATAGAAAACTGTAATGAAGGTGATTGGCTGTTACAGTCACATGACTCTCAGCAATACACGGCGAAAACTAGTTTATCGACCGTCGTTGGTGTCAAGCGTCATTGGCGTCAAGTATATTGTCCATCAGCAGTGAGAATTGTTCTTCCTTCCGTAGGTCATGCGATGCAGGGAGAATATTTTGCTAGCAAGTGGATACTATCATTATGACTGGATGGCGAAGAAACAAACCTATCTATCATATTCAAATATACATCAGATACTACCGCGTACATTATTTAATTTATTTTGTCGTGTAACGAGATAACATGTGATCCCTGAGGTTGCGCTCTATCTTGGGTTCCGATGCTTCTACAACCGGTTACATGGTTTATTTTTTTCTGTAGTTCTCTGACTGTAAGCCTAATGTCCATAAACCTATAATCCCTTAGCGAATTTTCGGACCCAACTCGCCAAGTCTCATTTTACTATCACCAATCCCACAGAAGCTAGGTATATAACAGCATAGTTGATACAGATAAAAAAGTGTTAGTGAAATTATCTTTCTGATTGAATAGTAGTATAGTCACGTCCCGCCTCTAGTTCTGTTCAGACAGCTCTCGTGGCTGGGGGATAGCATGGGACAGACTATACTTTAGACTTAAGTTTCGGTATTAGAGCTTGAATTGGCAGCAAGGTTTTTGTAGGCCACTTTTACTTTAAAGTAGTTATCTGTGTAAAGACTTTCAAAGGGGTATCGGCCTGATGTCGTGGAAGGTTCCTCTGAATCGTGAATCATTAATTCATAATCGTACAGAGGCAGCTTAGAGAAGACGCCTAACGCCTGCCTCCCGCTCCATTAACACCTTTAGACGAGGGAGATTTTGTTGAAACTTGTTTAAGTAACTTGCTCCCAACACGTTTATAACTTGAGGAGCAGAAAAGAGAGCATTGCAAATTTAACTGAGAGTGAAAACGAGTAAAACTTACTTGAACTTTGTAGCCTGTTCTCTCGCTTTGTATAAGTGGTACGTATGTCACTGACAGCTGAATTTGTTGTTTTCATTCGAAAATCCATCGAAGTTCTCAACAAATTCATATTTACTCGATCTCATTCCTCTGAAAGAAAATACAACATGACGAAGTCTATTCGAAATACTATGCTGTACGGTACAGGAAAATTATTTAGATTTGGGAAAAGAAGTGTCTCTTGCAACAGATGAGATTGCAGACTATAACTCGAAAAAAGGGGGGTTTGATAGGTAGGTTAAAGATTTACTTGAAGAAACTAAGAATAAAACAGTATTACAATGTTTCCTTTGTATTCTACACCAGGAAGCACTCTGGACTGAAGCATTAAATATTCATTATGTTATGGCTGTGATTATAACACAAAGAACAAAATTAAGACTGTCTCTTAAACACTGCCATTTTTTAAGTTTGTTACAAGATTTAGGCAACTAGGCTTGACATATCGAGGACTGGACTCGGAACGAATCCTTGCAACTAAGCTTGCATTGCCCCATTTTGCGGCTGTATATGCGATGATTGTCCAACTCGACAAATGATCCAGGTGACAGTTGTGAATTCGATGTAGACAGATGGAACATCGTACCTTAGCCCCGACAAAGTCAGGTCCCATCCTGATAAGTCGCAGGGCCCGGAGTTACAAGCCCTTCTTGTATCAGCATAGGAAATCTGTATTACCCTCAGGCATGCAAAAAATCTTGCAGTTGTATGAATTGAGGATTTCCCGGCGTTTGATGTAGAATAACTCTTCTCGAGTTCTCAGCCAGGTGAGTTGGAGATTTGTTACCAAGCTTTCGACGTTTAGCTCTACCATCTTCTTCAGGGAATGCCATCTTCATTCCCCAATAACTACTCTATATAATAATAATAATAATAATAATAATAATAATAATAATAATAACAATAATAATAAATTTGTCCCGCGCCATGGCGCCGTGGTCTAAGGCACTCTGCCTAGGACTCGCGTTACAGAATGCGTGCTAGTTCGAGTCCTCATGGAGGAAAAAATTTTCTTATGAAATTTCGGCCAGTGTATGGGACTGTGCTCACCCAGCATCGTGATGCACTTGGAGAGCTACGATAGGTAGCGAAATCCGATTACGCAAACCAGCTATAACGGCTGGGGGGGGGGGCTCATCGTGCTAACCACACGATACCTCCATTCTGGTTGGATGATAGTCCATCCCTGCTTCGGCATGTGGCCGTGAGGCCAGCAGCCTGTTGGTAGGTCTTGGCCCTTCATGGGTTGTAGCGCCACGGATTATTATAAATAATAAATTTATTTTGCATACAACAGCAATCATAGTCTAATTTGTTATATAATTGCAATGCAGTTTGGGTGTACGAAGGTAGAAGAAAACGTAGTTTGGGCGTACGCTAGCAAACAAGATTGAATACCACTGTACTAGACGATATATAGACCTACTCTATTGGGGAAACTGCATGGAATGATTTATAGAGTACAGGGTCTCTGGAATATAATCTGGGGGGCTCACAACCAGAGTGGACCAAGTCCACTTTTGGTCGGTGTGGATTAATACAATCTCGGATGAAGAAAACTTAGATTTATTCATTGCCATAACAAACAAAGTTCATAACTCATTTCTTACTCCACAGAGAGCAGCATTTCCTATGGAAGGTGAATATTGCTAAGCGGGAGCCAGGAACTTTGAGACTCAATATCTCAGAACTACTCCAGATGAACTTGGTCCACTCTGGTTGTGAACCCCCCATATAAGCGACAGGTACTGGTAAAAGCTTCTTAAATGTTCGTACATCTGTGGTAAACATGAATGATATGACGTCGTAACGCTTTCCTGAGCGGGAAAATATTGATACCAATCTCACGCAATTTGAAGGAAATGTCTCCTTATTTATTGTTGCTAGATATGAAGAGACTTAGATAATTATAGAGTAAGTGTGCCATTTACTGAAAATAATTTTGCTCAAATAAATACCGCGCAATAAATAGTTCATTAAGTCTTATGGCTGACCGAACTCAAATCTGCGATCCTCGTTCAGCGACAGTTTAAGCGACAACACAGGCGGTGGTTTACGGAGCCCGATAATGTGTAGGGAAGGAAAGAATAGTGAGACCGAAGAAATTGCAAGAGTATATGGAAAGGATTCGACAGTCCTGTCCGCTGAGTTGTTGAAAGTGGATCTCGTGTCGTAGCCGACCAATGTTGGCAACACATGGATTGTATCCCCGTCAGTCTAACACCTGGAAATCCGTCAGAATCAGTCAAAATTAAAAAAAGAAGGAAATAAGGACCACTCAATATATCACCAACAAATAAAAGCAAACCTTTCTTATCAATTTTGATTAAAATAATAATAATAATTCATCCACATCATCTGCCTCTAGTTCTGCAGTTGATGTGCTTTGTTGTCTACGCTCCCCCAAAGAAAGCAATTAAAAATGACAGCAGCCAGTAAAAAAAAAAAAAGAAAAAAAAAAAGAAAAAAAAAACGATTTAAATTGTAATTCCCGACAGAAAACCCGTCGCCCATCAAAGCCATTCTTTTCCCGTCCGCTACATTGAAATTAAGTCACTTTTGACGGAATTTCCGTCCAGTTGGCAACACTGTAGCCGACAATAGAATTTGACTAAGTCAACTGTATTATACGGGACTCACCTCTGAAGAATGCGAAAAGAATGCATCAAAATTGTTATTCACTCCATAGCTACTTGAAACCACGCCCCTAGTCGCCAGCTTCCGAACTGATAACGTCCACAGTACAAGCTTCATAAGAACAGTAACGAATTACTATACTTGTATTAACTCCTGTGGTAGCTGAATGGTCAGACCTTCAGCCTATCAACCCCTCTTATCAGTTCGACTACTTCCCGCTTTCTCTGTGATATTCCCCTCCGGTCAGGGCCACTGAGCTCAGTCTCACACTGTACACGACATTGCGTCACAAGGAAGACAAAAATTCCATACCTAAAAAATTCTGCGTTCGTGGCAGCCGACCGATAGGCCTAGGAGAACTGGATTTGTTCCCGAAATACTCGGATGATTTGTTGAAACTAGGTTCCTTGGACATCTCTTCGAAAATACGAAGGTACAAAATCCACACGCTATCCAGGAAACATCGAAAATTTTCTGAACTGAATTTATGGTGTCAATTAATGTTAGGCCTAAATGTAATTGTTGGGTAAATTTTTGGGGGAAAATAACTGTAGTTACACTAATGTAGACATGCTTCAACATGCTAAAGTTGACGAAATGAGAGTCACTGAACCACAAATCACTTATCAGCATGACGAAGCACCACCACATCGTGCGTATGCTGCGCATGATATTCTATCTAAGTAATACATTTCCGGATTTCGATGAATTAAAAAAAAAAGTTCAATTCTGTGGCCGGTGAGAAGTCCAACACTTGAAAAAATGTAATGAGCAATTAAAGTTTTACATCAACTAAGGGACAGAATTATAGAAGGAATTGCAGAATTTACGCAAGATGTTCTTGATCAAGTGTGGACGGAAGCTGAATTCCGTTCGACCGGCGTGTGCCGTGCTCATAATAGGGCACGTTGAAATATACTAAATAAGCTACGAAATTGTTTTCAATGCTGATTTTTATTAAACATTCACACCAATAAACTATTGTGTTTATGTCATTCATTTAATTTATCCAAATTCTTCCATTCATTCACGGACACTCTGCATATTGCGTATAACATGAAGAAAGTTTCGCTTTTGCTATGAATGCAAGTTAGAAGGTATCCTGTTTTATACCTTTAAATCTAACGACTTCATTAGAACATATGAAATAAAAAAATCAATCAGAAAATGTAACATGCACAATGAATATACTAGGTTAAATTTGTAACAAAGCTTAAGGATCTAATCCCAGAACGAGGCAATGTGGTGGAAACTTTGGTGTAGTTGAAACTTGTAACATATCTGCAGAGTATTGTAGTGACTTGTAACGGTTAGCGACATAATCTCTATCAAACCAAAAAGCACCTGGCATTCCTAGTTCACTGATTGTTAATGAGGATAAAACTTCAGGAAGCAGCAAGAGCAGAAATAGGACGACAAAGAGGGCAAGGTAGAAGAGAAGGGGAAGCAAACAGAGCCTGAAGTTTCCCATCCCAACCTGTCTACGAGAACAGAGTAATCTCATGTCTAGTGAACTATATCGCACATGCAAAGGTTGGCCTTGGGTAACACTTACTGCTGAGATGTTCAATGCCGCTCCCCACTGCCTTGGACTAAATACTATATTGTGTAGTGTGCCAAGTTTGCAACACGTTGAATTATATATCTGTCATTTCCCTATTTCAGACACTTGGCTTTCATAGCTACGGGGGGCTGGAAAATGCATTAGAGTTAATATAAACCAACTAGCCGGTGGAAACTAAATCCCCCCTCCACACGCTTTCTTGACATGTGTACACATGCAAATCAACAGTATTTCCATTAAGGAAGGAAGGTGTTTATTGCTAACAAGTTATAAAAGATGAAAGATTAATTAAGTCTGTTTGTAAAACATCTATCCTCTGTAATATTTGAAACGAGTGCTATAAAATCACCGAAAAAAAAAAAAAAAACTTTTCAAAATTACAGCGAATAATAAATATTCAGAACAATAGTTGTACACATTTATGAATATTTTATATAGCAAAAACCATGGTTAGTTGGCTTCCATGTCCAACACATGATTAGGGAATTATTAGCTCTCTGATGTCCATTTTTAATACGTCCACAGGGCACCGTTGGTTTAGACTACGAACGACGCGTAAGATTTTGTAATCAACAAGTACTTAATCTTCTCCACCAGAGACTTCTACAATTTTATCCTGATGACATCTGCCATC
This sequence comes from Periplaneta americana, assembly GCF_040183065.1. NCBI lineage: Eukaryota > Metazoa > Arthropoda > Insecta > Blattodea > Blattidae > Periplaneta > Periplaneta americana. The sequence continues at coordinate 108,580,866 of NC_091124.1, forward strand.
AAGACTTAAGAAAGCAGTAATAGTGAAATAGGATGTAGAGTTGTGCCTTTAATTTCCTTTATTCATGAAAAAAGAATTTCCATTCAGTAAATATGCCACTTGGGACCAATGGTCTTACTTTCTTATCATGATTTTCCCTCCTACAATTCTTCATTCTCTGTCGAGATTGAGCCCATGGCATTTGGGTCTAGAGCAGTGGTTTCCAAACTGTGGGTTGCGACCTCAAGGGGGGTCGTGTAAATAGTTGAGCGGGTCGCGAGATGATTTGCAAAATAAAACAAATTCGCCTAATTAACTAACATATATTTATGATGTATTCAAAAACATAAGCATAAACAAGGTTGAACATAAAAATAAAAAATACTAGAGTTGTTATAAAGTAAACAAGTAATCAATTCTATAAATGTTCCTGCTTTTTAGAAAGTAGCTTCTCAAATGTGAACTCTGTATTCGACTCAAGTTCAAGAAAATTTATCGTTTTTTGTGACGATCATAGGCGACAAATATGAGGTTGAAAATGCTGTAAAAATTTAAGAGCTTGGAGTATTCTTGCATTCATTTGTCCGAAACTGGTCTACTCTCTGCAGAAAAAGGTATATATATATATATATATATATATATATATATATATAGTTTCAACAAGCCCCATGGGTGGGCAACTCGTACTCTCAAACTGTCAACACAACCTCAGTCAGATGGAATGAACTTTGTTCTAGCTGTAGTGTCTGTACGCAGTTCTTGCAAGACGTAAGTTCACTCGAGTCTGCAGTAAGTGGCGGCTCGTTATGAATGAAACAATAAAATCCGATCAGATCGTTTTCCTTTTATTCACAAATGAGAAAAAGGTACTTTTGTGTTGAAAAGGAAGGTATAGCTACGTATCTTATATTATGTTCCACTACACTTTTTATGTATACCATTTTTATATCAGAAGACATTTCACAAACAAACATGGCGAAAATTTTGGTAAAGTCATACTGTATGGATCTGCAAGAGAGAAAGTTTTAGAATAGCTAAAGGGAAAAATGGGATATCAAGAAGGTGAGACCGATATCACATGTCGTCAGCACATTATGCGTGAGAGTTACAGAATCTTGCGACATATGATCGACCAGCTACGAGTACATTTTGTAGATATAGTATATTTAAAATGAGGCAGTATCAAGCGGAACATAAACAACTTTCCACTTTCCTTCTCTAGAAACTGTAGTGAAGGGTGATGAAGAAAATCTTATCAAATATAGGGCTCTTCTTCAAGACGTTACAACAGAATTCACTGATCGATTTCGAGAGAAAGTGAAAACGGGCAAGGAATGGAGTGTTTCTGCAATCCTTTTGGCTTGCAGGCGCTAGAAGCTTCAGAAGGTTTGGAGCTTGAATTGATAAATCTACAGAACAGCACGCCGCTTAGAGTTTCGGTGAAATTAGGAATTTAACTGCTCGCTATGCTGCCTAAGTCAGAATTTACAATCTACGCTTATTTGCCTCCTATCTAGTAACCATATTTGCTTCCAAATAATGCTTTCAAATTTGAACTAAATTTTAATGCAAGGAAGAACTGTGAAAACTCTAAACGTACAGAAAAATCTCACGTATAAGTTTATTTCATTTTCCGTGATATGTAAATCAATTACTTCCTTGAATTTGTGACTGCTTAGGAATATAGGATGAGTTTAGGTGTTCTTGTCACACTTTTTTGAAATAGGTACGTTTCGTCGCACTTTATATTTCGTCACATCATCTTTTGTCACGCATTACACTTTAGTCACAGGCCTACGATATCACACATTAGTTTCTGACACACTTCATTTTAAGTTTCTTTACTTGAAGTATAATTGCAACAATTACTAATTAATTACGATATATTGTTATGCATTACCAAGGTTATGGAATACATTTTTAGGTGATAATAAAAATTTTTCCAGTTATGTCTGATAACAAACGTTTCGGGAAAACTAAACGTGGAAAGGAGAAGTTAATTCATGGAGGATTTCTGTATACATTGCACAGAGTGCAAAAGAATGATGTTGTATGGAGATGTGACCAGCGGGACGGCTGTTCGTCTACAATAATTGGAATAGCATTTGTTCCCGAGGAAGACGTCGTCTCCGCTTTCGAACTGCTAAAAGATACCATACCAGACAACCTTGTTAATCTCTTCGACTATGTCGAACACAACTATGTAAGAGGACGAATTTGTGGCAGAAGAAAGCAGGTGCCTATATTTCCTCCATCCACCTGGAATTGTTACATTCGAACGCTAGAAAATCTCCCAAGGACCACTAACATTTGTGAGGCCTGGCACTGACGTCTTAACACACTAATCGGAAAGTTTCATCCACCATTTTACCATGTTCTCGAATCGCTGCTGGCTGAAACTGCAAAAATTCACAACGATATTGAAAAATTGGAAGGTGGACAGTCGCCACCACGTAAAAGAAAAAGAATATACAGATCTCTATACAAGATTATCACGAATTGTAGAAAGATATCAGGAATATAAAGCCGATGAGAATGTCCTAGATTACTATGGAGCAATTGGGCATTGTGTCGCTGGAAACTTTGGTTAAATTACTTATTTTGAATATATGCACTAACTTCGGGTTGATGAGTATTCAATAAATAATAGTGAAAGTAATATTAGGTAGTACATTCAATATTATGACGAAACATATCCACTCTGGCGCAAAGGTACGTATGACGAAATGCAATCTGTGGCAAAACATTTCCATATGACGAAAAAGTCTGTGACGGAATGGCCGTGACGAAACATACCGTTGGCGAAAGCACCGGTTACGAATACGCCGGATCCCATATAAGATAATATCTTCTGAAAATAGAAGCATAGGCTACTCTATTGTATAAGCACTTGTAAGCTCACACGTTCTATGTTTCAAATAAGACAATTATTAACAAATAGTGTAATAATAAATAAGTGCTGCAGTTACCGGTGTATTTGTTGCAGCTTGAAAAGATTGTGTTCAATTTATGTTTTCAGTACTACATAATATCTTGTTCTAATTAAGAAAGCTTGGCAACAATATGATTTTAGTATTTGTGTGTTTAGCTACAGTTTGCATAAAAATATTATAATTGAATAACCGCCCAGAACAAGGTAACGATAAAAGGTAAAAAGGTAAATGTATCCCCGTAACATGCCATGAAGGCACTTGGGGGGCATGGAGGTAGAGGCTCATGCTCTCCATGACCTCGGCACTAGAATGAGGTGGTGTGGTCGGCACTACGCTCTGACCGCCTTTTACCCCCGGGAAAGAGCCGGTACTCAATTTTATAGGAGGGTGAGTGAACCTCGGGGCTCTTCTGAAAGTTTGGCAACGAGAAAATATCCTGTCACTACCTGGGATCGAACCCCGGACCTTCCAGTCCGTTGCCAGCTGCTCTACCAACTGAGCTATCAGGCTGTCAAGGTTGTAACGAGCAAATACGAAATTCTTAAAAAAAAATGGAGAAAACACATTGTACTGCACATACCGTACTTTTAATTGTTAGAGGAAGGTTGACAATCAGATATGTGTGCTGATTTTAATATGAGTAGAAGCATTACACAGGGCGCATTGTTAACAATCATTATTCACGAAAAAGTCAACTTATGAGAAATGAGAGTTACAACCTTCTTGGGTGGCTGTTCAATTATTGCACAATGCTTCATTCTGATATACAAATCATGGATTAGACGTCACGACCAACTGCATCAGCCGCCACAGAGCACCATGACGTGGGCTACTTCTGCAGCATAAATGCAAACAACTTCTAACTGCTGCGGCTGGCTTCGTCTGTATTTCTTTGCGTTTGGTATTTAGCACGAGTTGCCCATCCATGAACAATCCATCAGTAGATATAATTCCAGCGAGTCTTTCCTTAATATTTTTAGGAATTTTAGTCAGTTGCAGGGAATTGTGTAACAAAGCAAATGGATTCATTATCCATTCTTTGACTGTCGTAATTGTTTTGAGTTTATTCCGAAAAATATAAAAAAACTGTTTGTGTTGAAAACTTAATTACATGACAGCAAAGAGAAACTGAGTAGTCCTACAAGCTACATTTTCCATTTTTCCATGAATCCTTTAATACACTGGAATAAATCAATCGAATTTCTTTTTGTCAAGTGATGCCGACCAGAAATGAAGTTTCCTTATAAATTCGTCCATTTTAACTCTGGCTGTTCTTATGTCAACATCTTCCCTTGCTAACTACTGTACAAAATGTTTGAGTGTTCAAAAATATATCAGTTCAGGTAAGTCAGAAAATAGGTTTGCATATCATTTCGATTTCTAGTGTTGCAGGTTCCGACACATTAAAAGTTGGGTGGTATGCATTGATTTTAAGTAAAATTATTGTTGTTTTAGATTTTACAGGGATTTTTATTTTTCGATTAAGTACCGGCATAGTTGTGGACGGTCGTAACAAAAATCTCACCCAAAAGCGGGTTGCGTCTTCTAGAAGTTTGGGAATCACTAGTCTAGAGCAGGGGTTCTTAACCTTTTAGAGACAGTGGCCCAGTAAATTCTTGTACTTTAAGACGAGTGCCCGGTGACATCAAATTTACTCTTAAATATGTTTCCAAATTTTTTTTTAAGTTCATACGTTTAACTAACACAAGTACCAATAATTAAGTATAGCGTACGTAATCTTAAGACATAAAGAGTACCAGTGGTTGAAACTTGGGAAATAATTTTCTTTTGTATTTTAAGTACATCTCTTTTACGCATGAAGAATTCAATGGGTTTGTTCACTAAATCACGCTGAGATCTCGAAAAAGTCGCGATGACTTCATAGCTTCATTTTTCAGAACAGTAGCACAAATGACACACTATGTATAGCAATGGTCAGTGTAAGGGCATTGTTTTAAACCAAATTTTAGGTAGCTATGCATTTACTTACGAGTGAATGTAGGCATTTTCTTCTGTGTGCTGATATCTTATCCCTCCTTTTGCTTGTCCTGTAGACTTAAGATGGATGCATCACCAATTGTTGGGTCACAAACACCTTCAGTACGAAATTTCTTAATATCAAAATGAAGCAAAGTCCCTTGCCTTTCATTCATATTAATATTTAAATCTGTTCGCCTATTCCTTAAAAAAACGACGACATTCGGGTTTTGAAACAAGCATTTACACACTGCAATGCGAATTTGCGAAAACAGTTCAGTATGGAGAACCAGATAGACTGCCTTAATCTATAATTTAAGTGAAAAAAATTGTTTATACTTCCCAGCTAATTAGTCGCCGACATTAGCAAAACAGATGCTATTTCGTTCGGCTTTGAGAGCAGAGGATTGTTGTAATCGCCTTGCAGGCAATTTTTATGACTGGTCATAAACAGAGGTATTCCTAAGTCTGAATAATTCCGGTCATGCAAAAATAAATGGCTTTGTCACTGACTTTGTAACACAGACGTTATTTAGTCAGTTTTCGGAATTTAGAGACGATCTGAACCTACGCATTTCCACACAATCACGAAAATTATTCTCCTAAGAATAATTATAGGCCTATTTCTACTAGGTATACAATATCTATTCGTGAGTACTCTTAGAAGAGTAAAATGACAAATTCTAGGAGAATATCTCGCGATCCGATATAATTGATGCAAGGGCCTGGTACAGGGCCGCGGCCCTGCGGTTGAGAAATACTGATCTAGAGGAAAACATGGTCATAAGTGGATCTTTGAGAGCGACTAATTACACTACCCGACATGAAATTTACTTCCGTGAAGATAATACATGTTTTTAGTCAATTTGCATGAGTAGATTCTGAAAACAATGCTTAAAATGTCACCACGTCACAAATTTTAGATATCCTACATCGAAAACGAGTTCGCGTGCCACCTCGTAACACGCGTGTTATATGTTGGCTACCCCTGTGCTACACGTTTACTTACATATTTACAAAATGCAAAGATGAAAATATGTTATTTATTATGTTTCTTACCATCTAACCAGCCTTTGTCACTTATCAGGATACCGGTAATAAATCTGTCTTTTCTTCTAGAAGTAGACACCGCAAAGACCAAGGGGTAGACAACAGTCTGGAACTTCCAATGGGATTGTAAAGTAATATTATTTCCTGCATAAAACGTGATGTAATTTATGTTATTCACATTTCTGCTTACTAAAAACAGACCCGGAAATTTGTCGGTAAACAAAAATATTTGAAGAAATGGCTAATCTTATTCCTTTCACGACAATGCATTATGTTAGCCGGAGGTTGAATATACTACCTGGGTGGTGATCGCGTACTCCACCTCAGTCAGTCTCATTGTGGATGTGTTGAAAGCAGTGTAGTATATTGTGAAGTTTCTTTTTCACGTAGTGTATCTTTTTTCAGAAGTAATTGAGTGCTTTACAAAGGGTTAGTTCACGTCGGGAGTGGAGAAATAATCCGGATAATTTTTGTTACACATGTGGACGGTTTACTCCCAAAAATCAGATATAACATTACTAAACGTGCAGATTCTTTATACTTCGGGTGTCAAATTAGCGACCAGGAAAAACAATGGTCACCTCATAAATGTTGCATCGTTTGTACGACAAATCTTAGATTGTGGTTACATGGCAAACTCAAAGCGTTATCGTTTGCTATAACATATGGTTTGGCGAGAACCAGTAAATCATATTAATGATTGTTACTTCTGCCTGACAAATATATCTGACATGTCTAGGAAAAGTAAGCATGTTATTCAGTATCCAGATATACCATCTGCCATACGACCTGTTCCACATAGCGAGGAATTGTCTCTACCTGTACTCCCTAAAACATCGAGTGGTGATAGTAATGGTCAAGGAAAAAGTGATCCCCGGTCTGAGTTGTCCCCGGATCCATAGACCTCTAATTCAAAAGATCCTGACTTTCAAACAGATTATTCTGAAAGTGAAAGACATTTTGTTGAGCAAGGAGACTTGAATGATTTGGCACGTGACTTAAATTTGTCGAAAGGAGAATCTTAACTTCTAGGTTGTCGGCTACAACAATGGAAATTATTTACACCTGGTACACAAATTACAGAGTTTCGAAATTGACATCAGGTATTTGAAAAATATTTTGCTATGGAGAAGAATATGTGTTTCTGTGTAGACGTTAATGGTTTAATGAGTGAACTAGGGGTTGAGCATAATCCAGATGACTGGCGATTGTTTATAGATTCATGTAAGTTTAGCTTAAAAGCAGTAATAATTGTAATGAATTTCCATTTGTTTCGGTTTTCCATTCTGTAGGTCTTACAGAAAGTTATGAAAGCATAGTAAGATTGTGAGTGTTTTAAAATATGAGGCTCGTTGTTGGAAGATAATGGTGACCTTAAAGTAATTGGTTTGCTGCTTAGTTTGCAAGGGCGCTTCACAAAATATTGTTGTTTTTTGTGTTTGTGGGACAGCCGTGCTACAGAAAAACATTATGTGGTACAACAATGAAACAAACAGAGGAAAGTAATGTAAAGGAAACACCATTGGTTCAGCCTGATAAGATTCTTTTTCCTCCCTTACACATAAAGCCTGGGCTGATGAATTTTGTTAAAACACTCAACAAGGACGGTAGTGGATTTGAATATTTACAAGTTTATAGGAAAAGTGAAAGAAGGAATTTTTAATGGATCTCAAATCAGAAAACTCGTGGAGGACGAAATGTTTGAGAAAAATTTACAGACGACTGAATTAGCAGCTTCATTAAAAAGAGTTGTGCGTGGTTTTCTCGGAAACGCAAAAAAAGAAAACTCTAAAACTTTGGTGTCAAATTTGTTTAAATGCTACAAAAACATGGGTTGTCGAATGTCTTTAAAAATGCATTTCCTTCATTCACATCTTAACTTTTTACAGGAAAATCTGGGTGATGTTAGTGATGAAAAGGGGAACGGTTTCATCAAGATATTTCCATCATGTAGAAGAGGTACGAAGGTCGTAAGGATCCAGTAATGATGGGGGATTACTCTTGATTTCTTGTGAGGCAGGAGTACAAGAGAAAATCACATACTAACAAACTCTTTTAAGCAAAGTTACAGGCATGTTCCCTTAAAATATGACCCAAATATGATTGCATGCATGTAAAACTAAATTTGTGAATTAATCTTAACCTAACATGAATACTTAATTATATCATATATCATTTTTTTCATAATAATAAATCTAACATAATATTTTATCTGAAACCCCGTATGTGTGATTGTAAATATGTTTATATTTTTTTAATCTGGCGTGATAGGAAACTTCTATGGCGATTTTCAAAATCCGTTAAGAATCACCCAGTTTTTATTGCGGAGGTATGACAATTTTTTTTTCGGTTAGTGTTACTATTAAGCAATTAAAAGATCTGAAAGACTATTTACTAGTTTTCTGAGATCGTTCTCGCTTGCTCTTTCTCTTGTATATCCAGTGTTTGCACAGAAAAAACATAAAACTAAAAAGTGATAAATTAATGTTCGAATTAATAAACTAATACAAATTAAACAGATACATTTTAATCCCAAATAATAATAATAATTGCCATCAGTGGCAATAATAAAAATAAAAAAAATAATAATAATAGTAGTAGTAATAGTAGTAGCAGTAGTAGTAGCAGCAGCAGTAGTAGTAGTAATAGTTGTAGTAGTAGTAGTAGTAGTAGCAGTAGTATCAGTATTAGTAGTAGTAGCATTCTGTTTCGTCTCTCTTGTCCTTATTGTGTTTCTAATGCTGTTAGCATACGCCCGTTATGAATTTAATATCGTATCCTCCATTGAAGATATATAAAATATCGTTCTCCGCTGATTGTTGCCTTAATTTCTTCGCTTTTAGCCTCATCTGCCATGTTGGTTAATGATTTTTCTCTCTCTAATAGAATACATTGCATTTTTATACAAAAAGTATAGTTCTGAAGGGGTTGCATAAACTATAGATACCTTTGTACTATTTAATTGCTTATGTGTACGAACATGTCCAAAATTATTTCAGATTATTTGAGCAATATAACGTTTATTAACAAACTACTTAAAGGTGTGTCTCTGCCGTGGTTTATCCTACTGATATCTACAGGATCAATCGTCAGCGGATCCTTGTCACTCTGGGGCCGTTTACAGAAAGAAAATACCATTTCATGAACAAATTGATTGCAACAGATACAGCTATTGTTGAGTTATTTTTCTGCATATTTCTCATCCGAATTGAGACATTCTCATACTTTGGAATCAACAGAGAGGTGCAGACGCTGTCACACATTGGTTCTTAGCCTAGGCGGCAGACTGCTACGACACATGGATACAAAAGTTGATCCCACGGTATGAAAAATTTCTCATTTCCGGTGGAGAGTACGTTGAAAAATACTTCAATAATATCTGTATCTGTTCCAATAAATCTTTCCATGAAATTGTGTTTTTCCTTCTGAAAACGACCCCAGGGAAACTTACATTCTGGGGGCTCTCGTAATTGCGTTAAAGTGGCCAACATTTGTATAAGCATTTGTTTTGACAGTATTAACATGGTGGAAGAAAAAAATGAACCTTTTTATTTGCCCCAATAAGAATGTTTGTTTGTAAGAAGACGCCTTGATGATAATGGATATAGGTTAGCCAACTTTGCCACATAGAGAATTTAATTGTGAAAAGTACATTTCCGCATAAGGATATACATAAACATTCATGAACTTCTCTAGCTGGATTCACACACAACAAATAGATCATATCTTTATAAATAAACGGAGACATACTAGTATAGTAGACATTCGATCCTTCAGAGGGACAGACTGTTCTTCTGACCATTATTTTGTAATTGTAGAATTCAGAGAAAGACTATCAGTCGCTAAGCGAGTAGAACAACATGTTAATATTAGGAGATTCAATATTCCGAAATTAAAAGACGAGGAAACTAAGCAACATTATCAGATCGAAATTTCAAATAGGTCTGCCGATTTAAGATGTATCAAAATTACAGCTGAGCAGAGCATAGGTTATTATGAAATTAAGAAAAAGAAACCATGATTTGATCAAAATTATTCTATGGTAGTAGAAAGAAGGGAACAGGAAAAATTGAAATTCGTACAGAATCCAGTACAGGCGAATAGAGATAATTATTTCAATGAAAGACGGGAAGCAAATCGTACACTTAGGAACATTATCTGAAGGAAAAACTGAATGAGGTAGAAACAAATAGTAAAAATAAAATCATTAGAGACTTTTATAAGCGCATAAAGGCATTTAAGAAAGGATATCAGGCAAGGATAAACTTGATCATGGAAGAGACTTGCTTGCAGACTCTCATTCCACCCAAATCAGATGGAAAAACTACTTCGGGCAACTACTACTGTATATGTAGATAGGCCAAATAGAAGTGATAGGGACGATATTCAAATACAAACTGCTGAGCCATTTATTCCAGAATCCACACTTTCTGAAGTCGAAATTGCGATAGAAAAACTAAAAAGGTGCAACTCTCCAGGTGTCCATGAAATTTGAGAAGAATTAATACAAGAGGACAGAAACGCATTATCTAGTGAAATGTATAAACATTTACTTGTTACTTGGGAAAAGGAAATTGTACCAGAACAATTGAAGGAGTTCATAATTGTACTTATCATTAAGAAGGGAGAAAAGATTAAGTGTAGTAACTTTCGAGGAATATTACATTTGTTGACGTCGTTGAGAAGATGAACTCCTCATGTAGATGAAATTATTAGTGATCATCAATGTGGTTTTAGGCGTAATAAATCGAATAGTGATAAGATTTTTTGTACTTTACGGATATTGAAAGAAATGGAAGTACAAGGGTACAGTACATCAGTTGTTCATAAATCTGAAAAAGGCATATGACTTGGTTAAGAGAAAAGTTTTATACAATATTCTTATTGAATTTGGTATTCCCAAGAAACTAGTTCGATTAATTAAAATGTGTCTCAGTGAAATATACAGCAGAATTCGTATACGCTAATTTCTGTCGGACGTTTTTCCAATTCACTGCGGGCTAAAGCAATTTATATTCGCCTTACTTTTTAACTATGCTCTAGAGCAGTGGTCGTCAACACTCGCTGAAATTGGTAGAGTGCATGGAGGGTAAGGAACTCTGCTCCGTCGTGCACAAGAGATAGAGAGATAGCATCCACGAATGCACGCTAGGGCAGTGTCTTGTCCGTGGCTAAGAGACGCTATCCCGAGAGTGCATTGTTCTGATGACCGCTGCTCTAGAGTATACCATTAGGACAGTCCTGGAACACAGAGAATGTTTGAAATTAAACGGTTGTATCAGCTACTTGTTTATGCGGATGACGTAAATGTGTCAAAAGAAAATCCAGAAACTATTAGGGAAAAAAACGAGAATTTTACTTGAAGCAAGTGAGGAGAAGGTTTGGAATTAAACCCCGAAAAAACAAAAGGTTTGGAAGTAAACCCCGAAAAAACAAAGTACTATCTAATTCATAAACTTACTGCGAACGTCCTCTGCAATCATGTGAAATGCAAATGCTAAATAAACAATTTAAGTGAATAATGTCAGAAAATAATTTATACAGCTTTCGCGATTTAAACTTAACGGCAAAAAGAATGGGCCGACTCTTGGTCGATAGAAATGCTAAGTTCTATCGCGCGGTTCACTTGTGTAAACGTAACGCACTGCAAGGCAATGCTGTGGTGTCTCTTCATTGAAAGTCGTCCGTCTATAATGTAGTAAACCTTACGAGCTGTGTGTGGCCCATTGGTAAGATGTCTGACATTGGTAGCAGAAGTTGAGAATTCGCCTCCCGGTACGGTAAAATTGTTTTTTATTTTAGTTTTTAATTAATTTATTAATTTAAAAGTAAAATGACATTTGTTAACAAACTTCGTTATGCCTGCCATGTAAAAATATTACTGCCCATCACTTGTGGGCTATTAATAGGCGAGACTTGGCCTGTATAAACAAAATGAAGTTACTTGTTTCACATCCTAAAAAACCGGACGCATATCAAACACAAATAAATAATGAAATAAATAAAAACAAACAATTTGTTAATATATTAACAAAAAAGGCCTATGGTGGCAACTAGTATTTGTCCACAAACCACCTGCGTCAACAACTGCCCTCATTCTGAGCGGCATGGAGTCCACAAGATTATGGAACAGATCTAAATTCTTGGTCACCTCCTCCCACGCATCTAGAACTCTGTCCCACAATTCCTCGCGTGTCCAACGGGTGGTTGTTCTGCCCAATTAGAGCGTAGGGTCCTTTTGACTGCAGCCCACAAATTTTGAATCGGATTCATATCTGGTGATTTTGGATGCCAGTCGACTGGGTCGACATCACGCCTCCTCGTAAACCATCTTTGAAACCTGTTGGCGGTGTGTATCGGATGATCATCTTGCTGGAAGAAAAGTGTTCCTTCTGGATATCGTTATCGGGCGGAAGGGATCATTACATTTGCCAAAATGTGTTTGTAGACTTCTGCTGTAAACCGACCGTGGATGCGTTCCAGAAGTCCTGCCCCATCATATGACATCCACCCTCAACACGCGAAACCCGACCTGTTAAGTCGTCTCATCGTATCGGTGGCCATCCATACGATAAACTAAGGCAGGACCATCGTTGCTACTGGAGACAATTACCCCGTCGGAGAAAATTACATTTCTTCAATCGAAGTCCTGTTGGAGAGTAGCATACGCAGAATAGCCTATGCGAACCAGGGTAATGAGTTATTGTCTCTGTGCCATCTTCAAGCGTAGTGACGAGATAGAACGTTGTATTAACAGATAGCAGTATTGCTTGAAAGAGAGAGGGAGGTTTATTATTCATTAGAGTTTGGGCATATTCTAAGAGATATCGCGATATAATTATAGTTTTGCGAGACATATATGATGGCAAATTTGTAATTAAAAAAGGAGATTGAGGGAGATTCGAATCTTGAGCTACTACTATCAACTTGTTCAACAGACCAACTCCGTAACGACTCTTAGACAAAATACAGCAAATTTAAATGGTTTAATTATGTGTTACTTGGTGAACTAGGCTTTGACGAGACGAGCATGCGCAATGTTATGTGTCTGGAACTTAAGAAATTGTCGCCGGCTCATTCTTTTTGCCGTTAAGTGTAGGCCCTACATATACCATACTACTTATCATGAAGAGAAGTGCATGGTTGTGTTTTGCTTTGTCAGGTCAAGAAGATTTATAACACGAATGAGTAAATGCCTTACTGTTAGCTTCTTCGAACTAAACAATAGGCAACAAAAATATATTTGATTGTGGAATTGAATCTGCATTCATTGAAACTATAATTAAAGCGAATCGCTCTACCACATAGGCTACCTTTTCGACAACAGTGAGCCATATTTTCTTACCAAGTATTTCACTGTGGTTATTTTGAATCAAGCTCGCATGGAGGCCCGCAAGATTTTCCTTTGGGGCGGTTTAACCCACACATTTCCCCTCTGATATTATACGACTATCACATTAATTCGAAACAAAGAGCAAGTGGCAATGCAAAATTATAGACCGTAACAATAACCGTGAATTTTTTTTAACATTTTCCATTTTCTTGAAAAACTGCAGATATAGTTAGTATATTAAATTTCAAGAAATGGGACAAAATCTACAATGCATTTCGTTAGTTCAAATGAAAATTGAAAATTTAAACAAAATATGTAACGTAAAATGCGGTGAATAGGGACTAAGTTTTATTATTTTTTATTTCTGTGTGTCAAAGCGTAAATATAATAATAAGAGTGTTTATTTGTTCACTGATTATGAATGAAAGCATAAACACTGTTATTACTCGTATATTTAATCTTTGGCACAAAGAAATAAAAAAATAATAAAACTTAGTCCTTATTTATCCCCTGCGTCCCTAATGACCTCATTTTACGGTATACATACAGAGACTCTTATGCGACTATGGCTTTCAGTAGGCATTAGCTTCAATAATAATAATAATAATAATAATAATAATAATATGCAGTGTATGCTATAACCAGAGGTAAGGAGTTCCTACCGGAACTGTTAAGTTGTGTGAGCTTGGACTACATATCTACCGAATGAACTGTAGTGACACAGTTCCAAACGTCAACAAACCAGCAAAAGAAACATGTACAGTCGATTGGTAACCAAGCTTTTCTTTGTGCCAATGATTCATGGCCTTACTTACTTACTTACTTACAAATGGCTTTTAAGGAACCCGAAGGTTCATTGCCGCCCTCACATAAGCCCGCCATCGGTCCCTATCCTGTGCAAGATTAATCCAGTCTCTATCATCATACCGCAACTCCCTCAAATCCAGTTTAATATTATCCTCCCATCTACGTCTCGGCCTCCCTAAAGGTCTTTTTCCCTCCGGTCTCCCAACTAACACTCTATATGCATTTCTGGATTCGTCCATACGTGCTACATGCCCTGCCCATCTCAAACGTCTGGATTTAATGTTCCTAATTATGTCAGGTGAAGAATACAATGCGTGCAGTTCTGTGTTGTGTAACTTTCTCCATTCTCCTGTAACTTCATTACTCTTAGCCCCAAATATTTTCCTAAGCACCTTATTCTCAAACACCCTTAACCTATGTTCCTCTCTCAGAGTGAGAGTCCAAGTTTCACAACCATACAAAAGAACCGGTAATATAATTGTTTTACAAATTCTAACTTTCAGATTTTTGGACAGCAGACTGAATGATAAGAGCTTCTCAACCGAATAATAACAGGCATTTCCCATATTTATTCTGCGTTTAATTTCCTCCCGAGTATCATTTATATTTGTTACTGTTGCTCCAAGATATTTGAATTTTTCCATCCCTTCGAAGGAGAAATCTCCAATATTTATATTTCCATTTCGGACAATATTCTGGTCACGAGACATAATAATATACTTTGTCTTTTCGGGATTTACTTCCAAACCGATCGCTTTACTTGCTTCAAGTAAAATTTCCGTATTTTCCCTAATCGTTTGTGTAGTTTCTCCTAACATATTCACGTCATCTGCATAGACAAGAAGCTGATGTAACCCGTTCAATTCCAAACCCTGCCTGTTATCCTGAACTTTCCTAATGGCATATTCTAGAGCAAAGTTAAAAAGTAAAGGTGATAGTGCATCTCCCTGCTTTAGCCCGCAGTGAATTGGAAAAGCATCAGATAGAAACTGACCTATACGGACTCTGCTGTATGTTTCACTGAAACACATTTTAATTAATGGAACTAGTTTCTTGGGAATACCAAATTCAATAAGAATATCATATAATACGTCTCTCTTAACCGAGTCATATGTCTTTTTGAAATCTATGAATAAGTGATGTACTGTACCCTTATACTCCCATTTTTTCTCCATTATCTGTCGAATACAAAAAATCTGATCAATAGTCGATCTATTACGCCGAAAACCGCACTGATGATCCCCAATAATTACATCTACGTACGGAATTAATCTTCTCAAAAGAATATTGGACAAAATTTTGTACGACGTCAACAAAAGTGATATTCCTCGAAAGTTACCACAGTTGGTTTTGTCCCCCTTTTTAAAAATAGGTACAATTATGGACTCCTTCCATTGTTCTGGTACAATTTCCTTTTCCCAAATAGCAAGTACAAGTTTATAAATTTCGCTATATAATGCATTTCCACCCTCTTGTATTAATTCTGCTGGAATTTGATCGATACCTGGAGACTTGTACTTTTTCAGATTTTCTATCGCAATTTCGACTTCTGAAAGCTTGGGTTCGGGTATAAATGGCTCAGCAGTTTGTATTTCAATTTCGACCCGATCATTGGCCTATGTACATTTAGTAGTTGCGCAAAATAGTTTTCCATCTGTTTAGGATTGATGGAGAGTCTGCAAGCAAGTCACCATTCTCATCCTTGATCACGTTTACCCTTGGCTGATATCCGTTCTTAAATTCCTTTATACCCTTATATAAATCAAGAATGTTTTTATTCTTACTATTTGTTTCTACCTCATTCAGTTTTTCCTTCAAGTAACCTCTCATTTTATTCCTAAGTGTACGACTTGCTTCCCGTCTTTCATTGAAATAATTATCTCTCTTCTCCTCAACTGGATCCTGTAAGGATTTCAATTTTGCCTGTTTCCTTCTTTCTAGTACCATGCAACAATCTTCATCAAACCACGGTTTCTTTTTCTTAGTTTCATAATAACCTATGCTCTGCTCAGCTGCAATTTTGATACTATCTCTGATATTGTCCCACACGCTATTAACATGTAACTCTTCCTCAGCTTCGTCAGCAGTTGCTAAAGCAGCAAACCTATTCGAAATTTCGACCTGATAATTTAATTTCAAAATATTGAATTTAGTAATATTAACTTGTTGCTCTACTCGCTTGGCTACTGATAATCTTTCTCTTAATTCTCCAATCACCAAATAATGGTCAGAATTACAGTCTGCACCCCTGAAAGTTCGAATATCTACTATACTAGTATGTCTCCGTTTATCTATCAAGATGTGATCTATTTGGTTGTGTGTCAATCCATCAGGAGAAGTCCAAGTATATTTATGTATATCCTTATGGGGGAATGTTGTACTTTTGACAATTAAATTTTTCGATGTGGCAAAGTTGACTAATCTAATTCCATTGTCACTACTAGTTGCGTGTAGGCTCTCTTTTCCAATAGTTGGTCTAAAAGTATCCTCCTGTCCTACTTTAGCGTTGAAATCCCCCAATAAAAATTTCATGTGATATCTAGGTAACTGATCAAAAGTATGTTCCATTTCCTCATAGAAGCTATCCTTAATATGGTCGTCTTTCTCTTCTGTAGGGGCGTGAGCATTTATAACTATGATGTCGCACCATCTACCTTTAAGTACTAAATATGATAGCCTGTCACTGATAAATTCGACCTTTTTTACTGCTGATTTTATTCTATTATGAACAAAGAATCCTGTTCCTAATTGGTGATTATTGTTTCCTTCCCCATAATACAACAAGTAATCTCCTATTTGTGATATGCCATTCCCATCTAACCTAACCTCTTGTACTCCCACGAAGTCTATTCTATATCTAGCTAGTTCTTTTGCTACTAATGTTACCCCTCCTGTTCTATAAAGACTAGTTACTTTCCAAGTGCCAAATCTCAAAACCTTATTCCTTTGCTGTGATCGTGCCAGAGAATGAGTCCTATTCCGAGGCTTATTGTAGGGATTCGTAACAAGCTGCTTTTTACGGTGATGGGTTGTTAGCCCTTCGCCCAACCTCCAAGCTGGAGGACCACCCATTATCGGCTGTCCACGACTGCTTATTCAATATATTCGCAGCTACCCTCCATATCTGGAGGCCGTCTCCTCTATCCGCAACCTGAGGACGTGCCATGCCGTGGTGATAGGGACCCACCATACATGGATTCATGGCCTTACAATACGAAACAAAATGAACAATTAATATTGTGTAAAAACAATAATTGGCAAATACAGCTTTCGTAATTTTCAATATAAAATAATTTATTCATACATGTAAGAATAACAAACAAAATACGTAATAATATGTATCTAGACTTGCTAAAATTAATAATAATAATAATAATAATAATAATAATAATAATGATACAATAATAATGCACATTTTCATTTTATTAAAAATGTACTTTTTTATGTCCAGAAAAATATTTGTGCCCTGAAAATGATCGTTCTACTTCACAAGACGAAACTGGAGCAAATAAGAAATATGATACGGTATTCCTTGCTATACTGTATCATCAAGTGAACAACAGCTTTTTGAATGTAATAGTTCATTTCTTATATGACACATCACATTAAACCCATTATTCGTTTCAAGAACACTTTTCAATTTTGCTTCAATGACTATTGTGACTTCTGCAGATTGGTATATAAGACTACTTGATCAATAATTTTATTATTCTTCCACATCTCGCGGCATTAGTCATTTCTATATTTCTGGACTGCCATGATATTCTTCACATGACATAATTAGGAACATTAAATCCAGACGTTTGAGATGGGCAGGACATGTAGCACGTATGGGCAAATCCAGAAATGCATATGGAATATTAGTTGGGAGACCGGAGGGAAATAGACCTTTGGGGAGGCCGAGACGTAGATGGGAGGGTAATATTAAAATGGATTTGAGGGAGGTGGGATATGATGATAGAGAGTGGATTAATCTTGCACAGGATAGGGACCGATGGCGGGCTTATGTGAGGGCAGCAATGAACCTTCGGGGTCCTTGAAAGCCATTTTGAATTGTTTGAAAGGATATTGAAATATACCAACATCATACATGGGTCGAGAAAGCAAAAAATTATGTATATTTTGAGTCAAAATTTGAAGTAGAATGTTTCTCTTGATTGTTGTATCCCCCATGCAAAGAAAAGTATTCCGTATAAATATTACTTATACACATTACATAATTTCCAGATAATATGTTTCTCCATTTACTGATAGGCTTTTATGGTTAAAATCAAATCTTGAAATATTGCATTCAACTTCGTGTGACTGGAAGATTTAAATTCTGCCATGTAAAAAACAGCTCAATAAACTGCACAACTACATTACAAATTTTAGCACATATTAAAACTGCTTCTATACTGTGCATATTGCTGTAATATAGTTACGAAAGTAATCTATCCACACTTGTACTGTGAGTTGTTTATGTGAACAGGGCATAGTATACACTGAACACAACTAATGCAATAGAGCCGAGATGATCTATACGTGTGGCTGCACACAATCTGAAAAATAAGTTTAGTACGAACTTCTATATTTCGTTATGACAACTCGATATTCAAAACACTATGATGTCATATTTCTGTTATACGACAATTTCATGTTGTAACTTTATTTTGAATTATCTTGGTTAAAAAAATGAGCGCAAACGATTACTCCATAAAATATATGAAAGTAGAATCAAGCATAGGTTGCTATCTAGAATATACGACTGCGGAAAGAAGCCGAACAGAAGTTTAAAAATATAATTCTTTAAGAAGTATAAAACTGTGACGTCTAATATTAGGAGTTAGAGAGACCCTATTGGGAACAATAGAGGTGCCATGACTAATTCATATACATATTTAAAAAATGTTAAAACAAATGCATATTTTTAACACAAAGTATCTTATTGTTGCTTCTAAGTTCAGTTTCTTACATGTTGTCCAATGAAATGAAAATGTTCAACATTCCCAACTAGAATGCTGCAGCTTCATATTTTGCCGTCGATAATGTGTTGTGTCCTTGCGATGTTGGTTTTGGAGTTGAAAACACTGATATGAAGAAACACTTTGGCTGTAGCGCCATAAAGTACACAGAGTGACGTCAAAGAATTTTCAGAAAATGAAACATGTCTAACAAGGAATTTGTGATGCAATTCTTATAAATATATTCTAGCATAAATCCTGTAGAAATCTGGTGATTGGTAAATTTATTATGCACCATAAAATCTCAAGAGATCGTAAATTTGTTTTGCTTTTACGAAATGTAAACAAGATATGTACTCTGTAAAGTTCATTCTAAGTTTTAACTTCAAAGGCAATGAACCTTATGTGATTATGACCTTTAGTACGCTTTTGCTTTAATATACCCGATATATGTTAAGGGGAATCTGTAGCCAAGAACACTATGACGTTATACTTGTGTATTATTATGTCGGAAGATATTTGCCCATGCATTTCTTACTACTTACTGAGAACTTTTATGTAAATGTTATAAAGAAAAGATGCAATCACGTCTACCCTTCACGAACGTCAGGCATCGCGGCTAACAACACAGACATGAAAACTGCAATCACAGAAATACGATGGTAATACAAAGTCCAAACTTAGAACATTCATCCACATTCAATGTGTAAATATCGTACACCACTCTTGAAATTCTCTACACAATATGCCTGCATAATATGGTATAATAGTTTAGCGTGAGCTTGACAGCTTACTTTGATTGAGGAGCCAATCCAAGTGAGCTTAGTATATTAACACGAATAATAATAATAATAATAATAATAATAATAATAATAATAATAATAATAATAATAACAAATAATAACTCGCTTCATTCTTAAAATTTTCCTGCATATACTGTAAGAAGTGTATCAAAATGTTCAAAATTAAATACTAAATGTAATTTGTTTTGCTTATGAAATTCAGAGGAAAAGTCTACAAGCTGTAAAATTTACGAATAAATACATTTTGTATTTGCAAACATATCTAAGCTGGACATACGTAGAATTTCGATGCCCATGAAGCGACATTTTTTTTTTTTTTTGTTATAGCGTATTTAAATATCAACAAATTAAAGTAAGTCTATGTTATAATAAAACAGAAAGTTTTGGAGAGTTGAAAAAACTTCCTGAACTAACTAGTTTTGTTAAATTTAATTAATTATTCTTCTGCTTCGTCAAGTAGCAAAATTTGTAGTGTCAAAGGACTTCTCTCTCTCTCTCTCTCTCTCTGCAAGAATGATGGATGTCACTCTCTTTTCGAAAATGAACCAGGACTGTCAATGCATAGCTTAAGACATATAGAATGTACATTGTACATAGAGAGTTATATGGGGCATTAACACTGATAGTCATTGTCCAGTAATGATTGGAAAATCACAGTTAAGCTTTGAGCGCTAAGCATTTCAAACTTTCAATTGCTTCTCCTGAAAAATATATTCCGAATAACATCCATCAGTCTTGCAGTGGACTCTTCATATATATATAATATATCGGCTCCTATCTACTTTGATGTACACTATATAAGAGGAATAAACTTCATCCTAAAAAATTCCGTGAATTATAATATGTGTATGAAAGTGTTCAGGACTGAACACTTACTGCAATTTTTCTAATGAAAATCACAGAAAAAATCTACACACACACATATTTCATATAATCTATAAGCATTTTCATAGGCATTAATATACAGAGTGATTCAGACCACCCGTAACAGTCATTTATTTCGGAAACTAGTGCATCAAAATTTTCGAGACAAAAATATTTGTGACTAAAAGCACATGTGGGCTTTCACTTGAGCTTGATTTCATCAATCAGCCTTAACAGGAAGTAGGATCAGTGGCGTATTACTTTAAAATTTCAAATGAGAGTCGTGGTCAAATATGGTACCATTTGATAGAGCTCTTCAAAACAAACAACTTTCATAGGAAACGTTTTCATTAATTCCTACTCTGTCAATAACAAAACGTACGAAAAGACAATGGATGAATCAGACCACCCTTAAGTCATTTATTTCGGAAAGTAGTGCATTAAAATTTTCGATACAAAAATATTTGTAACTAAAGCACTTGAGCTTTATTTCATCAATCAGCCTTAACAGGAAGTAGGGTCAGTGGCGTATTACTTTAAAATTTCAAATGGGAGTCGGGGTCAAATAGGGTACCATTTGATAGAGTTCTTAAAAAAACAACTTTCATAGGAAACGTTTTCATCAATCCCTACTCTTTCAATGAGAAAACGTACGAAAAGGTAATGACATTAATACTGAGAAATGTCACGAGAAGAAAATGTAAACTAGATAAGTACATTTAATGTTGACATAGTACAAACGCACAATTACCTGGCTAAGTGTAGAGCTGGTGGCCGGCAGCACCGTGGAGGGGTGAATACAAGTGAACTACCCGTTCCCCTTTGCTCGTTCAGCAGTGTTTCCTTTAGTCACCGTAATACAGTATCTACGGCCAGGTCTACGTGTACACTGCACTTAGCCAGGTAATAAGCTCAGATGGCCTTGTCCAATAATGTACAATAAGAAGGAAGTGTTTTATTTTCTCTGTACCTACGTATGTAAATTTTTCTAGTTTTGCAATTACTTTTGTGACTAATAAAATAATTACCTAAAAGTTAAGAGTGATTACAAACACCTCCTATGTACTCCAAACAGATGCGGTCCTGTGGCATGGCCAGCACGATCTCCTGACTTGAATCTTTGGATTTATATCTTTGAGGACAGTTAAAAAACATCGTCTATCAAGATCGTCCCACAACAAGGGATGACATGAAACAGCGACTCCGAGAAACCTTCCAGTCACTTGACCACGCCGAAGTGTTAGGAGTCACTGACAGTGTTAGAAGAAGAGTACGGATGTGTGCTACTCAGAACGGCAGACAATTTGAACATTTAAAAAAATTAATGGCATTGTCCAATCTTTTAGTAACATCTGTCAACATTAATTGTCTTGTTTACATTTAAGAGTTCTCTTAAAACCACCAACACACCAACACCAGCACACACAAATATAAAACAATTACAAAACACACGAACATCAGCTACGCAAACTATCTTGTAACTTACGACAATTCTCAGCTATGATTACTCTAAAACATTTTATTACCATCATTATAAATTTTAAATTTTAACATCATTGACAAATTTTAATCATTGTATATTAATTGTAACATGAGCTATATGTAAAAATGTTCGTCCAGCTTAATTTTAAAATCCAAAGATCATCTCAATATTCATCCTGTATTATGTCATATTTTACATAAAGCTCATGAATCTCATGTGTCACATATATTGTTCTCTACTCCTTGTCATTTGCATAATTTACTATTATAGGTCCAGATTACATGTTTTTGTTATATCTGAAGATGCCCTAAACGGCGAAAACGTTCATATGTTGTTATTAAATAGCAAATAAACATTTGCAAGTTGATATGTCTTAAGATTGAAATTTATTATATACTTATTTAATAATTTACCAGGCATATTGATATATAAAATGAATTGTAAATAGAAACAGAAGTTCGATTCTAAGCAGATTCTGGTAGATTTATTGTATAGAAATTGAGTATTTTAATCGTCTAAAGTAATTTCAGTAATTAAAACAAGAGAGTTAAACTGGGCTGGACATGTTGTTTTGATAAATAAAGAATGGATGATGAAAAAGATTTCTGAAGGAGGACTGGGACATAGACTTAGTGGAAGACTCAAACTAGGACGGATTATTATGTCCAGAACATCAGAAAAATCTGGGAATCAAAAGGTGGTTGAATGAATAGCAATGGGTATCAGTCATAAAAGTATTCTAGGATAAACTTAAAGAACCGTATAACTATCGGAGAGCGGGAGAGGGAAATGGAGAAGAAGAAGAAGAGAGAGAGAGAGAGAGAGAGAGAGAGAGAGAGATAAATTTACTTCTAATACATTGCCGAACTCATTAGAATACCAATTCAAGCTATATGTGTTGTCTTCACCGGAAATAAGTAGCATTCGCATTTGAAAGGCATTATTAAACAAGAAATAAGTAACATCCTAGTGGAGCTTTAAGGAACGTGTCGCTGCCTAATCAAATTAGTGGAACTGTGGGATTGCATCGATCGTTTATCAAATCGCGCAACGATTTCAATTATATAAATAAACGAAAAATACTGTACATAGCCTATACCAATAAAATATTCAATAGACTGAATTTAGTAAATTGTAGTACAATTAAATGTGACGGGATTTGTAGCATTCACACAATATTATTAAATTTTGCTATCATTACCCATTATTATTCTGTATTGAAATACATACAGCATGTCCATCTGTCTTCGATAGCGTGCCCTGTTGATGTCCTATTGTGCTTCGTTCCCCTTCAGGTCGTAGTCTGCTATTACGTTACATTCATTTTCGCCTTTACTCTTCAGAATTTCCTAATGTTTTTATATGGAATGGCAAAAAAGTAGTGAGACTAATTGCCAATAGGCTTGGAGCTCACATTTCTCAGCCACAATTTCTCTCGCAAGGACGCGTTCTCGCGTACCTTTTTAATTTCTCTTCCCATTCATTCATTCATTCATTCATTCATTCATTCATTCATTCATTCATTCATTCATTCATTCATTCATTCATTCGATATATCTGAGGTCTTAATAAAATTTGCTTTAATTACCTTAATTACCTTTGTTTTTAATCTATTATTTAACGATCCTATTTCAACTAATGGATTATTTATCGTCGATGAAGTTGTTGACAGCGAGATGATATTTCGAGAGATGAGGTCGAGGATTCACCATTGATTACTTGACATTCGCCTCAGAGTCGGAGAAAATCTCTGAAAAATCCAAAACCAGGTAATCAGCCCATGCGGAATTCGAACACACGCCCGAATACAACCCCAGAACAGCAGGCAAATGCGCTACCGCCTCAGTTACACCAGTTGCTACTTTTGTTTAGTTTTCAGTTCTATCCTAATATGAATAACCCAGTCCCTAAAAATGGCGTCCGTAAGATTCTAACTTTATATCACACAAAATGTTGGAACGTTAAAAAACCGCAAGATGGTCACGCATATCATGTGGCACTTAAGTGGCCCTACTAACCTATGACACTTATGTAAAGACTGTTACCTCCTGAAACTAACTTAGAGCTAAAGCTTGTGTAAAAGCTTTGAAAAAGAAGAGTTCCAACTCTTTTTACTTATTTTAAGATGAAAGAACTGCAAACATATAAGATGACTTTGAATGTCCAATTTAAGAAGATTGGAAGGAACTTCAAACAACGGAGAACGCTGTAAAGCGACATGGTGCTGGGTGCTGCGACCAGGCAACATCGTTTTCTATAAAACGGATAGCAAACAATATTTTCATTCTGCAAGCATGTGGGGTAATGCTATGTATACACAATCTCACATATGCATAAGACTGGCTTCGGACATATGATGATTGATGAGGGGCAGCGTTGTCATGGAAGCATTACCGTAGTCAACAAGTCTTCTTCAAACAAAAGATGAGGTGGTGCACGGGAGCTCAGCACGGTGGGGGGTAAATAAAAGAGAATACGATGTACCGGACAGGATTGTAGAACAGCCGATTGCGTATCAGAGAGAGAGAGAGATAATGTTTGTGAAAGGGATTCATAAACATGAGAAAGAACGAAGCGATACAATTATAATATACTGTAGAAAGAAAGAAAATATGAAAAGAGAAATGAGACGAAAAAGAAAAGAATATTAAGAACATAAAACATGTAAGAGAAATAAACTAGAAAGGGTAAATGGAAAAACACGAAGGAATTGAAATTAAAACATGAAAGGAAAAGACAGAAGAAATGAGAAATAACGAGATAAGAAGGAAAGAAGAACAATAGAAACAGAGATAGAGGTACATATCAGAGAAATAAATAAAAATGAAACAAGGAGTTACGGTATGACGAAAATACAAATTAAAAAGGAAAAGATGCGAGAAAGAGGAAAAAGAATGGAAATAAGAATACAGAAGGGAGGAAAAAAATAAAATGGGAAAAGAGGAAATAAAAAGAGATGAAGAAGAAAGCAGCTAGAAGAAAGAGCAGATGGCAATTAAAATAAAATAGATAGAGGAACCATGAAAGAGAATATTAATAGAGAGAAAGGTAAGTTACAGAAAAAAAGAAAGAAATTAAAAAGGAACGCAATAAGAAGAAAGGAAGAACAATATATACTAAACTAGTCAAGAAGAAACACATAGATAAATATATGAGGATTAACGAAGAAAAATGAGAAATAAAAAATAAAATAAATGAGGTGAAGTATAGATGTATAATATTACTTACAAGGAGCCATTGCCAGACCGATGTCACAGATCGATCAGGGAATTTTCGAGGTGAAAGTACATTGAAAATAAAAATACCCGTGTTTCAGCTTACTCTTCCATAGGCCCACGTTTGACTTGAAAAAAATTATTGAAATTATATTATGTTGACAGTGGATGTAGGTTCATCTTCCATTGAAACTCGGTATGATGGCAACAAGCATCGCACCCCTGTCTTGAAGTTCTATAAATACAATAAGAACTTCCTTTCGAAGGCTTTCACGCTACACGTCTGTAATCCACTCATACCATTTCCTATGCATGCGCTGCGTAGACAGAGCGAGAGTGGAGGGGGAGAGAGAATACTTTTCAAGTTATTGAATTGTTATACTACACTTCGCGACATGTAAGACTGTCTTAACAATTCGAAATAAATCCTGTTCGTGAAGCGTAAAAAATATGTATTAATTAATATAATAATTCATATTATGTATATTAATTAATTTCTTCGAACTCTACGTTATGCTGTTACATAATGTGAACATGTTCATTAATATGAGGCATAAAAGAAGCACAAAATATAATATAGGGGACCAGAGGCTGGTATGGCCTCAAGTGTCCCAACTTATGCCGAATAGGTTGAGACGATAAATCTTTGGGAAAAGCCTCTGCAATTTCTTAGCAGCTCTGCCAGAAAATCCTACTCTCACGTCCTCGTCGTAGACCCTGGACAATACACTCCATTTAGAGCGAGCAAATGAGAGGGAGTGAAAGGCGAGTTCTCAGCGCCTAAACTGGGACCTTTCGGCTAAAAGAGACAACCCCGACAGAAAAACCGGTAAGTCAGGAGACCGTAAGGTGGCAACCCCACCATCTGATTTATTCTAATAAGAGGCTGGTACCCTCTTCTAGAGGAATCTAAAAATATACTCGTAAGTCAAACAGGGAAAAATCGGACGGATCAACACAACGACGGACAGGCATGACGAAAGGACGCCGATTTGGTATAAATGTCTAAATGATATGCTCCAAGTTGCGACATGGAATATAAGAGGAGGATTAGCTTTGAAGGAGACAGAATTAATACACCTGCTAGCCAAGAAAAAAGTTAATATTACTGTTTTAACGGAAACAAAAAAGAAACACGGGGCATCAAAGAAGCAGGAGCTTTTACTATGATATATAGCGGAGTTGAAAAAGAAAAGCATGCAGCAGCTGGTGTTGCTTTTGTAATTGATCAGAAATGGATGGAGAAAATAGAATATTATAATTGTATTAATGAGAGAATAATGCTAGTAAGGTTTAAAATCGACAGGGGACATCTATGTGTTGTAGGGGTATACGCACCAGAAGAGGGCAAAGATGAAGAAACAGGTGAGTTTTACGAACAGGTACAAAGTCTTTGTCAGCCAATATAATAAACGAGATAAACTTTACATTTTAAGAGATTTAAATGCCAGAATAGGAAATTTATCAATACAAGTCACGAGATCCTACAAAGAAGCACATATAAACAGAAATGGGCATAAGCTTAGAGACTTTGCGTCCTTCAATATGCTTAATATAACAAATACTTTTTCCCGAAAGAAGAACATCAACAAATATACATGGTGCGTAAGAGGAACACGTTCCCTTATAGATTATACAATTGCTAACTCTAATGTAGTGATAGATACACATGTTTCTAGAGGATATGATATAGCTCTGATCATTTCATGGTCTGTTCAAAAGTTCAAATCTGGGCAAGATGGAGGAAACAGAAGCAGAAAAAGAAACATCAACGTCTAGAGAAATATAAAGCTTATCTGTTACAAGAAGAAACTATTCGATGGCTATATCAATTAAGACTTGCTGAAAAATTGAATCCAAATGACACAACTGAGATTGTAGAAGAAGAATGGGAAAATATAAAAAATTCAATTTTAAAAACAGCTGACGAAGTATTAAGTAAACAACCAATACGGAAAAGAAGAGGTTTAAAAATATGGGACTAGGAGGTAGAAAACGCAATAAAATAAAAACAGCAGGCATATAAAATTTACCTGCAGTCACAGACAGAAAATAATTTAGAAACGTACCGAATAAAAAGAAATTTAAGTACAAATACAATAAGGAGGAAACGACAAGAATCATGGGGTCGATTTATTAGCGAGATTGAAAATGATATTCACGGAAGACAAACAATTACCTATTAATTAATGAGACATATGAATGAGGAAGAAAAAGATACAGCACAAATAAACACAATACCTTTAAAGGAATGGGAACAGCACTATAAAAATCTATGGTACGATCCTGTAGTGGAGAACGAAGATAACGAAAAAAGTTCGACAATAGAAACGTAGATTTGATTGACATGGATGAATTAGAAGAAGCATTAAGAAAAATGAAAAATAGAAAAGCAACAGGAATAGATGAAATTAACGCCGAACTTCTCAAATATGAAGGTCAGTCTTTCAAAGTACGATTACTCCATCTTGTAAACTTGTGCTGGATGAACTGTTACGTTCCTAGAGAGTGAAATAAGAGCAAAGTTATTTCTTTGTTTAAAAAAGGCAAAAGAAATGATGTTAATAATTATCGGGGAATAAGTCTCCTTAATACGTCATACGAAATATATAGTAGTATATTGAATAATAGACTGGTGCTATATTGTAGTATATTGAATAATAGACTGGTGCTATCTCTGATACAATTTTATTAGAAGAACAAATGAGTTTTAGACGAGGTCTATCTTGCTCAGATGCTATTTTAGTTTAAAACAAATAATAGAGAAGAAAGGAATTTAATCTAGAAAAACATATAGCCTTTGTGGACTACGAGAAGATCTTTGATAAAGTAAAGAGACCACTATTATGGCGTATTATGTAAAATAAAGGCTTCCCGAAACATTTAATCAGTTGTATAAGAAGTCTTTACAAACTAACAACTATAATAATCGATAATGGAAGCTGTGTATCAAAAGACATAGCAACAACTCAAGGCGTTAGACAAGGATGTAGCTTGTCCCCTTCTTTATTTGATATATATAGATGATCTTATTAGATAATGGAAACAGGAAAACTCATATGGTATAAAGATTAGTAAACATAACTTACTTAAACACTATATTATATGCAGATGATCAAGTGATAATCCAAGAGAATAAACATAATGTCCAGAGATCTATCCACAGTTTATAGGCTATGCACTAGCTTCTGAGTACAACATGAAGATTTCTGCAAAAAAACCAAAGTTATCGGATTTATAGGGAAATATACTATAAGATCAAAGATAGTAGTGAATGGTACCATTACAGAACAGGTACCATTACAGAACAGGTTTCCGATTTTCATTATCTAGGATACAATATTGGCCGAGATTTTGACAGTGTTATTGATAATAAAATTTCAAAATTTAATTCAATATGTGGAACAATACGAAACACTCTAAGAAGAAAAACAACGAAAGAAAAGCAGACGATATTCCTACTGTATTATATGTATCCGAAAATTGGGAACCAATAAAAAAGAATGTGAGTAGAATTCACGCTAATGAAATGAAATTTCTTAGATACGTGTATATAAGGAATGAACTACAGATTACATCACTAAATGACAAAATAGAGCAATACAGAAACAAATGGTTAAGTCATATAGAAAGAATGCCTGAAGGAAGAAACCCCAAACAAATACTTTATATAATCCACAGGGAAGAAAAACTATTGGTAGACCAAGGAAAAAATGGCTCGACCTTGTTGACCGGAACAGGTGAAATCACCTAAACCTTGATGGAAGAAAAAGAAGAAATATAATACACTAGAAAATATGTCATTAAACCTGTATTTATTGTTAACAACTGCGTGAAATACTGGCTGGTGTACTATTGCAGGCTTCTGGGTGAAAATTATGATAGAAACATACAAAAAACACAATTTTTCTACACCAAGCACACTTTAGGAAGCTATAATTTTTGCATCCGCACTTTTTCTTTCGAATGCTTGGAGGAAAACACACAAACACACTTCATGCACATTCGTAAACATATAATTTCTTTCCTGAATAAGTTTTGAGGTATACCATGCATATTGAAGCATATGATTAAACACAGGGGTCGGCCTGATTGGCGCAGTTGGAATAGCGCCTGTCTGCTATGCCCGAGGTTGCGAGTTCGATCCCGGGCAAGGTCGACGGCATTTAAGTGTGGTTAAATGCGACAGGCTCATTTCAGTAGATATACTGGCATATAAAAGAACTCTTGCGGGACAAAATTCCGGCACACCGGCGACGCTGATTTAACCTCGGCAGTTCATTCAAACACAGGAGCAGACATCTGGTTATGGATTATGAAATGAATTGCATTGACATCTTCCCTCGATGTTGTTTGGCGTTTTTGTTGCAACAAGTAACTGCAGTTCTGCGGACGAGAAATGAAATGTTTAATTTGCCTGTAAAAATAAACATCGCAAGGCTGACGCAATGGAGTAAATTTAGGTTCAATAACTTTCATAGTGCAAGTAGGCATATTATCATCATAGTCAAACCGCTCATCATACATTGCTCGAATAGTTTGTCCTCCCTAGGAATCAATCAGAAGGAGACATTTGTTTGTCCCTATATAAGGTTTGAAGACAGTATCAAAGTACAGTTCGAAAAAACTAGAGATGATCAGGTTGCCAGATGTAGAGCATATGATTGCCATATTTTTGCATTTTGCCTCAAGAGCACTAACAGCAAAGCTAACTTTCGGACCGATTTTTCCCTCAGATTCTTGCAGACACAGAAACACTTTAGGCAGTAAATTACCAGCTGCAGTAACGGAATTCTATGCCGTATATGAATGAGTAACTTTATGCATGTCTCCAACTGAAACTTGCACATTTTTTTGCTTGTGTTCGTTAATGTTCTTTTTATGTCACTTCTATATTGAGCAATCGGTTTGGTCCTTATTGATAATATTTTTTTTATCAAAATTAGGAATGAAAGCAGTTGTCTGCTTCTGGACCCGATCCGCAGATTTGCATATTGTTTCCATAGAGTAGACTTTCTTAGGAGGAAACCAGCTTTGTCACTTTGCGTTGTCGGATATGGTGACGTTTTTTAAACATAATGGTCCAACTACCACTGGCAGTAATTTCGAAATTAGATGACAAATGTTGATTTGCAGCAGCTAGTTCCCATTCTTGTAATGCCCTAGTTGTTACCTGTTTATTTCTTTCCCTCGCTTCCACAGATCTATCATACACCCAATTGTCTATCATGTTTATTTTGTCGTATCGATTCCCTCCTGTTTGTATTTCCTGCTTAAAAACCCTTTATGCCTTAATGCTGCGGACCCCTGATGCTGCAGTGTGATCAGGATCCAATTAGGATGTTATTTGGCCATATTTACCACTTTAATTTTCAAGTCAAAGGGAACATGTTCATAATTTGATTGTTTACTCGGACTAGACTGGAATTCGGAGAGATCGCTTTCCCCTGAAGGAGTGACACTTTCATCAAACATGACGTATTGTTCTTCTAATTCACTTGTGCTAAGTTTTGCGAAGGAGTGAACTTCACTTTCGTGGAACAGTTCTCCAGTTTCATTACACCTGAAGTCGAGAGTTTCCATAAATATTTTAATAACTTCCTCCCCTATCAGAGTTGTGAGCGAATAGTTATTTCCGCATTATTTGAAGTTCCAATAATCCTCATGCTTAAGAGCCGATTTAAAATTAAAGTTAAAAATATTGCAAGCAGAGTGCATAATTATTAATGGTATTTAATTATGCTCGTACTAGAAAGATAGGAGTTTAATTTATTTCATTCATTAAATGTAAATAAATAAGGAATGAATTGTTAATTTATATGTAGTGTCATGTACTTATTTTACAATGTTACAAAATAGAACTAACATACGTTTACCTTGAAAATATCGCATTGCTCCTCTTGCATCTCTTCTTTCTTGATCAGACAAACTGACTGTAAAGTTTGCGCTATCAGCTAACATCTTGTCCCCGTGCATAGATGATCCAGCAATTGGATTGCTGTCCATTATAATATTTTCTTTATATGCTGTATTTTAAGACGAATACAACACACAACCACGCCATACAAAATTCGAAAGGAGACAGGAAGTGAAAGATAACAACAATTTGCCTGCATACCTTACACTACGAGTAGGCTATATACATCGTACGGCGCTAAACATGAACAAGCATAAACAAGCGCCGTGCAGTGGGTGTAGGTTCTGCTTGCGTTATGTCCTAACGAGCACTGCTTGATATGGCACATCAAGCGTTGAGGAGAAACCAAGCGTTGATAGTTTTTATTTTCTTTCTCAGATTAGGCGCGTCTAGGATAAAACCTCAAGAGGCAAAACATAGTCTACGCTATTTTACACATTCTTTTATTACACAAAATCTGAAATTGCTAGGACGAAGGAATATGCGACTGTGAGCAAATTTGTAAAACATTTTTTTTGTCGGCCTATGGGAGAGGATGCCGAAGTACGAGTATTTTATTTTCTATGTACTTTCACCTCAAAAGTTCCCTGTTCGATCTGTGACGTTGGTCGGACAATGGGTCCTTCCTTGTTAGTTGTGATTTTTGTGAACTATAATAACAAGTAGTTTACAGAAAAAAAAAGATAAAAGAAAAAAATGGAATGATTTACCTTCCTGAAATAAGATTTAAATTATTAATTTGTACCGTCGTACAGTCTTCCAAACAAATTCCCATGTCGACCTTAGTAAATAGTTCAATTGACGAACATAATCTGCAGAAGAAATGATTAGCAGAAACAAAACGCAAGTGAGTGAAGAAAACAAAAAGAGTCGGACAATAATGAAATAAACTGAATAGATAATAATGTGAATTAATAAAATACAATAATTAATCTTTGTTCAATGTCTTTTAGATTCACCCCTTTCAAACTGACGGTTATTTGTGCATTTAAATTCATGCGGAACAAATAGGTGACGTGCAATTAAGGCGATTTTCTCTTTTTAATAGGATAAAAACTGATCTCTGCCCGCTTTCTGATGTGTAAAGCTTTGTCCCCAATAAAAGGCGAACATTCAACTGGACTGAGTGGAAGAGAATGAACATGGTGGTTCTTGCTTTAAGCCGATTACACTTTTAGTCCTCTTTCTAGCGCCTCTTTGAGGGAGGGACACTGAATTACTGACAACATAAGCCCAGAGCAATGAGCAGAGAGAATACAAATGTTCATCATTATTGTTTAGGGTTTTGTTGTATTGTTATCTCTTCCAGACATTTAGACAAGGACAGTAATTTTGTCTGTAAGGATAGCATATTAGTGATATGTTTGATTTTTAAATAAATTTCTATATAGATCACTTAAAACAAAAAGGGTAAAACTAAATAAATTTCTCTAAAAAGTACTTGAAACAAATATCGTAAAATTAAATAACTGTCTATACAAATCACTTAAAACAAACTCGGTAAAATTAAATAAATTTCTATACAAATCATTTAAAACAAATACGGTAAACTTAAATAAATTTTTATACAAATCACTTAAAACAAATACTGTAAAATTAATAAATTTCTATACAAATCACTTGAAACGAATACGGTAAAATTAAATAAATTTTGATAAAAATAATTTAATACAAATACGGCAAAATTAAATAAATTTCTATAAAATCACTTAAAACAAATACGGTAAACTAAATAAAATTCTATACAAACCGCTTGAAACAAATACGGTAAAATTAAATAAATTTCTATACAAATCACTTAAAACAAATAAGGTAAAATTAAATAAATTTCTATACAAATCACTTAAAACAAATACTATGAAAATAAATAAATTTCTATAAAAATCACTTAAATAAATACGGTAAACTAAATACATTTCTGTTGAAACCCCTTGAAACAAATACTATAAAATTAATTAAATTTATATTAAATTAAATGCCTAGCATGTTAGATATGCCACTCTTGCATTTGATAATTGAATCAGTTTTACAATCATAAGATTATTAGCCCTTGTAAGTACTGAAGCATAGCGGAAACAAGAAGCAGTTATGATTGCGTGTTGAATAATATTTATACCCTCATGCTCAGAAATGGCTGGAAAATGTAAACAGATGACTTGCGCTCCAAGCTTCCTGTCTGAGACAGAACACGTCCGCGTTTATGTTCATAAGCAAACACGGCAGACCCAGTGGCGGACAGTTGGAAAGGAGTTTAGTTTTTGAAGAGGTAATACACAAAGACTAGCTCCTTTCCTACTGTCAACCTTTGGTTCTCCCCTGATTACTTACCAGCGGGCAGTGAAACTTAGTGCCCGATGGGAGAAAGACAAGTGGTTTCAGGTTAACTGTGTTCTACAGTCCCTCTACTGTGTACAATAGAAGACGGCGTGGGTCGCGCCCCGTTGAACTACTGTGCCGTAGTTGTTCGCTGTTTACTTGGTTTGTGTTGCAGTCGATGAGTAACTTTTACTTTTAATTTTTTATTTGTACGACGTTTTATCAATTGCGAAAAATAACTTACATGATGAGCTAGAGACCACAGAATTTCGTACTAATTTAAATAAATCGTGATAAAAAATATATTTTCCGTTTTATTGCTAATTAATTGTAAGATAATCGCAATAATTTCGTATAAATTGGAAAGCGATTTTTATGTGAAAAAAATAACCCTATATTACTTATTACGCGTCAAAACAATAATAAAAAGTTTCATACATAAATTTATTCTACATAATAAAATTAAACACAACTTTACAACACTGAGAAAAAGAACATTTGTATTATGTACCATCTGCTGTTTCTATTTGTGGAACGAAAGCATAGCAGAAGTCACAATATTATTTTATTTCATTCTGCGCCTACGATCACTAACAATTAAATTATACCTGTACTCATACTTTCAGAAAAACCTTTCTGCGTTAACAGATGCCGCTGGCGATCGAGAAATGCTATGGAATGAAGACGAAATGGAGAAATGGTGACGGAATGGTGTAGATGCCTAATATGAGGAAAACGGGAGAATTCCGAGAAAAACTCCAACTGCGACCATGGATTTTTCAATGAAAATGTGTGTCACTGTTGGTAAGATAGCGTACATGTTTGTTTATTACTGCGATACTAATGTCGTATTCTCTAATTGAGGTTCTGTCTGACAACTTATGTACATCTATTATCAGAGAGTACTTACATCTCACTTGACGATATGGGTCAGAGAAAGAACAATTTGTTTCAATATATATGAAGTCTGATTATTGTAATAGCCTATGTAGCTAGTCGGCAATGTATGCAATGGAGGAGGAAAGTAACTGGCCCACTACCTCCTGTCTTAGTTGAATATTTTAAATCTGGAATTTAATTAGGTATTTTCTGTATTTTGACCAATTTTCTTTTTGATTTGAAATATTATGAAATTTCGGAAGAAATAAATGAGATGGAGAATGTTGGAAGGGGAATTTTAAAGTTGAGGGAAACACTAAAACTCAGGGAATACTTTCAAATTTTGCTTATCGCAATTATTTTTCAAGAAAATGTCGAGAATCAACTCTAGACTGTTATATAACAAACCAGAAGTACTGACTCGTTGGTGAAATGACGTAGAGACTACAACCAAAAGGCAATGTCAGTATGTTTATGAAACAGAAACATTTGTCGCGTCTATTTTCATTTAATTTCATTCAATTCCAATTCGTTCTTTCAGAATATGATACGGAAATTTATTTTGTTTTTTACTTCGGGGCATATTTTGCGTTCTGCAGTACATATTTTATAGGAGAAAAATCTCTGATCATCTTTGGGAAATATTGTAAGATACATAGCATGTTCAATAAATAACGAAATTATTTCTAGAATGTTTCATTTAGCTTGCAAATCATTATTAGTCTTCAACATAGTTCCTTAACTGTATATAGTGTACACTTCTGCTGTCGCGAGACCAAAGAATCTATGCCTACTACGAGATTGACTTCGCAGCCAGTATTGGTTTGCATGTTGAACATCCCCATCGGGCTGGAAATTGCGCCCAGAAAGTGCTTCTGTTAGCGATCCAAATAAATTAATCACTAGGTGCTAGGTCTGGGGAATAAGGTGGGTGTGAAAGTTCCTGCAAAGGTAAATTCATAATTTTTTTGTGTGGCAGCAGCAGTATGAGACCTGGCATTATCATGTTGGAATAAGGTTCCATGCTTGGCCAATCCTGAACGGTTACGCCAAGTTGAAGGCTTGTGAGTCTTCTGTAATAAATTGCAATATGATCCGTTATTAGCGGACTCGCCGCTATTCATAGAGTGTTTAATAACTACACCTTGAATGTCCCAAATCAGCATCTGGTTGCTGACGAAGAACTTTCTTCCTTCTTGGTGAACGATATCCCATGCTCGCTCTTTTGCTTTCAAGAGAATAGTGACACACCTATGATTCATCTCATATAATAATTCTGCTTAGAAAACCACTATCTTCATCCTGATAACATTACAGTCGTTGATTACAGACATTTATACGGCGAGCTTTCATTTAATCTGTTAGTTTATATGGGACCCATCTGGTTGCAAGTTTGTAGAAAACAAAGCTGATCGTGGATTATGTGCTGGACTGAACCAATATTGATACCTACATCTGTATTTATTTCATAAATTGTGATGCGGTTTTCCTCAAGTATGACAGCTTCAAATACATTCACATAGATATACAGAAAACCAACCACCACCACCACCACCACAGACATACACAACACATCTAATCACCCCACACAACACAGACTGCATTCAGGACAATGGTACACAGATTACTCAACATACCCATGAGCCAACAACACTATGGGAGACCCGGGCAAAACGAATAACCCGGGCAAAGAGAATAATGCATATTTCTTAGAAACGCGAACAGGCAGCGCTTTCTGCTATGCTGGGGAAGAATCCCAACCAGATTTTGCTGCTGGAACTGACTTGTCGTCATTCTAGCTAGTGAGACAAGAAGTCAGCGTGCGTTTGAAGAAAATTGACTGTTTTCTTAAAATATTTCAAGGTAAGAGAAACATTTGTACAACACACAATACTGCAGAAATGTTTTGTTATGTGATAGTAATATATAGGCGATGCGATTACTTTTAAAATGCTGTATTTACGAAGAAGATTATTGACGTTTATGTTTGTATAAACTTAAATAAAAAGCGAAATTGCGTCTGCGGGCAAAGTGAATAGGGAAAAGTGGATAACTTATCCGCTTTGCCCTGCCACCTTTATTTGACTACATAAGTGTCAGCTGTATTTTTATATGTATTTGTCTATAGTAATAAAGCGTGTTAGATCATTTTACATAATAATAATAATAATAATAATAATAATAATAATAATAATAATAATAATAATAATAATAATAATGATTTATTTTAGCTGGCAGAGTTAAGGCCGTAAGGCCTTCTCTTCCACTCAACCAGCAAAAAGTGTATATACATATGCATGAACTTACAAAGAATTCAACAATTTGATTTAGATGAGAGTTACATGTATACAAGAGTTATTTACGAATTAAACAACAAAATACTATGAACTATTAATTAAACACTGAAATAAACTCTATAGCAGAATTAAACTAAAATATATAGAATGTTAATATATTTCAAATGATATTAGATAATAGAAAGAGATTATTATGAGACAATTTTGAAAATGCAGCACAATCAGGATGATGTCTAAAGAAAAAAGTAACAGTGTAGTCAGTGATAATTTAAATCAGTACGATTGAAGTGAAATGCTAATAAGGTTATCTTTTAAGCTGTTCTTAAAGGTGTTTGTTGTCTTGCAGCCCCTATATAGTGGAGGCATTAAGTCACACTAATTAAATTATAAATCAGCAACACTGATTTTAATTTTTACTTGAAAAGGTCGTAATGTGTTTTTAGATGTTTCAATTTTTCAAACGGAAGACAGAACAAGCAAATGGTCTTAAGAAGCCATGAAGAAAGCATTTGAAGAAATAAAATGTTCCAAGCAGTGATTCTGCTATCTGATTTTGCTCCAGATGAACTTACAGATCGTCCACTTGAGACAGAAATCAGCGAAACGACAGTTGGCTGAGATTTAACAAATTCTGCGGTGCCAGCTTTTTCAGTGGCTGAAGAAACAGTTAATGCTCACCTCTGTGATGTCGGCATCTTCAGAGATTGAAGAAATATTCAATATACCTATTTATTACACTCAGATTTTCAGTTCCGGTTATACTAAAACCCTCAACATCGTCAGCAGGAGAACCCAAGTCACTTCTTTTGATTTAGACTAGTGCCAAAAGTGGATGCTCGAAAGATACGAGGTAAACGAAGAAAATGTCAGCGCTCTGAAATTCTTACAGCTATACCGATTAAAAACGTTGAAAGAGATGTAAGTTATGGGCAGGAGCAAAAGCATAAGAAATCCAAGTCTTCAGTGCCAGTGAAACGTCGAATTGTTCAAATTTGAATTTCGTACTAATCTAACATTCTGTAAAGGGCTGTAATAACATTTCTTATCGTCTAATATGACACATTAACATCGTGCTTATGTGTTGATTTAATTTTATTATCAGTGAATACAAATTAAATTGTAATGTGAAAATGGTATAGGGATATTCACTTTGCCCGGATACCCGGGCAAAGCGAATAATTAATTGTATTTTCTTTCTCAAATCATATCACTGTACGTAGGTACGGGAAACGAATTGCTGTTTTTTAGATATGTGGTCAACATGTGTCACAACCATTGTCATGAAGTTTTTAGTTCGGGAGCACCAAAATATAGCCTGTGGCATTGCTTATTCTTAGCTTATCCGCTTTGCCCGGGTTTCCCCTACAATGAAGAGTGAACACAATCAAATACATAGCACAAGAAAATGGTTACAGCCCAAACATAATAGACGACATCATAAGGAAGGCAAAACAAAAATTCAACAAACACAAAAACACACAAAACACAACACAACACAAGAACACAAGAAATACATCACACTAACATACGAAAACAAAAACACATACAAGATCGCATCCTCATTCAGAAAACAAAAATACAACATAGCATACAGAACAGAAAACACACTACAAAGACATCTCGACACACAAACAACACAAACAATAAATACAACCACACAGGCGTATACAAACTCACATGCAATAGTTGCGACAGTTTCTACATAGGACAGACAGGCAGATCATTCCAAACTCGATACAAAGAACACACTAACACACTAAAGCAATAACCAGAGGACACAATACATCAACATATGCCGAACACATAACTAATGCTAACCACACATACAATAACATAAATACAGACATGGAAATCCTACACATACAACCCAAAAACCAAAAACTCAACACACTAGAACAATACGAAATATACAGACACACTAAAACACACCGTAATCAAATTCTCAACACACAGATCAATTTCAGAACACACACTATTTGAAACAACTTTTCATCACACGAAAGCACCCACACAACAGGCAGCGAAGTTGAGATGGCACCGAGACACAGAAGGCTCTGAGGATGGTGTCAAGTAGCACCGAAACAGCTGTAAGCCGCACATGCTTACATAATTAACACGAGTAAGTTCGCCATTTAATAATTTATATTCAAGTGTCAAAATTAATGTACGAAAGATTCAACATGGATTCTTTATTCTTCCCATTTTGTATCACAAAACAATGAAAGATACCAAATTCTGGAAGTAAACCCATCACGCAGGTAGTACCAATAGAAAGAGCGAAAAATTCCCTTTCATATATGGGTACGTTTAGAAATTTAGCTGAAAAATATTTGGAGAGACAGACATAAATAATAAGCACTGTCACAGTGAGAGGGGCGTGGCAATGTTTGTCATTTACACGCAACTGCGAAAAATTAAAAATAAGGCATTTGCAGTCCGGCATTGGGTTTTTAACTTCTGTATTTTCATTCCTCACATATCACAGTATTTAAATGTGCAATACAAATGTTTATGATAATTTTACCCAAATAGGCTGTACCTGCACCTCTTAACCGAGATATGCTCAAAGTTTTCAATGAATGGCAAATTCCATGTGTAGATCCAAGAATAATACGACATAGCTCCTCAATGAATTGACCGTTATCATGAAACAAGTCCTGTAACATATAAGTTATATTAACTTTGTGTATATTATTATAATAAATGCGCAAAATGAAAAATGTCTATAGTAATGCATGCACAAACTTAACCAAACAGGTTATCTGTCCCGTCAACATTAAGGCGTATCGTAACACCGATTATTTTACCTGGACCCTCCCCGTCCAAAGCCACAGGCAGTAGTGCATCACCTAACTACCGCCTACGGACGAGTCCCTAGACGTAGAACAAGATATTATCCTGGTGTAGAGACTAACATAGATCGGACAAATTTTCAAATGCGAATTATAAAACCCCTTCCCACTAAGTTACCCTCGCTCAGTGTTTTTGTTATCCATCCGAAACTAGAAGCTGGATTGTGGAGGAAGCTCGGCAGAAGCTACGGAGAAGCTTGGAAGAAACATTGGCTTTAGTTGTTGAAGACACAAGAAAGAATACTATTATATTACGTCAGTAATGGAATATGTATATAAATGAGTTACAAGTAATTTTGTTTTGTAGTGAACTTAAATAGTCTTGAGTGAAGTAGGTCTCTTACGTATCCTAAGTAAAATTGCACAGGTAAGTAATGTATGCAAAAAGTAAAATTATCATACAATAAAATTATAGTGAGTGAAATTAGTTAAACTAGTAAAGTGCTAGCATAAGTGTAAACAAAGAGAAGTAAGTCAATACATTTCTTTATGATTTAATGATGGTGTCAGAATAAAATCCTGATGAACCAGAGTATTACCATTGTCGGGAGGTCGAGAGTTCAGCGCAGCAGTAAATCGTTGCACAGGCCGTCAGTCGTAACTGCGAAGTTACAGAAGTCACAATACTACATAATAAAATTAAAGTACAGAAATACGATAATAAAACTGATGTCATACAGCAGGCCGCCGCAACATTTTCATTGTTCTCCATATGGAAAGAACATCCCCGGGTGGTGATGGGAAATTTCTCGTTGCCAAAAATTCCAAATAGTCCCGGGGTTCACTAAGCTTCTTATCAAATTGAGTGCCGGGTCTTTCCCAGAGGTGAAAGGTGATCGATGTTTGATGCCAACCGCACCACTTCATTCTAGTGCCGGGGTGAAGAAAGCAGGAGCTCTACTCCCATGCCCCCCCCCAAGAGCCAACATAGTGCATATAGGGGATATCTATATGAAAATATGATACCTATTATAAGGAGAGCTCTGAGTGTAAAAAAGTCATGATTTACATTCAGAATGGCCGCCACGGTGGTCTAATGGTTAGAGTGCTCGACTTATAATGCTGTGAACTCGGCTTCCATATCCACACCTCCGATTTACAACTTACGTTGGGCAAGTCCGTGGTCCTGGTAACACGAAGATTTTCTCCGGGAGCTCCGATTCCCCTGTGGCATCCCAATAAATCTTCATCTCATC
Organism: Periplaneta americana; assembly: GCF_040183065.1. Lineage (NCBI taxonomy): Eukaryota > Metazoa > Arthropoda > Insecta > Blattodea > Blattidae > Periplaneta > Periplaneta americana. Next base: position 108,621,710 of record NC_091124.1, read on the forward strand.
TCATCTCGTCTCGTCTCGTCGTGGGTTTAACGTAGACCAATCTCCTATGGCGCACTCTGGGCATCCATTCTGTGTAAATTGTTCAAAATAACTGGCTTCATATGGGTGAATGACGAATAGTCAAGTACCCGCCATTAGTTAGAAAAAAGCAACATTCAGAAATGCGAATAAAATGTGACAAAATGTCATACTGTCGAAATGATTAACAGTGTTAAATCATGTTTAACATCCTGTGCTACGTATATATATATATATATATATATATATATATATATATAATTTTTAGCAAGCTATTTTACGACGCTTTATCAACATCTTGGGATATTTAGCATTTGAATGAGATGAAGATGATAATGCCGGTGAAATGAGTCTGGGGTCCAGCACCGAAAGTTACCAGCATTTGCTCATATTGGGTTGAGGGAAAACCTCGGAATAAACCTCAACCAAGTAATTTGTCCCGACAAGAGACTCGAACCCGGGCCACCTGGTATCGCGACCAGACGCGCTAACCGTTATTCCACAGATGTGTATCAGGGAGCTTCATCCTCGTCTGCGGCTCAACGCTAGTTTCGATCCTCTACCTGTTAGTAATGTAATTGACAAAGCAGACATTAAAAAGCATCTTGTATTCCTGTATCCACTCTTCGTTCCATAACACTCTCCACCCTTCTTCATTTCATTTCTTACTTGTTGGAGTGAAGCCGGATCTTCGATGCTGGTATAAGTTTCAAGAGCTTGATGCTCCGAGCCCTAGGGCTTATCAGATACTTGTCTGGGGATGTGACTTGGCTCTGTTAGGGCTGAGGTACAATGGCCCGTCTGTTAGCATTTGATTCACAAATGCCACCTAGATCACCTGTTGGACAGGAATAATCATTGCATAAAGGGCGGAAAAGGGCAGAGATCCATTTCTGGAAATACTAGGCAGTCATAAGGAGATTCTTGTACCATTACTTTGAGCTAAAACATGTTAAAAGGAAGAATACTTTGGTCTTATATTGTCGTCACAGGTACACATACACTCATGCAAACGAAAAAGAAACAATTTTCATGACTTAAACATTCTAAAAACAATAAGATTTCCTATATGAAGAGTCCACTGCAAGAATGATGGATGTCATTTGGAATACATTTTTCAGGAGAAGCAATTGAAAGTTTGAAATGCTTAGCGCTCAAAGCTTAACTGTGATTTTCCGATCATTACTGGACAATGACTATAAGTGTTAATGCCATATAACTCTCTATGTACATTCTATATGTGTTAAGCTATGCATTGACAGTCTTGGTTCATTTTCGACAAGAAAGTGACATCCATCATTCTTGCAGTGGACTCTTCATATACTAACAATAACAATAACTGTTTTTATCACCATCAATTTCTTCTGCAAATTCTTCTCATTCTTTTGGGTTCGTTGTACCGTTCAGAGACTAAAATATGATGAACTTATAAGAAATGCTATCGCCACTTTTACTAGTCTGGTCCATGCTCCGTCTACTAACTGGTTAAAAGTCTAAATATAAAGTATTTAAGACGGTGGTGTTCTTTTAAAATTCTTAAATCTTGTAGTTTACTGTGTCTCATTTTTGTACTTCATTTTTTAACATCTGTCAGAGACATCTGCAGTTTTAATCGAATCTTAGTCCCATATATTCCCTAAATAGAGAACTTGACAAGACAAGAAACACACAATTAGAAATTCTGCGTATTGTAAATCTTGAAAACGAAACCTTCGAATTTGCGTCTCTTCCGAGGAAAGCTCCAAGTACGATATTTTAAAAGCATCTTAGAAATCCATACACCTCAACTGAACTGAATGCACACTTGGGAACTATTGTAACAATTAAGTTACACTAACGATAGTGGTAGTGAGGTTTTGCTGTGTAATTGGTCGAATATAAAATAACGTTTATGAGTTATAAGACACCGTGATTATTAGGGACCGTATTCTGTCCCAGAGCGTACGGAGATAAGGTTAGTTATTCGTGAGTACATTGATATAACTTTATGTTTGGTGCGTAGCACAGGTACTATCAGGGAATATTTGCGCCTTATTTGTGCTGCAGTTGACGTTATATTCATGATTCAAAACTAGACCTCGGAGACTGTTGAAAATTCATTCTAATGACAAGATTGATACTACTATGATCTTTCATACAATTTAAATTATTTGTTCATTTATTTAATTTATTTTTACTGATATCGGCAGAGTTAAAACTACAAGGCCTTCTCTTTCACTCAGTCAGTATAAAAACATACAGCAAATATAAATAACATTAATACAGAAAACAATAGAATAATAACAATGATAAATAAATAAATAAATTGTTAACTGCCTCCCATTGGAGGTAGCCCAGAAGGACTCAGTATACTCTCCTACATGAATTTTACAATATTAAATGTGTACATAAATTTTGTTGAAAGAAAATTAAAATAAACATATATGAATTATAAAGTGAAGAAAAGAATTACACAGAGTGAATATGATGACTCAGAATTTGGCAAGAGCGTTTCAAAACTGAAGTTATGATGTCAGCAGTAAGTGTCTGTGGTAGTTCAAAAGTCTTCCTGAAGCCTTCAAAGAACATGGGAATCACACCACGAGCTCCAATAAGAAGACCAATCACCTCAATGTCTTCAAGCTGGTATTTTGCTTTGAAGTAATCAACTGTTGGCAGATAAATGTTGATATTTTCTTTATTGACATCCTCCGGCTAGCTACTCCCCGTTTCAATCCTTATGGTGGGATAAATTATATATCCTTTCTTGGTAGTCTGGGAATACGCTATTATGTCAATACGTCTAGAGGAGCCATTAGTAGCAAGGCAAAAAACTTCCTCTCCTACTATCCAAGACTTGTTTTTCAAAGCAGTTGCAATTAAGGATCGAACATGATGGTGTCTGGCATTTCGGAGGAGTAAATTTCTGTTACACTGACCTTGGACGTGGGCAAGGGTTTCAGTCTCCGGGGAGCCACGTCTGCACCAGGATCCGTCCAAAGAGCGACCAGGTACTCCTCTAACTGCTGCTAAATTGGCATTCATTTTGAGGCAGGCTACCAATTCAGATATAGATAGTCCAGACTTATTAAAAATCCAGGCGTTGGCTTTAGGTACTTGGCTGTACAATTCTACACCTCTGCCACCTCGAATAAACTAATAGATTCCGCTATCTCTAAGAGCAAAATATAGTTGTGTTTAGTTACATGTAATTCTAAGAGTTAAACGTTTATAATTTAGTGTTAAATAAGACAATTTGGATCGAAGGAATGATTAACATTATGAAGGAATATATTGATGTATTAAAAATATATATTCTACAATAGTAATAATGTATTTGAAGAAATATCATATTCTAGAGACGAAAAGCAGGCTTTTGAAAATGGTAAATATCGGACAGTCTTTTACACTATGTGCACTAAAAATGCTATTTCTATTATTTACACTATCACCAAGAATACAGGCTTACATTATCATACATTATTTACACTATCGTACACAATTTAGAAAATGAGTAGGTCATAGTATTATGAAATAAAATATCTTGCATTACAATACACTGCATTGTACATAAGCTTATTAATGTGAATAATGTTTGATTAATGTAGACTTTCATTTTTTATTATAGTGGAAATAGCAAAAATAGCGTATCCTAGTGTACATAGTGTAAATAATGTAAATTGTAAATATGAGTGTAATTTGTAAAGTGGTCCATGTTTTGTTCTGCCCCACTTTATGAAACAAGAGTCGCGTGAGCCGTCAATCAAGTAGGTCAACTTCGGTCGCTAGGTACATGTATGTCGTACATTTAAAAACTGCAGTAATATTAATCTCGTAGCCTCCTGGGACAAAGTACTGTCCCTAGTGATTACAATCTTCAACATTTTATAAAATAATGACTGCTGAATATATAGAAATGGTATTTCTAGATTTTTGTTCAGCAGCAATGACAGTCTGTTTCAATATATCCATTATGTCACGTCACAGTTCCGGTAATATGGTCGCCACTGCTGTCGAAAAAAACATTTTGTGTGCTTCAAATTAACCAAAACGAATTCTGTTAGTGCTGTGCAGCTGTATTTTACAACACGTTTCAGAATATTACTACAGACTGGAAGTACATCCACGGTTGCCAAAAGAAATTTGAAACAACGGGAAAACTGTTTAAATATAAAAGTCCTAGCGGACCGCTTCCGTCGGATGAGAAAGTTGATCGTGTTTGTGTTGCCTTTGCAACATAATCCAGAGAATTCGACGAGAAGTGCAAGTACGGAACTACAAGTTCCACAACCGACCGCGGATAGGATTAATGAAAAAAATATCCCATTTCAAATTAAAGAAAAAAAATGTTAACGACTAGGAGTGGAAATTCTAACGGGCATTATAGAGCGTACAGGGAAATGGAGATATGCTCTCAAAAATGATATGAAGGATCGATATGTTAAAACAGCTTACAGTAATGATCAAAATGAGTAAGAACAAATTCAGAAAGGGATGAGCAGAGCAATGCAAGTCTTTGCTTTGGAATCGAGAAACGAATATCCAAACCTTGAGAGAAAGAACAAGATAAAGCATGAAAATAGTCTTGGTGATACGATGACATGTTGACGTAAGACTTCACTTACTGTACCCTATGGATAGCATCCACACTTTAATTTAAATGGTGATATAATCTAATCAGAAACTGTCTACTTTAGCACAGGTCAGAGGTTGTGTTGGACGACGGCAAGCTAGTGTCCTGTATGACCTCCGGCAATTAAGGTTCCACCAGGCAGCAGGGTGCCTACATCGATCGCACTGCTCCTCGCGGTTAACAACGAAAACTTGAATAATGTCACAAATTCAGTAGGATGCGAAAAAAAAAAAATCGGATGAACTAATAGATTCCGCTATCTCTAAGCTATAATTGATTTTATAAGCTGCAGTTAATGGCTTTCCTATGCGTCATTGTAAGATAAGGTAACAAATTTATCTCTACTGAAATAATGACATAAATTCAGCATTTAAATTATTATCTGCTGCACTTAGGAAGGCATGAAAATTAGCATCTTATCAGTAAATAAAATATAGTCCTATGCGAGCGTTGTGACGAAGTTACTGTCATGTTCAAAGTCATTGCTGCATTTCTTAAAATATATACTTAATAAAATAAATTATCATTGATTCTGTGCTTAAGTAATTTCTGCTTTCCTTAAACAATATTACTGGGCTCTTGAACGATTCCGCTATCACTCATAAGAAAATTGTTCAATCAATTGGAAATATTAGTAAGTAAACCCCATATGTTTTTAGAATTGTTGTTTAGTCAACTGTCCGAAGACAGGTTGGAACCTCATAAGCGACACAAATAAAGCATCACTCATGAGGCAATTAAGCCAGGAGGTAATGAGGTATGGTTGCTAGTTATTTTCTCCCTCCAATATATATGCCGCTGAGTAGTAACATATTTCACTAATCAGATTTCAGATATATACAAACAATAATTGTTCTTCCTCTGACACATATCGTCAAGTGAGATGTACTGCCTGATAATAGATGTACATATCAGCCAATCGAATAGGATATAAAGACTAAAAGTATGTTTCCCAACCTATAAGGTTTAACATTTTCTTTTCTGAACTAATAAGTTTTATGGAGTAAAATAAAATATGCAAGGTATCATTTTTTGTCTTCATTACATCACACAGACACATTTTTCAGAACAAAACCCTCAGGCTGAAGTTTTCCGTTAAAATCCAATAAAGAGCTGCTACCTAATCCTGGACTGCGCTCGGGTTTGGATTTTAAACCCGCTACCAGTTTTGATTTTTCCGGGGTTTTCTCTAACAGTAAACTGTGTGTCAGATAATCCATAGCAAAATCTCTCTCTCTTCTCTGAGTTGCAATATTTACTAATTCATGTTTTTAGTCTGTTATTAACGTACCTACTACATCAAATACGACGTTATTAGCGTCGATGGAATTGATGATAGCTCGATAGTATTTAGACAGACGAGGCCGAGAATTCGCCATGACATTATCTGACATTCGCCTTAACTTTCCGGGAAACCTCGGGAAAAACCCAACATCAAGTGTAAAGCGATTGTCAAATAATCCATGGCGAATCCTCTGCGTCATATCTCTATTACCAATTCATTCGACGCTAAATTAAGTAAAGAGGATGAGCATAAAGAGATTAATAAGAAATTAAGAAAACTAAATAAAACCACGATAAAGAGGTTAAAATGAATGAATTAATTAATTAGTTTACTTGTTTATTTATTGACATATACATATTTATTTATTTATTTAATCTGGTGGAGTTAAGGCCATCAGGCCTTCTCTACCACATCACCATAGTAAGGTAGGTGTCCCTGATATGGCCATGCTAAGGTTTGAGAATTTTTCTAGCCGCCATTTTGAAAAAAAATGTAAACCACTTATTTGTTAAGGCTGGTTCACAATCGGAACGAAAACGAAAACGGTAAAATTGTTAAAATCTGTACATTTAAATGTGAGCATTCACAATTAACGAAAAGCTTGCCGGAGCCCGGGATCCGGAACAGAGAGTTGGCCAAGTTTCACGTTTCCGATCACAGCCCACTAGATTCATTCTATTGCCATCTAAAAGCTATTTTGTCGTCGTATATTTTGTAACAAGAAGACCGTGACATGACCCATGCATTATTTTGTTCTGTGCTGTGCATCATGGAGCAAGTTTTATTTCATGAGATTCTAATATTGAGTGTTGAGGAAAATCCTCACGTTTACGATAAGCGGGGCGCCTCGTATAAAGATGAGAAAATGCAGGAGAATACGTGGCTTTCAATAGCTGCATCTTTGAACACGATCGTAAGTGAAACATATTTTTATTACTGTATTGGTTGTATTACACACTACATATTCATGCTTCAATGCAATAACTACTGTTGTGTTCATTTTTATTCTATCGCAAATGTTTCTTCTCTAATTATTTTACGTTATGGTAGACTTAAAATAGGTTGTGATAATAAAGATGCATGGGCATATTTATAGTACTGTACCTAATGAAATGTTTCAGTTGAAATTTCGACGTTGGTTAACCTGTGTTTATGTTGGCTGCCTTGTGCTCATGAGAGAACACCATTGGTCAATTATACACAAATAACATCAGAATGCGTAATATCGACTTTACATATCGTTATTGACATACATATCGATATGCATAGTCGTCTACGTTCTGGGTTTATTGTGACTCAAAAATTTTCATATTCACGTCCTCTGCTTCTCGTTTTCATTCTGGTTCTCGTTCCCGGTTTATTGTGAACCAGCCTTTACTCATTCTCAGTCTAATGGATTTTCTTAAAACAATTTCCTTTCCCCATAAAAATAGCTTTAATTGTCCAAAAAGTCTCAAATTCCAAAAGTCTACCTAGTGGCCATATCAGGAACACGTGCACATGATATGGCCACCCTTGTTCCATGTTCTACAAATCGTGATTGTTTTTAGTTTGATAGCGCAGTTGTGTTAAAATTAAATAATTTTGGTGTAAAATGAATAAAAATGACGCTTAATAATATTTTTTATAATTAAAAAGTGTAGTAAAAACAGGTTTTTCCATAAAAAAATTAAGTTATTTTTCTTAAAATACAAAATGTTTGCGTAATCCCAGCTATAAGACATGTGAATTTGTCAGGTGGAAAAATAAAAGTGAAATGAACTTGATATGGCCATGGTGCATTTCATATGGCCATATCAGGAGCAGGTAAGCTTTCACGAAAATCGTTTGATTATGAACAGCTCGTAAAAGATACGCCATCAACTACAACACCAATCAACAGAACATTAAAAACTGAATGGAGTACGATGGTTTTCATGAAACAAGTCTTTGAAAAACGTGCATAAAACAAAGGAGACTTACCAGAGAAAAATAAGAAGAGATCACATGAAAACTGCAAAACAGGCAACTGACGCCATATTGCTCAACCTGACTGGATGGAAAACGATCAAGTGACATACCAGGATGCCCTTTCATTGGATGCTGCTGCAATTTAGCGGACTTTTTGGTTAACTAACTCACAATAGGGGGGTGGCCATATCAGGAACATGGCCATAACAGGAGCACCCACCTTACATAAAGGCATATACAAAAAATGCAGAGAGAAGATGATGACGAGAAAGGAGACAGTAAAATTAAACAGAAATAAAGGGAATGAACATGAGATTGAAAAGAAGGTAAGTATGATGATAAGAAGGTTTAAGAGAATGAGAAGAAAAATCAAGATAAAGTTGATAACAATTAAGACAAAGGAGATGTTCGGAAAACAAAAAGGATGACAAGAGAAATGAATAGGGAGCGGATTTTTATGTGCTAAAAAATTTAAATACATTTATTTTTTATGTGCTAAAAAGTACGGAAATATTTGATAAAAATAAAAAAATATATATATATTTTTTTTAAATATGACAAAAATACCTTACTTAGCTTGAAAAAAAAATGTTACTAGGTACTCACCAACCACACTTGAATGCTAGTAGTTGGCCGAGAATTTCAGTGAACAACAAGGGTCATCTCCAAATTGTCCATCACAAATGCATGCCGATTATCTCTGAACAACGACTTATACTGTGAAAACGATCTTTCCACATCACAGGACGTTAGACGTGCATATTTAAAGAGAGGAATGTCACAAACACAAACACCGTCAATTTCACCTACAGGCACACCCTCCAATACTTGAGCAATTTTACACATTTTGTTATATCCACTGTTTTTCCCAAACACATTCTGGAATTTGTTCCTTAGTACTTGTACTTCTGAATCTGGTAGCGAGTCTAGCTTAATTTCCACGGCACGCACCCAAATCGTTTTTTTAAACAACCATCTTTCAGTATATCTTGAAGGATATCGATTGACGAAGCCCGATAACAGGGAGTCACAACCAGATTTTTGCCTTACTTGATAGACATGAGCGAGAGGCGAGAGATTTGTTTAAATTAAATAATGTTCATACCCGAGCTTTTATCTGTTGTTTTTCACAAACAAAGCGTGGAATGAAATCATCTTCAGCAACAATAAACATTCCTAATTATGTGTTGCAAGATCTGTCCTTCTTGTCCATGTTAATTTATTCTCTGATAATAACACATATGCTGCCTAGCAGTTCTCAGAACTTGAGGCGATACTATTACAAAAATGGATCACGGATACAGGATACACCACACAGCGCTTAGAAACACGAAGCAACCAAGAATTCTTAAAAAGATAACGTACGTCTGAGTGATATAATTGATTTAGTTTTAAAATATTTAAAAGTTCTTGTAAAAAATTATTTAAGTAAAAAATCTGCAAGATTTATGTATTTATAATACATTTCCTGAAAATATGTATTTACATAACTTTTTGTGAAAATATGTGTTTTATGTGAAATAAAATTCGGGTTTTAAACTTGGAACTTTATGTTCGGAATGTTTAACTTTGTTAATTGTGTTTTATCACACGCAAAAAGAATATTTAATTACATAAGAATCCGCTCCTTGGAAATGAATTTCGCAGCAAAGGAAAATAATTTAAGGCATATATGTAAGTGTAAATTAGGGTAAACTGACAGTAACAGGCAATTAAAAAAACTAATAAGAACGTTGAAGAGAATAACGATTGACGACAGTGATCGAAATGAAGATAACTGAGGAATTAATGAGAATGATAAAAAGTATAACGAATATAAGAAAATCATGGCATGATTGATGATGTTGCGGATCATAATGATGATGATGATGATGATTATGGATAAGGAAAGAATGATATTAATCAGAATAATGACGAAGAGATACTTTGGATGAATATTTGATTCGAAAAATAATCCAGTGTAATGTGATTTGTAGGACGAATCAATTGACATTTACGAGCATCTGCTTGCAGTTGCATGGAGAGTAGCGTGGAAGGTTCTACACCATTAGACTCCAAGTGGAGACGCCATTTCATTCCATTAGAAGAACAGTCGCACAGTGAACGGCTTACATTCCGTTTATTCAGCGCCAGGCAGAAAGCATCGTCTAATGCTCTGCACTTTGGTTCGTTCTAAGTAAGCTATCCAATAGGAATCTTATTAGGAGATGAGAGACCACTCTACACGTTCGAAGACACGCTCTCTCCTTCAGGCTGATATATTAGTAAATCTGTTACCCAAAATGAGTATGCATGCATGTATACTGTACTTCCATACAAGCAGAATTTTTGGCTATATACAACGTAGCCTTACGTGTACTGTACAATTCTATAGCATACGCGTAGCATTCTTGCGCTTAACATACATACATACATACATACATACATACATACATACATACATACATACATACATACATACATTCATACATACATACATACATACATACATACATACATACATACATACATACATACATATATTCCAGTGTGCCATTCTCGATAAAGAAAGAAGTGTGTTCAGAAACAGCATCCTAAAACTAGGTGGTCACTGGACTAACACATTGAGTGAACTAATACTTAAATATACGGAACAATATATAGAATTTGTTCGATCTGTAAATTTAGAAAAGCTATAACCTCAGAAAGAAGGAGAAGAAAGCAAAGAAAGAAACAGAATTGTAAATAGTGTATATAGTGTAATAACAACATAACAGACGTGCAAACAGTAGTCATAGTGAAAATTGTGTAACTATATAATACTTATCCCTTAGTAATACTAGCAATATAGAAGTGTATTAAGTATAAATGTAAATGGGAAGTGAATTAGATAATTATGAACCAGACCCAAAAACAGTGAAGCCATATGTGACATTTATCTAATAGTGATTATCTAATAGTAATTTAGAATTGTATTGAATGATCAACAAGGCATGTAGTATTACTAACCTCGTAATGGAACATGCTGTCAAATAAAAAAAATACATACATACATACATAGTAGTAGTAGTAGTAGTAGTAGTAGTAGTAGTAGTAGTAGTAGTAGTAGTAGGTTTATTTTGCCTGGCAGAGTTAAGGCCATGAGGCCTTCTCTTCCACTCAATCAGGATTCAATAATATACATGAAATACAAAATACATACATACATACTGCATGTGGAGTATCAATAAAAAGAGTCTGTCTTGTAAGTGAGGATACTGCAAGTGTTATTTTTATGATCATTGTTCAGATTTGTGGAGTGTCTGCAAAAAGTGAACTTCTATACTGTATATTCAGTAGTCAAGTAGTCATAATGATTGTGGGAAATATTTTCGCCAACAGGAGGGAAGATTGCTAATATGGCTCAGGATTAAGCCGCTCCTAAATCTGAAACTCCGCTTGGAATTTGGATCCAATCCCTCTTGAGCTTGAGCCGTGCACGTCGGCTCGATCGCTCGGGCAGCTCTTCAACAACTAGCGCCACCTATATTGTCGGCATATTCCCCAATGTTCAGTCCTAATGGCAGCAAGGAATTGTGGGTAGACGAGAGAGAGAGAGAAATAAGAAGTTTTTAAAAGATTTCACATCCAAATCTGCTGCAGATTCTGGTAGGCGACTCCTAAATGCTATTACTAGATTATGTAATCTAATGTTGGCTGGTAAAGTTAATCCTTAAATTTGCCCTCATTTATATGGAGCATCTTTAATTGCTATTGAAAAGAAAAATGGCGGGATACGTACAATTACAGTTGGAAATACCTTTCGTAGATTATCGGCTAAGTTAGCTTGCACTTCTGTTAAGGAGAATGTTTGTCATCATTTACGCCCTCAGTAGCTTGGTTTTGGCACCGCTAAAGGATGTGAAGACATTCACTTGGTACGTTCATTTATAAATCAGAACGAAGACAGTCAAAATGTTTTATTTAAGATTGATTTTAGAAATGCATTTAATTGCCTTGAAAGAGATGCAATGCTTGAACTTGTTAAGAGTAAGATTTCTCAACTTTATGCATTCTTGTGGAAAGAGTATAGAAACCCATTCTGACAGCTTTTCATCGCAGACTGGAATCCAATAAGGTGATCCGATAGGACCACTGCTATTTACTCTAACCCTGAATTCTGTCATTACCCTCTTGAATAGTACCTTGAACCTCTTTCATCTGGATGACGGTACTTAGGGAAGAGATCCAGATATGGTTTTTTCCGATCTTGAAAAACTTATGGATTCTGCAGATCCATTGGTTTGGAGATTAATTACAATAAATGAGAATTATACTTCTGCTCTACACAAGACGATACTGTAGTGTCCGCATTCAATAATAAAGCTCCAGGGATTAAGATAGCATCTCGATCTAATTTGATTCTCCTTGGATCTCCCATTTTTATTCCAGTTGTAGAGTCAAGTATGCGTGAAAAACTTGAAATTATGAAGAAACTGATGGTCTGCAGTCTCTTTCGACACATGCAGCGTACTTTCTCTTAAACAACTGTTATTTCACTCCTAAACTGACATATTTCCTTCGCACCACCGCATTATGGTTTTTTCCATCCCTACTTCAAGAGACTAATGATCTAATGAGAAACTGTCTGGAATCGATTCGCATTATACGTCTTGAATACAACAATTGGATTTTAGCCGCTCTGCCTATTGCCTTTGGAGGTCTTAGAATCCGGAATGTAAGTGATGTTTGTCTGTCTACTTTCTTGGCTTTTGCATATGGAGTCCTTGATTTCGTCAAGACGATTCTCTCAATTAACGGTGATGAAATCGTGATCTGTTATGTGAATGAGGCTTTGGAGATGTGGTTAAGCATTAAAGGAAACAACAACCTCCCAGCTTCTCCTGATATTCAGAAACAATGGGACCACAGCCATGCCTCTGATGTCTACCAGGCTCTACTAGCGTCTTCATCGTCTGAGATCGATCAAGCTAGATACCATGCCATACGACAGAAGAAATCAGGGTCTTGGCTTAAGACAATACTATCTTCCAATATCGGCACATTAATGGACAGTATGTCCTTTAAAATTGTGTCACCTTAAGATTCGGGTGCAAGATATGTTTCCCACATCAATGTCTTTGTGTAGCTGCTGTTTCTTGCCTATGGTCACCATGGCTGAAGTTGCTCACAAAATACAGGGAGATTTTCCAGGCACTTTCAATTAAATGACATCATTAATAGGGCACTTGTCTCTGCTGGTTTCCTATCAACCCTGGAACCTACTGGATCAGCCGTTCTGGTGCAAAAAGACTAGATGGATTGACCTTGATACCCTGGTCTCATGGAAAATCTCTGCTATGGGATGCCACTTGTGTCGACTCCTTAGCACCATCCCATTTTTATATATATTATTATGATGTACCGAAGTACATATGATATTTCCGTATTCACTAAGCCACACCGGATTCCCATCCCGATGTCGGATCGAATCCTCTCAGTTTAAGTTTCACCTCTTGGGTTCCCTCTAGTGGCCTACCCTCATGCACTGCGTCATAGATGTATGACAGTGGGACAATGTCCACACACAGATGTGCAGAGGTGCACTAGTTATGAGTGACTAAGTGGCCGGGATCCGATGAAATAAGCGCCGTCTTATGTCACTAAGTGATTACCTTTCGCATATCATATATTATTATGATGCACCAAAGTACATATGATATTTCCGTTCCACTCATCTTTCATCATATGATGACCCAGAATATCTGCATCGAAATATCACATGTTCTTCGGTACATCATAATAATATATGATATGCGAAAATTAATCACTTAGTGATTTAAGACGGCGCTTATTCCGTTGGATCCCGGGCAATTAGTCATTCATAACGAGTGCACCTCTGTACATGTGTGGACATTGTCCCACTGTCATACAACTATGACGCAGTGCACGAGGGTAGGCCACTAGAGGGAACTCAAGAGGTGGAACTTAAACTGAGGGGAGTCGATCCGACATCGGGATGGGAACCCGGTGCGGCTTAGTGGGTAGAGCATCAGCACTTACAGCTGAAAACCCGGGTTCAAATCCCGGTGCCGGAGAGAATTTTTCTCCGTTCCATTCATCTTTCATCATACCATCCCATTTGCCTGCCACCTCCATTGTCGCTGGTTCTGCTGCAACATCCGCAGTGAGCATCAAAAGTATTAGGCTCTGTAGATCTCTAGGACAGATACTTTTGTTGTTGACACGTTGAGACCTAGGTGCTGATTTCAGACATCGGGAAAAAATTGCAAGCGCTCAATGGAGATTCCAGGTCGACTGACTTCTTGAGACAAAGAATTGCTATTGCTATCCAGTGTGGGAATGCTGCCAGAGTTATGGGGACATTCCCTCAAGTACTGGCTTTGGAGGAAATATTTTATTTTTGAAATTAAAATATTGGCCAAGTATTAGAACAAGCCGATACCTCACAATTGTAAGAAACCGAACTAGCGCAAGAAGCAGCTTAAGAAGCCGCGAGACAACAAGCACTTGGCTGACGTCCTGGAAACGTACGATGACAAGTGAAGATCGGCGAAGTGAGAGTGGGATTATTTATTGTGAAGTTGGTAGAGGAGACTGATGCTGTTGACTGAACACGAAGACCGGTAGACAATGCATTGTGTGCGACTGAAAAGATGACGAAAGGGTGTATTGTATATTCTATCGTGTATAATTGATGGAACTTACAACTTTGTTTTAATATACTGTTTTACAAAAGGCAAAAATTAATATAAATGTATATTGCTTATGTAAAATAAGTCATTTCGGATTAATTTCAAAATTAAATAATATACAACAAATATAGGGTAAATTAGGGTCTGTTGGACACTTTGTACTTTAATGTGTTACCTCGCCACTTGTGGGCACCACATTCTGCTAGAAGTCAAAGACGGAAGTAGCCCCACTCGCGGCTACTTCCGTCATTGACTTCTAGCAGCATGTGGTGCCCACAAGTGGCGAGGTAACACGTTAAAGTACAAAGTGTCCAACATGCCCGACTGTCCAACAGACCCTAATTTACCCTAATGTGGACATTTTAGTTTAATATTTTTACATGTTTTCCATTATTAACTCTTTGTTCTTTCATGTCAGTTAATCTCATTGTATATACTTGTATTATTTTACGTATTTATTTCATTATATGTTATATTAGTTTATATCAGGCGTTGCTTATTGGTATGCTTCCACTGCGCAACTTGATTAAATCCACATCAGCTTTACTACCTAACCTAGTAGTCGTACCCAATATGTAGTGAAGCGTTACAGGGTGAACACTTGGTTGATTTTTTTCAGAGTTCTTCCTACCTGTAAGCCGAATATCTGGTAAACCATGGCGAATACGAATATTTGGTCTCATATCGCTAAACAACCATCTCGCTCTCACCAATCTCATTGACCATAGAGGCCTGTATAAACTTACAAATGATACATCGTTGTTAGACAACCGATTAAAATGATACTGGTAGTGAGGTAATAGTAGCCTCGTATTTTACTACTCCTGAATATACTGGAATTGGTGATGTCACATTGCCACCTTACAAAAGCCTTTTAGGCCTCAAGTCTCAGCCACAAAGTATAATGAGCACTATACAAAAATAATGTGCACTTTTAGAAATAAGTTCATGGCGCGACTTTCGTGGTGAGAAAGTTTTTTTATCGCGCTAATAATTTACACTAAATTCTTTTCCTTGGCACTTGTTCTAGCTACTTAGGGACGACATACAACGAAACAGAACGAATGTGTGTGTATCCAATGCCTAACCATTTCCCTTGCTTCATTTGGGTTCAGCATATTGCGGGTAGATGGCAGAACTGTGATCCATTTTCAAGTTGGAAACCATTTCGGCGGGCCACACTATGCATTATGTGTACGTATCTGTGAAAGTTATGCGTGTACTAGGGTGAGTGTATGTGTAAGTGTTCGTGTAGAACGAATGTTATTACTTCAACCAGTGGTACGCTTGTGAACCTGGTCGCTCGTCCTGTGATCATGCGCAATGACTCTTTCTGGGACTTCGAAAATATCTGTGCTCCATCAATTATTTCTACGGCTATATTATATATAGCTACGCATACTTGGGGCATTTTCAGCGAACTATTTTTCATGTGTAAGAAAACATTACGGACTAAATCAAGTATGTATTTAAACAACCTAATACCTAATTACATCTTTTTCCTTTACTGTTATCTAAACTTCTCTGCCTTTCGTCGTTGTTGCCAGCCTAAACAATGGGTTCATTCGTAGCAGTGAATAAAAATTCACTGCTAAAAGTTTTAAATCACTTTTTCATTGAGAACAAACACATCACTCACTCACTCACTCACTCACTCACTCACTCACTCACTCACTCACTCACTCACTCACTCACTCACTCACTCACTCACTCACTCACTCACTCACTCACTCACTCACTCACTCACAGCCAACACATTACCAAGAATACGCCTACAATACTGTATTTAGAATTAAAATTGTCTTAATATATTCTGGTTTAGATACTTTATTTTAGTTATTTAAAGACGTTGTATCAACTACTAGGTTATTTAGCGTCAAAGAGATTGGTGATTCGCCATAGATTACCTAACATACGCCTTGCGATTGGGGAAAACCTCGGAAAAAATCCAACCAGGTAATCATCCGAAGCGGAAATCGAAACCGCTCCCGAACGCAACTTTAGATACTACCAACGAAAAAAAAAATTGTATTCCACACCAAAGTTAACAGATTTTATGCACTCATAGACAATATCACCCTTGGCTTCATCTCAGGAGCTAAACTCTCCACTCGCGGATAACATCTGATTTTATTCTCTTATACTATAAATTACTATCGAGTTTGTCTATTTATACAACTGAAGTCATTTTTTAAAAACATCTTTCATGTGACATCCACTTGCAATGCACTGCTTGCAAGTCGCTTCTAGAAATTTATAACACGAACTTGAAGATGTAAGACGTTTAGTAATAGTTTTAACATCGCTCAAAGTATATATCTTATCGCTGACTCATTTTGGATTAGAGCATGCTTTGCCTCTTCTTGTCCTTCCGTTTTGCTTCAAACTTGTGGAATATGTTGGGAGTGGATTGAATTGTAGCTCCATATGTTCAGCTATAAAGTCAGCCTTATCAATATAATTATATGCTACGTAGTTATGGCTAACAATAGGTTCTGTTTAGCGTGAATATTCAGTTTAGTTAATCCATTACTAATTCGTCAGATGTTACTGAATAGTAGAAAATCCTTTATATCCGTTTTAAATCGATCTAGCTTCAGGACGAAGCAGGCCTATTAACAATATAAAAGCATCTTTACAACCTTCTGTTCTGTATCGACTGTAAACCAATGTCGTTATAAGAGTGACCTGCTTTATTATCTCTACTTCTATTACTAGGTACGTCTTATTTAAAACTTCCCCTTTCATGATGCCGGAATTTCCAGGCTAATATCGAAAGTGTTCATATTCTCTTAGAACTATTCGGAGTCACATCATACTTTTGAAAAGGTGGTTTCTTCGCTAGAGAGTATGATTTAATGCAGAAAAATGTGAGGTAATAATGTTTACAGGACGTCAACGTGAACAAGGTCTACATTATTGAATCGATCGTTTCAGCAAGGGCATAAGTCACAAAAGATAAACTTTTCAGGAGCGCAAAAAAAAAAAAAACAGTTCCTAAGGTTAACTATGTAACATTGATATTTGTCAAAAATAATATCAATAAATGTAGTCGGTGGTAATATTTTGAGTAATGTGATTTTAATTTTGACATCTAAATTTATAATATAATTAAGCCCATCAAATCTCTATAAGTAAGTAAAAAAAATGCATTCCCATGCGAACAAAGGTAGAACAATATACGGTTCTGAAGACAAATAAAGGTTATGGACCTATTGTTCGATATTTCTATAAATAAAGCATTCGAAATTTGCCGAAGTTTTGTTGCCAAATATATCAAATTGATAAATAAGAAGGAAACCAACACAATACTATTCGTAGACGATCAAATATTATTAATGAAAACAAAAGGTCACCTACAGTTTGCAACAACAAAATTAAATGAAGCAATGAAAATATATAATATGAAAATTTCCTGCAATAAAACAAACAGCATGGTAACGTTAGGACGAGAACAAAGGAGAGTAAAAATAGTCATTGAAAATGATATTATTGAACAGATTTCGTATTTTAAGTATCTGGATTGTAAAATTTCGGCTATTGAAATGAATATGGATTTAGAAGAGAATAATTATAATAGACTGAATGGCTGCATTAAACGAAATTTCGGCACAGATATAAGAAAAGAGTTAAAGCAAAGATGAAACAACATCCATATACAGTAGTGTCAAAACCAACTATTAAATATGTCAGTAAAACATGGACACTAAATCACGAGATAAACAAGACTTGAAGCTGCCCAAATGATGATTATGAGATCCCCATGCTGTGTGACAAAGATGGATTGAGAAACATGGATACAGAAGAAATGGAGGAAATGAACATCGTAGAGAAGATACAACAGTATCAGAAGAAATGGAAGAATAACGTACTGAAGATGCTACCTTCATGATATCCATGGCAAGTGCTACATCATAGACCAAGAGGATGAAGAGACAGAGGCCGACCGCGCAGGAGATGGAGATACCACATTTTAGCCTCGAAACAAAACTAAAAGGCCTAAGCCTTGTCTGGAAAAAGAAGAATTTTTTAGAAGAAATTATAAATTAATTGGATCAGGACCTTCCTGCAATGAATATTATTTTTTGTAAAGAAATAGTAAAACATAATTCTAGCGGCGTGTGCAGAAAATGTTGCAAACCAAGTTCATTAAAAGTTCAAATAAAAAATTTTCAGATTTATTTTCATTGGAAAATACTAGACGTTTTCAAAGTTATTTGCTTCCAAAATAATGCTCTTTTATGCCAAATACTTTGTATTGAATCTACCCATCTTCAGTTCTTGAGTTTCAATGCAAAAATAAAAGTAACAATGTCATGACAATCAGTGGATTTTTCATGTGGGAGTAAAGCAGAATGTATTTCAGATCATTGTGCATTGCAGGTGAGAGTCAAGAAAATATCAGGTTTGCCATGCTTTCCAACAATAGCCATAGCATCTTTGCATAATTGCTGCCTGTTTCGTAAACTATCTTGGAATGTAGAGAGCAGAATCACTTTTCCCTGCTAAGAGCCTTGCTAAGGTGATCGGGACATTACAAAATCTTGTAGACCCCTTATTTTATCAGTAAGTAATACCTTTTGGTCTTTCTTCAGAGAATAGTGGCCACTAAATAGTCATGCATTAACTTGTGTAACTAATGAATGTGTGAGAAAAGGCTACGAACAGCAATGCGAAATGATACAAACTGAAGTAAAGTCATTCTAGTGAGCTTGTTTTGCTGGCGTGTGGCACAGTGTTGCAATTGTGATTCATAAGGGAAGAGGAGGGGATATATCATCAGATCACAGTGAGGGCTTAATTTTTGTCCCCTTTCTCTGCCATGCACAACATATCAGTATTTTGATGGCTCACCATCCTCGGAGACAAAAATACCCGCAATATCCTCTGCAGTAAATTTATTATATCGCAGTTTGTTCTAACCTAATATGATCAACGAAATGTAAGTCTGCAGATCGCACGTTTTCTTCATTTGCCCATATTTGTCCCGAATGTTTGTAGGAAAAAGCATAAAGACTGTCAGCAACAATATCTGACAACGTTTGGAGTGTATTAGGTATCTGTGAATGCTAGACGTCATTATGGCCACGTAAAACATTAGCATAATATGTTGAATCAATTACGTATAATTGACTATAGGCTCGTAATGAATTCTTAAACAGCGGAAGATCAGAGACTTAAGTTATTTATTTATTTTGCCATATATTTTCAGCAGTAAGCTTATAGGCTGTTGTGAGGAATCTATTGTTGAGATGCGGAAAATGAGACGAATGCTTACATTCAATTCAACTAATTAAGCCATTAAACATATAGTGTTAAGCTTCGTCACAAATACAGAAGGGGGGAACAAATATTTTAAAATACACATATAATTGAAAAGGGTAAAGCTTAATCAGAATGAAAACACAAAACATTTTGAAACTCTAAATATTAATGGAGACACTTCACTCTTAATGTGTTATTTGTAACTAAATGTAAATAACTTTATTTATTTAGAAACAATTTCATATAAATTTATGTTAAGGAAGTAATTAAAGAATTAATTAAAAGCCCATTATAAAATCAAGTTTTTAATCTATTGGTTGTTAACTTATAATATTGACTGGGAAGCTTATTATATAATTTCATCCCCATGACAAAAAAATTTGTACTAGTTTTATGTAATATACAATGTGGAATATTAATTTGTTCACTATTTCTAATTTCATGAGCATATATATTGGCTACTAATGAGTAATTGTCTATATTTTGTCGAGTGTAAAGGACTAGGTATATATATATATAAACTTATGACAGTTAATATCTGTGGTTGTTTGAAAAGTGGTCGACAATGTTCAAGACAGTTTGATTGACATAAAATAACTAATGGCTCTCTTTTACAAAATAAAGACACTCCTAATTTAGCTACAATTTCCCCAGAAAGTTAAAGCATACCGAATTATCGACTGAAAGAACGAAAAGTAGGTAGCCTACATCTTAAATAAAATTTGAGAAACGCAAGCCACTAATTTATATAATAAATATATAACTCTTGATAACTTTGTGTATATATATTCTATATGTTTTTCCCATGTTAAACTGGAATCTATAAAAAGTCCTAGAAATTTGGTATAGTTTTGTATGTTGTTCTTTTTTATTACACAATTTAGGTTGAAAGTTATGTTGATAGTCTTTTCTTGATTAAGCAAAAAAACCATTAGATTCAAACCATAAAACCATCTATGATAGAATATCGTTGGTTAGAGCAAGTAATTCATTCAGAGTAGAACTAGAACATAAGAATGTAGTGTCACCAGCATATATAATTGTTATTGCGTTAATGAATTCAGGAAGGTCATTAATTGCTATTAAGAATAGTAGTGGACCAATTATTGAGTCTTGTGGAACACCATAATGTGTACTGGAGAGACTTGACCAATTTTCACCTATTGAGACTAATTGCCTCCAGCCATGAAGATAGGTTCTAAAAATATTTAGTGTATTCCCTCGAATACCATAAAATTCTAATTTCAATAAAATTAAGTTGTGAATCAACGCAATCGAACGCTTTGAAGATATCACAAAATACAGCACTAACTTGTGACCTATTTTCAAAATTTTTTAGAATTTCGTTTATTAAAAGCAAATTTGCATCATTTGTTGATTTCCTTTTACTAAAGCCAAATTGGTTAGTACTAAAGAGATTTGAATTTTCAAAGTAGTCATAAATTTGATTGAAAATTACATATTCAAATATCTTAGATAGCACTGGAATGACAGAGCTTGGTTTGTAACTATTTGGACTTAATCTATTGCCTTTTTTATAAATTGGGATTACTTTCGAAACTTTTAGTTGATCTGGAATTATAGCTTTTTTTAGGCAAATATTGATCGTACGATGAAAGAGTAATGGAACGGAGAAAAATTCTCTCCGGCGCCGGGATTTGAACCCGGGTTTTCAGCTCTACGTGCTGATGCTTTATCCACTAAGCCACACCGGATACCGGATACCCGGCGCCGGAGAGAATTTTTCTCCATTCCATTACTCTTTCATCGTATGATGACGCAGAATATCTGCATGGAAATATCATATGTACTTCGGAACATTAAAATAAAATAATATATAAATATTGATCATATTTGTAAGAAGAATATAAATTGAGTTTAGAACTTTTTTTAAAGAAATTATTTGACATATCATAAACATCTTTTTTTTCAAAGTTTTTATTATGTTCCATACCTCTTCAGTGGTGACCTATTTCCATTTAAAAGTACATGGTTAGTATTTTCTTAGGGGATAGCTCATAACATTGAAGTTTGGATTTGATTTTGTCCACTAAGTCAATGAAAAATTCATTAAACTCTTCCGGCGATATATTATGATTATTTATTTGATTTTGAGAGTTACTAGACTTTTCTTTATTTATCATATTCCAGACAGTTTTACATTTGTTATCAGAGTTGACAGCTCATTTTGTATTATAATCTTGTTTCGCTTGAGTTAATTGATTTCTCTATTGTTTCTTCATTTCATACAGTTTATTTTCAACTGTCTCTTTATAAATATCATGTAGCATTAGTAATTAGGTTTTCATCTGTTTTAATTTTCCAAAGTACCATTTGTTTTTATGTTCTTTGCTAATATTTAGTTTTACATTCTTAACTCCGAATGCTAAATTAAAATATTCTAAAATTAAATTTAAAAATGTATTAAAGATTTGAGTTGAATTAGGCTCTTGAACATTGAAGATGGATTCCCAATCAATATTGTTTATATAACAAGACAAATTCATTACTCTTTCAGCGGTAAATAAACGCTTTTTAATAATTTGAGGTTGGTTATGTCCGCTTCTCAAATGAATATTTCATTGCAATAATAAAGCAAAGTGGTCTGAATATGGAAAACTTTTTACCTGAATGGTATATGATTCCAGCTGACTTTTACAAAAATGTTATCGAGGCATGCTTTTCCTCTCGTTGGAGTGTAATTTCCTGGATAGAAGTTGAATTGTCTTAATAGATTTAATAGGTAAAGTACAAGTTGTTTCTTCTGTAAAGACATCAAAGTCAGAATTTACGTCTCTCCCAATTACTACTAGGTAATTGGGCCATTTAGTGAATATTTGAAGAAGTTTTTCGAGTTGAATTAACAAATATTTGAAGATCTACTTGGAGATCTATAAATACAAATAATTATCAATTTCAATAAGTCAATCATTACTCCTGAGCATTCGAAATGAAATTCTACTCTTAGTTCATTACTTTCCATAGGAATGAAGTCTAAGTTGCTTTTTACAAAAATAGTTGATCCTCCATGAATATGATTAGATTTTTTAAAACAATCACCTAAATTAAATCTATCAAAATTTATATAGCCAATATTATAGTCACGCAACCAATGTTCCGTAAAACATAAAAATGAATAAGTGTCTACGTTGAAGAAAGTTTCCAGGAGATTAATTTTGTTATTCAAACCCCGTATATTGAGATATAAACCATTTATTGTTATTATTTCATTGGTGTTATTTGGTGATGATGTGGAGTTTTCTATGTGGCCTACGTTTGGGGACTCCTCCTTTGGAAAAACCTAGTGACGAGAACTCCTTGCAGTCAGATATTGGTGTCCAAAGCTCGTGCAATATTATCGGAATTTATTGTAATTTTGAAAGATGCATAAGAATGTGGAAATTTTGATTTCAGTGGCTCGCATTGTGCCCCAGGGAAACTTTATTTCCGCTGCTGTGGATGAGTCTAATCTAGAGACAAATAAGTTTCCTTTCTTAGGACCCGTTTTTAGTTCAATATCATTGGTAATTGACTTGTTACCAACTACAATTCTTTTGTTTTTACTAGTAGATCTTTTTCTTCCCCTACAGTGACCCATTCGGTTTCATCATTATTCTGATTGAATGTTTTGGTTTCTCTAGGAGAGTTTGCCTTGTTAACGTTTAACGTTATGACCTCGTTTTTCTGATTAGGTTTGCTTGAGGTGGTAGGATTGCAAGCAACGTCATCAGCCACGGAATGTGCAGTGTTAGCTGAATTAGTAATATTATGATTGTGCTAGGTTTGTTTACTGCATGTCGCTTTAGTAAGGACAGCACTATATGATGTTTGTAACTGTGTTGGATTACGTGGTGATCCCGTAAGTTTGCAGATCTTATCACCCACAAGCAAAGATACTTGATTCTTAAGTTGGGAATTATCTTTTTTTAAATCTTTTATCAAGGGATTTGACATAACCAAGCACATGATTTAATGTATCAACTATGTTTTGAGTATTTAAACGAACTGTTTTTATTTGCACTGCTAGAGATCCAGCATTGCTTATCTCTGGCAGACATATTGCTCTCTCAGGAGATAGAACATTTCTGTTGGCGTTTTCTTGTTGTTGGAACTTCGATCACTCACCGGGGATTGATCGGTAGATCCAGGAAGTAGACTGCCAGGGACTGGTGTGCTGTCACCCCGCGTCGATCTTGCTGCTGTTAAACAGTCTTCGCATCGCTAAACGGAGGATCCTCCAGACGTAATGGCCTCAAATTCAGAATCGCCAAATTTGAGACAGTCAAGGTGGAAACATAAGCCGCAGGGCCCAATGCAGTTCAAATTCCTACCTTGGATGGCTGAAGAGAACTTCTTCCAGGTATCTTTGGTAGGTCGCATGTTGAGTTGGGTTAGCAAACACACACGAAACAAGGACACATTTATTTCAGACAGACTCAGTTAGGCAACCAAGTCAACTGCAGAGCTTCGTAATGATACGTCTTCTTATCGCAACTGTCAAAGTAAAAGAATCTTAAATGCGCCGCAAATAAAATTGCTCATCGTAAATCATTAGCAATTTCAGTGTTTCATTCGTTGCTAGTTGCGGGAAATATACTAAATCATCACGGCAGAAAGAAGTGAAATGGCCTGCTATTCTCCCTACAATAAAATGATATTCTTGGCAGCGATCATAAATCTAATCGATTAAACGAAAGGAATGTGAAATTAATTTTGATGTAGTTTAAAGACGCAGCTAAAATAGGAAGAATGACTCAATTACTAATGCCTCTTCCATAGTACTGCACTACTACCTAGGAAAATGAGTGAATGACACATATAAATATCTACATCACACACAATCGGCCTGGGTGGCGCAGTCGGTGTGCTTAAATGCGACAGGCTCATGTCAGTAGATTTACTGGCATGTAAAAGAACTTCTGCGGGACAAAATTCCGGCACACCGGCGACGCTGATATAACCTCGGCAGTTGCAAGCGCCGTTAAATAAAAACATCACATAACATCCATCACAGCGATTTTTTGGAGCTGTTACAATTCGGAGCTGTGACGGCAAAACGCTGTCACACTCCACCCACCTTTAATCCGTACAAACTTGGTATTAGCCAACAAACACACTTCTTACGTCTCTCCAACAAGTGCAAAACAGAGTTCGTCGGATCATACAAATGTATAGTGATTATTATTATTATTATTATTATTATTATTATTACTACTATTATTATTACTGTAATCACCATCATCATTATCTTCATCCTTTTTGTCACCATCCTGTGGAAGGCACAGTAAATTATATGATAGATCTCAACAATTGTATTATTATTCTCGTGAACCACTGGCAATGGAATAGTTGAACTTCATCTCCCCAGTGTAGGTTATTTTACTCACAGGATGTCATGACATTAGTATTTCGCCGCTCGTATCAGGAAGCCTAGGCCTATACTTTACGGTTGGAGTGAAAGTTCAAAATTTTGAGAGTGACACTCTTCATTGTTGGTTGTCTGAAATTTGTACAGCCCTGACGCAGGGATTAATCATTCAATGGTAATGTGACCATGGATAATTTAACAAGCGTTATTATAATTACTCCGCGATATGCATTGTGACAAGCTGTATGCATTTAATAACGCCAGCTTAACTGCTACGCTTTGATTTAACTGATCAAAGGATCCACATTTAGCATGATATCGAATATATCGGAAATATCCAGATCTAACGGATTCAAGTACGTAGGTGATACTTCTAGACCACAAACGAAATAATCCTCTGTATAGAACCAGTATATTATTTAAGTTTTGAAACGCTGAAACTCTGAAAAGCATTTCATAGCTCAATCGCCGTGCGTGAAATTACACTTTTGATGAGAATTAAGTCTTTAAATATATCAGGCTACCGGTTTTCACACTATTAATTTAGTCCCTCTCTCATCATGAATTTTTATGTTATTTTATATTTTAACTTCTTGGTCACGAAGCTAGCATCTGATTTTTGGTTCCATAGTTTCATTGTCAGAAACAACTGCAGCCTAAATGGAATGTAGTCACCTGTCGCACGAAACTTGAACAAAAATATCTGCCTGTAATTCTAGTGTAGCTTTATGATTCAAGAACTGGGGGATTTAATGTGCCATAAATATATATTGAATTTTATATCCCTACATAGGAAGTCATACTAAGAATTTTGTAGTTGCAAGAAATCTATCACCAGCCTCAGTACGATTGAACTTGCGAAACAGAGTATGGTAAACATTGGACCACGGCTGTTCAACCACCTTCATAGAAAGTCATGCTAAGAATTTTGTAGTTGTAAGAAAGTCATCACCAGCCTCAGTAAGATTGAACTTGCGAAATAGAGTATGGTAAACATTGAACCATGAGTGACGACTGTTCAATCATTTGAAAGTTTGAATCTCATAACACGTATTATCTCTTGAATTGTAAACAGGAAATTGATGACTTAGTGAAGCAAATATCAAAATGTTACAAAGAGGTGCTAAAGTATTTTTCTTTCCATTTCGTTGAATCTCTCTATGCTTTGCATCATGTAACGCTTAATTAAAAGTATTGCGGATTCTCAGTTACCCCTATTATTGACAGCTCTAGTGTAGAATTCTTTGGTAGGGAGAACAATTTTTGTCTTGGCTCTAAGCGACTTTTTATTTTCCTCGATGTGTGCTAAGAGCTCCCTAGTGAGCACTGAGTGATGACGGTGGAAATCCATGTGACACAATCAGAAAATTGGCTCGACTCGAGGTATCTTTAAAGAGTCGCTATTTCATTAGAAGTTACAAAACATTGCAGCATTGAGTCCGTTGATCGAAGGGTGTTTAAAATGTAGGTCACATGTAATACTTTCTGTGCTATTATTAAATAACCTGATACAAAGAACTGTATCTTGAAAATGGGCCGAATAACAATATAGTTTGAAGCTGTAGGAAATACGACACAAATAAAATTGCAGAACAGTGACTAACACGATACGTACAATTAAAATAATTGACCAGTACGTTACGTGAATTCGTAAGCAGTAACTAGTACTGTACCAGTATGTAGATTTTAAACTGTAACTAACTCGAAACTTAAAAATGAAATATCACTAGAGCGACGTTTGAATTTGAAAATTATAACTACCGCGATATGTCAATGTCAGACCTATGACTACGTGACATGTAAATTCGAAAATTGTGACTGTTGCGACATCCCATTTTAAAAACTGGGATTTATTTCAGACCTATGACTACACGAGTTGCAAATTTCAAAACTGTGACGTGCGATATGTCAATTTCAGAAATATGCTATATGTAAATTCCAAAATGTGACTAATCCGGCATGCAAATTTCAAAGCTGTGGTTGATATGACAATTTTCGAACTGTGACTATACGACGTGTAACTTAAAAAACGTGGGTAGTGGGAAATTTAGAATACCTTACTTGGAAAATTATGAATCTATGACACATGACATAAAACATACGATAAATGTGACACATGTTACGAAAAAGTAAGGCGAATATGGCATGTGACTGTTAGTACATAATTATGTGAACTACATATAAACTTCTGATGGAGCCGACATCTGACTTACAAGATTGTCACTGGCTAAGACACAGGAATTATAGAAGTGGGACTAGTTAACAACCGTATGCCAAATTTTCACTGATACGAGACAAATGAGTTGCAAAATATTCAAGTGCACGACATGTGAGCTGCAATATTCTGATAAGTGAGGCACGTGATTTGCAAATTGTGACGATTACATACTGTGGCTTCCAAAATGTTGACTGGTACAACAGGTAAACATTGAAAAGCTACCACGGACTTGACTAGTATAACTACGAGGGATGCAGCACGCGATTTGAAAAATTCAACATGTGCCTTGCAGAAATAAAACTATGTCACGTAGCTTGCAAAGCTGTGCGAATATGATTCGAAACCTAAAATCTGAGCCGGATACGTCTGAAACCTAAACTTACAAAGATGTGACGACTACGACTCGAAACTTGGGACTGCAACGTCTAGACCAGGGATGTCGAACAGCGCTCTCGAGCTGTGAACTGCAGAGCCTTCACTCCTCCCTTACCGTGTAACGTTTGAACACAAGTAGCAGACAGACCGGGCGAATGATCGTAAACAAAAGCGAATCTGCGGCGGCTGGTACTTTGATAACTTTTATACATCTTACCAATTGATTAGGAACTCAGTTTAGATTTGCACTTGATGAACTCTGGTGAACAAAGATTGTGGCCTATTTGAGGATGAATTATGATGATGATTATAATAATAATAATAATAATAATAATAATAATAATAATAATAATAATAATAATAATAATAATGTTTTATCTACTGGGTCATTCCATGAATGTTGTTCGTTAGTGACGGAAATAAATCGTAATAATAATGTTGTTAATATCATGTTTAAAATATCAACTTTGTGTAAATGTGTTGTAGCAGTGCAACTTCAAATTCAGAAACAAACTGTTTTCATGTTTAATAGTAATATGTGTTACAAGAGCAGTATGTTGAAGTTTTCATGTTCGAGGGAAAGTTTGAAAAAGCGAAACGTAGTTGAGCTTTTCTAATTTCCGAGAATTGAAAGAAAACATACCACTCGTGTATCGTACATTATTTTGTGCGAAGATCGTTTATTCCATACCTGAAAGAGGAATTTCTAATTAGTTGCAATGAAATCTCCATCTTGGTTTCTGTTCAATGACGGCAAATTTGCAAAACAAAAATATCTATCTTCAACATTGTTGCTTTAAAATATTTTCTGTGTTTACTATACTCCAGCAGGCTGTGATATACGTCTGTCTTTTTTTTCCCACTCTATGATGAGTCTGGAATCTTGTTGATTTTTTCACGGCTTCCTTGATGTTACTTGCATCACGAATGCTAGTGGAGTTGTAGAGTTTACTTAATTTTTGCAAATATTTAAAAACAATAATTAACAGTGCAATTTAGGTGAAATTGCAGTGGTAAGTTTCCAATTTATAATTATTACTATATTGAACGTCTCTAAAAATAATATGTTAAAAGCCTAAAGCAGTAAAATCAATATGTCACTTAAGCGGTAAGAAGAGGGAAATTGTTATGTGTGTTAGGTTGGGAATACTGAATGTGGAATTTTAGACTTTCCGCGGATTGGTTTTGTGCGGAAACCAAGCAAATACGCACGATCTCGCACAAAATTAATTACTTTTAGCATGACTTGAAATTTGTTACAGATTCAAGAATATCTCCTCCTCGAGTTCGATCCTTTAGTGAAATGACATCTACAAGATCCCCATGAACATTGAAATCTGAATCGACACTCCTTATGAATATACTGTAGCTAGCTGCGCCGTATCTTTCCGGTCGGTACTTTCATCAACAGCTATAGTGAGTAATAAGTGAAAGTTTTCATTCTTGCTATCAGTTGTTCCTCCAAGTTATCTCCCATTTATGATACGCGCTCTGCAATAATATTACGAGGAAAACATATAGATTTAAAATCATTAACGTATTCCGGACATATCCCTTTTGCAACAGCTATGAGACAGCCTTTCACAAATTCTCTGTTAGTAGATAGCTTTGAAGCCGTTGCAATAATTTCACAAATTTTGTAGCTAGCACGAACCAAACTTGTTCTACTAACACCCGATGATGATGGAAGGTTTTCTGAATTCAATCTTGATTTTAATTCTTCTACAGCCTTTTCTCGAGTGAAACTGGATAACTTTTCTGGTTCATAAGCTTCAGCATGACGTGTAGAATTAAAATGCCTTTTAATATTATGATGACTAATGTATCCAAGTTCTTTTCTACATATTAAGCCATGTGCCTTTCAGTCCTTTAAGATAAATAATAGTAATATACGTTACAAGAGCGGTATGTTGACGTTTTTCATGGTCGAGGAAAAGATTGAAAAAGCGAAACGTAGTTGAGCTTTTTTAATTTCCGAGAACATGAAAACAAACATACCGCTCGTGTATCGTACATTATTTTGTGCGAAGACCGTTTATTACATTCCTGAAAGACGAATTTCTAATTAGTTGCAATGAAATCTCCATCTTGGTTTCTGTTTAATGACGGCAACTTCGGAAAACCAAAATATCTTTCTTCACCATTGTTGCTATAAAATATTTTCTGTGTTTACTATACTCCAACAGGCCGTGATATACGTCTGTCTTTTTTTCCCACAGTCTATAAATGCGAACTTAAAACAAACGGTAAGGTTATGTAATGATTTATTTTTCATTTTAATATTTTAACAATATTATTTATATAACATATTGCAGTAATAACATCGGCATCTGGAATCTTGTTGATTTTTTCACGGCTTCCTTAATGTTACTTGTATCAGGAATGCAATAAGTTTCGTGGAGTAGTAGACTTTACTTAATTTTTGCAAATATTTAAAAACAATAATTAACATTGCAATTTAGGTGAAATTGCAGTGATAAGTTTCCAATTTATAATTATTACTATGTTAAACGTCTCTAAAAATAATATGTTAAAAGCCTAAAGCAGTAAAATGAATGTCGCGCTTAAGCGGTAAGAAGAGGGAAATTGTTATGTGTGTTACGTTGGGAATACTGAATGTGGTATTTCACACTTACCGCGTATTGGTTCTGTGCGGAAAACGAGCAAATACGCACGATCTCGCACAAAATATTTATCTGTCCACTTACTATTGAATCGTCGTTCCACATCCATACCAGCCGCCAGAGTTGATTAACACACTGCGTACAGAACATTACTACAGCGAGCTGACTGACTGTCGTTTCAGCTTAGCTATGGTAGGAAACATTATTAATCGTTTCACAGTTTGAGAGCGCTGTTCGACATCCCTGGTCTAGACACTTGTAAACTCCTGAGGGTTACAAGGTGACACTTGTGAACCTGTAATGGGTATGACTTGAAACTCGCAAATCTATAACGCGTACGACTTGAAACTTCCAAATCTATAACACGTACCACTTAAAGTTTACAAACCTGCGATGGCTACATTCGAAACTTGCAAAGCTGTGGTGGGTGCTAATCGAAACTTGCAAAAATATAACGAATAAAATTATAAATTCGAAAAACCTATGACGACTATAATTAGAAACTTGTAAACTCGTGATGAGTACGATTCTAAACTTGTAAATGTCACAGGTACGACTATAAACTTGTAAATCTGTTACGGGTACGACTCTGAACTTGTAACCTGTCACGGGTATAATTCTAAACCTGTAAACCTATCACGGGTACGACTCCAATCTTATAAACCTCCCACAGGTACGACTCTACACTTGCAAATCTGTCACGGGTACAACTCTAAACTTGAAAAACTGTCACGGGTACGGCTATAAAATTGTAAATCTGTTACAGGTATGACTCTAAACTTGTAAACTGTCACAGGTACAACTCTAAACTTCTAAACCTACTCTAATTTTGTAAGCCTCCCACGGATATGACTCTATACTTGCAAATCTGTCACGGGTACAACTCTAAATTTGTAAACCTGTTGCGTGTATGGCTCTACACTTGTAAATCTCTCAAGAATAGTATTCTACACTTGCAAACTTGTCCCGGGTGCAACTCTAAACTTGATAAACCTGTCACGGGTACTACTCTACACTTGTAAGCCTGTTACAGGTACGATTCTACACTTGCAATTCTATCACAAGTACGACTCTAAACTTGCAAAGCTGTGACGGGTACTATTCGAAACTTGCAAAGCTGTGACGGGTTCGTCTTAAAACTTGCAAACCTATGACGGGTACGTCCAGAAATTTACAAACCTGTGACGAATATGACTTGAAATTTGCAAACCAGCAACAGGAACGACTTGAAATTTGCAAAGCTATGAAGTTTACGATAAGTGGCTTGAAAAACTGTGATGATTAAGCAAGATTTATGCGTCCTTGCAAGAAATCCTGATAAAGTAAGCTCTGAAAGTTCGAACTTTGTGAATTATTTATGTAGTTCTTATGTTGACCGTTTCATTTGACATAATTTAGAACAGAGGAAAAAACCAAAAGAACGAAGCTACATCACTAGAAGATATGAAAAGGTTGTCTATCCCCAAGCATGCATTAAGGATTAGCCTAAAACACAGTTTCCTTCAAGTTTATGCTAATTACTTCAAATGTTTTCCCTTTTATAATTAAAAAAAGAAAGAAAACATTATCAATTTTTCAGTTCATAGAATATCTCCTCATTTCGGATAATTAAAAACAGAACATATTTTAAAACGTTTTCATTTGCGAAAGAGCTTACTCATATATGCTATTCATTCATTCATTCATTCATTCATTCATTCATTCATTCATTCATTCATTCATTCATTGGCAGATTTCTGCCCAAGGGTAGGTATTTCACTGCAAACCCAGCATCCTTCAATCTTTGCTATTTTTCGCCTTTGTCTTAATCTCGCCATATGATCCATGTAACTTAAGGCTGTCTAACATCTGATATCCTCTTCTGCTCCTGTTCACCAGTCCTTCAGTAGGTAGGCATTTTCTTCTTAGCCAGTGACTTAGTCAAGTTAATTTCGTTTTCTCATCACATCACATTATATTGCTACGAGACCAATTTTGTAATATTCCTACTGTAAAAGATCCACGAAATTAAAAAATAAAAGTAAAATTATTAGAGTTTCAACTACGCCTGAGTCGGCATATTCAATATCCTACAATCCAAACTCTATGTAATTAATGTATAAATGATTGTTTTCCTCAGTGCTTTAAACGCTGCGGTCTTTGTGGACACATTGCGTCCCGTTTTTTCTGCTCTCCTTTTTTATCCGCCAAGTATTTTTGTAGTCTTACGATACATCTGTTGCTCCGGTAGGAGTATTGGTCTGCAGACATGAGTTCGGTAAGTGGGATACTTGTTGGATCGATGGGCAGCTGTGCGATAAATTTTCGTAGATCAGGATTATTTGATGCATCGTAGATCTTCTGGCATTATTTTCTTTCCGAAGGATCCATGTTGTTGTTTATTCAACTGTCCGAAAACAGGCTTGAACCTCATAAGTGACACCAATAAAACGTCACTCATGAGGCAACTAAGCCAGGATATAATGGGTAGGGTGGCTAGTTTCTTTCCCTCTGCATTCATTGCATACATCACTGATTAGTAACATAATTTTTATATTAATCACACTTCAGCTGTATACAAACAATATTACTGTTCTTCCTCTGACACATATCGTCAAGCGAGATGTACTGCCTGATAGTAGATGTACATATTTAAGGATTTACAATGCGCTTTGGCAGGGTTTGATCCTGCGTACCCTGTATCGTAGACCATGAAAGACAACTCTACTTCCAACATCCACGTCCCAGGTAGAATCCGAACCCACAACCGCAGCCTCCATGCACTGCCAATAATACGAAAACGAATCTACGAATCATGTCAGCACGATGCTCTGTAGTTAACATGTTGAATTGTTATTGCATAACAATTAGTTATTCTTAACATGTATACGACTAACACTTTGCGTAGTTGCACAAACCATATGGACACAAATTAAACTGTGGATATATGAATGTCAATTACAGGTAAAAACCATCAGTTCAGAATTCTTTCAATAAAACTCTGATATTAGTTGCATTCCACTCGCTTTTCGTCCTCGCTGCAGCTAGTTCTACTACAATCAAAAGAACTGCGAACAGAGTTCATTACTACCAATGTTAACAAATTGGTCCCATTCTAGCGGCACTCCCTTTGGGAAGACCGCTTTTATATATTGCTCTATAGCTACAATCAACTGGAAATAGGAATACAGAGAGAAATTATAGCATTGTACATCAGCCATTTTACTCGACACTGTTATATTTTATGATCATGCTTGTAGCGCTTGATATTCATGAACCCAATTTTTTTTATGAAAATGCGTTTAAAAATACACCCATCCGCTTCCTGGCACTTTAAACAGTCTCTCACCTATATCCGCAGTTATCAGTATGTACACCTATTTGAATTCTTTACAATTTCACTACGAAATCAATTTGTGCCGTACCTCTTTTCTGACCATTTATCTTTCCTGCAACAATACTCATCCTTTTAAAGAACATATTATATTCTTCAGGTTATCCTATATGAATCAAGCGGCATTCTTTTAGCACAAAAAATCGATAGAACTGAATTAAATTCCAGAAAGATAATCAGAAATTTACCTTTCCTACAAAGTTGGGTAGATTAGCTGAATACTATTTTGTCTTGTGCTGCCTTATCTTACTTCGGTGTCCATTCACATATCGTTAAAAATCTAGTACATAAACATCTAATGCTCATCAAAATTCTTCACACAAGAATGATCAGGGATTCGCCCTCTGTACAAGAATCATTCAATTATTATTATTATTATTATTATTATTATTATTACTAATATTATTATCATTATTATTATTATTACTATTATTATTATTATTATCATCATCATCATTGTTATTTTTATTATTATTATTACCAATATTATTATTATCATTATTATTATTATTATTATTATTATTATTATTAATATTCGTTCATTTAGTGTTCTGCCCAAGGGCAGGTCTTTCACTGCATACCCAGCTTTCTCCTATCTTTCCTATTTTCTGCCTTCCTTTTCGTTTCCTCATATGGTATTAATATTCAACCTATTATTATTATTATTATTATTATTATTATTATTATCATCATCACTGCTTTTGTTTAGTTGGTTATTTAACGACGCTGTATCAACCAACCGACCGACCGATCGACAGACCGACCGACCGACCAACCAACCAACCAACCAACCAACCAACCACGTGACGTGACGCATATAACCAAAGTTATGCATTTTCTTTCAAGTATCACACCAAAAGACGTGTTTGTCTTGTCAGGTTTCCAGATCAAACATGAGGAGGCCAGCCTCCAATAATACAACATCATTTTAATACAAATATTATATGAACAGACCAGAAATGATTAGATTAATTAACTAGTGAAATTTTGGTTTTCTGAAAAGAAATTGTTTGAATTCAACTGTTATTATCCTAATTGAAATTTCAACCCAATAAGCATTTCAATATACAATTCTTAATGATGGACAGAGTGGAGTTGTGTTGATTATTGAAAGGCTGAATTGTCGCCAAGACTTCTTGTATTGAACACACTAATAAGGACACTTGCTTAAAAACTTCCCTAAGTTCTAGTAGAAAGTTTTGGATGTTAAAAGAACGGAACAATTAATGAAGTTTATGTAATTCTGTCTGCAATGGTTGAGATGTTTGTCTAGATGCGGATTGAGAATTGATAGACGTTATAAAATAACGTCCAAGTTGAAGTTGAGACCGAAAGTGATGGGGGTTGCATTCTCAGTTCACTTTGTAGTATTGGTTTCGGCGTGGTGAGGTTAACGTATGAAATACACTTTGGGCATTGACGATAACTCTCAGTATGTTTATCTCCACAATTTGCACATAGAGCTTCATGTTGTGGTCCCTTCTTGGGACAATCAGCTACAGCATGTTCACCCGCTCACTTAACACATTTACTTTGGCAGCCGCATTACGTATAGATGGTTTAGGTCGATAGGGTTCAACAGTTATTTTAATATTAAATAGTCCTGTACAGTGACATAACGATTCACCGGCAGGCGAATTTTCTAAGGTTACAATCCAAATAGGAAGTTTCGAAGCTTCGTTGAAACCAGTTGAGTTTGAGGTAAATTGACGAGCAGATTGAACTAGAAAGTTCAAAACTAGAAGTTCTTGGTAAATTTTTTCTTCGGAAATTGTAGGTGACAGTCGGTCTTCCTGATCGTGAAATAAACGTATGAAATTCAATGTTTTCAGAAATCAAATCTTTAATTTGTTGTGGGCTCTACTGTTTTGGATGAAGTTTTAATCAATCAAGAGTAAACGTACATGTGAGGCTAGGGTCACCTGTAATACTTATAGACTTCTTAATGACAGACAAAAGATTGTTTACCTTTTTGACTACAATCGATGGTGGTTTAATGGGCCTCGATGAAGACGAAGTCTGGGCTTGAGTATTGAGTAGTGATCTAGGATATTGTTTCTGATATTAATTTTTATGTTGCTGATACTGTTGCTGCTGTTGATGCTCTTGTTTTCCTGCTGCCGATAATGATGGTGTTTCTATTAATGGGTTATTAACTGTAAAATGATGGCACAAAACGCGGAGTAACTCGAGATGAGCTCCATGAGTATCCAACATTTTATTATTTCAATGTCCAGTTCGCTATTCATCTCCAGATACACTGCAGACTATTAAATTATTGTGAGCACCTTCATAATTTTTGTTTTTCTGCTTTGTCAAAAGCCTTTTCGATTTCTGGGGAAACCTCCGCAGTTTCAATAGAAATTGAATCAAAGAGATATCAGTCTGAAAAGGCGGAAACCACAATTTCGAAAAACAATTGACAGGAAAATTTTGCCTGCAGTCCTCTCTGCATCAGGGAAAGTTATTTTGTGTGCAATAACTTTGCGACACGGGACTTATAATTATATTTCCTTCGAAAAGTAAATTATCATATGATATGGATTTCTATGTGTTTTGAAGAACTGCTTTTTCCAGCCAACTTTGGACTCATGTATTGCGGATACAATATTGCAGATTTATTAACCACTAGCACACAGGATCCTGTGGAGGAAACGTAATACAGAAGTGAAAGAATAAACCACAAAGCAGAGATTGAAGGGCTTTTGTCCATGTAAAAATCGTAGTGAGACGTTGATTAAAGACATTGTGTTATTCATTTTATAGTACAAAAGCCAATAAACACAGCGCCAGATCCGATTGTGAGCAAAACACCATTTCGATTAATTTTAGTATTCAAGTTTTGAAAACCTCCATCTCATTATTAGGGCATATACTGTACCTACTATTTTGTGTGGTATTTTTATATAAATTGACTGTTGGATATTGAGCATAAACAAAATAATTCCAACAGCTTAAGAGAAAACCTTGTACACGGACGAACGGACAGAGATGGGGAAATGTAAATACAATTAGAGGCATATCAAA
Organism: Periplaneta americana; assembly: GCF_040183065.1. Lineage (NCBI taxonomy): Eukaryota > Metazoa > Arthropoda > Insecta > Blattodea > Blattidae > Periplaneta > Periplaneta americana. Next base: position 108,658,499 of record NC_091124.1, read on the forward strand.
AAAAGTTTTGTTTGCGTTCTAGACCATTTTTCCGAAACCATTATTCCTAACATCTGTTTTCCCTAATTTTATCCTGGTTTTTTCTTAATCCCTTTTCTTAAAACCAGCTTTCCGATACGGTTATTCTTAATATAAATTTTTCCGCAAGGAAATTTTTCCTTTAACCTTTATTTCAGCATGACAATTTATGAAAGTATAACAATACTTTGGCATTGCAAGCGTACCTGAACACAGAAAAGATTCTCGTACATTTTTAGAATTACCATTTTCCTGAAAGGCTGCAACCCTATTTTCAAGTTTCAGTCGTATCTCATTAGTTGGAGGGATTACACAGAGTGCTGCAAAAGCGATAGTAAAAAATTTTAAGGATGAGAAGTAATAACGAAGGGAAGAAAAAATGTTCCAGTAAACATAGTTCCGAAAATTAACCGTTTAAAAGATAATTCCGTTTTTGCTGGTTGGAGGCGCCAGTGAACCGAGCCCCTGTGCATGGTAAAGCGGTAACATTTATGCTTCGTACGTATGCCGCATTTTCCCCATCCCATTTCCTTCTAAGTGTAAGACGATATCTAAACAGATGATATGGTGAACGGTGGACAGGTAGAGGAGGACCTGTACCCAGATCACCAGATTTTAATTATTTGGATTTTTGTGTGTGGGGTTATGAAAAAAGCCTAGTTTACACAACAGACATCACCACACCTGAAGAATTGCAGCATCGGATGTAGATTCCTGCCAGCAAATGTTTGACCCAGGATTGTTCGAGCGGATTCGTGGGTCTTTGCGCAGGAATCTAACTAAACAGATGCATTCTAGTGCATGGTCAGCATTTTGAACACTTGCTGTAAAATTCTTCAGTTAACATATTCATACTGTACTGAACCTTGTTTATCCGCAAACATTACTGTTTTCCAAACATGAAAGGTTCTTCTGTGAATATCCAATCACATTTTTCTGGTGTTGAGAACAAAATTATGAATTTTACTCTCTCGTGATTGTTAAATTAAGCAAAATTGTCAATGCTTTTGTTGAAAATAATACTTAGTATTCAACGGGCTCTAACCATCGCAAATTGACATTATCTCGTAAACGGTTAATTTGCGGACCCTTGTTTACTGGAACGTTTTTACTTCTCTTTGTTTTTAGTCTACTTTTCATCCCTACATTTTTGACCATCACTTTTGAAACATTCTATATATCAATACGAGATGAAGATTCTTCAAATATATACCTATACAATGTATTCTTCTTTTTATTTGTGTTACATCTGTTACGAAGTCACGATTTTTTCTATGGTTGATATTTTATCTCATTGGCACACTAGTAAAACACAAAATTCAAATTTGAAGTCAGTTACATAAAGCCCTCATGTAAAAACTGGCAAACTTTTATTTCATTCAAATCCGTGACCGTGACTTCAACTCATGTCAAAGCTACACCTTCTTCGCTGGACTGTATCCTAAAATAAACGATAATTTATGAATCTGCTTTAACACATTGAATTATATTTGTGATAAATTAAAAGAGGCGAAAATTGAAACGACTGGACTGAAGAAGAAATTTTAGAGGGAGGAGAGAGCATACACATCAAACGATAAAGTTTGTAGCCTGCACTTTTCAACTTTGAACTTACTTTGGACAAACTATAACCAATTTAATGAAAGTCCGGCGCACAATTAACTGAATGACTAGAACACAGACTTTCCACTCCGGTAAACCAGCTCCTGACGTCTGTGAACTCAAGATAGAATGTGATGGACGAAATGATGTGGTAGACTTTGTAACATAATCCCATTTCTACTGCTACCATTTTACCATGAAATAGATGGGCAAAGTTGATGACTCACTGTAGATGCAGCACGTATCTAACCCCATAAGAGATACTAGGCTTGGTGGAGTGGACCTACTAGATATAAATCATACACATATACACACAGCAAATGACGTATATATTTTTATGCATAACAATATTTCATTGCATATTCATGACTGAAGTAGTCAAGTGGACCTTGGGCTGTCTCCCCATCCATCTCTATTTAACTGTTTTCCTCTCTTTATTACACACAGAGTGTATATTGCACGGACAATGTTTAGACAGAATAGTTTTCATTGCTTACTCATGACTGATAGAGCTGTTGGAAAGAAACCATAAATTCTGGATTCGGAACCTTTTCATCGTAATGGTTATGTTGGCAGACATCCACGATATTTCAGATGTGTCTTCCTTCTTTTCCTCTCTCCCTCCGTCTGCTTGTCTCTCTCTCGCTGAGAGGAATTAGCCATTCTCTTTGGCAAGCGGCACTTAAATATCACTGCGAGAACCGCCATCTAATTTACAGGTCTATAGTCATTCACCAAATGTTTAAACAATGAATATCTCGAAATGAGTGGTCATGTGCTTCATGCCCACCACTATCAATTATCACAGAAGCTCCGTTGAATTGGCGAGATGACAGCTGAAGGAAATTAAAATTGTTTTCTGTCGACTTCAGTACTGGTGACGCTCCGCACGAATATCACATAGAACACTACAAGAAATTACAATTTCACGTGAACACATTGTATTAAAAATTGCTATAACTGGTAGGCTACTAAATATGACATCGGTGGCTAAGAGATGCAGCATCTTATCTGAAATTCAAGTAGGCCTACTCGCCATTAGATAACAAAATACACACCAAGAACAGAATAAAGAGGGGAAGGACCTAAAGAGTTTCTTTCACTAATTTTCAATCCAAATAGTTACACAACTAACGTTCTTCTCTCTTAGTAAATTAGAGATTACTACTTCACCATTATTCTCTCTTCACCCACTCCTCTAGCACAACTTCATTCCTTATTCTATCTCTCCATTTCACACGCTCTATTCTACCCCACACGCACATTTCAAATGATTCCAGTCATTTCTCTTCACTTCTTCGTAATGTCCGTGTTCCTGCCACATACAATGCCACACTCTACACAAAACAGTACATCAGTCTCTTCCTTAGTATTTTTCCAAAGGTTAACAGAAGATGTTCCTTTTTTCTATTAAATGCATCCTTGTCCACTGCTATCCTCTTTTTTACTTCTTGGAAGCAGTTCATGCTGCTACTTACAGTACAACCCAAGTACTTGAAGCTGTCCACTTGATCTATTGCTTCATTTAGAATGCGCAAGTTTACCTTCTTCATTTTTTTCCCATAGCTATGGCCTCCATCTTATTTATAGTTATCTTCATCCCATACTACTCGCAGCCGTCATTTAGCTCCAGTAACATGTCCTTAGTATCATCTCCTTTTCTGCTAACAAAGCCATATCATCAGCAAATCTTATGCACTTTATTCTTCTTCCTCCTACTATCAATCCTCCCATGTTTTGGAAACAGTTTGTCACTAAATCCTCCAGGTAAACTCACATGTATGTTCCAGTGAAATGGAATTGATATAACATCTACAATACAGGGATAAATAAATGTATCATTCATCTCAAGTTGAATGGGGACTCATGAGGTATTTACTTCAGCAAATTTTATGATGCATTAAGAGATTCTATGATTCAGTCGGAAATTGTACTTTTATTGCCTCCCATTTAGAGTATTTCGTAGGCCATCATTATGTTTCAGTCTCTTAAACCATTTTTGAAAAATTTCAAAGTTCTGCGAACATAAAAATTATTGTCATATGCTCCAGAAGTTTAGAAATAAACAGAACCCGCGAAACTCGGAGGATGCTGGCCATCGAAGACGTCTAATTTTTAATCCTTTCTAATCTGAATTTATGGGTGCACAAGGTCATAGAGACATCATGGAGAAACAAAAAAACAAAGCAATCTTCTTTCTAATAATAGCTGGCCAAGAAAAAGGCGGGTGCTGCATTCTATCAGTAAAGAACGAAACTACTTCTGAGGATACCAAGTGGAATCATCAGGCAAATCATATGACTCAGAGATTACATGAATGTTAGTGATTCGAAATGGACTCATTCGAGCGGAAAGGGTTAACAACAACCACAATACTAGGATTCGACTCACAAATCATGCAGGACGAAGTCACTAAATTTATAATTTGACTTCGATTGCTCTGTGAGATGATGATATATTCATTATGTCCTATTTGTGACAAAGAAAACTGTGTGTCGTAGGTGATTCGCACTTTAGCTTTTTTCTTCCTTTAATAATTTTCAAATCCCTTTAATAAAACGGAGTACACTGGAGTGAGACATACGGCCTAAAAACTTACAGCTGCCATATTTCTTAAAACAGCGCAAAGTTATACCACATCTAGTATATACAATCACGCAGCTCAATACGTAGGGGATATGGATCCATAGATAGTTGCTAACCACTATGATCGCTACTATTGCCTCATCACAGACAATACGAAATAGTACCGGCACAGTCTATTGTTCCTAGTACCCTCAACAACTCAAGCTTCGTGACTGTATATAGGCCTACTGGACTGTGGTTATACTACATGTGAACATGAACATTCGATTCCTAACTCATTCAGGACGGTAAGTCACTAAATTTAGAATTCGATTTCAATTATTCTGTGAGATGATGAAATTAACGTTTTGTCTTGTTTGTGATCCAGAAAACAGTATGTCGTAGTTTATTCGCTCTTTAAGTTTTATTTTCCTTTAAAAATGTTTCAAGTTCTTCAATAGAATGGGGTACACTGGAATGAGGCACATGGCTTAGAAACTTACTGGTGAAATATTTCTTGAATCAGAGAAAAGGTACCACAAGTTAACACATATATTTCGTTATTTTCTTTAAGTTGCTTATAGTTTATATGAATAATTTCTTTGTCAGTATATGAACGATGATTGGCAAGAAAGCAAAGCAGCAAGGTTTTAATCACAATTTCCTTGATATAAATAAGCTCATGCAGCGGGCATATAGTCCTTGACGAGTAGCGCCCACACAATTTAACTGTTTTTGCGGTCACGAAGTTTTAGACGCTACGGTTCTAAAGCCGACTTTGGTAATGAGAGAAGTGGTCCACGAACGTGACCTCACACAGTTATTTAATAAGCCCAAAGGCTCTACGCGTAGACTTGAGAGTCAAGCGTAACATACAGTTTTATCCTGCTCTTTTCTCCTCTTGCCACTGTTACTATCAGTTCACATGCTTGAATATCAATTCACACGGAATTAAAATAATGAAGCTGTGATCGACGTTTGCTCCCCCATAATGCAAGTCACGTTGTGGTCACCAACCTCTAAATGGCCGTGCTAAAGCTCACTCTGCTGGTAATATCCTCTTTAAATTATTATTTTTTATTTTTTTCGCTGCAGTTACGTAGCTTATTGTCGGCGTTAGTTGCGCCAATTGAAACGCGTGACTGGACTGAACTATATCGCTAACGGCTGCGGCACAACCTTGCAAAGATATTACACGTACTACACACACACACTCACACACACACGCACGCACACACACATTGTAATGTGCCAGCTAATGCAAACCTATATTATACCATGCTGGACGAATGAATTACAATGGATTAGTAAGAGCGGACTGTCTACATCTGGTTTTGGCCTCTTTTTTTAAATCGGTTATTTAACGACGCTGTGTCAATTCTCCTATCATCTAGCTTCGGTGCAACTGGTGATAGCGCAATGGTCTTTTGGCGAATTGCGTCCTTGGACATGCCATGGGACAATTTTGACATTTTCCTTACAGATTGAGAAAACCTCGATAAAACCCCAACCAGGTAATCAATTCAAGCGGGATTCGAACCCACGCGAACGAAGCATCGGGGCACGTGCCCCGCTCGCAGCCTCTAAACCACGTCGGTGACAGGCACCTCTCTCGTCAAGTCGAAGGGAAAAATGTTAAAATTTCGTCATTATCATCATCATCATCATCATCATCATCACTTTCAACTTCTTCCTCGTCGTAATAATTTCATAATTTGTCATAAGGACTGGTCATGGTAGAGCGCTCCATCCCCAAAGAAAATGATTAAAGCTATTAGAACAAATTTCTTAATTGGTCTTCATCTTAAAGTATGATATATGATGACATCTTAGATTTTCATTGTGGTTGCGTTTGGACGAAGAATTTGGGGTTTCCAACCGTGTCCTCAGACTTAACATTTCCGACATTTCTGATCTATTTGCAAGTTATGTAATGAGGATCATGCTATCTAAGACCTGTTGGCTTCGTCTGTCTGGCCATTTCAAACACTTGAAGAACTGCTGCACGTGAGTCTAACTAGGCTGGCTTTTAGGTCTTATCGAGTCAAATGAAAAACTCGAATAAATATATAAATGTTACATTAAGGTGTGTGTGGTATTAAAAATTGTTTGAATCGATATATGACGCAATTATATTTGGTACTTATCTGCGAGGGTGCTTCAAAAAGGAAGATAAGAAAGCTCTGATGGATAAAATTTATTTCACAGCCAGATATACTAATACGCAGTAGTAGGACACTGGTACGTAGTCACCATCCTTCACCAAACACTTGTTCCAACGGTAGACCAAGGCATAGCAGAAATCTGTTTCAAGTCCATGAAGCCACGTCATGATGGAAAGTTGAACGATCATATCGTTGTTGAATCGCTTACCATTCAGGTGATTCTTCAACGGTCCGAAGAGATGGAAATCACTAGATACCAGGTCGAAGCTGTAGGGATGTTGATCCAGTTCCTCCCACCAGAAGCACCGTAACAATTCACACGTGCAGTTGGTTGCTAACTAATGTTCACGAGCAGGTGGGATACGGAAAGTTGTGTTCACACGGGTGCCAAGGCAACTCACAGAATATCACAAAGCCAAAGTTTGTGCAATTTGCACAAATGGACCTAGACTTCTTTCAACAGGTATCGTGTTGTTGCACAACAACGCCAGACCACACGCAGCCAACAGCACGCGAGAACTGTTACGGCGCTTCTCGTAGGAGGTACTCTACCAGCCTTCCTACAGCCCCGAACTGGTATCCAGTAATTTCCATTTCTTTGGATCGTTGAAGAAGCACCTATGTAGTAAGCGATTCAACACGACACGTTATTCAGTAAGCCGTTATGACGTGGCTTCAGAGACTTGACGCAGATTTCTTCTATGCCGGCATGGATGTCTTGGTCCACAGTTTGGAAGAAGTCTTCGGACAAGCATGGTGACTATGTTGAAAAGTAATGCGTACCAGTCCCCTACTACCGTGTATCAGTTTGTCTGCCTATGAGAACTCTTGTTACCTTACTTTCTGAAGCATCCTATTATTAACAGTTGTAAAGCATGCAATTAAAAAAATACATATATATTTTTTAGTTATGCTGTATCAACTGCTGGGTTATTTAGCTTCGTTGGAATTGGTGATAGTGAGATGGTATTTAACGAGATGAGGCCGAAGATTCGCTATAGATTATCTGACATTCGTCTTATTGTTGGGAAAACCACTGAAAAACGCCAACCAGGTAATGAGCCCAAGCGAGAATCGAACCAATGCCCGAGCGAAACTCTGGATCTTCAGACAATCACGCTACCACCTGAGCTACGCCTGTGGCTAATTTAAAATATTTATAAATTATTTATCAGTCACAGTTGTAATTAATATCTGGAAAACTGCATAAAATTATTCTGCACTGAGCTCTAAAAAGAGCCAACGTTATGAACGTTTCTGCTGATTTAAGTATCATGCGAATAGTTGCAATTATTATGTACAGCTGTGGTTTTCAAAATGAGGTCCGCAGACCCCCTAGGGATCCCCGAAGCTCATTCTGGGGGTCCGCAAATATTCCGGAGGGAAATGTTTTTTCTTTCTTCGGAATGATTTTTGTTTTATTTCTTATGTGTAATATAATAATATGAGAAGCGCATTGGCTTTCTTTGGAACAACATAAATTCGTTCAATTTTTGTCGACAGTTTTCGTATATTGAAGTGTAAGATTGTAAGAAGGATTTTTTATGACACTAATGTCTCAAGCGCATTAGCAGTTATTGGTACAACTTATACATTCCTATGATTATTGTTGATAGCTTTCATGCATTATTAAATTTATTGAACAGTGCAAACTTTAAACACAATAACCACAAACATTTTATGTTTTGTCTATAATAGATCATTGGCTTAAATGTCGTCATAATATGGTTGAAGATGAACTGGAGGATTATTTTCTGGTTCCTGATTCTAACAGTATGTGGATTCAAAATCACTTAATCAGCATGAGGACCCACAAACTCATCGAAAATGAGAAAGATCAGTTTGTTGAGTTATCATGTGACACTACTTGAAAAAAGTGAATGTCAGATTTTTTATTTTTGGCTGAAAGTTCATGTTGAACATAAACAACTCACAGAACGAGTCTTGAAACATTTGTTTTCTGTTTACTGTTTCTCACTACTTACATGGGTTGATTTTTTAGTAGTGGCAACTATGCTGCAGAGATGCCCTGCAAAGGAGCCAGGCAATATCGTTTATACCACAGGTTGCTTACATGCCTCCATTCCCTCAGAGCTAGTGAACTCGTCCTCTCCCCTCCAGGTCTGTTCACAGTGACAACAATAAGACGAGAAATTGTGAGCAAACTGTCGCAGAATACAGTCGCAGTGTTTTCGAAGGAGGAACAGGGAAGCTGGCTAAAAGTTCAATGTGCTAGAGGTCGCACGGCACGACAGTGTCATCAAGGACTACAAGAGGCTTGCGGTGCGGTTGCGTTACCTTACCGACGGTAGCAAGGTGGGTTACAGCCTTCAGACAAGGACGCAAAAGTGTGTTGGACATGCTTCGGTCTGGTCACCCACCAGTAAGTGACGAATATGTACAGACTGTGTTCGCGTTAGTGGAGACGGTTTGGAAATTAACGATTCGTGAGCTAGAGCAAGATACAGGATTAGCACCTTCGACTTGCTTCACATCCTGAAGGGTCGCCTGAAAATGAGGAAAATTGCCTCGAAATGAGTTCCGCATGATTTAACGGACATGCAGAAATGGCAGCGATATGCTTCTCATACTCTCTTGCAGCGCTATGAGCGCGAAGGAGAGGTCTTATTACGGCGTATCATTACAATTGATGAGACCTGGGTCAGATCTTATGAACCTCAGCTGAAACGCCTATCGGACGAGTGACGTCATCACGGGTCACCTCGAAAAATAACAGTTCGGCAGACCCCCACCAATGTGAAGGCTATGCTGACTTTTGCCTATGATTGGGGTAGTCTGATCTTAAAGCATACCGTTCTACCAAGGCAGAATGTTAATGCGGAGTACTACTGTTCGTATTTGTGAAACAATCTGCAAGTAGCTCTGAGAAGAAAACGGCGACAAGGATAACCCACCCATCATTCTGCATGACAATGCTAGGGCGCATACAGTAGGGGTTGTGTCTGAATTGTTCACCCGCCATATTCTTCGAATTTAAGTCCCTGCGACTTCGATATAATCCCTAAGATGAAGGATCCACTTCGCGGGATTCGGTACCGAACAGCTGAAGACGTTTTACAGGCAACCGGCCGCTCTATTCGCACATCAACAGATTAGACAGTGCCAACGGGATCCAACGGCTTCCGCATCGCTGGGAACATCCTGTACGGAACGCTGGTGACTACATCGAAAGCTTGTAAAACTTAGAACCTTGTAAGTATGCTACGTATCGAGAAAGAAATAGTTGCCAGAACTAAAACATCAACCTATGTACTTGTGCGAGCAGATATTTTCTTATCTTTCCTCTATGAAAACTGTTAAAAGGAACCTAGTAAATTCGACTGGAAACTTGAGATTAAACATGACTAACACTGATACTAGAAATATAAAGAAATTTAAAGCACAAAATAGCAGTTCCATCATTCTCACTGAAGTAGGGAAACTTGTAAAAATATACTCGATATGTTTTAAAATACACGAATATTAGGCTATGCAAAGAATGTATTGAAAGTAGAGTATTATTTTGCTTTTACTATTTTTATATCAAATCTGCTGCAACATATTAATGAAGATCATCTACTTTTTTCAAGGCAGTACTGTATTACTTAAATTTTGTTTAATTATAATACAATTAATATTCCGTTTCGTAAAACATAACAGAAATGTCACTAATTATATTCACTTAATATTAATCCGAAAGTTAGCCTATCCATCATTCCATTCACGATCTTGAAGGGGTCTGGGAAAATACAAAACAAGTTTCTCTGTGATAATAAATTTGAGAACCACTGAATACAGGATGAGTTAAGCATGTTTGAAAACTTTACGTGCTTGTTCCTGAATACAACATAATAGTCTAATATTTTCTTCTTGAGCACCGGTCTGCGTTGCTTTTCCGTAGTTGCAATTATATAAAAGACAAGCTTAACTGTTTGAGCCGTTACCAACAACTATTCTCCTCCGTGGAAGTTATGAACTATTTCAATTAATGGTAACAGGCCCATTGTTTGGTGTAGCCAGATGTAACGGAGTTCAGATGTTACGAAGAGTATATTATCCCGATTATGGAACCTGTAGATGTTAAGTTCCAGCACACGCATTTAGTGACATACTCGAAAGTCTATTTGTAGTCATAGTCACAGTGAAAACCTAAATTCTCATCATAAACAGCACCATTCAATGACAGATGATTTACACTGCATATTTGGTTAGCATTACTTATTAGAGGTCATCATCATATTTAAGAATTACGCCCTTCTTTTGAATCATAAAAAACAACATTAAACTTTCGCAGGTAGCTAAACTCCCTTGGTATGCTGTCAGCACTAGTGTCGTGCAATGTTCGAACATGTGAGGAGATGTCAAGATACAGTACTACAAACTTCGCCGTACTCCATAAGCATCCTAACAGTACGTGGAAGTGAAGCATGTAAACTAAAATAATCTACTCCGTTCAAAACCAATAAGAGGCCTTATGTTCGGTTCATGTTTGCCTAGTCTGTGTAGAACCGAAGCTCCCTTTGCGTTTTTTCTATCTTCCCCCTTTCCTTTGTCTTTCTCCTTAGTTCCTCTTCTCTCTTCTCTTTTTTGCTTTAGTTGCATAAGGATATCAGGCACATATCTTGCGAACTTACACATAGTAATGAGTATAGGTAACTTTAATTGTTATTAATGTGAATAAATATTCAGAAAAATATACGCCTAAATTAATGAAATAAAATAGGTATATTTAAAAACACGCATAAGACTTATGTTTAAAGTACCGAGTAGTATTGTGCAATGTTCAAACATGAGAGTGGAAACCGAGACATTGCAAACTTCGTCTTATTCCTATAAAACTATTCACAAGACATGTGCTCAAATCCTCAAGTGGCTTAAAATGGTATCCTACAATGTTGGAACATGAGAAAGACAACCAAGACATTATAAACTTCGTCTTACGTCGTATTTAATATGAAAAACTAATAGCAAGATCTATGCTAAAATTTGAAGGAGTGGGAGTGAAGGACAGTGAATATTTTTATAACAAGGTGGAACGAACACGACAGGCCTTCTTTTGCAGTGTGAATGACGAATTTCCTCATACTCGACTAACTTGAATCGAACATAGTGTTTGTAATACACGTCGCTAAAACTTTTATCATCAGTATAGTCACAGAAAATATTGTGCCGCAGCAACTGTGATTAATTTGAATATCATGTTAAGAATGTAGTTATAGCTATTTTCTGTCGGTAATTGGTATAGTAACAACTGTCATGTATTTTTAAAACATAATGTGATGTACCTATATGTAGCCTACGTATATTTCTGTCGATGTTTAATCATATTTTTTAATAAAAGTTATCTGTCTTTACATCTAAATAAAATTTGACAAGAAATGTACTAAAATCTTTACTCAGCTAAAAGCATGATGAGAGGGAGAGAAGGGTAGGAGAAGCCAGCGAACTTCAAGGGCACAGATCATATAAGGTGCACGTCCGAGAGAGCTGTGACAGACCCGTTTCTTCAAAGTAGACTTCGGTTCTTGTCACGCTCGGTAAATTTGAACCGAACATAGAGCTTGAAATGCACGACACTAGTCAGCACAGAGTAGGATTATCGTTTAATGCAATACAGGACAGGCACACAGAATCTAGCGAAAGGAGATAAAATGTTAGAGCCTAAGTACTCTTTCCTACCTGGAATTGAAACGACACCGTTTGATCCATCTCGAAATTTAATATATTTTAAATCATCATTTTACTGAGTTACGGTTAAGTTTGTAGATTTGACGTAACTTAATTGTAAAAATTGTGAAAAAACATATATTGGCCAAACTAAAAAAAACTTTAGGAGTAGGTACAGTGAACACGTTGTTGATTTTCGGAACTATGGCAAAAAATCGAAATTTGCCACCCATTTGATAGAAGGTCATGAAATAACCAATATCCACGACACCCTCAGAGTTCTAACAGTAATTAGTGGCAATAAAATAATCAATATTGCAGAGGAATACTTCATTGCTAAGTACAATAATAAAAAATTCCAATGTTTAATGAAATCCTTCCAAATTTCAATAACCCTTTGTATCGGTTAAATAAATATGTTGATTAGCGAGTAGTTCCTCATGGAAAAATCCATTCTGCCACTGAAATCCACTCCATGTACAGGATTGCGATCAGTGCGTGATTAACGATTCTACCCTCCACATCTTTCTGTTTGCAGCATTCATTGCATAGAATTCTCACGTCATTCATACGTTTATGCTACAATCTCCGCTTAATGTATATGCACAGATATGTAATTATTTTGCATACTTACACAAATAGAAACTAATTTAGATTTTAACCACTTTTATATTGTGTTTTAATATATTTAATGCTACATAATGTTCACAAATATATTGCATATTCAAACTTTAAAAGTGTTCAACTACAGTAATGTCTGTACATAGCAAATATAATTTTTAATAATTTTAATATTTTAATTCTAATTTTAATAATTTTTTCAGTGCCTCTCTCTCTCTCTCTCTCTCTCTCTCTCTCTCTCTATATATATATATATATATATATATATATACAATGTATATTAATTTGCTCATGCTATAATATGCACTTAGGTTGCACAAATGAAAGTATTCATTCATAACAATATGCATACTGTATAATATCGCAGTTTACCATAATCATGACGTGTTATTAAAGGATCCCAATTTGACCTGAAAATAACTTTTACAAGTCGGAAATGTTTGTCATTTCCTATTACAATATGTGATATGAAACTTCTATAATTGAATAATTCTCTGATTGAGGATCTGGCTGATATGTACACTGACGTTCAAAGATATCTGACCTACGATTTTATGATCGTGTAAGCCAGGAATGTCAAGGTCAGAACCACATACACTATTCTCTGTGCTATGAAGCACTGAGTGGTTGCAATGAATCTATTCTGCAGACATAGCGGTAATCAAGAAGGGGTGAGCAAAATAAACTCTACTGATTTACCACTGCGTGGTGAATCAAACTACTTTTAAGCAATAGATAATGTGTTACATTCAAACAAGACAACAAGAAATCAAAGCATGTTTTGCAGCATATACCTTTCTAATAAATGCAATTAATTATAAAATAGTAGAATTTAATAATAAACATAGACCCTTCTTAACTTACACAGTTTGAGATAATAACTAGGATCAAATTAATTGTTATATAGACTTTATCGAATAGTGACATTAGCACATGAACGCTGCGTTTCTGCATATGAAATAATAGGCCTACAACAAATAATAAACATACGTATATTCTCATCTGATAATCCTGATTTTTGTCTTGGTTTTTTAGATTAACAAGTGAGATAAATTACTCACATACTGCACGTACGTATTGCCAAATACAGAAATAAATTGCAAATCTTCGTACCCCCCCCCCCCCGAATATGGATAGTATATCTGGATTTAAAGTTCTGTAAAGTGTGAGAAGAATTTTACGATCATAGTGTCTTTGTGGTACATCATTGATGAAGTCAGTACTTTCTAACGGAAGACCTGAATTGGCAAACATCCCAAGTCCATTGAAGTAATTTTTTTTCTGGACAGCGACTGAAAACAACACTGTATTAATTCTAATATATACGTCTCTCAAAATATTGTTCTTCATATCCGAAAATGTGTTACTGCGGAACTGTAACTGTATAGTCACGTTGCCACTGTAGTATGTTGTACATTGTCGAAATAACAATCTCTTAATTTATAAAAAAAAAACAGTATACGTGTCTCAGAGTCTTTATGTTAAAAATGACTTATTGCGAGTTTATATTGTATCTGTATTCTGTGTATAAAATAAGAATTAATATAATATGTTCTGAATTTGTGAGATACAGTTTCACAAGTCATATGAGCCCTTCAGAGCAGAAGTGATGTAAGTCAAAAATTGGGAATGAAGGTTAAAATAAATATTCTGTAAAATATAGCGCAAAGTAGCAATTAATATTCCATTTATTTAAACTATTAGTAGTCAGTAGATAGCAAGAAAGACATATTAATTGCTACTTTGCGCTGTATTTTACCCAATTTTGATTTCCATCTCTTTTGCTCTGAACAGCTCATATAAAAAATAGGCGTACAGCAGTCAAGGGATAAAAAATCTTCCAATATAAATTAAATTATATACGTATATACTGATTCTTTGGTACGACCGATAGAGAGATATATTTTGGCTCTCGATGACACCCTAACGGGTTCAGATTGGGAACAAGGGAATTCCCTGTTTATCGTCAGTTGTCCCTGAAATTCAAGTGAAAGCACACACAGACATGAAATGACGTGAAATGCACAGCTTCAGATCAATGTACAAATCTTATGATTATTGTATCTCTGCCTCTGTGCAACGTCAAATTAGCGGGGGAGGAAAGGAGATGGCAGAAAGGTTGCAATGCTTTTTAATACGTTGACTCCCATGACTAAGATAAGCCACTTGAAATTTGACAGTTACTGATCGGCAGAGATAAAATGTAAGATCTGTAGAATATTGATACAATGCTAAGTGGGCCTATAGGGACCGAGGGGTGTGTTTTTGTTTTCCTGAACTTAAATACAATACTAACTGATTTAATGTTTGTGTGACTGTAGCCTATATATGTATATATGTTTGTTTGGTTTTGCTTTATTTATAGTTTGATTTTTTATTATTTTATTTGTATTTCTGGTGATGTGGAAGAGAAGCCTGATGGCCTTAACTACGCCAGAATAAATAAATACATATACATACAATTTAAAAAAACATTTGAAAGTAAGGCACGTGATGAAATGTTTTCTTTCGTTACCTGATCTGAAATTGTTTTAATGTGAGTTAATCCTTTAGGCATTTGGCTAAGAAGTTCATGAATTCATATAAGTGACGCTATGTAAAGATTCATATTTATGGCCGAGGAAAGCTTATTAAAGACAATTCGTTTTGGTTGTGTATAGTTGAGTTTCTGAGATTTTCGAAAAGTCTTAACAATCAGATTAATTAAAAAGGAAGCAAGAAGGACAACCCAAGCAAAGCCGGGTGTTTTCAGCTAGTATCATAATAGATATTGATAAAGTCATGGCATAATACATTCATGAACCTGATGTTAATTACTAAAACAGTCTAAAAGGAAGAGGAGCAATTATATTTTCTCCCTATCTTAAAAAAAAAACATAAAAAGCACTACGTTGAGTTCGAATCACGTGAACACTACCACTAGTGATATCCAGAATACATCAATTATAACTGTAGATATCAGGCCATGTTGTCTAACAGCATGTAACTTCGCGTATCTTCGAATTGTAGCGAAAGTACTCGAAGGGAACTTAGCGTCTAGAGAGCGGTGACTTTTTCTTTAGATAGCTGTACATCTCACTTGACGTTATGTGTCAGAGAAAGAACAAATTGTTTGTATACATCTGAAGTCTGACTAGTGTAATATTCAGCTAGTCGGCGATATATGCAATGTGGGGGAAAGGAACTGGCGACCCTACCCCAATAACTCTTGGCCTAGTTGCTTAATAAGTGATTGGTATCACTTGTGAGGTTCAGACTTGTCTTCGAACAGTTTACTAAACAACAATTATATAAATTTATATATGACAAGTTACAAATGGTTTTCAGATAAAGCTTATGGATATTAATATTTTGATTTGCAGCAACTGTCACCAGTTACAGGAAGTCTCTTAAAGCATCTGTATAATATATAGAACTTAATTATTTTATTAATAAAATTTTATGTTCATAGGTCTACTTAGTTTTATAAGCTATTGTGGTAGACGTCTTTTTGTTTTGTTCTATTTTCGGCAACGCAGTCGGAGGCTTATTGTAGGTAGACTGAACACACGCAGATACGTCACGGTATGGTAGATGCCTTAATTTATCTTACTCCAGCAATGTGTTCCTTCAAACTTCTTGATTTATGTGTTTAAATAATAAGAACACATTTTCATTGGTCTTGTGTTATATTGCCCACATGATTAGCGAGTCCCAGTGCATATGAATGTCTATGTTAGTTCAAAATGAGAAATAAACGGCTGCAAAGGACTAATTTCTCAAGGTAGATTATGATGATAGTGATGATGGAGGTGATGATAATGATTAAGGAATTACTGCTTTTTCAACCGCAGTTCATTCGCACGTTATTGATTTTGATTGTGTGTGAATTCTTTAAATAGAGTGTGGCATTTCGACTCATACAAAACTGTGCTTCTAATGTGACGTTTAAACTGATCGCCAGCTGCGTCATTCACACACAAAGCCAATCTGGTCTGATGGAGCCTGTGGCTGTGTGACGTAAATGCAACCTATAGTGAAGGCGATGTAATTGAGCCCTGCAGCGTCCTAGCTTCCAATGACCTATCAGCAGATCGACTTCGGCGGAGGGACAAATCACTTTGGTTCTTAAGTCGGAGCACAGACTTGGAAAAGACTGAATATCTTAGAACAGATTCCGTAATATGTCCGCTCAACGAGGCAGTAGATGTAAAATAAAATGTGGTTCTAGTGAGCGTGTTAGCTCAGGTATTTGCGTTTGAGATACACGTTTGCGAAGTCCCGGGTTCAAACCCCAGGACCGATCAAATGATTGAGGTTTTTTTCGTGTTTCCCTCAATCTATTATAATATATCTCCAGTGGGCGGTCAAAAAGGCTTAAGTCATTACTTCGTGTGATATAAGATTTTCTTCATTAAACCCGTTCCCTAAAAGAGATCCTAAGACCAGTGACGTCAATAATAAAGAAAATAATGAAATAGTGGAAACATGTCACTTTTCGGATTTACAGCATTGTTTAAATCTTTGAAAATGCTCCTGAAAATTTTGCATAAAGTGATTTAGGCTCTTTTACCCGTCCACCATATTTCCAGTAATAAAGGCAAATGCCGGGCTGGTACCCAATTTCCACGAAAAACAGATCCATAACCTTCCGGCAATAGTATATTTCAGTAATCCGCCATCGCAATAATTGCAACACTGTACACGAGATAGCGTCTGTCAAGTCATAATTTAAATTAGTCCTGCTCAGCGGACGAATACTACTGACGGAGGAATCGAATATTACGAATAAAGCTCTCCTTCGGTGATCCGGTACTAAGGTGGTAGAGAAAGCATACAGAGGGATACGGAGCTCCGGACGCAAACGAAAATCGAAAGACGGAATTCTCAAGGACGACCGGCAGGCCGATCGAAGGACGAGACTGATGGTAGTTGTCAGTGGCATAAATGGCACTGAAGCGGATATCCTACACATGGAAATTCTTTGACTCAGTCTAAGTTGGAAAGATTTTTGTCAAGAGGGTTATTATTGAAATTATTTACAATTTACATTATCTGTATTTTGGATTTTGTGTGTTATTATTATTATTATTATTATTATTATTATTATTACTAGTATTATTATTATTATTACAGTTATAATTACTTACAAATGGCTTTTAGAAAATCATTTACGTTCATTTCCGCCATCACATAAGCCCAATATCGATCCCTATCCTGAGCAAGATTAATCCAGTCTACCATCATATCCCAGATCCCTCAAATGCATTTTAATATTATCTTCCCATATACGTCTCGGACTTCCCAAAGGTCATTTTTCCTCCGGTCTCCCAAACTAACACTCTATATGCCTTTCTGGATTCGCTCATTCCTGCTACATGCCCTGCCCATCTCAAACGTCTGGATTTAATGTTCCTAATTAAGTTATGTCAGGGGAAGAATACAATCCGTGCAGTTCTGCGTTGTGTAACTTCCTCCATTCTTCCGTAACTTCATCACTGTTAGCACTCTGTCAAAGTGAGAGTTCAAGTTACACAACCATACAGAATAATCGGTAATATAACTGTTTTACTAATTCTAACTTGCAGTTCCTTTGATAGCAAACTGGATGACAGTAGCTTTTCAACGGAATAATAACAGGCATTCCCCATATTATTTTGCGTTCAATTTCCTCCAGAGTATCATTTATATTTATTACTGTTGCTCCAAGATATTAACATTTTTTCCACCTTTTCAAAGTAGATATTTCCAGTTTTCATATTTCCATTTCGTACTATGCTCTGGTCACGAGACATAATCATATACATAGTCTTTTCGGGATTTATTTCGAAGATTCTCTCTTTACTTGCTTGAAGTAAAATTTCCGTGTTTTCCCTAATACTTTTTTTGGATTTTCTCCTAACATATCCACGTGATCCGCATAAACAAGCAGTTGATGTAATCCGTTGATTTCCAAACCTCTCTGTTATTCTGGACTTTCCTAATAGCATATTCTTGAGCAAAGTTAAAAAGTAAAGGTGCTAGTGCATCGCCTTGCTTTGACCCGTAGAGAATTTGAAAATCATCAGACAGAAACTGCCCTATACGGATTCTGCTGTAAGTTTCATTGAAACACATTTTAATTAATCGAACTAGTTTCTTGGGAATACCAAATTCAATAAGAATACCTTTTATATAAAACTTCTCTCTTAACCAAGTAAGAAATGAATAATTGATGTACTGTGCCCTTATAGTCCCATTTTTCTCCAATATCTGTCGAATACAAAAAATCTGATCAATAGTCGATTTATTACGCCTAAAACCACATTGATGATCCCCAATAATTTAATCCATATATGGAGTTAATCTTCTCAAAAGAATATTGGATAAAATTTTGTACGACAACAAAAGTGATATTCCTCGAAAGTTATTATTATTATTATTATTATTATGATTATTATTATGTTACTGTATATTTACTAATATTATACTGTGTTCTAATAGAACACATTTATGAATATTATGTAAAAGTGTTTTCTAGAGTTAAAGGTAATGGAGAGCATGAATAAATTATTTTTGAACAGTAAACCTTAACACCTTTCCACACGTTTCTTCGGTTACATTCTGAAATTCCATTTAATATATTATACGTTAAACTCAATCGATTAGACTAATATTGGCAGTAATTATTTGTGAATAAACGAATGTTTCTAGGAGAACTATAATTGTTTTCATTAGCTATTGGAAAACTTTCCTTTTGTTGTAGATTTCGCAACAATTGAATTTAATGACATTATTTTGATCAATATCGGTAATATAAAACTAAAACGCTCTTCCATAAATTATATGAATTTGAAATACAAATCTGTCGCTAAAGTAGTACTTCAAGCAAAAAAAAAACTCAGAGAATAAACAAAAAATTACACACTTATTGAAAAAATACTCGGATTCGAACCACTACATGATCCGAATAAAGGAATGCTCAGCGGAAACTGTAGGCCTATATTTGCGCCACAGCACATATACAACCTTTGCGGCATCAATGGGAGGGAATCCGGAGGTCTCCAATTTAAAGCGCGCAAACAACTCTTCCAAATACAACCTAATCATGCTCAGCACTAGTTTAAATGTCCGACCCGGAGATAGATAGGCTAGATGGTTCTTCGGTCGAGGGTTTAAGCACAGTCTAATACACTGACGTTCAAAGTTGTCTGACCTACGATTTTAAGATCGTGTAAGCGAACTTTATAATCACGAGATAAGTCAGAACCAAAGATATAAAAAATTGACAAACTTTGTAACAGTTTCGATAGTTCTCAATAGGTGGCACCATTATTGGGTAAGTTAAAAAAGTGTCAGAGAAAATGATTATGTAGATTAAGCATTAACTGTTATCACAATTGACAGTATCAGCGGTTTTCAGCTAAACCCAGTGTTGTTTTACAATCAGTCAAATGGGATGAAAAATTGAATTCCATAATGCGGGAATATTTATCTACAATTGGCAACAATGACTATTAACTTCGTCATCTATTCACAGAAGCAATAACTAAAGAATCCGCATTTACACCAACAAATTATTGATCAAAATCGATTAGTCGGATCAGATATCTTTGAACGCCAGTGTACATTAGAGAGGAACAAAACTAATTGCCGCTCTCGCTCGCTATGTTCGTTGCACTTGTCTTTCCAGTCTCGTGTCGTAACTCTTGTGAGCTTCGAGTCTCGCTCATCATTCTCGAAATAGCATTTGGTCGACGTGGAAAGATTCCGTAACTTTGAATAACATACATCATTGAAATAAATAACTTTAGAGATATTTAATTGATACAAAATGACAAAAGAAAATAGTATCACAGTTATCAAAATGTTATGGTTCTAATATCAGATATTACCTATGGTTATATAAATAAAAAAAATCAAATGAATTTTAATTTCTAAGAAATAAAAAACATAGCTTTAAATAAAGCATTTTTTCTTTACTTGAGATTGTATACTTGATCTCAAACATACAAAAAAGAATTCCTAGTCTTTTAATAAGGGCCTAGTAATGAAATAAAGTTTGAACAACGGATGACTACACTGAAAGATAGAGATGATGTTTCAAATACGCCATTTGATTGTTTATACATATGATAGTTGCCAAAACAGATAAAAGTTCAGTCTGGTATAAACAACTGTGACGATTCAAGGCTGCTGGACGTTGAAGAGTTGACCACTCCCGAAGTATCGATGTCTTGAACGTTTGCTTACAACCAGTCAACGACAGGCAATACTGCCATGCGGGTTTTCGGCTTTGCGGGCGCTGTTAGTCTTGCATTCTCGCTCGTTGTTCATCTCTAGTATACATACAGTCACGAAGCTCAATACGTAGGGAATATGCATCCAATGACAGTTGAACTTTAGTTGCTAGCTATTAGTATCGCTACTATCGCCTCATCATAGACAATGCGAAATAGTATCGGCACAGTCTATTGTTCCTAGTACTCTCAGTTGCTAACCGCTTGGAGCGCTGTATCGCGAGAAATGCAAAAAAAAAAACACCTCAAGCTTCTGACTGTATGATATTAGGCTGTAGTTTAAGTGTCCAGCTATTGCGATAGATGTTGTGTTTGTGAAATAGCACCTCGGTTGTCCGGCTAGTAGAATAAGATTTGACAAAGACTCTACTAACGGGGTTTAAGTGTCCACGCAACGCTGTGGATGTCGTGATGGTGGTCGGTGCGTCAAATGTCTCTGGGTTAGAGAGAACGCTGAACTTCAGACAAAATGATATCACATCCATAGTAAAGTCGCGATATGACCACTCCAGTTAAAGCGACTATAAAAATATAAAAATTCTGGTTCTTTGTACTTGGTAGTTATCTAAAAAAATCACATTCGTGGAAAGTAAGAGAAACATAGATCTCTTAAGTTATGTAATTTTATCAGATTTAACGACGCTGTATTAACGGCGAGGTAGAATGATATTTTGATGACAAGATAGGGTCGAGGATCCGCTATGGATTGTTGACATTCAACAAAATCCAAAGGCTTTATTAAATTTCTATTCTTTTTTTTTTTTTTTAATATTTCTTTCCTTTTTGCATGTAAACAGACTTACTTAAGAAGAAAGGTAAATATGTAATTAAAACAGCATAATCTCATTCTGGAAATTAATTTGAACCATTTTTAAGTAATTGTGTAATTCTGAATTCTAATTGTTGGGTATTTGGCAGATTTAGACGGCCAAAATTATTTTTATACTAAATGTCTAAATGTTCTTCTTGGTAATTTGTTGTATTTTAAGCGATATAAAGTAATTATTACAAAGAAAAATATTATTTCTATCATTTCAAGTCATTTAATTAATCGTTAAAATCAAAACTTAAGTTTAACCTGAATATTCATGCTTATTATTACATAAACTCTGACTCACACTAATCAGCATGATGATGATGATGATGATGATGAGGATGAGAGCCATGGTTCATGAGAAAATTTCACTTGTTATGTTAGTAGATTCTTTGTCAAATCTTATTCTACTAACGGGACAATAACTTGGAGAAGATGGAGTAGGGTTCTACCAGATCAACTTTATATTTTGCTACAAATTAGTTGGTAGGGTTCTACCAGATCAACTTTTCATTTTTCTACAAATTAGTTGAAATGGTATAAAACAACTCTGAGACATATTTGTGTCGGGATCATGTAATTCTGAAATCTCTGTTAATATTGAATTTGCTGTAATCCGTCCCATCCCCATTTGCAAATTAACACCAGTGAGTTATATTTATCTTTACTTAAAGTTTTTACAACTCCTTCCAAATGCGTGTAATCACATAGTCCAATAAAATCTGTAACTTTATCTTAGCAGAAGTATCTGTAGCATCATATGACTCGTGATAGCAATCCAATTTTGCCTTCTGTAACACGCTGTAGCAAGGATATAAGCTTAACTTTTTATTAGTTCCTATTTTTTCATATTGTATTCTTGGAAGACCAACATCAAGAAATATGCGAAGTTACTAATTTCAACTGGGTAACATATTTAAGTCAATACTTTCGTATCTGTACTTCTAGGTAAATCTTATTTCTTCTTTTGCTTCTCTCACTCTACTCCTGCAATTTTTCTTTAGCCGTCCCGGTCGATTCATTACTTTCTGTAATCGCAAATATTTATTTGATTCAATCACTGTTTTTCTTAACGAATTATAGCTCTTACCAAAAGTTTAAGGACACCCCTCCATAAATGATGTTTCACTTCTGTCCTGATACTTATGTGAAACCCCATGATGTTTATACAGGGACCAAATGCCTGTGAAAAGTGAAGTTTTTACTGCAAACTCAATCTGTCTACCTTTCAAACTGTGGATTACATAACAATTACATAATTATGCACACAGGGTCGGCTTTTATGAAATCGTGAAGCAGAAGCCTTAACATTTCTATTACAGTACTGGAGCTTGCTAAAATTAGCTATGAAAATAATGAAAAAAAAAAACAATAGTTATTCAGAGCGCTTTGTCTTCGTCAAAATAGTTACAATATCGATGAAAATATTTAAAATGTATTCACACTTGCCAGCCTCATCAGAATCAGTAACTATTCACTTCACACCATATATCGAATAAATAATATTAATTGTAGAATGTAAGCTTACACAGACAATGCCGAGAGAAGATATGTGCACTAAAAGAGATGATCAAGTTTCGACTGTCAAACAGCCTCAAGGTTTGCGCGAAACGGTGGGAGTAAGGTAGTTTATTGTTCCCTGACTGTTCAGCTTTGCCATGTAGTATTTTTTTCTACCTACCTAAATCGGCCAAATACCCCATTGTGCGACATGCATCAGAAGACACGGAGTTCGTCACTTTGAGGAGTACGTAATCGAGGACATCTTTACTTTCATGAGACTAATGAGTCAAAATAACTTTCTAATATTGACCACCTAGCCAATATTACTGACATGTAACTTCAGTAAATTGAAGATTGTATTTTTTTTTCACGGTAAGTTTACGTACAGTAAATTTAAATGAGGACAATTAAAATACAAAATAAGCGGAGTTTTAGAATTAGTGACGTATCTACAAAAATTGATTTTTTTAGTTATTATTATTATTATTATTATTATTATTATTATTATTACTATTATTAAATATCCGTGCAAAAGAACCCTAATTTATCAAGCGGTATGCTAGGGTTTTAGTTTGGCTATACGGTATACTACGTATATATATATATATATATATATATATATATATATATATATATATATATATATACATATATATATATATATACTACTTACTTTATGTAAGCAGATAATGATAAAAAAAATAGCTATACAGTCTTTTAAAGATGAAGTTTAACAAATCTATATATTCTCTGTAGCAACAGGGTTTTTTGATCACTTCACATAGTGGAGTCCTATACTCGGTGTTACAGTCCAGATGTGTCTTTAGTTGAAATCTCTTTACCTCAATAATGGGGCAGTCAAACAGAAGGTGTTTCACACTGTGAAGGTCTTCGCGGCAGGAACAAGTAGAGTCGATGTCTGCTGGAATGTTGAATCTGTCGAAGTAAATTCCAAATTTCCCATGTCCAGAAAGAAACTGCGTTGTTACGAAAGTAGGCTTGAAGTGATGGGTTTTGAGTGGGTCGTGTATTGTTGGGAAGTAGGTGTCTCTTGTTAATGATCCGGTTGTGCTTGTCGTCCATGTAGTATTTCAGTTTTGATGAGTCTGTTGTCTTATTTGTCTCTTGATAAATGGTATTGGTTGTAAAGTGTAGGTCGAAGTTTCGCTGCTGGAGGCTGCTGCTTTCGCTAGCTCATCAGCCCTTTCATTTCCTCTTACACCAATGTGTCCACGGACCCAAGTGAGATTTTTTTTAGTTATACGTCCATCATTATGAACACTATTAACGAGTCTGCTTAATGAGAAAACAATGAAATTCCTATGTACATAAACGTTTCAGAGTTAGCTTGTTATTTAGGCGGCTATCTACAAATTTGCTTTGAAGTTTAATGTCACAAGAATCTATCGCCTCACACTTTGTTTTTAACCTTTTACATAGTGATACAGTGTTTAGTGTCATATCGACGAAGGTGCAGATACGCTAAACTGAATTAACCAGAATTTTATTAGCAAGACGAACACGTGTCCGCTTATTCTCTACCATTGTTGTTTACGCATCTGACAGATTAAAACCAGATGTTCGTATTTTACAGTATAATAAAATTTTATTATTGGTTTGCTAATGATAACGTGTACAAGTTATATGCCAGTCGAAGTATTCTTGATGCAGTTAGAATGAGTACCGGTAATTCAATAGAAATGATTTTGTCATTGTGAAGAAAGCTGATAACACAAACGGAGATAGATCTCTTACAGCAGAGAATATTGTTTCAAATATTTATAAAAGGCAATACTGAATCATTAGAGAACCTATTCTTTTGATAATAGCAATATCTACGCGCAAAATTTTTCAGTTACTTTCTTTGTTACTCTTTACTCTTCTAGATATCTAAAATACTGTATTTAAGCAAAATAAAATCGCGAAGTAAACCGAAATTTGTATCAATGTGTGAAATATTACGTCTGTAACAATGACATATACCTCCTCTATCGCAAAAGTTACGAATATGTATAAAAATGTTATCGAACATTCTTCGAAAAACATATTTATTGCATTTAGTTTTAGTTAAATTGTCAATCGCTTGGATATTGTGCACACTGGGCTGCAAAAGAAATACGAGTCGAAGTCGCTATCAATTTGAAATATTATCGTGTCACGAGAACTTCGCTGTTTGTATGAAATAAAAAAAAATGTACAAACACATCTGATCTGGCCTGAATTTTCTAAAGAGTTTTTATTCCATACAAGGAGAATGTGTAGGTAAATGTTTCAATTAGATTCAATTTTCAGTTCTCTACCTGTATTTCTAATAAAATTTTATATTTATATTTATAAAAAAATATATTTTTTTGTTAATACAGTATGAAACGTAACTGGCCGTATACAGGGTGAGTCAGGAGAGAAAGTACATGGTTTGAGGAGTGGTAATATTGGTGATTCTGAACAAAAAGAAAAGTTCTTTTTAATGTAGTAAAATAAAAGCATATGAATAATTTAAAATAAATTCATATGAAATAATAACGTGAACACGTTATAAAAGTCGTATTTACATGTTTAAGAAAAACTAATCCCAGGAAAAAAAGTTTCCACCTCGCCATGTTTGCTAAAGTTCTCGGAAAACTATATAATTTCGTATCGGCATTTCTTTTGCAGCGCAGTGTACACAGGATTGCAAAGATATCTGACCCAAATAATCGATAGTATTCGATAATTTGTTGGTGTAAGTGTGGCTTCCTTAGTTATAATTTCTATAAATAAATGGCGAAAATATGCTAATAGTCAGTCTTGCCAAAGGTACATAAATATATACTCATTATAGAATTCAATATTTTATCTCTCTCTGCTGATTGTGTTTAGCTGGAAACCACTGATATTTTCAATTATGAGAATAATTCATGCTTAATCTGTATCATCATTTTCCCCGCCATCTTTCCTAATCGCCCCAATAATGGTGTCACCTATTGAGAACTAGCGCAAGTTTTTAAAATTTGTCAATTTTTTTTATATCTTTGGTTCTGACTTTTCCCGTGTTTGGAAAGTTCGCTTACACGATCATAAAATCGTAGGTCAGATATCTTTAAACGTCAGTGTACATTCACTTCTACTATCTTTATGGCTGTCGAAAAAAGATCAATTTCTGTAGTCGACTGCAGCAAAGGTTGAATAATGTTGTATGTTACAATCTTTGCTGCAGTATACTATGCAACAGAGACTATATTATGATGCAGAGAGGTTTTGAGCGACTAGTAGAGGACCACAAAATTTGGTGTGAATTGTTTACAGGCAGAGTGATTCCCTATGTTATGTGGACATTAAGAAGAGTTTTTCTGTGTAAACTAAAATAATCATTGCCTGTCGCAGAAATCTTTGTGCGGAGAATGTAGAAACCATGCTTAGTTTATATTTTGACGATACTGATATGAAAATAATATGATGTAAGACAAGAGATAAAAAAGGCATACATAATACTTTTCAGTTGAATATTTATTTCATGAAATACCGGTACTCACCGAACTGACAACTTATTTCATTAAATACCCATGGAAATAATGGCCGGTTTAACACAGAAATCACCAATTTTATTTAACCAAAAGTACAGTTCCTATGAATCATTTAATGGTATATTAATTTTCTTATACAACCTTTTAATTTATTAAATTAGCTTCTCATCAACCAATGTTTTAGGGATTATTATTATTATTATTATTGTTATTATTATTATTATTATTATTATTATTATTATTCTGTTATTTTTAATTATAGTGAAATTAAAATAAAATATACCTTGAAGAAAAAGTTAGTATGAATGAATATGAGAAACAACTTTCTTTTAATATTACTTTACGAGTGAGCTATACCGAAGGTCTCTTTTCAAGTGACGATTCTGTGCATGATCCTGACTTCCATTTGTTAGCAGAAAAGGCCAAGGATGGTGAAGGCATTTAAGTTTGTTTAAAAATATATTATGAATTTATAGATGTAATTTCCGGTTCATATTTTTATACCAAAATGACTAATATGAATCCGTATTTTTTTTTTAGAACTTCATCTAAGGTGACCGATCACTTAAACACATAAAAGGAAGATAAACTAACTACTATTAAAATATAACTACAGAAGATTCGATAGCTAAATATAAATAAATAAAATATCCGAAGTTAAAGTGAATAAGTATCCCTGAAAACTAACCTCTCGAAGAAAGACATCCAGTATGTGAAAACTGTGAAACAAGAAAACGCAGACTGGTTGCTGGGCTCGAAAAATTGAAGTCAAACAGAACAAAAATACGAATAAAAGACAATATGTTAGCCATGTGTCTCAATAAGAGGATACCTGTGCAGGGAAAATCTGTCAAGCCTAAAGACTGTTCTAAATATGTGAGAAAATGCAGTTTATATTTTATTTTGGCAGGAAGTTTAGCAATTCATAAGAAATTCTGGAAATAAGGTGATAGCTTTTACGGAAGCAGAGATTGTACTTCAATTCATAGGCCTACTAGATACAAATGATAAACGAGGTACAAGAACAAATTGAGAGAGCCACCGGCGTGGCTCAGTCGGTCTGAAGTTGCGATCGGGCGCGGGTTCGATCCCCGCTTGGGCTGATTACCTGGTTGGGTTTTACGAAGTTTTCCCCAACCGTAAGGTGAATGCCAGGTAATCTATGGCGAATCCTCGGCCTCATGTCGCCAAATACCATCTCGCTATCACCAATCTCATCGACGCTAATTAACCTAGTAATTGATACAGCGTCGTTAAATAAGCAACTAAAAAAATTGAGAGGTATAAAGAAAAAACTTACAGTAAAATACTTTTACACAGAGATGTTATAAGATAGCAAATTTGTCAGGTCTTCTTTCTTTCAACCTATGATATGTCTGAAACATTCATTGAGGAGTGCTCTATAAAAGAGAGGAACATATTATTTCCTTAAACGATAGAAAACGGCAAAAGCCAAGCGTGGCCAGATCAGGAGAAGGGAAGAGGAAAATTATATGTCATATCAACAGTTTTCTACAATCCCATGATGTGAGATAAGATTTAAAGGACGATTATAATGTGTAGTGCAGCAAAATTTGAAGACAGAATAGATCCAGAGAAAGAATGGCTTTTGCAGACGGAATTTTAATATGGAATTTAATTTGTCCTTCCATATAACTAGAAATTACTGGTGTCATACGTGCTACAAAATTTCTCACATGAGTGATATGGAGAAAGAGTTGAATAGGAGAGTTCAATAAATCCATATTTAAAGAAAAACTTTGGCCATGTGTAGGAAAGATACCATTATGGCTGAAACTGAATCTGAGAAATATCACTTAGCTGAGTTTGATCTGTAGGTCGTCTGATACTGCCAAAAAACGAAGCCCTATTGGCAGTTTACAACCTATTACAGTTTTAAAACAACTTAAGCTTATATACATGCTACATGTGGCACGAAAGTACTGTCAAATGTGAATCTGCAGACAGTACTTCATGTGTCTTCAACTCTTTCAGAAAAATGCAGATGGTAGGGAGTGGAATCCCTTCTCCGACACCTGCGGTCAAAACAGAATTGTCAATCATATATGCAATGTTTCTCTATGCAGTCCTACATATTGATATACCTATGATTAATCATACTCGTATATGTTTTTTTGAACCAGGGCACTCTCAAAATGGAGTTTCACTCCGTCCATTCTTTCAAAGGAAAGAAGATAAAAGTAGCCTATTCATCGAGATGGTTTACGACAATGGTGTCATTGGAATCGAATAGAAAGATATGTTCAATTATCAGGTCTTTTTTATATTAGTGAACCAATATTATAAATTACAAGAATTACAATTCTTTTGCACTAATATCGCAATTTTCGTTTTTCCTTAATAAATTACATTTAATAATAAGAAGCACAATCTGTATTACTAGTCTCAAATTTCTGTAAGTAGGCCTACATAACTTAAAAGGAGCTAACTAATTTCCCCACCCCATTTACCTTTCCCATTCACATTAGTACAATATTATTAGACAACAATATTTATAAAACAAATTATGTTGGATCATGCTGCCCAAATGATTGATTGTGAATATGATTATACAATATAACAATCGTTACCAAAGGGCATAAAAAAAACTAACATTTCTCCACGAACAGTTAGTAAACTGAAAATCACTATTTCAGCAATTTACTGACTATTGTCGCCGTTGTATTACTCATATAAGGGGCGATGATATTATAATGTTGTTGCAGTTTTTGTCTACATTTGTTTCTTTCATTTTGTTGGTCGTTTATTACCGTACGGATATAGCCTACGCACTTGCAAGTATCACTTGAAATGTCGTGTTGCTTGTTCCATTCACTTCCATGTGCAGTAGCACTTTACGTACAGTATTTAAGTTTGCCGAAGGGTTTAGTTGTGTCATCCGTTCATTCATCCATAACCAAATGTTGTTTATTTTCGGACATGATATTAAATGATGATGTATAGTATCTAACTGACCACAGGCTTTGCAGATTGGTGATGCTGTTTTGCTGTATTGGAATTTTTTAATTAAGTCTCCAGTGTTTCATTTACCACCGCGTACAAAAATTGCCTTCCAATCTGTGGGAATGTCAGGAATTTTAAACGTTTTCCAGATTTGGTCCCATTTCAGATTTGGATATTTCGCCATAATACGTATATTCATACCAGAACAATGGAAGGAGTCCATAATTGTACCTGTTTTTAAAAAGGGGGACAAAACCAACTGTGGTAACTTTCGAGGAATATCACTTTTGTTGACGTCGTACAAAATTTTGTCGAATGTCCTCTTGAGAAGATTAACTCCGTACGTAGATGAAATTATTGGGGATCATCAGTGCGGTTTTCGGCGTAATAGATCGACTATTGATCAGATTTTTTGTATTCGACAGATAATGGAAAAAATGGGAGTATAAGGGTACAGTACATCAGTTATTCATAGATTTCAAAAAGGCATATGACTCGGTTAAGAGGGAAGTATTATATGATATTCTTATTGAATTTGGTATTCCCAAGAAACTAGTTCCATTAATTAAAATGTGTCTCAGTGAAACATACAGCAGAGTCCGTATAGGTCAGTTTCTATCTGATGCTTTTCCAATTCACTGCGGGCTAAAGCAGGGAGATGCACTATCACCTTTACTTTTTAACTTTGCTCTAGAATATGCCATTAGGAAAGTTCAGGATAACAGGCAGGGTTTGGAATTGAACGGGTTACATCAGCTTCTTGTCTATGCAGATGACGTGAATATGTTAGGAGAAACTACACAAACGATTAGGGAAAATACGGAAATTTTACTTGAAGCAAGTAAAGCGATCGGTTTGGAAGTAAATCCCGAAAAGACAAAGTATATTATTATGTCTCGTGACCAGAATATTGTCCGAAATGGAAATATAAATATTGGAGATTTCTCCTTCGAAGGGATGGAAAAATTCAAATATCTTGGAGCAACAGTAACAAATATAAATGATACTCGGGAGGAAATTAAACGCAGAATAAATATGGGAAATGCCTGTTATTATTCGGTTGAGAAGCTCTTATCATTCAGTCTGCTGTCCAAAAATCTGAAAGTTAGAATTTGTAAAACAATTATATTACCGGTTCTTTTGTATGGTTGTGAAACTTGGACTCTCACTCTGAGAGAGGAACATAGGTTAAGGGTGTTTGAGAATAAGGTGCTTAGGAAAATATTTGGGGCTAAGAGGGATGAAGTTACAGGAGAATGGAGAAAGTTACACAACGCAGAACTGCACGCATTGTATTCTTCACCTGACATAATTAGGAACATTAAATCCAGACGTTTGAGATGGGCAGGGCATGTAGCACGTATGGGCGAATCCAGAAATGCATATACTGTAGAGTGTTAGTTGGGAGACCGGAGGGAAAAAGACCTTTAGGGATGCCGAGACGTAGATGGGAGGATAATATTAAAATGGATTTGAGGGAGGTGGGATATGATGGTGGAGACTGGATTAATCTTGCACAGGATAGGGACCGATGGCGGGCTTATGTGAGGGCGGCAATGAACCTTCGGGTTCCTTAAAAGCCATTTGTATGTAAGTAAGTAAGTAAGTAATAAGCATATTCCTTTCAGTGGATTCCAGCAGTTTTATGATATATTAATTTTGAATTCAGGATTTCCTGTGTGGTAGGATAGTATTAGGAGAGAAAATGGTGTTAAATGTTTTTTTAAGAGACACAGTTGGATAGGTAAGGGATGAATATGTTGAACATAAGTTTTCCAAAACTCTATCTCTGATTGACTACTGATGTCGTGAAGTGCGAGAAGGATGTGTCGTATTAGTAATGCATTACATTTCAATTGGACATTGATCAGGTTCAATCCTCCTTTGTCTGTTGATTGACGTAGTTGATTTCTGTGTACCCTGAACATGTATCCTCTCCAAATATAGTATCCAATTGTTAGCTCTATCTGCTGGGAAAATCTTTCCGGGTGCGGAAGAATCTTTGCGCTGTACCACACTTTAGAAAGGGCGAAGATATTCACGTGCCATATCTTCTGAATAATGTTCAGGTTACGACTCAACTGTTTCATTATTACACCTCGTACATTGTTTACTATTTCCGTCCAGTTGGAATTGATCATATCTTTAATCCCAACAATTTAATTCTTTGTTTTAGTAAAATGTTGAGAATGTTGGCATTGTTAGGCCATGTTCCTAGCGGCAGTAACGATGATTTATTATAATTAACTTTTGCAATGGAAGAACGTTCAAATAGTGAAATAATTTTAGGAAGATGATTGCTGCATTCTACATTCCTGAATATCACTGTGACATCATTTGTCTATGCTGTGATGGCTTTTATTTCCATGGGGTTAGGGAGAACGGTAAGGTTTGTATGCACCAGTCTCATAAAGGGGTCCGGACATAGAACAAACAGGATCATTGAAAGAGGACAACCTTGACGGACAGATTGATCTATTTTGATAGGCTGGGATAAGAAACCATTAATTTGTATTCTGGATTGTGCTCTATGGTATGATGATTGGATTACTTTAACCAAACAAGGATGGAAGCCATAAGAGTGTAACACTGCCCATAGATATCGGTGCATATATTATCGAATGCTTTCTGTAAATCTAATGACAAAATAGCCGCTGTCTCCTCCGAATGTATACCATAATGCAGTATGATATTCCTGATGAGCTGAATGTTCTGAATGATGGATCTCCCAGGTACCGCGCATGTTTGCCCTTCCTGTATTAAGTGATTCACGCTTCTTTTTATGCGAAAAGCCAGTATTTTCATCAGGATCTTCTTATCTGTGTTTAACAGTGTTATAGGTCGGAAATCTGACATTCTTTTCGCCGTCGTTGTTTTAGAAATTAAAATTATTATGCCTTCGTTAAAGAAATGACATAGCGGATTTTCTCGAAGGATCATATTAAACATTAACAGAAGAGGTTGTTTCAGGAGTATTCAAAATATTTTATTAAAGTTGTAGTCCAATCCATCCGGTCCTGGTGCTGAATGTCCGCTATATTCATTAATGGCAGCTTCCAGTTCAAGTTCAGGGATTTCCCTCGTCATTGCTTTAGCTGCATTCTCATCTAGTTTTGGTGTAATTTGTGATAGAAGTTCGTGTTGTGCCTGTAAATCATTGTCCTTGTGTTTGCAGAGACCGCGCAAATAGCTTCTGTAAGACATTGGGGAGTTGTATGGGCGATCTGATTGTTGGGCAACAGAATATTTGAAATAAAACGAGTTTGTTTCTCTTTGGCAATATGAAAAAATGTTTTTTTTTTTTTTTCCACCAAAATGATTGTATCTGCATGAAACTCTACCCGGTCGAAGTGGTGCTGTCGAGTACCCAACACGGTCCCCAGACCTAACGCCTCTTGATTCATACCTGTGGGGGGACTCTAAAGGATGCTGTTTTTCGAAAAAAAAAAAAAAAAAAAAAAAAAAAAAAAAAGAGCTAAACTGAATGTACTACGAGAACAAATCGAAATTTAATGTCATGTGCAGCTATCACACTGGACACGTTACAGAACGTAGTTCGTGGAGCAGTTCGGCAGCATCGACAGTATTTGGCTACTGCTCGTGGCCACTTCGAACACCTACTTTAAACTACAATTTCCCCAAAACCGATAATTTTATCTCAATTTGTTCTAAACTTATTGATGAACAAACAGTGTATAAATCTTTTTTGGGAAACTCTGTATATCATTACGGTAAATCCAGAGTGAATAGAGGACTGAGCACAAATGCGCAATACGGTAGGATTAAAAGAGATACTTACTCACAGGAAACTTGATATAATATTGTCGAAACATTTTTATTACGGAATTACGTATTTGAGTAAGCCACGGCAATCTATAGTCCTATTTAAACTTTATTTAGTCCACATAAAGTGGTAATTTTATACTACATTTTAAATTCTTTTTGTCCGAAGAAAATAAACGATTTATCCTTTTACTACTAATAAAACTGTAACATGAATATTCCTGGTAACAAGTGCAGCACATCGCACGGGTATGGATAGTATTAAAATAAAACTCTACGACAGCTGCCCAAACTTACATCCATTAACCTAGAAACCCTGTGTTTTTTTACATTGTCAACTATGTAACTTTCTCTCGAGTGGACACACCTCAACACACACAAACACACACATAAACGTGTATGTGTATATATATATATATATATATATATATATATATATATATATATATATACACATATATGTGTGTCTTGTGTGTGTGCACACACACACCTCAACACACACACAAACACACATAAACGTGTGTATATACTACATACGTACATAAATACATGCAATGGAAGGAAAAAAAAGCATTGTACGGATATAAAAACCCGATTGAATGATATTTTTGCCATTTTGCTAATGTAGTAGTATGTGTATATATGTAAGCCCACTGAGAATAACAGTGTATTATAAAATAATTATAATATGTCTCTCAAAATATTGTTGTTACTGTATGTCCGAAAATGTGTTACTGCGAAATTATATGAGCATAATCGTGTTGCCAATATAGTATTTTGAGCTTACTGGAAAGATCATTCTCTTAATTTATAAAATGAATATCTCTTAAAATATTATTTTTTAGGTCCATAAGTGACATATCTCTATTTTGTATATAAAAATTACATAAAATAAAAAATAACTATATTTTATAAATTTGTGAAATGTCATTTTTTCAAATAGATAACATTAAAAAAACCCTGTGTGACGTAAGTGGGTGTACAGTGGACAAGGAGTGAAATATCCTCCAATGTAAATTAATATACAATATATATTATATATGCTTTATATATACTTATACTAATTGATTGTTTGGTACGACTGACAAACAAGTATAGTTTATATTATTATGTTGTACCGAAGTACACATGATATTTCCGGGCAGGAATTCTGCATTACCATATGATGAAGGATGGAAAGAACAGAGAAAAACTCTCTGGCACCAGGACTCGAACCTGGGTTTTCAGCTCTACGTGCTGACGTTTTATTCACTAAGCCACACCGGAATCCAGTTCCGATGCCGGATCGAATCCTTCTCAGTTTAAGCTCTACTTCTCAGATTCCCTTTCGTGTCTACCCTCATGTACTGTGTCACAGAATATGTGACAGTGGCACAATGTCCAACGCACTATGTACAGAAGTGCACTCATTACGAGTGACTAAGTGGCCGGGTTGCGATGGGATGAGCGCCGTCTTGAATCACTAGTCATAATTTTTGGTAAGTTCTTGTAGCTGGACCGCTGCTCGTTTAAGGTCATGTTTCGAAGTTGAGAGGATGACTTTGATCGTTAGCAAATAAAACTGTGTTTAAACATTTTGCGCTTATCTAAAATTTCTACCTAACTGTTTTTGCTATTGATTTACAGCAGCTTTAATAATAATAATAATAATAATAATAATAATAATAATAATAATAATAATAATAATAATAATAATAGAGACATTGGACTTCCCTGACGCACTCCTTGATTTTTTATTTCACTTTTTTCATTAGGACTTTTAATGCATATGGATGTACTGTCGTAAATTTCATGTGTAACTTTTATTAGATGTGTGGGATAATCTTTATCATTCACAAATTCCCATAACTTATGTCTAAGAACTTTATCAAAAGCTTTAACATAGCCAAAACTAAAATATGAGTTTGCAAGTTGAATTCGATTTCTTTTATCAATGACCTATTCTAAATAAAAACATAACCAGAGGAGGATTTTCCTTTCCTAAAACCGTGTTGCCCCTCAATCAATAATGCTTCTGAAATTGCTCGTACTCTTCTTGCAATTTATATTTGCATAAATTTTGTAAGGGTCGTTAAGGAGACTATACTTATCCCTCTATAAATGCTTCAAACATTTCTGTCCCGTTAAAAAAAAATAGGGCAAACTTGTGCGCCTTTCTATTTTCCTGGTACTCATAAGCTGAGTAGATAAAATATGAAAACAAAATACATTTCCACAAGTTAACTGAAATTAGTACAAAACTTCATTATATCCTATTATAATAAATTACAACAAACCAGTGCAGACAAGATGTAGGTGGAATAATAAGAGAACATGTGGCGTCTTTCAAATATCTAGGAATAGGTGTGACTAGCATCAAAATTATTAACATTACATCTCAGATACATGTCTGGATATAGCGTGGAAAATTAAATATTCAACAACGGGCAGCAATGTTAAAACATAAAATATTTTATGAAGGACAATAATGACGTGAGGACCGAAACTCGCTCTGAGTGAACAAAAACACAAAACGGAAAGCAAGAAAAATGAAAATAAACACACAAAGGATAAAATACAGAAACAAAGAAAGAGTAGACAGAAATATAAATCAGAATATATGTGAAGAATGTAAGATTAAGTAGGCGTACAAAAAAATGGAATGAATAAGACAGCAGTGGATAAAGGGAATAGGCCTGCCAGCAGAGTAATGAGAAATGTTGGAGATAAGAATGG
Organism: Periplaneta americana; assembly: GCF_040183065.1. Taxonomy (NCBI): domain Eukaryota; kingdom Metazoa; phylum Arthropoda; class Insecta; order Blattodea; family Blattidae; genus Periplaneta; species Periplaneta americana. The sequence goes on from NC_091124.1 coordinate 108,694,677, forward strand.
GAAAATCGTAAACTAGAGCGAATAATAACAGAATAAGTAGAAATGTAGATAAAGAAAATACATCAATAAATTGTAAACTAAAACGATTAGTAATAAAATAGCTAGAAATGTAGTGAAATACAGCCAATGCTAACAGAATAAATGAAAAGTAGATGACAAGAATATTAAAGGCGTACATTACAATAAATATTAATAGGACGAGTAGAAATGGATGCAATAATAGCGCATTAGAGAGAATACTAATGGAATTATTAGGCATGTAGGAGATGAGAATGGAACAATCGTACACTAAATCGAATAATAATGAAATAATTAGAAATGTGGGAGGAGCGAATGCAGAAACCATACACTGCAGCGAATTCTAAACGAATAACAACTATATAGGACACAAGAACGGACCAATCGTAGATATACTGACGGAACAATTAGAGCTGTAGGAGAAAAGAATGAAATAATCGTACACTATAACTAATACTAACAGAATAATTAGGAGAATGTTGGAGAACGAAGAAGGTCTATGAAAGTATGCATAGGAAGTTAGGGATCATCATCATGCGATACGCCACTTTCTTGGCTGCTTAAAGAAACATAAATATAGGCTATATAAAAATTCACGGAGAAGGAGACGAAGAAGCATAATAAGGTATATTTTTTAACATGCATAGGTTATACAAACTGTTTGGAACACACACATTCGATTAACATTCCTTAGTTCCATTGTGTGAAGCTTCAAGAATTTAGATGGCAGTGTGACATAAATAGATAATTGCAGGCCGCAGATTTAAAATAGAAATTACTGATACTTACCGCAATCTAAACGCCAAGATTCGTATGTCCAATCCGCTACATATTTTATTCCTGTAATGCACACTCCACACAGATGCACTTCATTCGAGAGGAAGCCACTTGTCACATCCACCTAATCCACTATTGCAACTGCAGTATTTGGACTTTTTGCCTTCTCACTAACACGCATTTGATTACACACCCACATCTGTCACAGTTTCGAATCTTCCTTCCTGCACTGGTCACTACACAACGATAGTTTCAGTTGGATTCGGTTTCACGAGCACTGCATCAAATTTCACACGTGTCGACAACTTCCAACATCTGCACAATATGGTTTTCTGCTGTTGTTAAATGAAAGGTCATGTGCTATTTATATAACTAATATCGTATTTTGCATATAATATTCCAACTGCGTACTATTCAAGTGCTCCATCTACTCTGAGCTGACGACTTCACACTAGTTCGACCAAGGTTCTATTCCCGGCAAATCTTGTGACATTTATGCTAGAATGAGTGCGGGGCAGTTTTCTTAGAATATTTTTATTTCCCTTTCCATCAACATTTATTATGTATTCATTACCATTCATCTGTTCTAAAAAATATTTATGGAGATTAAAATTGTTGTTAAATAAAAACGTACAAGTAAAACTGTAAACAAAGACGGTATATAAAAAAATATACCTAAATCTCAAAATAATAAAACAAATTTCGTAAAACATTAGAAAACATTACATAATTAATCTAATGATACATCCTCACTCATTCATGAATCCGTTTAATTAGCTTCAAGCTTGAGTTCTGTATTTGTTTAGTTTTACTTGTACGTCTTTGTTTATCGACACGTTTAATCTACTTATATATTGCAATCTAAATACCAGTAACCAGTCAAAATTTTGATCACATTACATGAATGAATGTTTGATAGTTATGAATGTATTTTATCACAATCCTCACAAGAGTGACTGACGAAGCAGCGGGAAGAAGTCTGATGGTGTAAAATACGTTGTTATAATAATAATAATAATAATAATAATAATAATAATAATAATAATAATAATAATAATCCTTGTTCGACAGCCTATGAAAAATCTACGCCGAACAGCCGGCTCCTTGTCCCAAATCCACATGCCCCAGTAGAGGGATAAAGAAGGTAGATAGTACGATGATCTCCAGCCGTTACAGCTGGTTCTCGTAATTAATTTTCTGTACTTATCGTAGCTAACCAAGTTCATCACGATTCTCGGTGAGGACCGATCCCATAAATGAATACCTCATACTTGCTCATAATTCTCACAGGAGTGAGCATGGAACTGGCGAGAGGCCGACTAATTGCAAAGGATTGCTGATGATGGTGATGACGACGATCAAGACGTCAGTGATGATGATGATGATGGCAAAAAATTCAACTTATAAAGTGAAAAAAAATTGAGAACATCTTTGCTATTGTTAAGTTGGAAAACTAAAAGAAATAAAGACAAATTTTTAAGGCAACAACAATCTCAAGAAATTAATAAGCTTCTCACTGACTATGATTATGCGAGCAGTGGCACAGCAGGTGATAGCTAAGTTTAGAATGATGACTGATTGTACGAGCGGTGGTAGAGCAGGTGATAGCTATGTTTAGGATGATGACTGATTGTGCGAGCGGTGGTAGAACAGGTGATAGCTATGTGTAGGATGATGACTGATTGTGCGAGCGGTGGTAGAACAGGTGATAGCTATGTTTAGGTTGATGACTGATTGTGCGAGCGGTGGTAGAACAGGTGATAGCTATGTTTAGGATGATGACTGATTGTGCGAGCGGTGGTAGAACAGGTGATAGCTATGTTTAGGATGATGACTGATTGTGCGTGCGGTGGTAGAAAAGGTGATAGCTATGTTTAGGATGATGACTGATTGTGCGAGCGGTGGTAGAACAGGTGATAGCTATGTTTAGGATGATGACTGATTGTACGAGCGGTGGTAGAGCAGGTGATAGCTATGTTTAGGATGATGACTGATTGTACGAGCGGTGGTAGAGCAGGTGATAGCTATGTTTAGGTTGATGACTGATTGTACGAGCGGTGGTAGAGCAGGTGACAGCTATGTTTAGAATGATGACTGATTGTGCGAGCGGTGGTAGAACAGGTGATAGCTATGTTTAGGATGATGACTGATTGTACGAGCGGTGGTAGAGCAGGTGATAGCTATGTTTAGGATGATGACTGATTGTACGAGCGGTGGTAGAGCAGGTGATAGCTATGTTTAGGTTGATGACTGATTGTACGAGCGGTGGTAGAGCAGGTGACAGCTATGTTTAGAATGATGACTGATTGTGCGAGCGGTGGTACAGCAGGTGATAGCTATGTTTAGGATGATGATTGATTCTACGAGTGGTGGTAGAGCAGGTGACAGCTATGTTTAGAATGATGACTGATTATGTGAGCGGTGGTAGAGCAGGTGATAGCTATGTTTAGGATGATGACTGATTATGCAAGAGGTGGTAGACCGGGTGATAGCTATGTTTAGGATGATGATTGATTGTACGAGCGGTGGTAGAACAGGTGATAGCTATGTTTAGGGTGATGACTGATTTGATAACTGAAAATTATTAATTACAGAGAGAATATGTTAAATATGAGAGTCAGCAAGGTCAGTTTAAATCTGTGACGTCTACGAATTCTAAATTCTAACATTCATAAGAAAATATAAGGCGTTTGGTCTAAATCTGACGTAAATTAAGTCTATAACACAACTTCAGATTTTATTAAGACTGCCGAAATAGTAATGTGAAAAGAAAACAAGAAAAATTATATTAAAAGTATATCATTATTTAGACGCTTATTCACTGACAACCACAAAGTAAGACAGATCTTCGAACGTTATACGATCACTCACTCGTAAGTTCACAAACGCGAAGTAAACAATGATCTCGAGGCAGCCTAAGGCTGCTCAGTGCAGACTGATGCTCCGCCTCGCCGCCGCTACACTGTCTGTGTTCAATAGTGCTCGGGAAGGGGAGGGTCCCTAGTTTTGCCAAAAAGCATGCACTACCATGACGAGTTTAAGCTCTACTCGCCGCCAAGTTGCGATGCCAGGCGTTGTCGTGTTCCCCTTGCCTCGCCAAGATGAACCGTTGTTATCTCCGTCCTTTCCATACACACTCTCCGTCTACAACTCAGTTTCTGTTTCTTTCTTTTCTGCTTTCCAACTTGACTGTGAGTTCGATTTTCTCTCTTTTCTCGTGTCCAACTTTATTGCGTTGTCCCTCTTTTTGCTACGAGTTCAATTCCCTCCGGACTGCTTGCTCCATGTTGGATTAAGAACCGGAAACATGGCAGTCACTGAAATACAATTCATGAAATCTTATCCTTAAACCCTTACGATGAAAGAGTAATGGAACGGAGAAAAATTCTCTCCGGCGCCGGGATTTCATCGTATGATGACGCAGAATATCTGCATGGAAATATCATATGTACTTCGGTACATTATAATAATATACTTAAACCCTTAACTTCTACGCAGCTCCATTACTTTCTATGTTAGTGACAAGCAAGTATTAAAGAGGAAACCGAGCGTTGAACTCCTTATGTCATGCATTCTTCTAAAATTTAATGACATTCTTAAGATGTCTTTCCTGCGGTCTGCTTTTCATTATATCCGATTTTTTTAACTTAAAACATGGACGGAGGCGATGGATTTTAAATGCTTAGCATACTTTCGGAAAGGAAGTAAAGCCGAGTTTTCTGTGTCATAGATTAAACACGTAGATGAATGTTTTCTGTAAGAGGACATATCCACAAATATTAGGGATTACACAGAATATCTTTGCTCCGTCTCAAGACAAAGTAGGTAATTACACCGCCTTTCAGAATATCCGGCTCTTCTTTGTTCTTTTGTTTACCATTTTTGATGATCGATTGCCTAATACTCGGGACAACTAGTTTTTCCATTTGCTGCTATATCCTAGTAATTATTCTGTGAATATTATGTTCTATATTCATTTTAATTTTGCTAATAATTTGTAGCCTATGCTGTTCTCAGGATCCATGTTTCTATTATTGCAGTTAGTATAAATCGGTGTCTTTAAAACAAATTCTCACTATATGTGAAGAGAGGTTTGAATAACCATCACTCAGTAAAATTAAAAAAAAAAAAATCATTTTCTGCTATTTCATGTAATTGTATACAGTTTAGTGTATCGTAAACTTTTTTTTATATTTATATCTAACGGTACCTATAATTAGGGGAGAGTCGGGTAGTATCGGACATCGGGTAATATCGGACAGTGAGTTTCTTTCATCTACCACACGATGATAGTACCTGATTGACATGGTTACGTTTCTGTGATGTCGCATAGAGAAACGTAACCACGTCATTCAGGTACTACCATATGGTGGTAGGTGAAAGAAACGCACTGTCCGATACTACCCGATGTCCGATACTACCCGACTCTCCCCTAAGCTTATCTTCTGTATACAAAATCTCGAATTCTAAATCATAATTCTCTTTCTGGATTGCTGTATTTACAAAAATTAATCCATATATTTACTAAATTGTTTCATGTAAAATGCATTTGCTACTTGTTCCAAGTTGTAGACAGCGCGATGTATTTGGTCAACGGAGTAAAGCATAGTATCTAAGCTTTGTTCGTTATTGATCATTATCCCCTCATCTGATCCTTATCTCCAGTGTTGAATCAGTTCGTTAATATGAATAATGAACAAATTGGCGAAGGGTGCAACCTTGTCTAACGCCTATATTTATTTGTTTCCACTGAAAATTCTTGTTTCCAATTTTTACATATATTTGATTGTTTTAATACATTTTGTAAATGACAGTATGGTTAATTACTTGTTCTGGGACGTTATCTTGTCTTAAAATTGTAAATAATTTGTTACGGTTGACCATATCAAATGCTTTGCTGTACTCAATGAATGCCAGAAATGTAAGGATATTAAATTCTCCGTGTTTTTCTATGAGAAGCTTGAGAGATAAGTAGCAGTCACAGCACGATTTGCCTTTCCAAAAACCATTTTGTTCTTCTCCTAAATCTGAGTTATAAAAAGAGAATAATCTACTTTTTATTAATTTGATATATAGTTTATAATCCGAATTGAGAAGACTGATGTCTCTGTAATTATCATAGTTTGTTTTGTCCCCTTTTTGTATCGTGTTTCTGCTGGAGTGACTTCCTTACCAGATTTGGTTAAGTAAATATAGAAGACGATATACGGATGCTTCACAGGTGTATTTAAATAGTTCCATATTTAGACCATCTTCTCCTGGAGATTTATAGTTTTTGAGGTGTCTCAATACAGTAGTGAGTTCGCCAAAGGACAGTGTTTCTGTGAAATGTTTTTTAATTTATTTACGATTTTATAAGATTTGGAGTAAGTAGTGATAAGATACCTTTCTAAAGTTGAGACAAAATTCATCCCCATTTCTCTGTGTTTCCTATGAACTTCTCTTTTTGCTATTGCTCATTTATGTTCGTATTCAATTTAATATTCTACTTTCTCAGTGAATAAATATTTTTTTGAAACTTCTCTTTTTTCATTAATTACTTTTTATATTTTCTTCCCATTTCCTAATTCCTTTTTTGCGTCTCCATTTTCTTTTCATGTCTATATTTTCAAAAGCTGCCGTTTTTTAAATATATCTGTGAAGTTTTTATTAATGTTATTATTATTATTATTATTATTATTATTACCGTACTTTATTATTATTACTACCGTATTATTATTATTATTATTATTATTATTATTATTATTATTATTATTATTATTATTATTATTATTATTAATGTCATAGCAATTGTGTCAGTAATTATCATCACGTAAGTTTTAAAAGTATATTATTTTTATTTTAAAATATCGAATATTATCCAGAGGAAGACAATAGGAAAATCGTTTTAATGTATTTCCTCCGCCAAAGCGCCATAAACATAGCCATGTCTGATAGATTAGATTTGAGTTATGTCAAGAAATGAACGTGAATAAATTCCTTCCATAGCGATCTAAGTATTATTTTCGCTGAATGCACACTTTGAACAGTGAAACTTGTTTCGAATGTATTGTTCGAATACATTGTAGATGGCGAGTATTAAGTTGTTAGTTTGAGATAGCTCGCAGGAAAATATTCTCATCCGCCTATAGTATTTCTCGGAAGCAGAAATTGTTAAGATCAAGAAATTATTTTTTACAACTTACATTCAGACCTAAAACCGTTCTTTTGATTTTCTGCAAAAAAATAGGTTGTTATTTTATTTTATTTTATTTATGCTTATTTGAATGTTTACAGTGAGAATGCTGAAAGAAAAATTCACCAATCATTTTCTATCCACGTTAAAATAAATTGCAATGATTAATATCTGTATACCAATCTATCTTATTGCATTATATTATGCTATGGTTACAGATAATACAACCTTAGCTGAAGATATCTGAAGGCTTTGGAATAGAACCAAACAATAATTTTAATCTGATTAAAAAAAATAAATTATGTCTGATTCTTCTATATCAACTTCTGTATTCACCAACCTATATTCATTGGTACTGAGAGAGAGGTCAATGTGTGAACATTAAAGTAAAATCGAAAGAGATTATAAAATTTAGAATAAAATAATCCTTATCGTCTTTTATAGGATACTGAAATTTCTAGACTAATTTTCTGAAATATACTAGGGTAATAATAAAATATAAGTAGATAGCAGCACAACTAGAGCAGAATATTACATTAGCTATTTCTGGAGGAAATTGGTAACTTAATGCAGCTAATCGTTAAATAGTGGCCTCCCCACACCGACGCGAAATATTCGCACCGGTGGCGAATGTTTCGCTTCGCAAAGTTGCCACTGTCTCAGTGTACATTGCGGTATGTGAGTGTGCCCACACCGACGCGAAAGTATCGCCGGACGGCTGCGAATCTGCAGCGTTGAAATTTAGATTCGCCGCATGCGCGGTTTTTTTCGCTGCCGCCGCGAATTTTATGATGGCATTCTGTGAGAAACAGTAAGAAAACATCCAGTATTATACGATTTATTCTAGAGGATTACAAGTAAGTAAGGAAAAATGGCAATATGAGATGCAATCCAATTGCAATTTAATGAAAGTTGTAAGTTATTCACATCTTTGACATTATCTTAAGAGAAAAATTATAGCCTACATACGGCCTGTCTATAAGGAATAATTTCATATTCGCATCTTTGTTGACTTTTATCAGTCCTTCAGAATATCATAGCATTGCTTAATACAGAAATATATTTCTAAAGAACCTACCTATATGAACTTTGCGTCATTTAACATCTTACTAAGGTTTAATAGTTCAAAGTTAATAATTTTCTTAGTTTAGGAAAAGTTTCATTCTTAAAAGCAAACATATAAGCCTATATTTAATAGCAAGTTTTTGTCAAAACTAGTGTCATTCATATTATTCCTATGAAATACTCTAGGAACTTTTATATTGGCTTGTATAGAAGAGTTGTTTCAATAAACATAAATAGGCCTATTAATTGTTTTCATTAAACCTTACGGATTCGCGCTCTATCTCCTAACATTAGTACTCGCGTTTGGTGTGACTACAATCAATAATAATCAATGTTTTGGACTTAGGCTAATATGTTTATTTTATTATGCGATATTTGTCTACATAATGTTAAAATAACCGACTTGCAATTAATTTTTAATATTAAATATAATATTATAGGATTGTTGTTTAGTCAATTCTCCGAAGACAAGTCTGAACCTCACAAATGATACCAAGAAGGCACCACTATAACGCAATTAGGCTAAGAGATAATGGAGTAGGGTGGCCAGTTCCTTTCCCCCTCCATTGCATACATCGCCGAAAAAATTAGCAAAAATCTACACCTATCAGATATTGCTTCACACATACACTTACACATAAACAGGATAATTTTATTAATTATACGCGAATATCACTACTTGTGGGACAAACCCCTCCCAGATTTTAGACTTGGCATCATCTCTTGTCTTCCTTCTCTTGAAGGACGCATTATAACAGAATCAAAGAAAAGTTAGAAAAGACGAGACGAAGTAGAGTCTCTTCTGTTTTCGAGATTTTGTTACGCACTTAACACACGTGTAGGCCTATTTTATACTATTTTTGCACGATCATATATTTAGAACTGCAAATACGGTATGAATTTTATGATACTTTCTGCGTTGAGAGCGCATTTTAGTGAATGTAGCCATTATACATTCAAGGGAGTATTAGTTTGCTAAAAAGTTTAATAAAAGTCAGTATGGTTTTCTTTTTGTATCTAATGATGAAAAAAACCATGAAAAATATGTTATTGAGGGGGTTTAGACGTATTACATTACATTATAATAGAAACGCGGACAATTAAAGTATAATAATTGTTTCCAAATGTGAATGTATTGATTGCAGGGCACTAAAATGATTTATATTGTGTTAGGAGTTTGTTGAACGTATTCTCATCAATTCCTAGAAAATTGCTAAATGACCGAGAATCTTCCAATGTCATCTCTCTGAGTAGGAATAAAAATATATTACTAATAAAGGATATTTTATTTCATTTCACTATTTTCAATTATTTATATGTGCTGCAATGGTAATTCATGTTATGAGGGATTCTCTGAATATTCGTTTCATAGGTAATTTATCTTTTCAGATATCTTTAACTCTTTGTTTCTGATGCACTTTTGTATTTTTCTACGTGGACTTCACTTTCTCACCCACACTTCTTTCTGTTTTCTATGTGTTCTCTCCTCCAGAGCTATAAGTTTTTTTGACAACGTTTGCAACCGCAAGCACAACATCTAAGGCTAAATACTAGGTATCATCGTTCGCCATTTTGATTCTTTTCTTTTAATAATTTAATTAAATGTATTCTAATATTTCAGTTACATTTATTTTAATATTGTGATTAAATTTATTTTTTTAATTGCATTATTTATATTTGAATTACATTTATTTTAATATTTATTATTACATTTCAAAACACATAATTAAAACCATTTAAGCGACGGAAGTATTTTGTAAGCGGATTTGAAATCAGAGCAAAGATTTCTGTATTAACAGACAAGAGGTTGTCTTGCGTTCTTCGCCAAGAAAAAATACTCTTTTCTTTAACTCGCCGTAACTTAAAAACCAGTAAAGATTTTGAATAGCGGCAACTTTTAAAAGTAATGCCCATTCTTTCTCAACATTTCATTCGCTTTGGCCCCCCATCTGACGTGAAAAATAAAAAAGTTTGCCGCTAACCACTTCTGAAGGTGTAAATATCTATTTTGAACAGAATATTTCCAAATTAGTATCTTTTTTTCTCCCGCGTTTTAAACACAATTTTGATTTCAAAATTTGTTCCATGCTTTCCTCAGACATTGACCTACCAGTCATAAAAATAACAGTGCGATTGATTGATTATCATAGGAACTACGACATGATATTCCTCTGCATACGCGAAATTTGATCTCCGTCAGCGCTGCGAATATTTCGCGTCGATGTGGGGTAACTTGCGAATTTCGTTGCCGCTGTATACGCGAAATATTCGTCGCCGCCAAGGCTGCGAATATTTCGCGTCGGTGTGGGGAGGCCTTAAAATCTGGACGTAAGATATATTGTTAAATAGAACGAAAACAATATACCGGTACATAACAATACCACAAAATGATTTTAAGGAAATCAGTTCTATCGATTTTATGTCTAATTTATCCACATTTGATAAAAGTATCCTTGCAAAATTATAAACTTTCTGATACATTTTAATACAAATAGTCCACTCCAACAATTGCCAATTGTTAAAGAAGCTCAAAACATGAAAGCTTTCAACACGACTGTTTACTTTTAACATAATATATTCGTATCTGAAAATATTTTTAGACATTATGGTAGCTTCGAATTTTATTCACAAGATTTTACAAAACTTACCTTAAATGTCTTTCAATGAGTAAGATTTAGAATTAGAATGTGTGTGAATTTAAATGATGTTAAAAAATTTCATGTTGTCACCTGCTTGTAACTCTTACGAATAATCTGAAAGTCTAATCTCATTTGGTTTTATAAGTACTGGTTTTTTTTTTGCATAATAGGAAACACTTTTTGTTCTATTTAAATGAAATTTTGTTTTAAGTTTGTAGAATTATATATTTTTTTCCTTATTTTAATTTACTATTTTTTATTTTTCCTTACTTTAATTTGTATCTTGTTGCAATATTTACTTGTACAATAATAATAATAATAATAATAATAATAATAATAATAATAATAATAATAATAATAGTAATAATAATAATAATAATGTCATTGTACGTATTAAAAGAGTACCGTTACAATATAATCTAGCCACTTCTAATTAATAGGAAAACTATACTTCTGCGCATTCACCAATGATTTTAGTGTTTCATTAATATTACATTTCAAGATGACAGCTATACAACCCTAAGAATATATATATATATATATATATATATATATATATATCTGGAAGTTAAACGACGTAAATATAGTTACAGTAATAACTTCAGTGGAAGATGTGGTAAGGAAGAACCTACCAAGCATATAAAACAAAAGGATTATTTCATCGTGGGGACTTTTTGCCATACACTACTAAGATTTATTTGAAATCATCCGTCCTCAAGTGAAGTTGACCACTAGGATCCGGAATTAACAAACATAAAAGATAAAGAGAAATGAAACGAGCAAACTAATGGTTCGATTTGTACATTAAAACAAAAATTTACGTGTTAACATATAGATGATAGTGTAGAATTTGAAGAGAGGCCTTCAGAATTTCCATTACAATCTTCTGAACCTCATAAAAGGGAATTTGAAAGGATTTAAGGATATTACATGTAAATTTTGGTAAACAACCCTCGCTCCAAATAGTAAGCCTGTAACATCCCAGTTGTAAAGCGAAAAGCCATATTTTTCACTGAGGTATGGAAGACAAAGTACATATTTAGCTCGCTTGTCATCATTAATCTGCAGTACTTGATTTGTGTCTCGTTCAAAGCAAATCGTAGGGTTTAAGACCATCGCTTTCTGGGTTCTTCTATTGATGGCAATTATATCGACTCTTCTATGAGAATCATCTTCAGACACACAATGAATCTCATCATGTACTTCCCATCCTCTGTTTCTTAGCAGGTTGGCAATTGCTGTACGGGCACGATGGTGTCTGTTGTTACGCAGTAGCTCTCCCTTCTTATAGAACCCCAGTACGTGGCCAAGTGTTTCAGTCTCGCTGCAGCCGGGATGGCGACAACGAGTGGTACTTAAGGTTCTGCCAGGGACAGATCTCACTGCGGTGACGTTGCAAGATATCTTGATGGCATTGATGTATTCCGAGGACGAAAGACACTTTTTAGAGGAGATCCAGGAGTTGGCTTTGGGGCATTCTTAAAATGTACAAACACCTTTGCCTTTATGTGGAAGCTGGCACCATGACTGGAATGATTGTTTTCTGAGAACTTCTCTGAGATGTTTTCCTGTAGTTTGAGGAGTGAGGCTGTGTGGAGCAATCTTCAGGCGCTTGAGAGATGTTTTCTTCTCCTCTTTTAGATTTCTCATGTGATGTAGATGTGCATCATTCACGTGTTCCAGTCGCCTACAGATGCTATAGTATTGAATAGTGGCTTCCCATTCAGCTCTCAGAATTCCAAGACCTCTTACGTTCATCGGTGCATACAGCATGGCATTCGGAGTGTCATCTGGGAGGGACAATATTTCCTTGATTACACTTCCGATAATTTTATCAATATTAAAACAAAATCAGAAAGTTGGTTGAGTGGAGCGCATTGCAAAGGATAAACAAGACCTGGCCATATATATTCGTTAATTATTTTCATTTTTTGGTCTGGTTTTAACAATATGCATCGGACGAGATTATTGAGGTCACGCGACAAATTAGTTATAATTTCCTTTTTATCTAACTTTATTTCGTCATTAAAGTCAACACTCAGGTATTTGATGCTTTCTAACTTGTTCTTCAAACTTTGAATAACAGACCCACGTAATGATGTAAATTCTCCTGGCGACAATTTTCCTTTTTTAATTATAATACATTTATTTTTGTTGGGATTAATTTCAAGGCCTATTTCTGCTAGCTTACTCTCTGTCAGATTGATAAGTTCAACTGCTGATCTCTCGTCTTTTCCGATTGAAGCCAAATCATCTGCAAATGCAAATGCACTTACGCAAGGCAGGTCAGTGTTAACAGCATAACCGTACTGCTTACTGATGTCATAATCCATTAGATTTTCTAGTACATAATCTAATGACAAATTGAAGAATATAGGTGACAATGGAGAACCTTGCGAAACACCACGCTTTATTCTGATTGGTTTACTTTTAAATACATTTATTTCTATTTGTAGCGTGTTTTCTATTAACAAGGATTCAATTATGCAGTATAAATTTGTTGGAATATTTGATTTCCTAAGAGCTCGTAAAATGTGTTCATGTCCAATCGAATCAAAAGCTTTCGAAACGTCCAAAAATACAATGCAGCAATTCTTTTTTTTTTTCAACTTAGCAGATTTAAGACATCCATTAACTAGAGAAGCATTAATGTGTGTTCCTGGCAAATTTACAAATTCTCTTTTCTGGATATTTAGGATGACGTAAGAACGAAGTTTTGAATCAAAAACTCGTTCAATAATTCTTCTAATTACTGAAAAGATTGAAATAGGTCTCCACTCCTTGATGTCATTAACATCTCCTCCTTTGTGTATTAAAATTTTTCGTGCGAACCTCAGTGATTTGGAACATAGTTAAAATGGAGAATAGTATTCACGAATAATGATAGAAGTAAGCAGATGAAGATAGCCTTAGCAGTAGCTTACCTGTAAATTTTGGTTTTATTATTTACTAATACAAATCAAATAACGGTAATAATAACAATAACATATGGATATAATAGTAATATGCGTTACAAAAGCGGTATGTTGAAGTTTTCATGTTCGAAGAGAAGTTTGAAAAAGCGAAACGTAGTTGAGCTTTTTTTAATTTCCGAGTGAAAACATACCACTCGTGTATCGTACATTATTTTGTGCGAAGATAGTTTATTACATACCTGAAAGAGGAATTTCTAATTAGTTGCAATGAAATCTCCATCTTGGTTTCTGTTCAATGACGGCAAATTTGCAAAACAAAATTATCTATCTTCAACATTGTTGCTTTAAAATGTTTTCTATGTTTACTATACTCCAGCAGGCCGTGATATACGTCTGTCTTTTTTTCCCCCAGTCTATAAATGCGAACTTAAAACAAACGGTAAGGTTATGTAATGATTTTTGCAAATATTTAAAAACAATAATTAACAGTGAAATTTAGGTGAAATTGCAGTGATAAGTTTCCAATTTATAATTATTACTATATTGAACGTCTCTAAAAATAATATGTTAAAAGCCTAAAGCAGTAAAATCAATACGTCACTTAAGCGGTAAGAAGAGGGAAATTGTTATGTGTGTTAGGTTGGGAATACTGAATGTGGAATTTCCGCGGATTGGTTTTGTGCGGAAACCAAGCAAATACGCACGATCTCGCACAAAATAAATTTGTAGCAGGCATTAAACAATGTGAAATCAGCCAACTCGAATGATTTTGCATGAAAATTGGACTTAACTGTAAAATAAATATGTATATATATACACATACATAATACATACATACATACATACATACATACATACATACATACATACATTTTATTTTATTGTAAATTTTATAATCTCTTTCGATTTTACTTTAATGTTCACAAATGTTTGTATACACATACATACATACACACACACACACACATATATATATATATATATATATATATATATATATATATATAAACATACACACATACATACATAAATTTTATTTTATTGTAAATTTTATAATCTCTTTCGATTTTACTTTAATGTTCACAAATGTTTGTATACACATACATACATACACACACACACACACATATATATATATAGATATATATAAACATATACATACATACATACATACATACATACGTATGGAAATATTTTAGATTCTTTTATAAAAACTGTATTATTCTTCTTATTATAAAATATATTTGTTTCCTATAGAATTATTACCTAACTAGTCGGCACAGTGTAACATTACAAAATACATGTATAGTAAATATGGTTTGATTATGAACAATGAATTTGTAATACACGTTCGCGACTCCGAATGATTTTTCCTGCTAGGTGGAATATAAAACTACGTAGATGACAAAAATTAGACCTATAGGACTCTTCCGCACTCCAATATAATTAAATGACCAATTTTGTGTTCCAAGTTTACTATCAGGGGCAAAGCAACAATTTCGAAGAAATTGGGAAGGAACATGTAATAAAGAGGAAATGGCATAAAGAGAAACAAATAGCGAAATGGAGGAAAAATAAGAAGTTGTAAATGAGTCAAATGACTAGAGTTCTTTCGTATAAGGAAACTACTTACAGTTCATTGATCTTTTCTTGGTTAATTTTGGAAATGAACTGGACATTTCTAAATCAGTTCGGAAGTTTCCCCTCGAAGTCCAGTAAATAGATTAATGGAATTAGGGTTTCATGCCCTGCATATCTTGTGAAATTTGTGGTGAAAAATTCCTTAGAGGGCAGTTTTTCTTTCAATACAAGAATTTTCCCTGGTAATCGTATTCCGTTATTACTTCATTTGATGTCATATAATCTCTAAATAATAATAATAATAATAATAATAGTAATAATAATAATAATAATAATAATATTAATAATAATAATAATAATAGTAATAATAATAATAACAATAATAATAACAATAACAATAACAATAATAATAATAGTAATAATAATAATAAAATAATAAATAATAAATAATAATAATAAATAAAATAATAATAATAAATAAAATAATAATAATAAATAAAATAATAATAATAATAATAATAATAATAATAATAATAATAATAATAATAATAATTTTTCCTTGTAATCGTATTCCATTATTACTTCATTTGATCTCATATTATCTCTAAATAATAATAATTATTATTATCTTTCGCCCGCCATTCAAGGTTTTTGTAGCTGAACATATTTATTGGGATTCTTACCCAGAATTAGACATTTAAAATAGCCTACGTAGCAGGACTGATTGAGCATGCGGCTGTTACAGAGTAAAGTCTCGACTAAAGAGAACAAGGTAGAAAAATGACAAAAGACACACGGTCAATTCCTACAAAAAGTTGAGTTATCCTCCGACTGTCGAACTCGATCCCGAAATATTTATAGCTAAAATTACTAGCGGTGCCATTGATTCTACTGCTGAGGACAAAGTAGTAACGGAATAGTCTACGGCCTACGGAATTCTGTGTAAGAAACCACTGTCTTGAGTTCGGATCCCGCATCGGGAACAACGTCTAACTATTGTTATAGTAAATTAATGATGGAAACTAAAATAAAACCAAGTAAAACATTGTTATAATGTGCTTCACGAGACTTTGTTCATACGTCTCATCTCCTTCGTGGCTACACATTTTGTCTAGGCACATGTAATAATTAACTTACCTTAGTTAGCAGCTTCTGAGTCTTATGGCCGGTTTCACCAACCTTCGTTATCATTATAACTTCTCGTTAAATAATTTAATGACACGTTAGTCAGTTTTTGTGTTTCACCAAGTATCATTATTGCTAACGCATCTTTAAATTCATCGTTAATTTATTAGGACCTATTCGTCGCGTTAAAACAGTAACGATGCGTTAAGAAGTCAACAACATGGCGGATGTAATTATTCGATGATGAAGTTCTTTATTTAGAACTTCAACATAACGACGAACTTATATGTTGTAATAACACTCGGAATAATCATTTTGAAGATTTAAGTGATAAAGAATTCCACGAAAGCTACACATTAAGGAAATAAGTACTAAGAATGATTCTAGAAGAAACTGAATACCGGTATACTGTATAGGTTAGAATACGACAGATAGAAATCACCCACTTAACGCCTCTTCAACAGATTCTTCTCGTTTTAAAATAATGTTGCGGGAAGTTTTGAAATAGTAATTGATGGTATGAACGGGGTATCAAAAGCTGTATTGTCTAGATATGTGAATAAATTATCAGACTACTATCAACATTACAATAGTAATTATTTCTATAGGCCTAATGAGCTTATAGCTAAATTTTATGTTGTCATAGACAACATAGATTTTGTACATGTTCCAATCGTATATCCTGGCAGTAATATAGCCAAAAGATTCTGCAATAGAAGATCCTATTTTAATTTCATAGGCCTATGTAACGCTCCGCATAGAAAAATTGTGGCTAAACTAGCGCTGAGGTAGTTTCCTTCGTACTCTGCTACTCGTATACACTCGTATACACCTTGCACATAAGAATCTGTGACAGGTTACGTTTGATTAGTTTAGGTTTTTGTTATGCCTTGCATATACGATCAACTGCATTACCACAAAAAAATCCCTTATAAGTTCAACGATTTTCACTTCTACCTCAGAACTACCTCAGCGCTAGTTTATTGAAATTGTAATAGGTTAGAATACGACAGATAGGAATCACCCACTTAACGCCTCTCCAACAGATTCTTCTCGGTTTAAGATAATGTTACGGTCTACACGGATAGCACAACATTCCAAAGGAGGATGCCTTTTAAATGAAAAGGGTGCAAAGAGATTTTCTTTTAGGAGACAATGGATACCCCTTAAAATCCAATTTAATGACACCTCTCCTGAATCCTGCCACACAAGCATGGCAAAATTGTTACAGGGTACTAATAAATCTGCATGAAATACAGTGGAAAAGTAGTATGCAATTTATTGAAGAGGCGATTTCCCGTCCTAAATTTAGGCCTAATATAACTGCTTAGAATGCTTTGTATAGAATTAATTGTGGCATCAATTTTTAAGCTGTCGACCTTGTAGTCCGCTAAATTTTCTCAGATTTCCTTTAGAAGCTACAATTTAACTGCTCTACATTCCTATTATTTACATTTGGAAGCAGCTGTCTTTTTTTTTTAATTGCGGTATGACAACATACTGTATTTAGGAAGATGTTCTTAAAATTACTGCCTCTTACCCGTTTGCCTATGATTGTTTCCTCCATGCCAAACAAAGTCAGCCATGATCATATGTAACCAATGAAATTCGCGATTTCGAAGCCATGGTCGTATGAAAAACAAAACATGCAAGATACAAGTACAAAATCCCCTCGTTAGTAAACGCCTGTTAATTTTAAAGATACGAGGCTTGGTGAAACAATCAACTTTTAAAGATTCCGTTAAAATTAAACGATCCATTTGCTGACAAGTCGTTTGTGCTGATTTAAAGAAGCTTGGTGAAACCGGCCATTAATATTACAACTAGCCAATGTTGCTTACACGTGAATGGCTTGTGTTGTACTATTTCAGCCGAGACTTTTATTATATAATTCGCAAGATAGGGGGCATAATGTGTTGTGGCACGTTGATTTAGATGGAGGGAAAATTGAAACCTCGACATCGCAAATATAAAAAGAGGAATAACGAACAAGTATTAATTGCAGATCCTAAATTTATTCCCTTCTAGAGAAATATGAAGATACTATGCTCACACTGTGTTTCTCTGTCCATTTCAGATACACTCTTGACACATTCCAGTTCTACAAAATTTTCAGCAGGGTATGATTCTGATGCCCTTTTAAAGCTGTCGAGTGCCCGGTATGATGTTTGTAAGTAGCTAAATGAGGAATGTAAATGATGTTATACACTCAAAAAGTAATTTTGCACATTCAAGTTGTGGATATGGGTCTGGCATCGCAATGTGTTTCCTGGAGTGGTAATTAAAAGATTCCTAACAGCAAAGAATGCGCCATATAAATTCCGGAAATGTTCACAACATTAATTAAAACTTTAAGGCCGAGTTTAACTCATTCAAAAAGTAACATATTCAAATGTATAAGAAGATGCGTTCTATATTACATATTCAGTGTATAAGAAGATGCATTCTAAATTTGTCACTATCTCTTGTCACTAGAGAGTTCTTGAAATTTATATTTTCCCTGCCATTCATAAAATATTTTGATATGATACCTCTTGCACAAAAGGGGAGATCTATAACTGAAACTAGATTATACATTTCAGTATTATTTGTATTTATCCTGGTAATAATGAACAGTTTGACTCGTAGACATTTTGTTTTTGCAGCATTAACTTCCCATGATTGTACGAGAAGGTTCGAAGAGAACGGCAGTTATGTAGACTTTCGGCTCCCCCCTACTACCAATAATGCACAACACAATATCAATACGGCGGTTTCTGTCGTCTGCGATACAACGAACTTTTCTGTTGATTTTCGAGTTCGTCATTTTTTCCGGTTATTATATGCTTATTTAAGTTGTGTTAACTCTCGCTAGTGGTTTTATATTTTATTTTATCCGTCTTAGTATTTATTTTATTATTGTAAATACTTTTGTTTTATCACTATTATTATTATTATTATTATTATTATTATTATTAATGAATTATTTTCTATTACAATCTTTGTATCATTTCTGTCACGATTATTCTATTATTATTGTTATTATTATTATTATTATTATTATTATTATTATTATTATTATTATTATTATTATTACTATTATTTCTATCATCAGAATTATTATTTGATCCCTGTAAAATTTATGTAGACTACTGGACTGTACCCGAGCACGAGCATATGCTCATTTGGGTATATATGTATTCATTTCAAATTTAAATTGTAAATAAATTTGAATTTGAAAAAAAAAATTACATATTCAGATATATAAGAAGATGGGTTCTATATTACATATTCAGATATATAAGAAGATGCGTTCTATATTACATATTCAGATGTATAAGAATATGCGTTCTATATTACATATTCAGATGTATAAGAAGATGCATTCTATATTACTTATGTACAAGTTACTGAAATTATTTACCGGGCATGTCAGTCTTGTAAGAATGGATTAGACACGATTCTGTAGAATACATTAAACAGTAATATGTTATTAGTGACATAATTATGGTTGCGGTCGGGGTGGTGATGGTGGTGGTGGTGGTGGTGGTAGTGGTGGTGGTGGTGGTGGTGGTGGTGTTGGTGGTGGTGTTAATTCAAATCATAATTCCCATCACCTCCGCCATGAAGAACAGCTCAGATTATATACGAATTAGTCGCATGTGGATAGAACTGACGACACGAGATTTATTAAGGCAGCAAAGAACCTACGTCTTAGAGGAAAAAGAGAAGTTGGCAGACCTCTCAAGAGATGGAATGAGACGTAATTATCATTGACATACCGTGTGTAAATAAACAGGCTTATGCCTATAGAAAAGAAGAAGAAGAAGAATAATTAGTCGCATAACTACCACGAAGACAATGCCCATTGTGTTGATGTTCGCAGTTAGATTCGAGGCTGACAGTTCTTTAAGAACTGCAGTAAAATTTATTTTACTCTCCCACATTCAAATATAGCCCTGATTGTCAGCACCTTCCCTGGGAATCCTATCATCGGAAGCAATAATGAATTTAATGAATTCCGTCTGACATTGTCCCTACCACAAAGGAAGGGATTCAACTACTACCCTATATAGATTAGCAGAAACCAAGGAAATTCTGACCATAACCGAAGACTGAAAATCAGTAACAAAGATTTCGCCTTATATATGAACAACTTCTCCTACACGATTGATGAGCGGGAAATCTAGTCGACCATTCGCAGGCATTATCCTTTGTGAGCGATGTTACAGAATTACAGCATCATCATAAACAGGGCTGCAATACTTGAAAGCAATTTAGGAAGTCAGACTTTTTCTTCCCTACTCTTCTTTGTTTTCTCAGCCTACTTCTAATCCTCTCCACTGCATTTCTTTATTGATTTCCTCCATCCATGCAACTCGTGGTTTTCCCCTCTCTCCTCTTTCTGTAGGTATCCATTCCAATATCTATCTCGGCACTTTGCAGTTTTTCACTCTCCGAAAATGGCTATTCCAATTAATCGTTAATTGTGAACATAGTTCATCACAGAGTGTTAATAATGCATCTTTATTCAAATTTAAACATTTATTTTTTATTTTTTATTATTCTTTTAACTAATTACGTCATTTACCCATGTGAAACCAGTTATGTGGACCAATTCATCGATAGAGTCGTTGCTTAGGCTGCGTACTAGGAGACTGGTCCAGGCTACCTGCGCGATAAGTGAATTGATTATGGAGTTTTGTTGGGATGTCACATTACAAAATTTATTACTTTGAACGTCATGCAGATCTGAAGAAGTCCATTTCTGTAGATCTTAATTTGAATTTAACTTTAGAATTTAATATCCACAATTCTGACCCATAAGTTGTTATACTCCCAAATGATATACCTATTCATTCATTCATTCATTCATAGGTATGCCCAAGGGCAGGTCTTTCACTGAAAACTCAGGATCCTCCAATCGTTCCTATTTTCCGCTTTCCTTTACTCTCGGCATACGAGCCCTGTACCTTCCTTCTTCTGCCACAAACTTCTCTCCCGTTCACCATTCCTCCCAGTGCATCTTCAGTAGAATTTCTTCTCAGTCAATAACTCAGAAAATTTCCTTTTCTCTTCCTGATCATTTTCAGCATTATTCTTTCTTCATCCACTCTTTCTAGCAGAGCTTAATTTCTTACTATGTCTGTCGATTTTTACACGCTCCATTCTTCTCCATGTCCAAATTTCAGATACTTCTAGTCATTTCTCTTCATTCCGTCGTAATGTCCACGTTTTTTCCTTATGCAATGCACATTCCACACGAAGCAATTCACTAGTCTATTCCTTAGTAATTTTACCGTATAAAATTCCATTTAATCATCTTATGTCATCCTGGTTGGCGAGTTGGTATAGCGCTGGCCTTCTATGCCCAAGGTTGCTGGTTCGATCTCGGGCCATGTCGATGGCATTTAAGTATGCTTAAATGCGACAGGCTCATGTCAGTAGATTTACTGGTCTGTAAAAGAACTCCCGCGGGACAAAATTCCGGCACATCCGGCGACGCTGATATAACCTCTGCAGTTGCGAGCGTCGTTAAATAAAACATAACATCTTATTATTGACCTTTCTTTCGCTATCTTTCGTTTAATTTATGTTTCAAATCGATTTTTTTTGCAATTTTTATTCCTAGATAATTGAATTTCCCACATTCATTATTTCTCAAGTTTGTACTAGGAATAAATAATTTTTTCTATATCACAAATTGCTTTATGCATATTTATTTTTAGTTCCCAGTTATTACACTCTTTTTCCAATTTTCACATTATAATCCATATGTGAAATCGTCGACCATGACTAATTTATTGATAGTCCGCAAATAATAATGTAAACGTAGTATTCCCTCCAATCATCATGCCTACACTTCTGCATTTCTTTTCCACGTTTCCAAAGAATTTTTATACATTTTTGTATAAAGATGGTAAAAGGCTATTATATTCATGTAAATTGTTAGTGACGAGAAAGCCAGCAGAAAATCTCGTTCTAATTTTAATTTTAGCTGTATAACTATGGTGTAATTGCTTAATATTTTATCCAGTTGTTCATTTTTTGCAGTAGGCCCTGTACCTAGACAATTAATGACACTATCGTATGCCTTTTCTAGGACTAGAAAGAAATGTTGAGTTTGATTTCGTGCAACATTTTGTCCAGTTTTGTACCTAACACAGAAGCTATTATCACTGAATACAAACTGTTTATAACGTAGTTATACTTTCTGTGATTGTTATTAGGGTTAAAATGTAGTCCTTATCTATTATGCGTAATTACAGTTTCAATAGAATACAAACGGTTAATAATTTACTAATTATTATTATTATTATTATTATTATTATTATTATTATTATTATTATTATTATTATTACAGCAAGTATTAATATCTAAGTGTATAACTCTATCCAACTACAATTGCCGTTGATGAAACTAAACAGTAAACAATCATAGTCGAAGGCGGGAGACCGTTATCGCTCTGAATCTTCCAGGGCAGTTGGTGCAGTATGCACAATGATACAGTGAGTGTATCATCACCGGTTGAATTTTATCTGAAGTGAAGTACTACGATACGAAAATTTAAAAATGCAAACTACCGCTCAGTTGTCCAGGAGTCCGATCAGATGGTAAAAAGTAATTAATGGCACAGTGCAATTTTGCACGTAGGAAAAAGAAAGGCACTACTAGTAATTCCACTGAAAAGAGCAATGGAAAGGACGGCTGCAGTGTAGGAAAAAGTGTAAATACAGTGCAAAATGTAGTGAACGACTAACTTATTGGCAAGTAGCAGAGAGTGTCATTTTTTATATCTAATGCTGCACAGGCAGCAGGTGAAATGAGTCTATTGAAGGCAGATAATGTTGACAGTGTTACCTCCGAGTGCTAAAAGAAGGGCACACAATGCTGTAAAGAGCATCACAAAGGAAGACGGTCAGAAGGCCTGCGATGAAGTACGTGAAATAAGAAATGAATACTGGCGAAGAACTGGTACGAGATAATGGAACACACTGTTGAAAGAGTGATAATAAATATAGGTGCTGACAGCGACGATTCGGAGAATGAATGTTTGTTTCGTAAAAGGGATGAAAACGCGCGAGATTAAACTCACATTAGATATACTGTATCTGACTTCACCGATAGCTCGACGGACACAGTCGATGAGATACAGTAGGTATCGCCGGCGAAGGAGTGCAAGCGGTTCGACACGATTAATTTGGAGTAAAAATGTGAACGAATGTTTTTTATTCCATCTGACGCGCGGAATTAATTCAGTGCAGTGTTCCATTTATCATAGCACCAGAGCATGTAATACTTTCTGTCCCGTATCTCAGACCGGCCAATAAGAGCACACATAAACATACACAAGCATCTCCCAAGTGATCGGCAATTGTAGTTGAATCGAGTAATACACTCCAGGACAATAGACGCAGTGTTTAAACACTAATGTGATTTTGTTAGATTCAGCTCTAACTTCTATGGCTTTGGCTCTCAATTCTTTTTCGGATGAATAAGGTGCTCCACCCACGAAAAAGTTTAGCAAAACCTGCTATCAGGGACAGAATTCTGAATATAATGGTAGAGACTATAAAACTCTAAACATGTATTGCACCAGAAAAAATAAATAATTGTTATACCTATATAATTCTGTTATCTGTGCATATTTGTGTTTTATTATAGTATTGTATTGTTTTCCACCAATACTGTATATGCAAAGTTGAAGTGAAATATTTCTACTGTATATGCAGGGTTGAAGTGAAATATTTCACTTCCAAGTGAAATTTTCACCGTTTTATTATAGTATTGTATTGTTGTCCACCAATACTGTATATGCAGGGTTGAAGTGAAACATTTCACTTCCACTCGGTATATATATATATATATATATATATATATATATATATATATATAAGGTAAAGTACCCAAATAAGAGACAGGGCCCTAATAAGAGATACCTTGTTAACTTCTCCGGTATAATTTGCCATCTCTCAACAACTATGGTGAATCAATGTTTGTGCTTCTAAGGCATCGTGTTCTTTGTCTAACCTCAGTTGAAAGTAAGCAACGAAGCTGAGAGCAAGAAAAGTAATTTTTCACATTTTGAACTTTTTATTGTTTTTCGTTGAGGAAGAGAAAAGCAGGTAATGTAAGCTACAACAAATTTATTATTAATTTTATAAAATTGGTAGCAAAATGTTGCATATAATAAGGTAGATTGCTAATAAGGAAGATAATAACTTATGACCTTGGGTAGCTAGTTCATTTTTATTTACTCCGTCCCCTAATAAGAGATACTCAGGGGTCCTATTAAGAGATAGTATCTCTTATTTAGAACCCTTATTTGGTATTATTATGATGCTCAACTTTGAGAGTTTACGAAAAGCGTTAATGCTTCCAGTCATGTCAGTTTGTCTGCCAGCAACTACATAAGAACCATGAAAGATTAATTAAATTATTAATTAAAATTAATTACGAATTAGGTCAATCATTAATTACCCATTGTCCTCAATTATTCATTACAAAAATTACTAATTGAAATGATTGAGTTATCATTGTTACTGACTAAAATTAATTATCCATTGAGATGACAATAATATCAATAGCTAAAGTCAATTAAAATCAGCTAGTCCGACAATATTACCTTACTTAAAAATTAAAATATAAGTGCTTAATTCGTAAAATATTCTCTACACATTTCAAATAAAATCATGTGTAATTATTAAAACTATTAAATTTAATTGTGATTCCTGATTTCGAAAAATTCGTTGCACCTGCGTAAATATCGCCACTACAACCAGTGCCAGCGTTTGTGGCGCGTGTTCTTGAGTAAAAAGCCAGTCAGTGAGCACTTGTTGCCAGTGTAGCTGAGAACGGTAACACCCAACACGTCACGTAAGCAATCTGCCAATCACAGTTGTCAGTCTTGTTGCCCACTGACTGCTTCAAAGGCAAGACACTCGCACTTTGCGTTTCTGGATGTATCCTTGAGTACACTGACCAGTCCACTGACTGGTCAGTGTATTCAAAGGTCTGTGGCATCTGTTGATACTTCGGTTGAGAGTGGTACCACCTCCTAAACAGATGTGACGTAAGCAATCTGCGAATCACAGTTGTCAGCTTTAATGCCCACAGACTACGGAAAATATAAGTTACTCGCTCTCAACGTTCCCATTACTTATTTCACGCGCCAGAAATGGTGACTTTGGTTCTACCACAGTTAGGCCTACAGAAGCAACAACAACAATCACCACCTCAAGAGCCGTAAGCTTCAACGAGTGGGTAGTCGCATGTAAAGTCATCCAGGGCAGGAAAAGGAGCTATCATAATATCAGTTCTGATCAGAAAAAAATGAGAAAGAGTTTAAATAAAGAAAATCAAAGAAAATACGAAGCTCGCAAGAAGTTGTCCGAAAAACAACAAAAATCACAGAAAAACTCAGTCCAAGAAGCACTGCTTGAGTTCGTCCAGTAGTGAAGAATCCGATGTGGAAATGGAATTAATTAACTCTAGTGACTCGGAATATGGAGAAAATTATGATGATGGAGAGTGGTTGTTTTGCACTGAATTTTTTTCAGAGGACACCAGGGCTCAGGGGGAGAAATAGATTCATTGTTCAAAATGTCGTCGTTGGGTACATGAAGACTGCAGCACTGATGATGAACCTTTCGTTTGTCCAACTTGCTCAATTCAGCGAAATAAGAATTGTGTCAATTAAAGGGGTCGGCAAAATAAGTGCAATCAACTTAAAATTAAAATATGGAGATCGAAATTTAATATTCTATCATTTTTCTTTCTCTAGCAAAATATTAACGTTACCAATAGTAGCCTAAATGATATTAGTACATTCATGTCCGATTTGACCGACTTCGTGTTCTTTTCGTAAACCATCTTAATTTCACTTGGAAAAATGCCAAATAAACAACAGAATTTCTGTTGAGAAGAGTTGAGTCACTGTTGCACAGACCTCTTCAATTTTAAAAAGGTCCTGAATTTATTAAAGTATCTACATAACTTCACAATGTTATATATTGCTTCAATTTTCAGTCAAATGATGATAATTTTTGTCCATGTTCAAAAATAAACTTAAATAACACAAGTATCTCTTATTTGGAACCACTTTTCAAAACATAAGTATTTCCCAGTTTTACTTTTTTATAATTTAAGGTAATAATAAAAACTGAATAAAATTTGTATTATCAATTCTAAAAATAGACGAAATGCTGTATGTATTCCACTCATTCAGATTAAAATTGTCTATTCCCATCCTCATTATAAGTAGTTAAGAAAAAGTGTCTCTTATTTGGATACTTTACCTTATATAAAACAGAAATATGCACAACATAACAGAATTATATAGGTATAACAATTATTTATTTTTCTTGGTGCAATACATGTTTAGGGTTTTACAGTCTCTACCATATATATATTAAAGCTACGTCCAACAACTAGAAAAGACATGAAACAAAGAGAAGACTGTGGGTCTCTCAGCTGTGCTGAAGTGTAATCACGGATTTTAGGAGGTGATCAGAACATTGTTTAGAACAGTCTGGCGTACATTTTGAATACTTACTATGAAGAGTGTACGTACATTAACACATACAACATTTCTCAGAAGATGCCATTTTTGTTGCTTTGTGAGTAAACAATAAAAGTTAGAAAAAATGTTTCAGTAAAAGTTGTTTCTGTTTAAAAGTAGTCCAATGGTACCATGACCCATGTTCTCATTTGAAATTTCGAAGTTGACCACAGGTACCCCTACTTTCGGTTTGTTACGGGAAAGGTAGTACCACCAATCGATTCTATACATTGGTTTTGGTTATCAAAATTTTTATGAACAACCATATCTCATAGTTTTCGAGAGAAAAAAGGCTGATACGGGTGGTCTGAAACACCTGGTATATATTAACAAACCACTATCACATAGTTTTCGAGAAAAAAGGCTAATACATGTAGTCCGAAACACCTAGTATATATGTATATTGACTTTTCGAGGGCTGAACCCGGTACGGATCCTTTCATTTAGGCTTGCTTTGGCTCGTTGTGCGTCCTATGTAGGGTAAGGAAAAGTATTTTCGTGATATTTTTAATATTATGCTTGGTTTTTCCCCATTTTGGGAATGATACTATATTTTTATATTTCTATGGTATTATTGTAATAAAATATATAACAGAGACGTGTATTTCCTATTTTTTTTAATTTTAAATATTAATAAAAGAAATAGAATGATAGGGGTATCTAATTTCGTGATAGTGGTAAGGCAATTTCGTGAATGAAAGAAATACATTGTTATATCATATTAGGCCCAATGTATATTTGCATAAATTCACAATAGTGTTTTGAAACACTAAACTATTTGATGACCTCTTATTTATGCAAGCCTATAAATGTATTTAAATGACATAGAATATTTCATCAGTTTTAACAGTTCATAGGATTGTTCATGAAAAAAAAAATCTTCTAGACTACTGTCCTTGAAATATATTTGGGTCAATAATGAACAATACATGAAACAAAGAATAAAATATGAAACATAAACACATTTATGACCGTTATGCAGAGATAGGACTATTTAATTAATTTGAACATTTTACAGGATCTGTTGATGTAAAAATAAGAGATCGTCCGGACAACAGTCTCTAAAATATCTTAGGGCTAATAAAATTAAAAACATTAAACAAAGAACAAAACATGAAACATAAACACATTTACGACTGTTGTGAGTTCTTGGCAGCAAGATTTTTAGGAGCCCTTATTGTGAGATTGTATCTCTGTTTAAAATGAAACCATCATCATTACCTGGCACTTCCGCTATTTGCATTCAAGGAATATTCTCGATCGACACTCCTGGCCATCTGTTGTGCCACTTTCATAATTGGCACCGTCAAGCTAAATCCCAGCTCTTGCATTTGTATAATACGGGGTGGATCGAAAATCAACGCAAAATAATTTTATTCTGCGTTGGTATTGCGGCTGGGATGTTGACATTTCACCGAGATATAGTTTGAAGTTTTCACTACAGACAGAATTTGTTTTGCATGTGTAGCTCCAGCGAGAGAAGCGTGTGCGTGAACTACGTAACAAAGATGGCGCGCATGTTACTATCTTCAATTTGTGAAGAGCAGCGAAGTTTTGTGCGATTTTTTGGGTTAAAGGATATTACTCGAGTGAAATTCACAGGGACATGTGTGGCTGTACGGAGAAGGCTGTATGGACCTTAGCAATATCTCCAGGTGGTGTGCATTATTCTCAGACGGCCGTGAGAACCTTTGTGATTCGCCACGTTCCTGGCGGCCGGTAACAGCTCCAACCCAGCGGAATGTCACAGACATTGAGTTGGCAATTTTGAACGACCGGCGGATCTAACTGCGAACCGAACCATATCTCAACACATTTCATACGGTATGGTGTGCGATATCGGCATGACACATTGAAATTTCATAAAGTTAGTGCCAGCTGAGTGTCTAACCACCTGACAGACGACCACAAGGGCCAGCGAATGATCACATGCTTGGACCACTTAAGGCGTTACGGTGGAGAAGGGCATGACCTTCTGGATGCAATTCTCACTGGTGATGAGTTCTTGGTGTACCACTACATGCCCGAAACAAAGCAGGTCTCGATAGAGTGGAAACATGCTGCTGCTTCAAAGTGACGGAATCTGCAAAGAAAGTGCTTGTGACAGTGTTCTGGGATATGCATGGTGTTTTGTTTGTGCACATTGCTAAACGCAAGACCACTGTGAATGATGCAGTCCTTCGTGACAAACGCCGTAACATTAATGCCTACGATGTCAAACTTCTTCATGGGGAATGTTCGCCCCAATGTTGCGGCTTCTGTTCGTGAGAAAATCAGCACATTTGGTTGGGAGGTGCTCCAGCATCCACCATACAGTCCAGACTTTGCACCGCCGCACTTTCATCTGTTTGGTGCCATAAAGAAATTCCTGGTCGACCATCGCTTTGCGGCCTATGCAGAAATGCAATAAATTGTCCGGAGACGGCCATTCTCCAACCAAACATATTTATATGAACAGGGTATACTGAAACGGGTACCACGATGTGAAAAATGTGTTGAGAAACTTGGCGGCTATGTACAAATGTAAAAAATGTGAGTTCATTTGGTTTTTAAATTTTTGTTTACATGTTAAAGGTTTTTTAAATATTGTGCGTTACTTTCCGATCCAACCTCCTGTAATTAATATACAGCCGTACTTACAAATAAGACGTAAGAGCAAAAAGGCTTCCTAATTTACGAGTCTGATTTCCATTACTATCATTTCTGCTCATGAAATCTTTGAGTGAACTCGTTGGCACATCCATTTTTTTTTTTTTTTAGCTTTATGGCTAGATACTTTCTGCTTCCTCACCATTTTGGCGGCTGCAATAAGTTGATTGCACCGTATTTCCTTTATTTAATTCTTTCTTTTTCTATGTTAGACCTGAAATCAAAATAGGGTAGGTAATTTGTTGATAGGCACTAAGTTAATAAAAAGAAAAATAAATAGAATTGAAGTACGATTTATGGGTGATAATTTTCTTCAAATAAATTTTCCTAACAAAGGTACAGAAACCTTGCTATGGGCCGAAATGATGAGGCTTGTTCGGCCGCCATCACGTTCACGAGAAGAAAGCTAAGAAATCGCATCCATTTCCTAAGCTTTAATTGGCGCCATTAACATCAGTAATATAATCTAAATATATGTACACTTAGAGGAAATCAAGTACTATAGTATAGTATATGCACTGCAACACTACAAACAGTGCAAAAACTACCGAAGTTCTTAAGAAAATATGCAGCGCACGATACAACTTTCTATCATGGCCAGCACAAAAAAACTAAGATGGAATCAATCATGTTTCGCCATCCGTGAAACAATGCAGTATTATTAGCAGATGCCTAGAACTATTTTTTGCAGTAGGCATGTTCTTGAAAGCTTTTGCAAAAATTATCACGAATATACCTATATCAGAAAAATACCTTTCCTTACCCTATGCAATGATTGTCCAAGCTCGACAGAGGCTAGAATGGTATTTCTGAATCCGATGCTGATCGGTGTGCCATCCTATTTCAATCCTGATACCGCCAGATTCCATCCTCGAACGAGTACCTGATAAGTCCCAGTGCCCGGAGACCTAACTCCTCCGTATTTCATTACCGAAAACTCGTGCAGCGCCCAAGATTTCAACCCAGATTGAGATTGTGGAATGATAGAGGAAAACGGGAGTATGTACCTCAGGGGAAAATTTCTATAACATCAGCTTTGCCCTCACAAATTCCATGACGATCTGGTTTGGATCGAATCCGGGAGTGTCATGTGGAAGACAAGCGCTCAAGGGCTTGAGCCTCAGGCGCTGCTAAATTGACGTAAAAGTAATTAACCCAGATATGTCCAAAGTATTTCACTGAATGGTAATTTTTTTGTACAGAGACAAGAATAATGTGACATAACTCCGTAATGAATTCACCGATTATCTTGAAAGGAGTTCCAGAAATATTATATTAATTTATATTATCATAATAAATGCGGAAAATGCAAAATAAATGATTATGTACAAAATTAACAAAAGAGGTCCCACACTGCGATGCATCTATCTGTTTCATCAATATCCAGGCGTGCCGTTCCACCATTTATTTTACCTGAGCATTGCTGGTGGTATTTCTCTACACTCCACTGGTATTCTTCTTTTGAACTCATCAATATCATCAGTAATCACGAGCAGAAAGATCCGGTGACCTTGTAGGCCACTATACAAAGCCTCTTATTCAGAAACAATTCATTCAGATATTGCCGTACAGAAGCAGCATAATGAGGAGGAGCCCCATCTTGCTGACACCAGATGGAATCATTAGGTAAGTCTGGATCCTGGAGGTTTGGGTGAAGAACGGCAAGGGCTGATATTAACTCTTCACGCAAACATTCTAAATACCGGTCCTCATAAGTGTACCTATTATCAAAAAAGTAGAGGTCCACAACTCTGCATCCTAGAATCCCTGCCTATACATTTAGTTTCTGGAGAAATTGCGTGTGAGTTTCTACCATCCAGCGTGGGTTAGTTTCTGACCAGTACCTGTAATTTTGTCTATTCACTTCTCCATTCTGAAAAAAAAAGTGTAGATTCATCAGATAAAATTAAGCTTGATACGAAATAGGGATCTCTATCGCAGAGGTTATACATTGCCTCACAGAATTTCAGTCTTCTGTCTCGTCATCTTAAATTAGCTACTGCAAGGGCTGCATTTTATAAGGATGATATTTATTACGACGGTTGTTCTCGGTACATAAAATGTAGATTGTAATTCAGTAATTGACGAATGTGGATTATGTTTCACTGTTATCAAAATGCCTGGCTCCAATTTTTCACTAGTTGATGATGGTCTACCAGATCATTGGACATCTCCCACATATCCATTTAATTTAATTTGTTTTGTATCCTACTCACAGTAGATTGATAAATAGGAGGTCGATCTAGATGTGTTTCATTGGAAAGTGCACATATTTCATCTTGTGTACATTTCCTGTCATCATATCCAATCATTATTAAAATATCAATTCTCTCACATTCACTTACTAACATAGTTAAATCCTGTTAATTTCTATGAATAAACTGCTTGCATAAAACCAGGAAATACCTTAACACCAGGAAATTCAACTATTTATTTTGTTACCATAGCAACGTTTGCTGTATAAATCAAATGATAGCTTGAGTAACCATGGAGAATGACAAAATCT
This sequence comes from Periplaneta americana, assembly GCF_040183065.1. Lineage (NCBI taxonomy): Eukaryota > Metazoa > Arthropoda > Insecta > Blattodea > Blattidae > Periplaneta > Periplaneta americana. Next base: position 108,726,667 of record NC_091124.1, read on the forward strand.
TTCAGGTTGTATACAGAAGAATACAGGATGTCATTTAAAAATGTTCCTGATGATATCACAGCTCGCACAACAATGATATAAAGAGTAGTTTGTTTTTATGAAAAAGTGTCTTTTAAAATATACTGTTTGACTTGTCCGAGCGTTTATCGAAAAACATTTCCATTTAACTGTAGCAGAAAATATGCGTGACTTTTGAAACACACTGCATGTATTTGACCCGAACAGAAATGTAACATTGTGAAAGTCCATTGCAGAACAAAAAGTTACATTTGTTCAAATAAAATTTCTGCACATTTAAAGGAGAAAACTGAAATTTTTTCATTAATTTATTATTATAATACACTGCTCTCTTTACGTATAAAGGACTGTAGGCTAATGTGGGTTAAGATATTCGTTAGCAGAAGTTATAGGTAAAGAGAACAGGTTGAAGAAATGAGAAAGAAATTGTGATCCCGTATATCCTCTGTAGTAAGAGAGGTTAATTTGTTTCTCTGTAAAACGAGAAAGAACAAACATCTCTTAACGCATAATAACCGGAACTCATATTGTACACCACATACTAACCAATCATAGTATCGTATACTATTTTTTTTTATCTTCTAGTTTGTTTTCAGAAACAACTCATTCGGATACATGATACAAAATGCTACTTCCGTGTGCTATTTCTTTGTAGTTCTATAACATAGGGTAGAAGATTTGCACAAATCGAAGAAATGCCATTTCATATAGAGTTATAACGAGTTAGCTCTGTTGTAGCGTGTCTACCTCCAGACTATCCCGCCGGATTCGATTGTGTAAAATTTCTACTTCGGGACTAGAAGAGGTGGTGGTGCACAACTTCTAATCGCTAGATTGTACGCCAATATGCCTGGGTTAAATCCAAAATCTCTCCGCAGTGCACATGAAGAGCAGGCATATGTCGCTGTTGATAGTGATTCATCCGTCGGACGGGGACGTTAAGCCTGAAGGCCTCCTTGGTGCTATTCGACAGGAGTACGCTATGTGTTGACATCGGGTTTCCCCTTCTCCCTTTCTCATCTTCATCATCCTCATCCATTTCCTACACTACACTTACATGAACACTTACACATATACTCACCTTAGTACACGACATAGACCTAACTCTCCACAGATAGCCTACATATCAGGCACAGCGTGGCCCGCCGAAGTGGTGTGCAACTTGAAAATGGGTCACAGTTCTGCCATCTATCCGCAATATGTGGAATTCGAATCACGCAAGTAAAGTGAGTAGACATTAGATACACATACACACATATTTACTTATTCAAGTCGAACGTAAAACTTCGGTTGTTTTACGTAAGTTATGTACATATAGTAGTATCAGTTATGGGTAGACGTAGTATACATTCTGGTTAATCTTTCTGTTGTATTTCGTGTTGTAAATAAGAATTATGTTGGGGTAACATAATAGCTATATTATAAATGTCTTTCAAATAAGAAACAATTCATTGTGAAGAAAGTATTTTTTTGACCCAATTCGCCTTTATAACTTTCATCATTCAAAATTAGCAGTTTTCTTTAAATGTTGCACACACGTATAAAAGAAGCAGCTGTATTATTCATAATCCGAAAAATGTGTGGTATTTCAATGCTTTTATGGAACTAAAGAAATGTTTACAATTTACCCCATATTTCTGCGAGATTAGAGTACAATTAGTGCGCGTTTTAAATCGTGTGTTTATAACTGTGTAAGTCAAACAGATATGTAGTAGGCTATACCATTCATATGTACAAATTATTAACAACAACTGAATACTCGAAATGGTTGTTATTTTGCTCACATATGGCAGGGAATTACTGAATGAAAGATATAAAACAAGTGTTTACTTACTTCCCGAAAGAAAATCCTAGGATGTATCCTCACCAGTCTGAAATAATTAGCAGAGCTCTGCTGTCTGCTTGCCTCTGAATGTGCTGGAAGAAAAAGAAACTATGTTAGCATATAGGCCTATATCTTCAACAGTAAAGGCGAAAATAACAGAAAGATGTAGCTATAAAATTTAATGTGGTTGAACACTTTCAGACGGTTAGGCAGTGCATCACCCACATTGGGAAAGAAATTAACGATTCACAATTACTTTTATTTTTTATAAAACATGGATTAATAATAATAATAATAATAATAATAATAATAATAATAATAATAATAAATAATAAATAATAATTCACTATCAACAAAGCAAAGAAAATATCTACAATCTCATCATCCTCAAAAGATATCATATCAGAATTGTATACGTTGAAGTACAAATTAGTGAATAAATGGATGAAGAATTACTTAATGAACAAACGGATTGTGCAAATCAAAAAATAATTGAAGATAGAGAGAAATACCGTACATACAGAAAGAAACGAAAGAAAGTCAGATGATAAAGAAAATAGAGATTAATAGAACGAATAACAAAGAAAGGAGAGAAATGAAAGGAAAGAAAGAAATAGAGAATATAACAGCAAGGCGATTATAGTAGAAAAAATGAAACAGAGAAAGAGATAGTCAACAAAATAGAGATAAAAGAAAAAAAAACTTAAGCGAATAAAAGAAGAGAGAGAATGAAAGAAGAAACAGAGGAAGAAAGAGAAAATGAATAGAAGAAATAATAACGAGAATGAAGAAAGGATGAGAGTGAAAGAATGAATTAGAGAAAAAAAGACACATTCAAAAGGGAAAAATGGAAAGGAAGAAAGAGAAAGTCACAGATAGACATTAAGATTGACAAAATCAAAGATAAAGAAAAAGACCTAAAGGAAAAACAAAAGAGAGAGTGGAGAAAGACAGAGAACAGGACCCGAAGGTGAGAATAACGACGTAAATGTAGAGGAAGAGGAAATAAGGACAGAAAGAGTAGAGAAAATGCAACTAGAATTGAAGAGAAAGAGACAGAAAGGGAAGAAAGCCAACGAGAATAAAGGAATGACAGACAGGAACAAAAGAAGGAAGGTAGTAAAAGAAGAAGAAAGATGCTAAGGAAATGAGAGTGATATTAAAAAAATAATATTACAACAGCAAGGAAGGAGGAAAGACAGTCTGATATACAGACGACAGAAAAATATAAAGAATGACAAGAATTGCAATGGAAGAAAGAGAGAAAGAAAGAAAGAAAGAAAGAAAAACAAAATAAGGGAGAAAGACAGAAAGAAAGGAAGGAAAGGAGAAAGAATGAAAGATAGAAATTAAAACAGAAAGACGAAATGAGAGATAAAAGAGAAAATTAGAGAAGAAGGGAAAAGAGAATGAAGAAGAAGAGTAAAGGGTTTCAGAACGAATAAACAAAAAGAATGGAAAGTACGAAAAGGGAAGGATTGAAAATACATTGAAAAAAATAAAAGGAAGTGGAAAAGAAAGGGGAAAAAACGAGAAATAGAGAATGAAATAAAGTAAGATGGAAAAATTGAAACAGACAAAGAAAGGGGAATTGAACTGAAAACGGAAGAATGTACAAGGAAATTGAGAGAAAAACAATGACTAAAGAAAGGAAAAGGACAAGTGAAAGCGAGAATGAAAGTGAAAAGCAAAGAAAGGAGAATGAATGCAAGAATGTGAAAAATAAGTAAATGAACATTTAAAAAAGGCTACCAAAACAAATAAAAGGGTAACAAAAGAAAGGGAAAAACAAATTAAATAAGCTTCCTACAATAAATTTCATTAGTATAGAAAATTGTTAACGATTGTTTAATGTAAAAATTATTTATAGACTTGATTAATGATCACATCAAATATATGTTTGTTCAGAGGTACCAATAACGCAGCCGAACACTTTTATGGTGTAGAAATAGCGAAAACAGGACAGACTGCAGTATAACCTGTACGGTTCCGCTCCATCCCTCTTCCCTCCATTGTCATACGTACACAAAACAGTGAACAAAGTTCGTCCTCTTTCAGTTTTGGAGAAGCAGACTTTGTAAACAATGGAGATAAGCAATATCCCATGGTTGTAGTCCTCCTTAGTAGATTGTGGTGTTTGTGTTTGAAGTTCGATGCTAATGCTAACAAAACTTCACCTCTCAAAGACTCAAACCCCTATTAAAAGAACTTGTTGCGCTTGTAGCTGGTGTTGCTAGATTGAAATTACCTCTCACAGTCCACGCGATACAGCAGTTTATTTCAAGGTGTAATGTGCTCTTTTGTCATAAGTAGAAGAGAAAAAGCTTTCCATCTAAAATATTATATCAAAATCGTTTATATAAACGAAAAGCATAGTTACGGCGACACATCAAAAGCTAAAGAATATTGCAATATTATATCCTTATGTAGAGAGTGCTTTCATGACAATCTTCAGAAGCTAGAACTTGTTTTTAAGAAGGAAAATAGTCCATACATAATAAACAATTTTTTCTACTTAAAGTTGCATTTTATTCATTGTTATTAGTGCGTAAACTGAGCCTTGAAGACATTAGTGCGTAAAAAAGTAGGCCTATGTAAACACTACAGGCACTGCTATTCATTTTCTGCACCGCCAAACAAAATGCAATATTCAATGTACAAACGTCATTCAGTAAGAAATTAATGCATTACTTTGATCCTTCATGATGTAAATATTACACGTAACTGAAATAAGTAACAAATTTAACATTCATATTTACATTTTACTGTATGTCCGTATTATTCTGAAGTTACGAATCTGAAGTAACTTCACTTTTTAACAGACGAATAATGTATGACTCCATGGTCACTTATTTCTTTATCGTTATGAATTCAGCATGTAATTGAGAACCGTGTCCAGAATGCTGTGTTAAAATCAATTATTTACGAACAGAAATATCTGGAAAGAACTAGGCCCATTCACAATGAAAAAGTTAACATTCAACAAGACAACGTAAAAGTTACAGTAACGGTAAGCAGTTGAACATCATTCTCAATGGAAATTTGAGGTTACAATAATGCCATGAAATATATCCGTAAAGGGATGACTGAAATCACGGAGAAGAATCAGATGAAAGTGCAGTCGAATATTTTATGTTCGTATTGTGACTTTTATTCTGCTTTAATCATCACACACTCGACAACAATGTGACTTTATTTTTAATACTTCACCCGACAACAATGGGTATTCCACTCAACTTGGCAGCGGTACCCAAACCTCTTTCGACTCGCGAACCCTTTCCAGAACGATCTGAGTTGGTTGAACCACTGACTTTTAAATATGCATACAGTAGACATGCATAAAATTTAATTCCAAGCAAAAGGTTTAATAACCTTAAATTAACTTAACCCTTAATAGTTAAAACCTATAGTTACTCTAGTTACGGCTTAAACGTTACACAACGGGTAGACCCAGTTGCAATAATAAATAAAAGTTTTCATTGTAATTACTCACCTCTTCCTTGGAATTCAGTGAGAAAGTTGCGCCTGCTTTCCATGCCACAGAGCTTTGAATTCAGGAATCACAGAAGTTAAATAAAGTCTCAAATCACTTTCAGCACAAAGTATGTTTCTGTATTTATTTTTTAAATAGTCACATGAAGAAAACGACTTTTCGCACAAATACGTGGATGAAAAGGGCAATAAAGCCGTTATGGCTTTATTCGCTAACACTGGGAACTCCTTTAAACTCAACCATAAACCAATTAATGACAATTTCTGTAACTGAAAATCAGTGGTAATTTCAAGAAGCTGCTCTTTTTCGTCTACGCTTAATGTGGATTCCAAAATTGTTGACTCTTCGAAGGGATTGCGAATGCAATTGTTATTATTGGACATAGCAGGGAAATATTCTCTGAAGGTTCCTCCAAGTCCCTTCAAAGGTTTTTTAACCATGTTCTTGACATTTTCGTCCGAAGAAAGATGATTTTCTACCAGGAAGTCGTGAAGAGTATCGAAGTATTCGATTTGATTGCTATTGAAACACGTTTCCCAAAAATTAAGTTTTTAAATAAATGATTCGATACGGTCTTGCACAATATAAACGTTATTATTTGACCCCTGCAGAGATAAGTTTAAACTGTTAAAGTATGGAAAATGTCTGCCAAATAAGCTAAAGTCTGAAGCCAGATTTCATCTTCCATGCACATTGCTTGGTGAAAGGCATGGCTGGTTAGAAAAACGTAAAGCTTCGTCTTTAAGCTCATACAGTCTGGAAATTGTTCCACCTCGAGATAGCCACCTAACTTCAGTGTGAGACAATAAACACTTATAAATGCTTCCCATTTCCTCACAAAGCACTGCAAAGATGCGGGAATATGTAGGGCGAGCCTTAATAAAATTAATTATTTTCACTGCATCGTCCAGCACACATTTCAATCCATCGGGCATGCGTTTAGAAACAAGAGTCTGTCTATGACTGCAACAATGTGTCCAAGAAGCTTTCGCCGCTACCGATTTCACTTAGGCAACAAACCCAGCATAAAACCCTGTCATAGATTTCGCACCATCTGAACAAATGCCTACACAGCGAGTTCAGTCTGTTGAATTTTCGCGAAAGTATTCGTCGGTTAACTTAAATATATTTCCTCCCGTAGTTCTCTCTTTTAAGAGTTGCAGAATAATAGCTCCTCTTCTACAGACTCCCCATCAATATAACGGACGAAAAGTAACAAAATGGCTAAATTAACAACATCAGTCGATTCGTCAAGTTGAATCGCAAAAGGACAGGCACGAATTCTTTCCAAAATTTCATTTTCGACACAATTTTCCATGTCTTTAGTCCGGCGGTTGATCGTATTGTCGGACAATGGTACCATATGGACTTTTTGTGAAAGATTCTCCAAACATACACTGTATACTACATCATTTGTACATGGCCGCACTAAATCTTCAGCTATTGAATGAGGTTTTGCAGTTTTAGCAATTCTGTAGCTAACGCTTCAAGAGCATTCTCATTGTCACTGTTTGCAGCGGTTACAAAAGTAGTTAAATAATTTTTCCATTCGTTAGCTTTTCGTTTAAAAAAATCAGCAGTTTTGTTTACGTGGGTGGAGTGTTTAGTTTCTAAATAGCGATTAAATAGAGAAGGTTTCAGACTATATTAGCAAGAATATCACCACAAAGAACTCACTCTGGTCTTGGACAGTCCTTGTCCCCGATATATGAAAATCCAAACCTAATGTAATTATCATCGTACTTTCTTTTCTTTACACACGGTTCACTTTTGTCGGATTGACACACATCACTAGAAGCTGAATGACCTGTTGACACAACACTAACTTGCGATTTTGTGAAACCCTGTTTCCCTTTCAAACTTCCACTTTTCAACCAGTTATCCATTTTAATGATAACGGAAACGATTCTGATACACAACTGAGAACTACTGCATTTGCCACAAGGAAAGAAGAAGTGGGCTACAAAATTAAAAGTTGAAATTCCACATTAACATCTAAAATCAAAGGTCTGACCGCCATGTAACCGTTTCTTATTCGGGTCGCGGTACTGTTGTTAGTATTGTTAGGACAGAAAGAAGCTGGCAGACTAAATTTCCATTGTGACGAAATCAAATGCATTCCTAACGTTGTTACATAACTGTAAATCAGGCATTCGCGGCAAATATTAATTTATTGTGGAAATAATGTGATAATTTCCGATGTTACACATATGTCACAAGGGGCATTATAGGGTTCATTTAATTTTAAATTAATAATAATTATAATAATAATAATGATGATTAATAATAATAATAATAATAATTATTATTATTATTATTACTATTATTATTATGACAGTGCCCCAGAAATGAATGAAACAATAATAGGCCTAACCTCGAAACCCGCCATTACGGAAAAGTTTTGGCGAACCCCTTGAAATATTTTCCGAACCCCCTGGGTCGTCATTGCACTCCACACGACGACAATGACAATGAACGACGTGTGTTATTGAGAACAACAATGTGCTCCTAAATTCAATATATTAATGTTCACAACGCATGTGCAGAACAAAACTGTCATTTTTCAGTTCAAAGTTCGCTTGCCTTTGCTAGTTCTTCTAGCTCACCGCTCAAGTTCACTGCACGTCGAACTCGGGTCTCCGAACTGCATCACATTGGTCTAGGGCCTGTTTCACAATATTTACAATCTTTGTAAATTGTAAACTTTGCTTGTAAATTGTAAACTTCAGTTTCACAATCTTTGTTTTTAATGTTGAACTTTACAAAGGAAATCAAATCTTTGCAAATTAAATTTTGCGCACTTTACAAGTACAGTATTCTGTTTCTCAATAAAGGATTCTTTAATTTCATCAAGGAGAATTGCACCAGTATTCGACATCTACTATTATTCGAGAGAGTTTTAAATAACCGATGAAATATGAAAGAGGGCTTGATGTAGTTTAAAGTTCTGATCACTAAGTACAAAGATGGCCGCTCCTGTAGTCACCTTTGAGATCGAGAGGCGTAAGACTGTTTGGTTGCTGGTAACCTACATTCACGCAAAATGTATGACATTTTATTATTGCATTAATACAAATTTAAATGTTACATTAACACAACATACATTTTACACATAGTTATTTGGCAACGTTATATACTTCTGCATGCAGCTAAATATTGATATGGAGCGTTCAAGTCGTTCAGACAAAAGACCGTCATGTTACTTCACTTAACATCCTCGACGAACATTTGCTGCGTTTATAAGTTAGTGCTCAGAGTACAATTAAGATACAACCCAATAACAGGTGTGTAGTATCATCCTATGTTGCTTCAGTAGACTAGTGTGTTTTGTTTATGTTAAGATTTAATTTGTAGTACGTCCTGGTTCGGCTCAGTGCTTTGTTGAGTTACAAAGTGTAAATATAGATTCCAACTGAAAGCGACTAAACAATTAAATACACAACGAATTAAAATTTTGCGTTTGGCTCTTTTAGGTAATATGAGCTCATGGAAATATAAGATATTAATAATATTCCCATGTCTGCATATAGAAGAAAAGGAAAGAGTTACCTGTTAAGTGTAGGCTAACTGCTTGCTGCAATATATTATGACAGTATTCAGTTACAAACATCACGAAAAAGCATATTTTTGTTAACTTGCTTTTTAATGTTTGAGAAGCTTGTAACAACGATGAATACTCGATAAGAGGTGCCACTTCGCATAGGTTACATAAATATTCTCTATTTCCCAAAGTTGTGCAATTGATACGTTTAAATTTGTGTTATTGTAGCATTGACAGTATTATTAAAATAATGTCTATTTGAGCATTTGTAAGTTACGGTTGGTTGGGAAGAGAAGTCGACAAAGCCCTCAATAATGTAGGTATTCAACGTTCAGAGTTCCATTACTTTTGCAAGTGATTGGAATAGCTACTGTATATTCGAGGCTACGTGTGTAAAATTTGATTGTTCAGTAAAAGATAAAAAATAGTGAAGGTTTTCCCTTGAATGTGCTTTCATTATCGCATAACTAGAATGAGGCGGTGTGGTTGGCATTACACTCTGACCCCTTTTTATCCCCAGTGAAGAGCTGGTACTTTATATGATAGGAGGCTGAGAGGACTCCAGGACCATTCTGAAAGTTCTGTAACGAAAATAGCTCGCCACCATCCTAGATTGAACCCGGAACTTTGCAGTTCGTAGCCAGCTGAGTTACGTGCAGAGCTGCCGGGGCGCCACATAGTTCAGTAAAGGCTTTCCAAACTGAACGGAAATTATGTGCACTTTGAAAGCTAACATTAATTACTAGTCTACATAGATGCTGGAGTGTCTTTACATGTAAGCTGTTTGACGATTATCGTCTGGATACCCAATCCAAACCGAGTTCCTCTATATTTACATAATAAAACTACTGCACTATCTTCGTAATTGCTTCATGCAGATGAATATGCAAAGAGACGCTGGATACAGATTCTATGACATAACGCTCACACCTTGCATAGGACAAGGATATTGAGACTGTCATGTACAGTTGTGAGCCATGAAATTCGCACTAGCAAACACAACCGACCTATTTCCATCTCGTCCAATACCTACAATTTAATTAAAACTAGTATTAGGAAATGATAGGTGGAGCGGAGAAAAATTCAACTCTGCACTCATCATATGGTAAAGCAGAATCCCTGTACGGAAATATACACTTCAGTACATCACAATAATAGTGTTAGAAATCTTTCCACGTGAATAGAAACTATCCAACGGACTAACTCAGTCGGAGGAGGCGCTTGCCTTCTGACTCGGAGTTGCTCTCGGGCGCGGGTTCGATTTCTGCTTGGGCTGATTACCTGGTTGGGTTTTTTCCGAGGTTTTTCAAACCTTAAGACGAATGTCACGTAACCTATTGCCTCGTCTTGCCAAATTTCATATCGCTATCACCAATTTCATCTACACAAAATAACCCAATAGTTAGGCTAATACATCGTAGTTAAATAACCAACTTAAAAATAGAAACTGCTTGAAAAATTAGCCGTTCATATAAGAGCGGTGCTCATTTAAATAATATCTTACATGGAAAAATTCTACTCAATGCTCGATATTTTAATTTTAATTAGATAAAAGTATACAAAAATAATTGGTTTGAACACATCCAACGGATTCTACGATGAAAAATTATCAATCTTGGGGAACAAGACTTCAAGGACGAACATTGAAACCACTACTGGATAACTGAGACAGGAATGGATCAACCATTTGGTCTAAATCCATGAAAAGTTCTATGATGATGATGATGATGATGATACTAAAAATACAATAAATTTTATAGTAGGCTGAATATAAAAATTAAATTTAATAATAGAATCTGTTTATTGCAATTCTACTGGACTTCCGGAAACCAGTTACCCCTCCTCCCTGTCTCTCTTATGTGGTCAGTATTCCTTTCAAAGATGTACATCTGCGACGAAAAGAATAATAACTCCACAGTGTCTAGAATTTACATTCTTCCATCTCTATCTGGTCATTTTCAAAGGACCATCTTGAAGCCGTTTGACGCAAGAGTGCAGAGAAAGTTAAATCCATCTATCAGGTTCAGTTATCCTACAAAACGTATTGCACACAGATGTTTCTTAATTAAAACTACATATTCGGAGAAGAATTTTGAGTCATCCATAAAGAATTGACCTTTTTTAAGTCAATGTTTCGGCTACTTGTTCAGTTTTTAACTCGTGGTTCTTGTAGCACTATACTACGTAAACTTATATTCATTGGCTGTTCAGATCTCTTACAATGGATAAATAACCTGTTATTTTAAGTGGTAATTTTTGTATCATTAAATTGCAAATTTTAAAGCTTGGGATAGGTCAATGTCAGTTAATTTGTTTCTTTCAGGAGATTTTACTGAATTATTCTAACATTTACCTGTCCATTGATTATGTTGCTCTGAATAAGAGGAGAATCCATGTAGCTATATACACGTATTGTGGGTCCCTATCACCACGGCATGGCGCGTCCTAGGTTGCGGGTAGAGGAGACGGCCTCCACATATGGATGGTAGCTGAGAATATATTGAATAAGCAGTCGTAGACAGCCGATAAAGGGGGTGTCCTCCAGCTTGGAGGTTGGGCGAGGGGCTATCAACCCATCACCGTAAAAAACAGCTTGTTACGAAACCACACAATAAGATATTTGGGGCTAAGAGGGATGAAGTTACAGGAGAATGGAGAAAGTTACACAACGCAGAACAACACGCAATACATTCTTCACCTGACATAATTAGGAACATTAAATCCGGACGTTTGACATGGGCAGAACATGTAGCACATATAGGCGAATCCAGAAATGCATAGGCCTATAAAGTGTTTGTTGGGAGGCCGGAAGGAAAAAGACCTTTGAGGAGGTCGTGACGTAGATGGGAGGATAATATTAAAATGGAGGGATATGAGGTGGGATATGATGACAGAGGTTGGATTAATCTTGCACAGAATAGGGACCAATGGCGTGCTTATGTGAGAGCGGCAATGAACCTCCGGGTTCCTTAAAAGCCATAAGTAAGTAAGTAATAAGTTGGCAGGATTTGGAATATTGTGACTTTTAAAATTTGGGATAGGTGAATATCACTTAAATTATTTCTTTCAGAAGATTTTACAGAATTGCACATCGCAGAATCAAGATCACCAGTAGTTCAAGAGACACTGAAGAAGACGAGACATAACGTCGAAACGGGCCGTCTGTCGAAGGTACATACCTTTTTTTAAAATTCTAACACTTTTTAACGTATGACTAAGTAATTTTATGTTTTTAACAAAGTGTTAACGTGAACTTTAATCAATGACAGAATTATTCTTATAATTATCTGTCCTTATGATTATGTTGCTCTGAATATGGAGAGAATCCATTTAGTTACATTATGAATGCATGTGCTAATTCTTAAGAGATAAAATTCTAGTAGATTGTATCTCTTTAATTTTTAAGAGATGAATTTCTAGTAGAATACAGCACTTGGGTGAAACAAATAAACAACTAAACGAATAAATAAATGAATAAATGGTATAAATTACAATATTATATAATAAGTCACAGTAAAAACAAAATTACAGTATTTACACTGAGTACTTAGCACCATGTTTTTTCGGCATGTTGACTGTCTTACACACTCAACAGCGGACCTGAATTGTATGTCTGAGGTTCAATACCACTGACGAAAATATATCGTTGCAGGTTGCTTGGCGCCTTAGGTAACCAAACGCAGGACTCTATTAGTAAGACACAACGATTATTAGCTTCGCAACGCAAGCAATCTCTCACTTCTTCTTAAATACTCTCTGGACGTCAGAATATTGTGACGTAATTCATTGTCATTGCTAATCAAGTGATGTCCATTTTTGACACCGAGCTTAAAAGTTTCGCGTTGAAAGCACTATTTGGAGACATTACAATTCGCAATTACATAAATGGTTTTAAAAGCTACCACTGCTTGTAACAGCAGATCTTTTTGGATAATCGGAAATTAAATATCGATCAACTATTTCTCATTTAGAATCAACAATATTTCTGTTCTGTCCTTAAAACTGATGTCAAAACTATATAATTATCACACTTTTACTGAAATATAAGGCATTCTCAATCTTTGTCAACGCATTTCACTTCCTTTTTCCCAGTATCTACAAACTGTTTTCATATACAGAGAGTTTCTATGCAGACCGGTCCCACCTACCTAACAAAATCTGTTGTCGGGCTGCGAGCTGTCCGTACATGATTCCCTATGCAGACCAGTCCCACTCCATCCCGTACCACTTACATTAGCTTCATCGGGACGGGAATTCCACACTACCGTCATAAGCCGACCGTACATTGCTATATGAAACAGGTCTGCATCAGAGGTAAGAAGTTCGTACCGAAACTGTTAAGTTATGTGAGATTGGACTACATATCTACTGAATGAACTATAGTGACGTAGCTCTTAACCACAACAAACCAGCAAAACAAGCATGTACAGTCGGATGGTAACCAAATTTATCTTTGTGTCAATGTTCCATGGCATTGGAATGAGAAACAAAATGAACAATTATTAACATTATGTAAACAAACAAGAATAGGAAAGTACGGGATCCGGAAATTTCGTCACCGATTTTTCGTCACCCGGTGATTTCGTCACGTATTCAATTTTGCCACTGCAACATTTTGTCACCGATTCACTTTTGTCACTACCATATTTTGTCACCAAATCACTTTTGTCACCACCATATTTTGTCACCAATTTAAATCGTTAGAAATCCATTACAACATATATATATTTCTACCGACTATTAGCCAACAGTAATGGGCGTAGTGACGAATACATTTCCTGATGTTACAGTGGCTGGCTGTCTCTTCCATTTAGGCCAAACATTATGGAGACGAATTCAAACAGAGGGACTATCAGGACAATATCTTGAAGAAGAAAACACCGAAATAAGAATCCAGTTTCATTCCTTGGTTGCAATGACCTTTGTACCAGAGAATGATGTAGTCTACGCCTTCGATATTCTGTAAGAAAATGGTATGGATGAGCTAACCCCAATCTTCGATTACTTTGAGGATATTACGTCATGAGCCATAGACGTGGCAAAGGTAGGCAGCAGACTATGTTCCCTCGAAATACATGGGATTGTTACATTCGTACTAGGGAAAATCTGCCCAGAATAAAAAATACTTGCAAAGCGTGGCATAGACGTCTCAATACTTTAATGGGCAAAGCACATCCCTCCTTTTACCTTGTCCTTCAATTGCTACAGGAGGAGACTGAAAGGATACATCAGAACATTGAGAAATTAGGAGCAGGTCAATCTCCACGTCCTTAGATAACAGAATTGCAAGAATTGTCGATAGGCATGAAGCCTATATAACAGAAGATAATATCCCTGGTTACCTACGTGGTCACAATTTCAGTGGACATTTTGGTTGAAAGTCCACAAAAACAGGATGAATTTATGCAACTTCAGAATCCATATTAATACAGACCATGAAAATGATCATGCTGTGATGGGTTTGGACTCAAAATAAGAACAGCCTAAATATAATTTTCTGTGTTACTTTGGTGGCGAAATTCCCTCAGTAAAAAATGATGACAAAACGTATATGATGACGAAATACCTTAATAACGCGGAGCTCACCTTGCGGAGATCTTGTACATGTCCAAGACAATGACTAAGATGTGGCGCACCCGTTCAGTTCAAATACGCAAAACCTTGCTTATTCCCGCATTTTCAGTCGACGGTCATCCAAGACCATATCGTGGATCTTTTCTACAATTCCTTCACTTGTTGCTGTTACTGGACGTCCTCTGGGGTGGGGGGGGGCTCGTCTTCCACAGTCTCCCGATAGCATCCATGTCTGCTTTAACCCTTCGTTACTCGCGTTAAATTTCGTAACGCCAGTACTCACCTGGATTACAATGGTAATCCACATTTGTTTTTGTTTGCAGACATGGTTTAAACATTGCAATTAGATTTAAATGTTAAGAAATATATTGTGTTCAGTTATTACAGTAATGAGAATGGATATGTTACGCATAACGGAACGTATTAAATATAAATATTAATAATGAAACGTATTATAGTACACAAATTGCATTCAAGTGACATGTTTACATAATGTTTCCACACTGGACGTGTCTATGAGTCATAATTTATTGTTGCACCATAGTTATGAGTTAGTTCACTATCATCTTAATTATGTAGGTTATCTAGAATTGTTGCTCATTCGCTGTTTGAAGGTCACCTGATCTCTTGATGTAAACTCTCCCACAGGAAACGCAAGTTCACTACTGCTGACCTTTGTTGCGTCATATTTGATAACTAAATACCTCACTCAGGGGTGTAGCAATGAAAAAATTCAGGGATGTAACAATCATTCACACTTCACATATAATATTTTACAGATGTTTTTGCAGTTCAGATTTAACGCACATGATAGCCTAATCTACATCTGATTCAATTATCTAAGTAGGCCTACGCATTTCTTCCATACAGTTCAAACAAATTACATGTTTAGTAAGTCAAAGGAAATAGAGGCCAGCGTCGCGAATTTCTGCTTACATCATAGGCTGAGCATAACTGTTCCAGGACATTCACAGCACATTTAGTTCTATTATAAAATGATATTATTTCATGTTTCTAGCTGCCTCCCGTTTCCTCATCCATTGCCTTATCATAATGCATGGTTGATAATGCTAACAGTGTTTTTTTTTCTTTGGTACATACGAAATAATTGTGCAGCGTTCATTGAATCCAAACAATGTACTGTTAACTTGCCTGTCTTAGTAGTTGTGAAATGAGGAGGGATTTCTCTTTTGTTTTCTTTCTATGTTCCTACAAGTGTAATTTTGTCATTTTCTAGAAGATCTAAACACAGAGGTATGCTCATGAAACAGTTATCGGTGGTCACATTTCTTCCTGTTCCTTTGATGGGATGAACCAGCCTCTTCACCACTGCATGTGCACTGTTACTTCGGTGAAATGGACAGTCTGGTTGAATACCAGCATAAATTTCCAAGTTATGAGTGTAATATGTTTTCACATCCACCTTAGCAAAAATTTTGATCCAACATTTTGTTGGTTTAGTTGGTATATACTCTTCATGGGACATCGTCCTCTGAATGCAACCAACTGCTCGTCTATAGTTACATATTCGCTTGGACTACAGCACTTTTGTGAGTTCTGAACAAATAACTCTAATACTTCACGTATAGCAGCCAATTCATAAATTTCTTTCCTTTCCTTTTGTCATAAATGTTATCAAAGAGTAGACATCGTAACAAAAATTAGAATCTATTGTAGGTCATTGTCAGGTAAATTGACTCTATTCCTGTGCCATTTTTATCCCATAGTTCTCTTACGTTCAGTCTTCCCGATTTCAAGGCGCCAGCAAAATACAAAATACCCAAGAGTTCCTCAATTTCTACGTCATTTGTTAATTTGCAATCTCTGTCACGTCCGTAATTACGCTTCACTTTTTCAATACAAATATTAGTACCCTTACAATTACATTGATTATTGTCTGATCAATAAAGCAGTCAAAACTCTCTGTGTGGGTCCGCGCAATTCTTGCAGCCCTTTTAGGGCTCGATAAATGAATCACTATATTTTGTGCTCGTCTTCTCCCTCGTTGAGCTACTGGTTCTTCCTGCCAAATTGTAGTCTTTTTTCTATCCGTATAGCAGTTTCCATCATTTATAGACATTAGTCTTTCATCACCACCACCACCATCATCATCATCATCATCATCATCATCATCATCATCATCATCATCATCATCATTGTCTTCTTCTGAATTAGAATCGTGAACTTCATTCTAAAGATCTCCCCTGTTGCTTTCATCATCACTTTCATTTTCAATGCCATCATCCATATCTTCATCCAGCCATTTGCAAATGTTGTTTGTAGTTTCCGTACCCATTGGAGCAAACTGCGAAGAGGATGGAACGATGTCACACATTTTTTCATAAACTTACTGCATTGCATCACTTATAACCATATTAAAAACTATTTCACTTACCTGAACAAAAAACTGACGTCAGTACTCGCGTGGATTACAATGGTAATCCACTCGGAAAAATTGTGCATCACTTTATAAAACTTCGTATAACTTTCCAAAGGGTTGCGACAAATACGTCTAAACACCAGTAATGCCTCACTTAGACTGTGACGAGAAATTGCATTGACGCTCAACTATGCAGTGCTGCAGGCAGTGACGTAATAGAGGATTAAATATCAGTGGATTACTATTGTAATCCACGCGAGTACTGAAGGGTTAATTTCTGTTGGACTCAATCCCCTTTTTACCAAATATTTAATAACAGCACGAAGATATTTTCCATATTAGCCAATCTGTTCGGTGCACTAACTTCAAGATTAAATTACACAAAATATAATCAATAGAAAATTATGATTTTTTGTGCTTGAAGTAATGTAAAACAGCCGCTAATAATGACGGCATTGTTGACACGTTTTCAATGTCATCTATGTGACAAGCTACGAACTTTACATAGGCCTACGCATCTCATAATATGCCGCGGCAAATGCGTCCTCTAAATCAAATAGTTCCCATCAACATTTATGTGCTTACAAACGGGAGAAAACAGATGAATTATGAAAAAACAAAGCGTAGTAACTGAATATGATGCAAAAGTAAACATTAAAAAATTTTAAATGCTCGCATTTTTGCCAAGACAAGAAAAGTTGGGATGTTACATATATGTAACACTAGACAGGAATGTGTTCGAATATCATTCGTTCAAATTCGTAGTAACCTGTATTAATGCTAAATCAGTTCTACCACGATCGTCATGATTTAATCTAATGTTAAATAATATCGAGCCTTTCCCATTTACCTTTATCTTCACTTTCTGTGATCATTCAATTCTCTGTTTAACATGTTATTTCGAGTTCATGATCTGGTCCTGCCTTACTTCTTTCGGTTGCACTAAGAGGCTTTAATATCCATATCGGGTAAAGACTACAAGAAATTTCTATTAGTTTGATTACAGTTAAGTTTACGAAATGTATATCTTGGGACGGATCACACGGTACAGGATTTTATCAATCAGTGGCTGCTCATACATATTTAATGCATAGTGCCAAAATCAGTAGTATATCCTGGATACCCTAAGGGGAAGGGTAATTCTTTTTCCTACTATAAGCAATAACAATAATAATAATAATAATAATAATAATAATAATAATAATAATAATAATTAGAGACGAGAATTCCATGCAAATGCATGTTTTTATAGGAACATAGGACATAGCTCAAACTTAGTACTTATCCATTTCATTACTTTCCGGTTCCAAATATGTGTATTTTTCCCGTGCATATTTGCATGTTTTCGACTTTTTAGGGATAAAAACATGCATAATGCATATTTAGGTAATTTTTAGCTTAATAATGCATATAATATACATTAAATTCAGTTTAAATGCATGTTTTAATGGTTTTGTGTGGACACCTTAGTTTCTCGATTTTATGTCCCATATTTTAGCTTCAGAAATCAGGATTGAAGGAAAAAAAAAAGAAAAAAAACTAAATAACAGAAAAATTAAATAAAATGTTAAGATTTTCTCAATAAGGTGTTAGAGGACCTTTCCCTGCACACTTTACCGACGACCCCTCTATACACTGCGTATCATAAATTTATTACGTTGGATATTTTGAGAATAGTAAATAGAGAGGAAATATAGAGGATTCAAGGAAATTGCCGACAAATAATTTAGGTCGAAAGCATCCTCTTTCAGGGAGGTTGTAAATTCTCTTCCTTTTCTAGTACTAGTAGCAATTTAGATTCTTCTAAAATTGGAATCACCGTTAAACTGTGTTTGCAGTGTGTGAATGTCGTAAGTTGTTAATGTGCTTGTTTATTCTGTTTGCGCGTGTTAATGTGGTTCTAATATGTTTCCAATTTAAAGATTCCAAAAGTGTACTCTTTGCACAGTGGATTACTGTAAAGGAAAATATTTTATTAGGTCAGATGAGGATGTCGTATTTTGCGACTGTTGGAGTAAAGAGTAAAGCAATGATGTTCTATTTCCGAATATTTTATATGACAATTGTTCTTTGTAAAAAAAATTACAAAACTTGTTCAAAATAATTATTAAATTACGATGTCCGTTTTTAAATCGTATCTAGGTAACCGTAAGGTCTATTATAATTTCAGATGAAATGTACTAAAAAATTTCAAGTCGACCAGCATGTCGCATCTGTTTCACATATTGCAAGAATGCAACAAAAGAAATAATCTTCAATGAATTTCATAGATCCCTCAGTTATGCTCGTGGGAAAGTGGATGTAGCGGCGAAAAACAAATTGGACAGGGTCCTAAATGCTAACCCGGACTGCGGATTCTTTTGTTCAGTGGAGAAGGTTATTTGTGGCGAAAACTTGAATGAAGAATTTGACCTGACACTGTCACAAATATGTTCATTCAAGTTTAAACCCGTAACTTCTTGCAATATAGAGACAAGTGCAGGAACCTCACAGAAACCAATTTAAAAATGTTATTAGGTTTTTAACTGTGCAAAAAAAGTGAAGTGAAATAAGACATTTTGAAACAAAAATAAAAGTGCATATTTTAATGTATTTTTCGCTTGATCATGCATATTTCATAGTTTGATAGTGCATGAATGCATGCATATTTTGGGATTTTATAGTGCATAAAATTCTCGTCTCTAATAATAATAATAATAATAATAATAATAATAATAATAATAATAATAATAATAATAATCACTCACCAAATTTATACAACTGGAGCACTTGAGCACTTTTGTTGACCAGGTTAATATGCGCGATAGATAAAACCCATTCGCCTATTCTTCTGACTAGAAAATAAATCCATCATTTTTTTGTTGAAGTTGTCTATTTTGCAAACAAAACTCCTCAGATTTATCGTGCCCTCTTAGTGCCAAATCTAGTGCCCCACAAAATCGTATACAATTTATTATTAAATTTGACACATATCTGTTTTTATCAACTTGCTCATTGTGTTTTGCTATCGCTAGTCTGTAGTGTGAATTTAACTGATTTTCAGTGTTCGCTTTACCCAGCATAGACAAACTGAAGACGTTATTCATATTAACCTTTGACTTATGATGAGTTTTTATTTTACCCCATAAATGTACTAACTCTGTCACACCCACTTTTGACCAGCTAAGTTCACCTTCGAACAGAACACACGGGAAAAAGAAGAACGCATTTTTCACATCACATCCACACAACCAGTTGTTTTTTAAATAAATATCTGGGTTGAATTTGCGAGATCTTTAACTTTAGCACTTTGCTGCTTTTGATGAATATTTAAGTGCGGTGTTGGTCTGCCTAATTCTTTAACACGAAGTTTGTTTTCATATGTTAATGTTGAAAACTGAGATTTCAATAAAGCGCCAACCGAATTCATTTTTTAACAGTACACAACACGATAACACGACCACTATTACGATGACAACCTCACGACTTAACACGTTCACACTACACTTGGTACTGTTGGTAGAAATAATAAAGTGAAAACTTTCTCAAGCCAAGATTTCAAGAAACCGGGAGAGATTTTATTATCTTATTGTTGCAGTCTTCGCTAAGAAACTTGTTGCGACAAAGCGGAAGGACAGACAGAGCGCGAGGTAGTAAGGAATCGGCGTAGTAAATGGGGATGTATACAGTTTTATAAGCATTGCAAAAGCCAGCGGCAATTTGTGCCTGGCACATTTCAGATCATGCTTTTAGATGCTGAAAAGGACGAGCGAACATGAAGATTGCGCGCGCATCCCATTATATTTCTTATGGGATGTAGTGTCTGGCACAGATCCATCCTCCAAACACTGGTTACAACGTATTTCGCTGCAAAGATCATATTGACGGCAGAGTTTGTGTAAGCGTAACTTGTTTCTCAGGTTTTGAGCGGAAAATATGAATTCTCCTTTTCCTTCTGTATTCTGGTAGTGCCATGGCACAACGGCACTACCTCTAAAGCCGCCCCTGTTAACAATCCTTTAAGGAAACCGAAGAATCGAGATAACATTTTCACAAACTTCTCCTTTATGTATCATCAATTCTACTTGAACTCATTGACATATGTAGACTATGTGTCTACATAAGCAATGTAAGCGCAGTGTATATAATAAATATATTTAGTTTGGTAAGTGTGAAAGGACATGTGAATTTTTATGTAAATTTTTCTACTTAAGTGAATGTAATTCTTTATATATATATATATATATATATATATATATATATATATATATATATATATATATATAAATTCACGTCAGGGTATTTACAAGCAATCACAGTAGGAAATATACACATCTGTGTATACATTCGTATGTGGAGTTGTAATTTGGCATTTTATAAACTTTCAATTCTATTACAATTAAGTAGAATAATACAAGAGGGTGGAAGTGCATTATCTAACGAAATTTTCAAGCTTGTACGTAGTATTTGGGTAAAGGAAATTGTACCAGAACAATCGAAGGAGTCCATAACTGTACCTATCTTTAAAAAGGCGGACAAGACTATCTGTAATAGGCCTAACTTTCGAGAAATATCACTTTTGTTGACGTCGTACAAAATTTTGTCCAATATTCTTTTGAGAAGATTAACTCCGTATATAGATGATATTATTGGGGATCATCAGTGTGGTTACAGGTGTAACAAATCTACTATTGATAAGATTTTTTGTATTCGACAGATATTGGAGAAAAATGGGAGTATACGGGTAGAGTGCATCAGTTATTCATAGATTTCAAAAAGGTTTATGACTCGGTTAATAGAGAAGTTTTATACAATATCCTTGTTGAATTTGGAATTCCCAAGAAACTAGTTCGATTGATTAAATTGTCTCTCAGTGAAACGTACGGCAGAGTTCGTATAGGCCAGTTTCTGTCAGATGCTTTTCCAGTTCACTGCGGGCTAAAGCAAGGAGATACACTATCATCTTTACTTCTCAACTGTTCTCTAGAATATGCTATTTAGGGCCATTTTCTCCAAATCATATTCAACTTTGTATAAATTAAACCCGTTCAATTTTGCTATTTACTTTAAACGTGTTTTCATTTTCTTCATAAATGTCTAGCAATCATTTACTTTAAACGACAGCCCACACGTTTAAACTTCTGTTGGCTACACTGAAGTAACATCTCAATAATTACTCGATTGGAACTGACCAATCAGAGCCAAGTAAACTGATGGTGCGTCATTTAGTTTCAACATGCCAGATATAATGCTATAATCAAAGTGAATAAAGAAGATAGGTGTACTAGCATTACAGATACGCCTAAATAAATTATTTATACTCATGTGAAATGTTGTGTAGCATCATTCAATCCACTATTTCCTTGAATTTCTTGGGAAGCATTCTCAATTCCTCTTTTCTCTGACAGACTAGATCGAATAATAACATTAATAATCCATGTTTTGTGACATTCTGCATTATCTTGTGGAATACATAGATATATTTTAATATAACAATTAATTTTCTTTAACATTATTCCTGTCTCATGAATTTCAAGAAAACAACTTCCAGCTTTTAACGAGTTCGGTAACCCACCAAATTAGGCCTACTCAAGACCTTGGTAATTATAACATAATATTCTCTCCAGGTATTATCCTGTACCTTATAAAAAGAATGCATTTTTCATATAATTAGTTAGTTTCTGTGATTGATATCCGAGATTAATATAATAAAATTATTATGTAAGCCCAGATATATTTCACCTTGTAACGTAACTGTAATGAAAATTCAATGGGATTTTTACACACTGTGATCACACTATAATACAGTATATTAAAATATTTGTATATCGATACTAATATTTTATAGACCACAATTACAGTATTCATGTCATCAGTAATATTCTATATTATAGAGGTAGTGTTATAATAATATCTATTGCTACATTCACATAAGATATGTCAAATGTAATAAGATAATTTTGTACAGCATATCCACTATCTCCAACTAGAACGGCTGTATAAATATAATGTTAATTCGTTTTGTTAATATAATGTTGTGATAAAATAATGTCCTTTTGCTGTAGAGATTTTTCCAAGTATTTTGTTTCTGGTACCAATACCACTTTGGTCACCAACAGTAATGAGAAAACTGCCTGAAGCAAATCATAAAGTGACAAGAAACATTGATTCCGGTGAAATAGCGTAATTTTCCTAATTGCTGTCTTAATTACATGCTTTATCTGATGTAAAACCATGCTTGCTGTTTTCTTTTACGAATTCTAAATCTATTAAACACTCTTTTTCATAACATTTTTCGAAAAGATCAACTCTCGCACAAATAATTCTAGGCCTGCATAACCTACTTTTTAGTAATATTTATTATCTTCTATTTCATAAAACATTTCAATAAGTTCGTCCATTTTCTAATGGAATTACTATTTTATAATTTCATTTTATATTGAAATATAATATTGTCAATCGAAATTAACCTTTTTACTAGAAAAATCGCAGATATATTAATATAGTGTTAATGAAGTTTAACACGAATACCGGTTTAAACCTACATGACAGAAGGTTTAAGTTTGAACCACGTTTAAACTTGATACAAAGTTTACACTAACGTGGGGAAATTATTTTTAGTTTCAACTCAGGCTTACACTAGCATAAAATAAATCTAAGCTTAAACTCATTTGAAGAAAATGGCCCTAAGAAAGTCCAGAGGGTTTAGAATTGAAAAGGTTATATTAGTTTCCTCTCTATGCGGATGACGTGAATATGTTAGGAGGAAATCCACAAACGATTAGGGAAAACAAGGAAATTTTACTCGAAGCAAGTAAAGAGATAGGTTTGGAAGTAAATCTCGAAAATATAAAGTATATGATTATGTCTTGTCACCAGAATATTGTATGAAATGGAAATAAAATAATTGGAAGTTTAACCTTTGAAGAGGTGGAAAAATTCAAATATCTTGGAGCAACAGCAAAAAATATAAATGACACTCGAGAGGAAATTAAACGCAGAATAAATATTGGAAATGCGTGTTATTATTCGGTTGAGAAGCTTTTATCATGCAGTCTGCTCTTAAAAAATCTGAAAGTTAGAGTTTATAAAACAATTAGTCTATATTACCGGTTGTTCTGTATGGTTGTGAAACTTGGACTCTCACTTTAAGACAGAGGTTAAGGGTGTTCGAGAATAAAATGCTTAGGAAAATATTTAGGGCTAAGGGAACGAAGTTACAGGAGAATGGAGAAAGTTGTAGAACACAGAACTGCATGCATTTTATTCTTCAACTGACATAATTAGTAAAATTCAATACAGATGTTTGAGATGTAGCACGTATGGTTGAATTCAGAAATGCATGTAGAGTGTTAGTTGGGAGGCCGGAAGGAACAAGACTTTTGAGTGAGCCGAGACGTAGGTGGGAGGATAATATTAAAATGGATTTGAGGGTGATGGGATGTGATGGTAGGGGCTGGATTAATCTTCCTCAGGAGAGGGACCTATAGCGGGCTTATGTGAGGGCGGCAATGAACTTCCGGGTTCCTTAAAGCCTTAAGTAAGTAATAGAGAAAACTTATCTTCAAAGCACTGCGTTAGTCTATCATAGCTTTCAACAACTTAAGAAGTTATATAAAACATTTAATACATTCTGATATTAATTAAAATATCACACTTTTTTACAGCAGGAAAACAAGAGTAATATAAGAATTTACTCGTAATACGGCTTGAATGAGATTGAGTCATTCATATTAACTAGAACATAAAAAATGTTTTATTTATTTTGAATTGCGAAGCACAACGAAATAATATGCGAGATTTTTTAATAGCAAGCTTTCTTTATTTAGTTACAACGGACTTAAAGACTGGGGAGAGTGATCTTAATTACTTAATTATTCTGTCACTAGATTCTTTCTTCAACAGGCAGGGTAAATTATCCAGTACTTAAAATTCAAGGTTTTCCATAACTGAATTAGATTCTGATCCTAAAAAATAGTTTTTAGATCCGTTCAGACTCTCAAATCACGTTCACCAAAATACGAAACTTTAACGAAATTTGATTTTCAGAACAAAATTAACAACGTAGGAATAGAATGTCTTCGAAATTAAGAACCCACACTTAATAATAACGAAATATGCATTCATTAATAGCCTTATTAATTAAACTTCTCCCTGAAACTCAGTTAGTTAGTATTATTCAAAGTACAATCGTAGCTTAATTTCCAGTCTTTTTAAAGACGTATTAACATCAAATTCTGGAACGTTTTGGGACTAGGTTTTCTTCAAGCTTTCCTATGCAATAATTACTCCATTTTCATCATGACGCGACCTCAACGTCTCGGAATATTACCTTTAGTTGAAAAGAACCCACATAATGTATCATTAATTTATTAATCTATTCACCATTCATTATCCCTCCATATAGCATATTCTAAATACAGGGTAATTTAGATATCAGGCACAAATATTCCGAGGCCCGCTAACTGGCAGTCGAACCACCTGGTCCAGCTGTTTCTTGTGCGAGCTACATATCGTCGTTGTTTTTATGAAACCTCCAATGTGACAGTACAGAAAATAATTTTTCAGGAGGAAGAAAAATTTATTAAAAATCAATGGGCATAATAAGGAAATGAAATAATTCGGTTGAAAACATTGGTGAATATGATGAACTTAAATGACATCATCTGAGGATCAATGTAGGCCTATTGATATTAGATTAATTTTTTCTTTCTTCTGAAAATTAATTTCTGTACTGTCACATAGGAGGTTTCATAAAAACAACGCATATATAGACCTACTCATTTCTTACATAAGGTACACGAAGTGTTGTCTCTCGACTAGTGAGCACTGCTAACAAACGAATAGAAAGTGTGTGTATGTATGGTTTGAACAAAATTCTCCAAAGGCCTGCACGATGCGTGAATTTGAGTCTGTTTTATTTGAAGTTTTTCAAGATAGAGTGATAATTACAAGCAATTAAGGGCCGGTCCGCTCTGTTAAAGTGAACAAAATTGCCACGAGTCTATGTGAACAGTGCTAACACATTTTGCTATTGTGACGAGAAGTGACATTTTCTTCACTAAACTTCCATTAATCAGGAAAGCCTACCACTGTTATTTTGGTTGTAAAATTGGGAATCAGGATAAAACTCAGATTCCGCATGTATTTTGCAACACTGGTGTCAGCAATCTTAGAAATTAAATTAATGGGAAAGGACGTCCTTCGCAGTACACATGATCTGGAAGAAGCCAACCAAGAGTATGGATGAATGACGGCTACTTTTGCATGATTCACCTATCAAGCAGGGAATTTGTGTAAGTTTTAAACACGTTTGTTCACAGTTCTTGGGTAACAACTGAGCAACAAATTACAAGGAGACTGTGCATGAACTGTTGTCTTGCTATGAAAAACGTGGTTGCAGTATGTCGTTTATTTACTTCCTCCATTCTCATCTCGACATCTTCCCCAAGGATTGTGGTGCAATAAATGATGAACGTGATTAATGATCCCCTTAGGACATGTCCATCACGGAGAAGAGGTATGCAGGAAAAATTGAGCCCTGCTATTTTAGAATATTAGTGCTTGAATGTCACAAGAGATTCTTCAGAGTCACTGTATAAACACCAAGCCAAACAAAAATGCTCAACATGAATTTAATTTATCTCAAAACATGGCCTGCAAAAATGTTTATATAAATAAGGACATTAAAATTTTCGATCTTTAATATGTTAATATTTCCGATCGATTGATATTTATATTTCTTGCTTTATAGGCTATAAATTGTTTTTAGAATAAATAAAGACAATAGTGTCTTCTTTCATGTATATTATGTTGTATTATTTCGATGTTACTCCTAATATTTTATGTTTGTATTTGTAAATGGCACTGGAATTTATCAATGCCTATGATATTATACTATTCAAATAATTTATTGGTTTTGCTAGTTTCTTGACTATGAGTACATGTATTTAGTGAGTACTTTGATAGAAAGTTGAGGATGACTTACTTAAGAAACTGGAGCTAAGTATTTTTGTGGATGGTGACATTTTATCATCTTATGCTCAAATGAATCTGAAAACCCCAATTTGATGCAGTTTACACACTTTCAATGAAAATTTGTTGTTCAGTGTCATCAACGGTTGGAGAAAACCAATCGAAACCATGAAGAACGAGAACAGTGCAGGAGATAATAAATTAATAGATCGTTATCCGTATGTTGTATTTAATTGTCCATTTCTCTTTACATAAAACATTTTATTTTTTACTTGGTTATTTAACAACTAGTAGGTTATTTAGCGTCGATGGGATTGGTGATGGCGAGATGGTATTTGGCGAAGTGTAGCCGAGGATTTTCTATATATAACCTGACATTCACCTTGCGTTTACGGAAAACCTCGGGAAAACTTAACTAGGTAATCAGCCAAAGGGGGATCAAACCCGCGTCCGAGCGTAACCCCGGATCGGCAGGCAAGCGCCTTAGCCGACTGAGCTACGCAGGCGATTCATAATATTATATTAAAACTGCCGTCAACCTTGGTGCACTTTTCAGCTCGCGTAGCCACATATCGTATTGCAAATTAGAACTCGTTAGGAAATTCCTTACTGTGATCACGGCAATAGTTATGTTGGGCATAGTAATAGACATGAAACTCATTTGGGAACACCATATTGTACACATGGTATTTATTGAGAATCTTGAAAGCTTTTGTCCCTTCAAATTATATGAAGACAGCATACTTTGTATATTTTAATAGCATTATATGTTGTAACCAGAGCTAGGAAATTGGTACCAAAACTGTTAAGTTGTGTGAGCTTGGACTATATCTCTACCAAATGAAAAGTATTAACGCAGCTCTTAATGTCAGTAAACCAGAACGAAAAACACGTACAACAGAGTGGTAACCAAACATGTGCTCCAATCGTCCATGGCCTTAGAAAAAGAAAATAATGACCGAATAATATAAAAAAACAATAATTTGTAATTATAAACTTTGTAACTCCCAATCTAAAATAATTTACCCATACATATAAAAACATACAAAGTATACAATTACGATTGTAACCTCATAAATAACAATGAACATTTTCATTTTATCACAAGCAATACTCCTTTTACGTTAAAAAGAATAAAAACAATATTTGTACTCTGAAAATATTCGTTCTACGTCACATAGCGTTATTGGAGCAAATCTGAAATATGATATAATATTTCTTAATTTACTATTATCAGGTGAACAACTACTTTGTGAATCTAATAATGTATCTCGTATGTGGCACATAATATTAAACCCATAATATTGTTTTCAAGAAAATGTTTAATTTCTAATGTAATGACTTTCGTATCGTAACCCCGATGTTGAACTTGGACTGTAATGCAACCGAATGCATAGCAGTATGAGACGTCAACTTTTAATGAAGCATAATTCGGAAAAAAACGTGTAATAGGTCCTGTTTTCATAATTATTTGATAATATATGAGTTTACTTGTTGGAATCACGCATACTATTAACATCACGTAAATAAAAAACAATAACAGAATTGCTCACTTTGTTCAGAACCTAAAATATTAATATAAATTAACAATATTCTTCAAACTATTCACGACTGTACACAGCTCCACACAATTATACTATGCGTTGTTTGTGAACTGCTTATCGTCCGTAGCAAGCGGGAGCAGAGCGAGGCGCGGGTGAGATCTATACTCCTCGCTGTAATCAACTGAAATCTACTGTTTTGGTACGAACTTCCTACCTAGGGTTATAAAATAAGGAATTTTGCTTTCTAGGAACAGTACTCATGCAAACAAAGTATTTAAATTGAAAAAGAAAGCTATAAGAACGATCACAAATTCCCAAGACTAGGAACTCTGCCGTCCTATCTTTAAGGGAGAAAAAATTAGTCAATTACTTTAATTATTGTTACTTGTTCAACAAAACTATCATAAGTATGTTATGAGGACTACATTTCACAATTTTAATATTAGACATAAAGATTTATTTGATATACTTTATTTTAGATGCACTGAGGCTGAAGATAATTTCGAAATCATGGCTCTAAGAGTGTCCAATACAATTATCCGCCATTTTTATTGTATGAGCCACGGTGAATTTCAAAGAACTACGACACGTCTCGTTGACTCATAGGTTAGTCCTTTTATAGTATGAATGAATATTTTAATACTGATTATTAAAATTTGTAAATTTTAATATTTAGTATTTCTCTGTCATTTTTATTTCTGATTATGTCTAATACACTCTATGTTCATTGATCATAATTAGAATAAACCAATAAATTTAAAACGCGGGCAAGCAAATGCTCCCTTGTTTCCACTTAACGCTTGTAAATTTAACCAATTCTAGGAACTATAATTAATAGTGTAAGAGAGGATGGCTTCGGTGATCAAGAAATGACATCACTGTGACCGATCCAACGCCCAGCGTAGGTTTCATTGTGATAATGGCTCATTGGTCAGCTAGAATGTCCAGAGATCCCATCTTGTTGAAAGTAAATACGGGCCCGTGTTGCCAAGGAAACATCCTCCAAGTATTCCGGTAACAGAGGTGTACATGCAATTGGCCAACATGGTAAAGGCAACAGTACAAGCTAATGTCGTTGTGATTGCATCTGCATCAATGAGACCAATTAAAGAGTGTGATCCCAAAACGCGTTCAGTCCATTTTTATGAAAGGACTTGGCTAAAGACTAGTTTTTTATCCACCGTTCTAAGAAATGAGCGAATTTCCATGAGACATGCACAATAACAAACTTTTAGACAAGGACTGGCATTACGTGAAACACCTTGATGTTTATACAGGAACCAAATGCCTGTGAAAAGTTAAGTTTTTACTGCGAACCCAATCTGTCTATTCTTCAAACTGTGGATTACGTAACAATTTGTTGTTGTGAAACTTATTGAATAATTACATATTCAGTAGCAAAAAAAAAAATTAATTACTCCACAATGGGTTAACTTAGATCAATGACAATTAATATTGAAGAGAAAAATTCACCCAGGCGCCAGGGATCAAACCCGGGTCCTTGGTTCTACGTACCAAGCGCTCTGACCACTGAGCTACGCCGAATTCAATCCACAGTACCGGACCGAACCTCTCTCCTTCAATGTTTCCATTTTTGGGCTGACTCCAAGTTAGGCATATATGTTGACGTATATGTCCAATGTCAGCTGCCATTACACTAGGAGCGCACTCAGCTGAGTGACTTGTTTGGCCGGGATTCCGCAGTTACGTGCACAATCAATAAATCAATCAATCTGTACAAATATATGCACTGTAGCTATGAGAATATTATAGATTTATTATTTTGTCCTACAGAATAATATCTGTGATATTGACAATTAATATTTGAGGAGAAATATTTAGATCAATGAATTTTGGAATGGAGTTAGATTATCTCCAGTTATTCTTGCACATTCCAATAATCTGCGACTTCACGTCCACACGCACTGAATTTTGACCTATTTTCATTTTTTTTTTCAAGGAAGAAATCCAACCTTTTAACACTTGTAGCAAACTCCACAGCTTATTACTAAAAATGGTGGGAATAAGCTGATTGAACAATGTTACCAACTCACAATGTTATGATGTAAATGCCAGTAGCAGATCCGGGTCCATTTACAGCAAATTTCAAGCTCAAGAAAATTTTAGAAAATGACAACTTTTCCTAAAGGAAAAAGAAAACAATCTGAAATACAATGCCTGCATGAACTGTCACATTTTTTTTAAACAAGAAGCAATGATTGCACAAGAAGTCTTTCAGATATGTCCAAATTTATCCCACAATTCACAGGTCTAAGTGAACTCATTCTGGAATAATTATTTTTTTCATACAAAATATTAATTTTCCAATAAGTTTCGTAACAGACAAGTTGTTATATAATTCACTGTTTGGAAGATAGACTGATTAGGTTTGCAGTAAAAACTCCACTTTTCACAGGCATCTGTATAAACATGAGGGAGTTTCACA
Organism: Periplaneta americana; assembly: GCF_040183065.1. Lineage (NCBI taxonomy): Eukaryota > Metazoa > Arthropoda > Insecta > Blattodea > Blattidae > Periplaneta > Periplaneta americana. Next base: position 108,757,442 of record NC_091124.1, read on the forward strand.
TAAGGACAGGAGTTAAACATCACTTATGGAGGGGTCTCCTTAAACTTTTGGAAAGAGCTGTATATAAATAATAAAAATGGACTAAGCTACTTTTGGGATCACACTCTTCAGTTATGCGGAGGAACGAAAGGAGACTCATGCCTGTTATTTTAAAATAGATGTTTCTTGGAAACCATTGGGAAAAAACATACTTTGCAGTAGCCCATAATATTGCCCCTCAACGTATGGCCCTTTCCTCGTGAATCATCCTGGGTGTCAAAGCCCAGGAAGACAATTTCAACAAGTAAAGTAGCTGTAAATCATTATGAAAAATAATAAATTATAAAATTGTAGTAGTAAATGCATAGTGGCCATTGTAGTAATAAAATATGAATATTGTTTTTGTGCAACTCTGTATATTACTTTGTTATACTTTTTAAACAAATTTAAAGTCACGATAATTCTCATTTCATTATATTTTCTCGTTAGCCATCTCTATCTTTTCAAGTTGATCGACTGAAATACGGATTTTCCCATTATTTATTTACAATTTATGCTAATTGCTTCGTAAAGTGTATTTTATTTTACTTTATATTATTTTATTTTTTTCTTTCTGTTTCCATCTGTTACTTTCTGTTTCGTCATATTATGTTCCATAACAAAGTTTATCTTGGAGTCGTAATTCGTTTACATTGTCCTGTAACACGTACATATGACAGTATTGGAGCAGTCATTGCGTTACTGACTGTATTTGAGGGGGACTGTAGCTTTAAAGTTAGACAGCTCTGTTACAAACTAACTCATACAGCCACAAATTTTCATAAGAAAATATTTCCCAAATACATAATCCTCATGCCCAAATAATTCTTCTTTCCAGGGATACACAGTGGCGCTATACTTCAATGAAACACGTGGTGTTAAAAAGGAATTAACAGTACGACTTTATCCTGTTCTTAGGAAAATTATTCCTTAGCAATAATAGTTATTAAAACTAGTTGCACTACTTTTTGTATCGGCACAATCGAACTTTATTGTGATGCAAGCCGGAAGGTTGCATTTTTGACACCCGATGGGATCAATCATTTTTTTCTCATTGATAATAATCCATCCGGGCACACTATGACCCTGGAGTTCATTCAGTCTCTAATAGAATTGAATATCAGGGATCTTTTCTTGGAGGTAGAGGTAGTAGGCAAGTAGCTTTGACATTGCTACTACTACTTATGTCACTTGTAAAGATGGAAGCCTTAACTTCTAGCTATCTTGTGGGCTTCCATTGTCTGTAATGGGATATCTTTACTTTTACTGGCATACTGACATACTTGTAGTATTTTCAAATATTTTCATGAGTACTAATTTAGCAACGTAATACCAATACTGAAGGGAAAAGGATATTGATAACTAATCTACAAGTAACAAGCATAATAAATATGTTTAAACGATACCTTTCTGAAAGTAACCGAAATAAAATATTATACTGCATATTATTTCTTTCATCTCCTCTCTGTTAAATAGAAAATAACAATGAAAGCTAACGGTGAATGAAGAATGAAAAGACCATGAAGCCTGTTAGATAAAAAGAAAAGGCTTCACTTGTTGATAAGGTAAGCACACAAATAAATAGTAGGAATAATAATAGTTCAGTTTTTAATAAGTTTAATTTAATAGTTATAAAAGAAAAAGGAACAATATAGGGATCCAAGACACTTAAAATAAATATTGACTAAATGAAGGGAGGGAAATGATCAAGATGGTACTCTACTATACTTTTAAAGTGAGACCGAAAAATAAAGTGACCCAAGTGTACACAATATACATAACTATGTTTGATGGTGATAATAATAATAATAATAATAATAATAATAACAATTATTATTATTATTTTATTATTATTCATTCAATTGATTAATTTCATTAGTTTTGTGCAGTACCTACATTGTCTTTTGTTATCTTGTAATATTTAATATATTGCAGTAGAATATATCCCTGCATTATGTTTTATTTATTTCTCTGTAGATTTTTTCCTTTGCATGAAAAGTTTTTGAATGTAAAATATTTGCCGCCTTGTCAACATTGAAATGCTTGCCATACTTGAACTCTCTTTTTCTCTTCATCTAGTACAAACCTTGCATTGATACAAAGAAACACTGGTTAGCCAGACTTCCTGATACGTAAAATATTATTGGAAAAGTAGCACAGGGATGGAATCGTAATTCGGCTGAAGCAATGTATATGGAATCGAGAAATTCCTAGCCGGCTGAGCACTGCTGCATTCCCTTTATTGTAAACGCTTTCTCAGATAGTGGCTCCGAGACGAAACGGAAAAATATATACAAGTGGGATCTAGAGGGACCAGATAACTCAAGGGAACATGTCAGCGCTGCTTCATCCCCCACTATGACGTAAGAACGATCTCTGGAAAAGCTGGGAATAAACAGTAACTATGGTAACAAGAGAATAGCCACGCACATTAAAATAAATGTTCTCTGACGTACAGAATATAAAGAACATGCATAACTATTCGTCAGGAATTTCATGGTGTGGCTAGTTTCCGCTATATTTTCAGGAAATCCCATATATTTTGTCATATTTTAGTTGTCAACCTGTAGTCAAATTAAAATTTCTTCTCTCTTAATGTTTAATTTATTGTGTCTCTGTTTACAAATATGGTAAACCTGGGTTTGATTCCTTCAGTGGTCCAGTGGTATGTCACTTTTCCACAGCGAGTCGGCGTATATCTCCGTCTTGTTTCATATCATATGTTAGACCTACGTTATGCTGACCACTTGACCATAAAGTCCCACCGATTGTGAGTGGAAAATTGTGGCACAAAAACGTCACGAGTGAGGATCAAACGAAAATGTAAAAGTCGAAGCCTATGTTATTATCAGACATCGGGTTCTAGGGCAAATGCCTATTTTGTTTCTTTAGGAGAAAAGTAAAAATAATAATTAATATTTGTGTTTCATGGAAATTGAAAGGTATTCAAAGAGTTTTATAGTGCCCTAAAATGCCCTAAAACGGTTATTAGAGCCTAATTTGTTAATATTCGCCTAAAAATGCCTAACTCACTGTAAAGTTTCGCATTTTACTCTTACTTTTTATAATTTATACATGCATTCACTGCGAAATTTAAGGCATTTAAAAAGTGGAAAGTTTGCTTCACACCGGCCATGAAACCACTGATAAAGGAAACAAAATGTTTTGAATCTCACGACACTCGCAATAGATTTCACCGAATTTAACATGTTTGGAGGCATAAATGCCGACAAAGAACCAACCTTAGTTTTGAAGCAGGCAACAATCACAACATGTGCTGCTACCGATTCAGAGATATACTATAAAAATGACTGTTTTCGGTCTGAAACCGATTAGCTGTACTGCCCTTCAGAGTGTCATAAAATCACAATTTTTGGAGAAAGAGTGTTTTTGAAATATTTATGAAAAGTCGTAAAACTGCGAATTAGTAGTGTAAACCGTTACAAAATATTTAAAAGAATGGCCCTCCTAGTGTTAACACTACCAGGAAATGCAACAATAAGTGGAACTTTGTATTTTTGTCCAATTGAATCTCAATAACAACGGTTCATTTGAATGCTCGTTAACAGTTGCTCTTTCCCTCACCTTATTTGTGTTGAGAAGTTTTGAGCAGTAGGACGTTTTCCTGTGAAGCTTAACGCGATAATGCCGAAAAAAATAAGTGCAAAATCTACATTGATCCGGCAATGGCTAACAGAATATTCAGAATTCACTTATGATGGAAAAATAATATTCTGAAAGATTTGTAGCAAACAGGTATGTAACAATAGTTGAAATATATAAATTCTATTAATTTTAATGAGTAGGCCTATAATATTTATACATTGACTGAGCTATTCTGAGGTATAATTCTTTTTAAGACCACTACACTTTAACCTTTTAAATTCCGATAGTTAAAGTATTTGCAGGTCATTAAAATTTTGATTTTTCGAACCCACTAACTTTGTGATAGAAATACGGCAATACAACAATTAGGATTTTATTTTAATTCAGTTTACTTTACATTTTTAGATTTCGCAAGAAAAGAAGTGTCACCTAAAGGAGCATGTGCAAGGAGCGGCTCATAAGGCTAAAGCTCAGCAGAAAAATCAACTGCAACAAACTTTACTAACACAGCCTACTTCATCCAATCTCAGCAGCAATTTCTATGCTGATTTAACCAGAGCGTTTGTTGCTGCTAACATTCCCTGGAATGCAATTGAAAATCCGGTTTTAAGACAGTTTTTACAAAAATACTGCAAACAAAATATCCCATCTGAGTCGACCCTAAGAAAAAATTACTTAGACAGAATATACAACGAAACTTTAGCTTCCATTCGGGAGGATATAGGTGATTTTTACATATGGGTCTCTGTGGATGAAACCTCAGATCCTATGAATAGGTATATAGCAAATATGGTAGTAGGAAAACTTAGTCCTGATGGACCTTCGATTCCACACCTCGTATGTGTTAAGGAACTTTCGAAAGTGAATAGCCAAGCCATTGCTTATTTTGTAAATAAAGGCCTACAGTCTTTATACTCAGGTAATATAGACGATTCTAAAGTTCTGTTGTTTTGTACTGATGCTGCCTCATACATGGTTGCTGCAGCTCCACTTCTTAAAACATTTTATCCTAACCTCACGCATGTAACCTGTCTAGCACATGGCCTTCACAGGGTTTCTGAAACAATCCGGAATGAATTTCCTCTTGTCAATTCGTTTATTTCTAACACAAAAAAATGTTTTTGTAAAGCCCCATCCAGGATTTCAATATTCAGAGAAAACTTTCCAGATATCCCACTCCCACCTCAGCCGGTTGTTACACGATGGGGAACCTGGATTCAGTCAGTGGTGTATTATTCTAAGTATTTTAAAGAAGTGGTCACAGTTATTGATAAATTACCTGAAACTGATAGTGCAGCGTGTGTGAAAGCAATGAAAGATTGTCTGAATGACTCACGAGTGAAAAACGATATTGCCTACATAACATCAAACTTTTCTTTCATACCTGCAAGCATTGAACAATTAGAACGTGAAAAACAATCTCTTTGTAGCCAAATAGCAATAGTAAAGGAAGCTCAAGTGAACATACATTCTGCTTTGGGCGAAACTGGGAAAAAAGTTAAAAATAAGTGGGACAACGTATTAAATAAGAATGTAGGATTTTCATTGTTGGAAAAAGTATCAAGAGTGATATCGGGGGAAAGTGTAAATGTTCCAGTAAGTATTGATGTTTCTATTGTAGTCTACCTAATTTAAAATTTGCGCCTCTCACATCAGTTTCGGTTGAAAGAAGTTTTTCTGCTTTCAAAATGATTCTCAGTGACAAAAGGCAAAGGTTAACTGTGGAGAATTTAGAAAAAATTCTGGTGGTGTACTGTGCAGATAATTATAATAAAGTCTGAGCATGGAACTGAATTTCAATAACTTATAATGAGTAATCTTGATATTAATAATCAGGGAACGGATTTATATGGACTAAAAATATATGAAATATGTAAATATATATGTAGTTATTTTTACCAAAATATGGAATTAAATATGGATTTTTACCAAAATATGGAATTAAATATGGACTTAAAATTATAAAAAAATGACTATGTACGTTAAATATTGGTACATTTTAATCAAACTAAACAAAAAATATAATGGACGTACCTTATCTTCCAATGTAGTTTCAACAAAACACAATTTTTATTGTCTGTTACCATAACAATAGGTTACAAACATTTCTTTCAAGTGCTGAAAAGTGAATCTTCTTCTATTGTCTCTGAGGATAGATTTATACTGACTAAAAGAGCGTTCGACGTCACAAGAAGTAACTGGTACATAATTCAATTTCACAATGTCTGCTGGGGATAAGTCCAAGTTAATCTTCACTGTTGATTCACCACTCATCACAGCAACAACCTTTTGTAGTTCTTCATATCCAGGGTTTTTTGAAAGTACAGTGTCCACCTTAGCTCTTACTGCATCTGCAACTTTACCTCTACCACGATTCAGTTGTTCCACAGTACTATTTATAATTTCAAAACTTTCAGATAGTGAAAGGTGCCTATTTTGGAGACTTTTGAGCGTTTTTATGATGCATGAAAATGTATGCTGAATGTGAGCTAAGTCATTCTTCACACTTATGTCACAGGTAACTGTTTTCGCAGTATCAATTGAGACTGCATCTTCAGAGTCCAATGCAAGGAGAACATTGTTAATAGAGTCTATATGTTCGGCATAATATTCAACTGCTTCTAGCCATGTACCCCATCTAGTTAAAATTGGCTTTGGTGGCAATGGAATTTCAGGGTACATTTCTTTCAACACGTTAACTCTACTGGGAGCTTTGAGAAATACTTTTTTCACTGATGAAATCAACAAATCTACTTTAGGGAAATTGTCTCTGACCACTTCTGCCACACGATGAAATGCATGCGCCACACAAGTAAAATGAGTCAATTTAGGATATACAACAGATAATGCTTGTCCAGCTTTGACCATATAAGGGGCAGCATCGCTAATAAAGAATAACACATTATCGTACATAATACCCTTTGGCCACAGGATACCCATAGCTTCGTTGAACAGTTTAACTATAGTTTTGTTATTGCACTTTTCTAGAACATCACAATGTAAAAGAATTCGTTCAGAATATTGTTCACTTAACAAACCGATAACTACATTACCAACAAGTCTACCTTCTTTGTCGGAAGTCTCATCAATGGAAACCCAAATTGAACTATCTTTAATTTCATCTCTTATCTTCTGTATTGTCTCATCGTAGATGGATGGAGCATACGTCTTCCTAAGTGTTGACTCATCCGGGATTGTATGTTGAGTATATTTTTCAAGGAATTCCCTGAAGACCTTATTCTTTAGTTTGTAGAGAGGAATATCAGCAGAGATGAGAGAACGGCACAGGTCGATGTTAAACTCAGATCTTACATTCGATGTTGTTGGTTGTGTTAAAAACAATTGTCTCTGCTTGGAATTTAGTTGTTTGTTGGCCTGATGTTTACTAGTTGTAATGTGTTGTTGCACCAGGAACTTTTGTGTAGATGATACTGCACACTGACACAAATTACAAAATAATATTTTATTGTCAGTTGATAAACCATCTTCTTTAAATTCTGAAATGTAACTTGTTAGTTTTGATTTTAAATTGACTGAATGACGTACTTTTGGCATATTTACCGTCTTTATAGTATGATTTACAAAACTGAACCTATGTGTACTCTGACTGGCATTTAACTGTTGAGCTGCACAACTGAAGTCTGTTAAAAATTTTAAATTAAATTAATACAGTTTTGTAACTTACTTTCCCATTGTTGATAGGACTGCTAATTTTCAAATAACTCTGATGTTAAAGGGATTACTGAACATGTGTTTAAATCTCTACTGTTGAAATGTATTTTTAAAAGTTAATGGAATTTTGTTTTGTTTTATTGTTAAACCTAATATAATATGGACTGTTTTATATGAAATATGGAAAATATATGGAAATTAACGAAAATATGTACTAAACTCTAAAATATGGAAAAATATGGAAAATAAAAGTAGGATTTTTCAACCCTACACATTGTGAAACATAAAGATAATGCAAAATATAAATTATATTAGCTTTATAAGTAAATATGTATTTACATATAAATCCTTTCCCTGTTAATAATCATTATTTCATTAGTTTCAATATATTAAATTTGTGCAGCTCTGTTTATAAATATAATATAGTATTCTTTTTTAATGTTTAAACATACTTTTTTGTGCGTATTTTAGTGTATAACTAAAACTTTCAGTGAAAGAAATAAGTATGATACCTTGATGTGCCTAAAATGCCTATTTTCATTAAAATAGAGCCTAATTTTACAAATTTTGAGCTTATTTTAGGCGCCTAAACTGCAATTTTTAGTGCCTAAAAATCCGATGTCTAGTTATTATTGTTATTGTTGTTCAGTCAACTGTCCGAAGACAGGTTTGAACCTCACAAGTGACATCAATAAAGCATCACTCATGAGGCAACTAAGCCAGGAAATAATGCGGTACGGTAACCAGTTCTCCCTCTTTCTTCGCTTACATAGCTGACTAGTAACGTACACTGATCAGGCTTGAGATTATTATTATTATTATTATTATTATTATTATTGTTATTATTATTATTATTATTATTATTATCATCATCATCATCTCTTTCATAAGACTGCAATAATTTGACTGGAGTAAACCGACTTTGTTTACAGTTTCTGATGCAATTTTAATTTATTATTACAATTTTATTTATTTATTTTATTCTGGTATAGTTAAGGCCATGAGGCCTTCTCTTCCACACTATCAGAAGTGAAATATACAATGAACAATATCAAAAGTAATAATATTAATGATAATATTTAAATATAAAAATCATTACCATGCACAATAACGGATATGGAATATTGACTAAACATGATACATAATTAAGTCATTTACAACTTGTACCCTAATTCTACTTGATAATAGACCTAAATGACAATTTATACAAACACACAGAATAGCCTATAAAATCAGCTAATATTCACACATCATTTCCATGTAAAAGTATGTAATTCTTAATTTAAATTGATTAATCGTTGAGCAATCCCTGACATGACGAGATAAGGAGTTCCATAGACGACAAAGTGACAGGGAAAGAGCATGAATAGAAAGAGGTACGGTGACGAGGAATGGATAATATGATCTTATGCTAATGGGTCTAGGGCAGCGTTTCTCAAAGTGTGTTTCCCGGAACCCCGGGGTTCCGTAAGCAACTCTTAGGGGTTCCGCACAATTTCTTATGTGAAATTATTTACTTTCTAATCTCTAAAATATAATGTTATAAAAACATGAAAAAGAATAAGAACAGAACTATAACTGTTTATTCAGCCATTCTATTGACAATAATCAGACAACAATTGGTACCATTTACGGCAATCTAATCATTAATGCACATTGTTGTAATAATAATAATAATAATAATAATAATAATAATAATAATAATAATAATAATAATAATAATAATAATAGGTGCGCTTGAAATAACTTAAATATCTGCAGCTACAACACATTTTTCAACAATAATGCACAGGTGTAAATTGTATACGAAATTAATTGAAAGTTCTGTGAAGGATATTTCGCAGAGTTGTTTTGACGTTCCTTCATGAAAGCACAGGAAATTTCTTTTGGAGAAAAAAGAACATTATTTTGAAGTTCAAGGTGAGTTATGTGTTAATTTTGTGTCTCAACGTTTATTTTATAATATTCGAAAAAGCCAATGTTTTAAAGAAAAATTTTGCGAGTTTTGTCATCCCTTCTTCAGAATTGTGTGAATAGAGGGAAAGACCGATTATTGCGCGCTACGTCATCGTATTTTTAATACAGAGTGATACTGATCCTAACTCTACTTTTTTTAATACAGAGTGACACCGAATCATGGATCGGTGGCTTGAAACAGGATCATTAAAACAATCAACATCCAAGTGTGCCACTATAACTTCAACTATCCCTAAACAAGTATGTGGGTCTGATGAAGGCGAAATGGAAACACCAGGTTTACAAAATAGCTTCTCGTCACCTGAAAATGTCAAGGAGCCTATATCAAAAACATAACATGAACCTGTAATTAAAAAACGTAAACATAATGAGAGTTACTTAGCCTTGGACTTCATGGATGCTAAAAATTGCCCTCAGTGTGTAATACGTGGCAGAATTTTACCTAATAATTCGATGGCACCTTCAAAATTACGTCGCCATTCAGTTTCATGACAAGAATACCGATTAATTAGATCGAAAATGTCGTGAGTTACTAAATTCACAAAAGTTCTTAGCTCAGACATCTTACAGTACAAATAAAAAAGCAACAGAGGCATCTTTCATTGTAAGCTACAGAGTGGCTCAGGCAGGTGAGTCCCACAAAATAGCCGAAAAATTAATAAAACCTTGCGCGATTGACATGATTAAGTGCATGCTCAATGAGAAGGAGGCTAAACAATTATCTTCCGTGCCGCTTTCAAATGACACAGTGGCTCGTCGCATTCAAGATATGGCAGCTGAGATCATGTCAATTTGCACTAGAGATAGACGAGTCAAGTGATGTAGCAGATCTGGCAGTTGTACTAGTATTTGTCTGTTAACATTATGAAGGTGCTATTGAAGAAGATATGCTAATACATAAACCGCTGCCAGCTAATGCAACAGGATCTGAAATTTTCAGACTTGTTAGTGAGTACTTTGAAGAAAATCATATACCCTGGGGCAGTTGTGTTCATGATTGCACGGATGGTGCAAAGGCAACGGTTGGGAAAACAGTTGGTGCAGTATCGTGCAAAAAGTCAGTTGCAAAAATTGCAAAATCAGTCCTTGTATTTTGCACCGTCAAGCTTTGGCCATATCAAAAATTCCAGTCTCCCTCAAAAATGTTCTTAATGAAGCAGTAAAAATCGTTAATTTTATCAAGTACAGAAAACTAAATTCAAGACTCTTCAAAATAATTTGTGACTACATGGGAAGCCTTCATAAATTTCTGCTTCTCTATACAGAAGTGAGGTAAGTTTCTCGTGGAAAAACTTTAAGTAGACTCTTCGAACTTAAGGCTGAGGTGATGGCTTTCTTCATTGATCACCATTTCGAGTTGGACGATCGTTTGAGTGACAATCAATGGCTCTTGAGATTTGCCAATTTATCAAAATTTTTCTGTTAATATATTCAATGCAGAAAATAAAATCAGGGCTTTCAAGAAAAAATTGCAGCTCTGGAAGAGACGTCTAGCCGGCCGTGAATTTGAGAGCTTCGATGCTTTGGAAGATTTCCGTGAAGAGAACGAAGAAACTCTCCGAGAACTTGACGAAATCAATGAAGAATTTGTAAAGCATTTAGAGAATATGCGCCACACTGTAGAGCAGTATTTTCCAGAACAGGAAAGTGAAAACAATTCTCAAAACTTGTGAGTCAAAAATCCATTTGATATCAAGGAAAAAAACCTTCTTCCCTCGCTTCTGAAGGATATGAAGCATTACTGGAAGTGACGTCTGATTCAGCCCTGCAACCTCGGTTTAAGAATCTCCCTGTGGTGGATTTTTGGCACAGCCTGAGAAGAGAGTACCCAGTTTTATCAAAGAAAGCTATCACAATTCTACTTCCTATTGTAAGTACTTACATATGTGAATCTGGGTTTTCAGTGTATACGTCTATCAAAACTAAATACCGAAACAGACTGGATGCAGAACAGGACATGAGACTTTAGCTTTCCAACATTAAAGCCGGTGTTAAAGAAATATGCAGGCGTAAACAAGAAAAAACACTCGTCCCTCTGATCTATTTCAAATAGGTGTTTTTTTTTCTAAAAAAAATTAAGTACCTGAATTTCAGTGTGAATTTCAACAATGCAAGTGGACTTAATTTCATTTACACTTGTTATATATTTATTGACAAAGAACATGTTTAATGTTAGTGGTAAAACTAAGCCAGGATTACTAATCTTTGTAATAACAGCAAATATAGTTCAACAATATTATTTATAATTTTTAAATATGTATAATATGTGACATCAATAAAAATGTGTAATGTTAGTGGTAAAAATAAATTTGGTAATTTAATATATATATATATATATATATATATATATATATATATATATATATATATATATCACTAATATTCCGCTGGGTTCCACAGTTCTATTTTAGCTTCAAAAGTGTTCCGTAGAAAGAAAAGTTTGAGAAACGCTGGACTAGGGTATTTCCTACATTTTGTCATCATTTTTATACTGAGGGAATTTCGTCACTAAAATAATACAGAAAATTATATTTAGGTTGTTTTTATTATGAGTCCAAAATCATCACTCTATAATTATTTAGTGCACATAAATTCATCTTGGTTTATACAGTTTCAACTAAACTTTCCACTGAAGTTGTGACCTATGACACGTAGGTAACCTTCTCTTACCATGTCTTTCAGTTACTACAAGAGGAGACTGCAAGGATACATCAGGACATTGAAAAATTAGAAGAAGGTTAGTCCATACACGTCCATAGATAACAGAATTGCACGAATTTTCTATAGGTATGAACAATTCGTGCAATTGTGTTATCCAAAGAAGTGTATTTCTTCTTTTTTCTGGGTGGAGACTCACCTGCTTCTAATTTCTCAATGTTCTGATGTATCCTTGTAGTCTCCTCCTGTAGCAACTGAAGGACAAGGTAAAAGGAGGGATGTGCTTTGCCCATTAAAGTATTGAGACGTCTATGCCGCGCTTCGCAAGTATTTGTTGTTCTGGACAGATTTTCCCTGGTACGAATGCAACAATTCCATGTATTTGGAGGGAACATGGGCTGCTGCCTACCTCTGCCACATCTAAGACCCATGCCATAATTATTCTCAAAGTAATCAAAGATTGATGTTAGCTCATCCATAGCATTTTCTTGCAGAATATCGAAGGCGTGGACTACATCATTATCTGGTACAAAAGCCAGTGCAACCAAGGAATGAAACTGGCTTATTAGTTCGGTATTTTCTTCTTCAAGATATTCTCCTGATAGTCCCTCTGTTTGAATTCGTCTCCATAATGTTTGGCCTAAATGGAAGAGACAGCCAACGATTGTGACACCAAGGATGTATTCGTCAGGACACTCATTACTATTGCCTCATATTCGGTAGAAATATACAGTCTGTAACAGACGGCTAACGATTTTCAGTACCTTCTCTTTGGGAATGTCGAAAAGAGTTTCGCAAGCAGTTCTACTTTTTCTCTTCATTAGTGCAATGACAACTGAAAATCATTGTCCATGTACATTTACATTTATTGCATACATTTGGACAAATAACTTTGGTGCAGGTTTGTACGTGCCATCCATAATCCAGAAAGTTCCAGCTTCAGCTTTCATTGCTTCTACACATTCCACAGATCTAATTCTACCCCAATTTGCTGAGTGGTTCGAATGCTTTGCAGGTTGTTTTATAATGGTTTTCTTATCTGAGGAAATAGTCATCAGGGAATTACAAATGTAGCGCTTATCACACCTCCATATAATCCCGGTTTTCGTAACTTTGTGCTTTGTATACATATGTCTATTATAGATTAACTTATCTCTTCCTCTATTACTTTTTACGAATCGAAATAATTCCGCCATAAATTAACCTGAAGATTTTGAAACCTTTCAAACTTGTAACTTGAAGATTTCGAGTCCAAAAAATCGATTTATCCTTGGAAACGAAATGAACAATATGAACACAATGAATCATGTAACTTGAAGATTTCGAAACGAAAAAATCGATGTATCCTTGGAAACGAAATGAACAATATGAATACAATGAATCATGTAACTTGAAGATTTCGAAACCATAAAAGTGAATGTATCCTTGGAAACGAAAGGAACAATATGAACACAATGAAGTAGGAGTTTTTATATTAAGTATTACTTTATATAGGTATCGTCAAGGGCGGCGACACGAAGGGGGGAAAAGTGTGGTGGCGAATAGTGATGGAGAAATTAAATTGGTGACAAAATATAGTGGTGACAAAAGTGATTTGGTGACAAAAGTGAACTGGTGACAAAATGTTGCAGTGGTTAATATAACATGTAACGAAATCACTGGGTGACGAAAATTCCGAATCCCGAAGTTGATTTCGTAACTTTGGAAGATATTCAAAGCGAGTTCTCAGATATTTTGGAATAAAAGTGAGTAATATTCTAAACAGAACAGATAAGGAATGTACTGTTCTTCTCTTCTTCAGGCTTATAAAGTACAAATAACATATAAAGATAATAAATCAACCAAAATGGCTAGGCATTCATCTACACAGATTCTTTGAAATTGGTGGTAAACAAAGTATTAATTATGAGTAAAATTTCTCCGAATATACTTATTTTGTTTGTCGCATTCATGCTATCACATTTTCGTTATTCCTTTGCCATATTTAACCATCTTCGACCAATTTCTTCAGACTGAAGGTGACATGAATACCACTGTATTTTTAATACAATGTGAAATATACCTAAGAGTATGTACAAGACGGAGCCTGGCTGGTTACCGTGTTGGACGCTCGTAAGCTAGCTGGTGGCTGGGCAGAAGGTCGGGCTGGTCAGAATGAAGTTTGTTTGCGCCTGCCAGTCAATGTAGCTGAACATACTCTGCTTTTTCAAAATAGTTTAAAAAAAAACAATAACAATTTGAAAAATTCCAGGATGGATTGTGTTGGTCTTCAAGTTCTCCTAAATGTACCTTAGATATTATTTGGGCATTTTCAGTACGGAAATAACCACGTAAATAATTTCACTTTTCTGGAAAGCGTCTTAATAAAACCTTTTCATTAAATCCCATATAGTTCATTCGGATACACATAGCGCATTGATAAATTAATACGTGTTAATTGCCAATAGGTCAGTACTGGTAATTATATTGTTTCTAAAATAGTCACATTCTGAAAATATCAATTATTCATTTTCAAAGTTACTTATTATTGGTATCCATTTAACACCACCTTAATCTAGTGCCGAGATCAAGAAAGCATGGGGCTCTATCTCCATGCCCTCCAAGTGCCTTTATGGCAAGTGAAGGAGCTACCTTTACATTTATTAGAATCCATTTCAACTCCTAATTCATCTCACAATTTCACACTAACCCTTGTACTACCAGACATTTTGTGACACTGAATACCATGGGGTCAATGCTGACCCCATTATTAAGAAAATACGGAAAAAATAATTACATTTTCAATTGAGACATTCATGCACAAAATTAGTCTTCAGCCACTGTTTTCATCGTAATTTATTCATAAAATAATTATTTAAGTACAATGTTAACATTTTTATACAGTTATTGTTCCTGATGTGCAGAGAGTTAATACATTTTTTTTCAAAAATTGTTTATATGTGCTTGGAAGGTCCTCTCCAATCAATTACTATATTGTTTGCATATCAAATGGTCTTGACATGTAAACTTTGCACAACTTGAGCACCTGCTTGAATGTATCCGGTCAACAGAAGTGCCCCGATAAAAATCCTAATCTTCCGATTTTATCCATCACAATTATTATTTCAGTCAACACTGGGAAGTGAACCCGAGAGCACCTAGTGATATGGACACGCGCTAGCGTTGATAAATTGGAAGGCTATATTCCATTTTAGAATATTATACAGTAAGTATATGACTTACCTTTTTGTACTAGGTTATTTAACGATGCTGTATCCACTACTGGGTTGCAAATCTAGCTTTCAGGTGAAGCTGATTGGAATAATTTCAAGGGAAAAATTGTTCCTGAGCCGGGTATCGAACCCAGGACCTTTAACTGAACACACCAACGCTCTACCAACTGATCTACCCAGGAAATCTACCAGACATCGACTCAATTTCTCCCTTTATATCCACAGACCACAAAGTGGGCTGACAAACGTCAAGCAACCAACATTGAGTGCACCCAAAGTCTGTGTGACTTGAATGTGGTTTTCTGTTAACGAACAGTGACGTGTATTATGCAAACTTAGTTTTCAGATATAGCTCCCTGTGAAGATTTAAATAATTTCAAGGGAAAAATTGTTACGGGGCCGGGTAACGAACCCGGGACCTTTGGCTAAACGCACCAACGCTTTACCAACTGAGCTAACTAGGAACTCTACCAGACACTAACTCAATAGAGTTGCTGGGTAGTTCAGTTGGAAGAACGTTGGTGCGTTAGGCGAAAGTCTCGGGTTCTATACCCGGCCCCGGAACAATTTTTTCCTTGAAATTATTCAACTACTGGGTTATCTAGCGTCGATGGAACTGGTGATAGCGAAATGATATTTGGCGAGATGATATAGAGGATTCGCCATAGCATACCTGACATTCGCCTTAGGGTTGGGGAAAACCTCGGAAAGAACCCAACGAGGTTATCAGCGCAAGCGGGAATCGAACCGACGCCCGAGCGCAACTCCTGATCAGTAGGCATACGCGCTACTACCTGAGCTGTGCCAGTAACCATGACTTGGACAGCAGCAGTAAAAATTTTCATCCTCACCGTCAGACGAGGACTCGATACTTGATGCACAATAACTACTCGAAGCATCACTGTCTTCAAGGCTTTCGATGGCGTCAGCCTTTCCATCGTCATCAGAAAGGTTCTGGTCATCGTCAATAACGTAGCATCACAATCTCATCATTTAGTTCTAACAAAATTTTCATACTTTTCTGGCAGACTTAGACCTACAGCAGCCGTAGTGTTGTCGCTCAGACCGCAAAACAACTACTGAAATATTAGTGAAATCTTGCCGAAAAATTAAGATTGGACTAAAGAGTGTCATAATCTGCCACTGGGTAGCATAAGAGTTAATTACGAGTGGTTTGTCCGCAATAAATTATAAACCGCACAAAATGTTGTTTGGGGTCAATGTTGTCCCCGCGGTACTAGATGTAATTAAATCGGTATTTCAGAAACTGAAAATAGTAGACGAGAAATATTTTACAGGAGTGTCATTGACCTAAAATAAATAAAAGTAAAAACGGAAGAAATTATAAAAAATTTTTGAAGGAGATACGAACAATTTATTTAATACATGGAGTCACGGTAGTATGAGAGTTAAGATCTGGGCTTTGGTGGTCGGGTTGAGTCTGATTTGAATATTTGTAAACATTATTTTTCTACAAAAAATTGTTTTTAGAATTTAAAGTCAAATTTATATCAAAGCATTATTAAATTGTATATGTAAAAATCACACATATTTCAGTTCATATACTCACAAACAAAATCAAAAGCATGGATACAATACGTCTGTTTGAACCCACATGTTTAACGAGCACTGCTTTCAACCATAGTATTTACATCTGCTCTAGAATTTATAACAAATTAATAAAGAAATACGCATATCTATTTACCTCCAACAGTTTGAAATTTAAAAACGTAAGCAATTTGTTTTAAGTAATGTTTAATTTTTAGATGTTAATACAGCAGAGTTCGTATAGGTCAGTTTCTGTCAGATGCGTTTCTAATTCACTGTGGGCTAAAGCAAGGAGATGCACTATCACCTTTACTTTTTAACTTTGCTCTAGAGCATGCCATTAGAAAAGTCCAGGATAACAGAAAGGGTTTGGAATTGAACGGGTTACATCAGCTGCTTGTCTATGCGGATGACGTGAATATGTTAGGAGAAAATCCACAAATGATTAGGGAAAACACGGGAATTTTACTGGAAGCAAGTAAAGAGATAGGTTTGGAAGTAAATTTCGAAAAGACAGAATATACGATTATGTCTCGTGACGAGAATATTGTACGAAATGTAAATATAAAAATTGGAAATTTATCTTTTGAAGAGGTGGAGAAGTTCAAATATCTGGGAGCAACAGTAACAAATATAAATGATACTCGGGAGGAAATTCAACACAGAATAAATAAGGGAAATGCCTGTTATTATTCGGGTGAGGAATTTTTATCATCCAGTCTGCTGTCGAAAAATCTGAAAGTTAGAATTTATAAAACAGTTATATTACCGGTTGTTCTGTATGGTTGTGAAACTTGGACTCTCACTTTGATAGAGGAACAGAGATTAGGGTGTTTGAGAATAAGGCGCTTAGGAAAATATTTGGGGCTAAGAGGGATGAAGTTACAGGAGAATGGAGAAAGTTATACAACACAGAACTGCACGCATTGTATTCTTCACCTGACATAATTAGGAACATTAAATCCAGACGTTTGAGATGGGTAGGGCATGTAGTCTGTATGGGCGAATCCAGAAATGCATATAGAGTGTCAGTTGGGAAGCAGGAGGGAAAAAGACCTTTAGGGAGGCCGAGACGTAGATGGGAAGATAATATTAAAATGGATTTGAGGGAGGTGGGATATGATGATAGAGAATGGATTAATCTTGCTCAGGATAGGGACCAATGGTGGGCTTATGTGAGGGCAGCAATGAACCTTCGGGTTCCTTAAAAGTCAGTAAGTAGTAGTAGTAGTAGTAGTAGTAGTAGTAGTAGTAGTAGTAGTAGTAGTAGTAGCAGTAGTAGTAGTAGTAGTAGTAGTAGTAGTAGTAGTAGTAGTAGTAATATATTGTAGTTTATGCGTCTACATTTATTATGTACCGAATCCTCCCCTGAGCACGAGAACACTCTCTTTTAGGGCAGTGCTTGAAGGTTGTAAATTTACAATTTCTTTGTATTGTATTTTTCTGGAATAAACAATATTTTTATCATTATTATTAATATTATTATTATTATTATTAATTATTGTATGAAATTAATCTTTCCCAATGCATTATACGCGTCGAAATGAAGAGCAGTAAGCGTTTAAGACGTGGGGAATTTCTACGGCCTCGCAGGATGCATGCGCAGTAACATTTAGATCGCGGGTAGCTGGAAAAATGAAGGGATCCATTCTACCAGCTACCAGCGGCGGGCTAACTGGCTAGGTAGCATTCGACGGAACAGTCCCCGTCTTGCACTCTTCCATTGCGTAACGTTCAGGCATTCCTTTCGACTAGTAATCAGTCAGGTTACCAGCTACCAACCAAGCTCTGTCTTGCGCGTCTCCTCTCCAATCTGCATTGTTCCAATTCATACTATTAGAGCGATCGCAGTTTAGAAAATGCCATTGGGTATATAGCAGACGTCCCCCTCTTTCTCCTATAATTACAGATAGAACACAAAATCTATTATGGGACAAGATGTATGTGGATATTGTGGGATCTTTATAATAAAAGGCGGAAATGCATATTTGTTAACATGTCAAGATAATTTAAGCAAATATCTATTTACAACACATAATCAAACATCAGAAGCAGCCAGTAAATTCGTGTATAAAAATATTATGCCATATGCATTCCTTTAAAATACTGAAAGGTCACAGTTTATGAGTACCAGTAACGTGTTTTACAACCTGTTGCAACATTTATACTACCATTTATCATCCCGCAATGGAATATAGAGAAGGAGTGAGCACGAAGAAACCATGGGTCACAGGGAAAATGTCGGAGAAGATGGAGGAAAGGAGAAAATGGAAAACATCAACATGGAAGAAGGTAGAAGAAACTACAGGAAACTAAACAACGAACTAAGAAGAGAAACTGATAAGCCCAAGAAAGAATGGATGAAAGACAAATGTGAAGAAGTAGAGAATATAGAGAAAAAAGGAAGATATGATTTTAATCTATCGCGAAGTTAAATGTCCACAAATAAGAACATAAAATCGCTATGGTTGATAGAAGACGAAATAGGAAATGAAATAATAGACAAACAAGGAATACCGAACACATGGACGAAATATGTAGAAGAGTTATATGAGACAAGGAATCGTCCAAATAACATAGTCATAGAAGACAAAGAAACCGTATCAGAAGACGAAAGAGGATTTTCTATTTTAAGAGAAGTTGAACTAGCGCTTAGGGATATGAAGAATGGGAAAGCAATAGGAGTTTATGGAATCTCCATTGAGTTAGTGAAATGCTTGGGTGGAGACAAGAAGGAAATTCTATCATTATGGAAAGAAAGATATCAGAAAGGTGAATGGCCTGAAGATTTTACGGAGATGGTATTGCTGCCAATACCAAAGAGAAACAATGTCAAGAAATGTAAGGAGTTTAGGACTAACAGCCCGATATCGCATTCGGCGAAGATTCTCCTGCGAATACTGAATCGACGTTTAAATTCTAATATGAAAGGACAGTTGGAAGAAGAGCAGTTTGTCTTCAGAAAAAAAAGTACAAGGGATGCAATTGGACTACTATGAACAATCGGCGAAAGATACCTAGATAAGAATATAGAAGTATAGGCCTACATAATATTAGAAAAAGCGTTTGACAGAGTGGATTGTAACAAACTGAAGGGCATGCTGAAGAAAATAAGCGTGGATTGGAAAGACAGGAGATTGTTTAGTAACCTATATATATATATATATATATATCTGAAACAACGAGTCAAAGTCAGGATAGCAGAAGAAGTCTAAAGGAAGTGAAATAGGGAGACGAGTACGACAAGGATGCCCTTTATCATCTACCCTGTTTGGAAGATTTGGTGAAGAACTGTTTTCAGAACATTGGAGTGGTAAACGTAGGAGGAAGAAGAATAAAGTGCATAACATTTGTTGATGATATGGCATTGTTAGCAGAAGAGGAGACGATACTAAGGAATATGCTATTGGAGATAAATGACAGCTGTGAGCAGTATGGGATGAAGAGAAATGCAAACAAGACGACCGTGGTTGTCGCAAGAAAAATAAAGAAGGTAAACTTGCAAATTCTAAATGACCCAATAGAGGAAGTGAACAGCTTCAAATACTTGTGATGTACTATGAGCAGGAACATGAGCTGCAGCCAGAAGTCAAAAGGAGGATAGCAATGGCCAAGAAAGCTTTTAATATAAAAAGGAGCATCTTCTGCGGACCTCTGGGAAAAAATTAAGGAAGAGACTAGTGAAGTGCTTTGTGTGGAATGTGGCATTATATGGGACAGAAACATGGAGATTACGACGAAATGAAGAGAAACGAACAGAAGCATTTGAAATGTTGATACAGACAAGAATGGAGCGTGTGAAGTGCACAGACAGAATAAGGAATAAAGTTGTGTTGGAAAATTTGGGTGAAGAAAGAATAATGCTGAAACTGATCAGAAAGAGAAAAAGGAATTGGTTGGATCACTGGCTGAGAAGAAACTGTCTACTGGGTGATGCACTAAAAGGAATGGTGAACGGGAGAATAGTTCGGAACAGAAGAAGATATCAGATGATAGACGACATTAAGATATATGGATCATATGAGGAGACAAAGCGGAAGGCAGAAAATAGGAAAGATTGGAGAATACTGGGTTTGCAGTGAAGGACATTGCCATGGGCACAACACTTATGTATGCACGTATGTATATATGTATGTATGTATGTATGTATGTATGTATGTATGTATGTATGTATGTATGTATGTATGTATGTATGTATTGTTATGGTTTATTTAACGACGCTCGCAACTGCAGAGGTTATATCAGCGTCGCCGGATGTGCCGGAATTTTGTCCCGCAGGAGTTCTTTTACATGCCAGTAAATCTACTGATATGAGCCTGTAGCATTTAAGCACACTTAAATGCCATCGACCTGGCCCGGGATCGAACCCGCAACCTTGGGCATAGAAGGCCAGCGCTATACCACTTTGCCAACCAGGTCGACTGTATGTATGTATGTATGTATGTATGTATGTATGTATGTATGTATGTATGTATGTATGTTCTCATTCCGAAACGAATGGAGCTTTAAAAGATCTCATGTACTGTAGTATTGGTGGAATACGTATGTATTTAATGTGTTTCGTATATAACAGAAGGTCGGATTAGTGGGTGCTCTTCGCGTGTTTTACATACAACAATGCATTCAATGAAAAAAATTCACATCTTAGGAACTTTTATTTGGAAAGAAAACGGAAGTTCTTGATATTGTATATAGACAATCTCAACCCCTATATAACATGGAACTGGGTAACTTTCGGTGTTGGACCCCGGACTCATTTCACCGGCATTATCACCTTCATATCATTCAGACGCTAAATAACCTAATTGTTGATACAGCGTCGTAAAATAACCCAATAAAATAAATAAAATATAACATGGAAGATTGAGTGCACAATTTAGGACACAAAATTCAAATAGCATGGAAACATGCAAAAATTAATACAAGGGAAAGAAAGCAGAATGACAAGATAATAAGAAAGTCAGCTGCAACGGAGATGACAAAGTCTTATTGTGCAATGAACAGCGTCATAAATTGGATCCATTAAGCAACTTGTAGCCTATGTCCATATGAAGCAATCGTAGTCAACAGTACCGGTACGAATAGGTCACAAATACAAAGTGAATAAAGTGAAATTGTGCACTGCAGGTAAACATGAAGACTAGGGTATTGATTTCCTAGTTAATATTATTATGGTATTTGATACATCGAATAGAGAAACCGGAAGATGAGGTGATACCCGAAGTAAGAAACACGCTGTTGGAAAACAGTGTGTATTTATTACGATCATGTTGGCTACGTACTATACATCTTTAGCCTTCAGACTGGAGTACACTACTGTGATTTATGTACATTTACTTCCAGCAATGAATGGGTACGTTAAATCTGGCGGCCCCCTTGGTACTATTCGACAGCAGTAGGCTACGTGCCGGCACCGGGTTTCCTCTTCTCCCTTCTTCAGATTCATCATCATCCTGACGTATTCTCTACACTACACTTACACGAACACTTATCATACACTCACCGTAATACACGACATAACTCTTCACAGATACACATTATGTATAACGTTTCCCGCCGAAGTGGTGAGCAATTTGAAAATGGGTCACAGTCCTGCCTTCTGTCCGCAGTATGCGGAACCCGAATCACGCAAGTGAAGTGGGTAGGCGCGCGCACGCGCACGCGCACGCACACTCTCTCTCTCTCTCACTCTCTCTCTCTCTCTCTCTCTCTCTCTCTCTCTCTCTCTTCTAGCAATGGATATTTGACAGAAGATTAAAACTCAGCTGTGTAAATTGATTAAGAATGAAATATGATACCCGTATACAGATTTGCTATCAAAGCTTGGCATATTTTAAATCAAGACTTCAAATTTTGAATAGGCTAAAATATAGAATCAGTAATTTAATGGACATTCAAATACCTAAATAGGGAAAAATTGAATGAAAGCAGAAGTATTGTAATTTGTAGGCAAAATCTCCTATAACTCGAGTTATTTGGCACAGCAACAGAATACGAAATGAAGCGAAATCAGAAAAAAACTTGAAACGTTAAAGAACAAAACAGTGTAATTACTGTAATACAATTGCGGAAAGGGCTCTATCGTAAAATGAGCTTGAAAGTTGGAGCATGAGCTTCTACGAACTTTGCAATTTCCATTACTGCAAGTGTGTTACACGAAAGTGACGGAATTAAATAGTTCGGGGAACAATTTATACATGTCAAAACAACAGTGTTCATATTTCATATTGAAACGCGTATATTGTAAGATAGACTACGTTTCCAGAAGGCGGCAACAATAATGTATTGTTGATGTGAATACAGTTCTCGTTTTATAAGCAGGAAATGTAATTCTGTTGTAACAATTTCAATAATTAGAGTAAAAATTGTTGGATTCCCTTGAAAAGAATGAAACCAATGAATTTGCGTTTAATATTAATCACCAATAACGATTTGTAAATCACTGTGGAAAAGTTTCTTTGAAATATTATTATTAATAAAGTGTAAAACATAAAATATTGTTGTTCTGTAGATGCGTTTGTTAGGGAACGTGAGGAAGATGACTGCGGAATCCGCACTCAGTGCAGGAAACCATAATTTCAGCGCCAGCTTTCTAGTTGAAAATGCTGTTTTTCCACATTTTCGTAGAAAAATACTCTTTCCATATCACTAAAGACCACATGAGCAGTTCCGTAAGAGAAGGGCGAGCCCGCCAAGATTCGAATTTTGTGTTTTTTACACCTCCAAATATATAAGACACATCTGCAATATAATCCTGGCAGACGTTGGCCAGCTCGCCTTTATTACATTGAAATTATCATTGTTTGTAAGGTTGGAGAAACTGCGTAGCCTGTGACAGGTTCATAATATTCATATTACTGCGTATGAGAAGGGCGAATACGCCACTCTGGCTGAAGGCCGCGCGCCATTCATTGTCTCAGTGTTGTTGTAACCACACAGTTGAGTATAACCGTAGTGAGGAATTACGTGTATTTTTGGACATTGTAATAACTTACAGTAGTATGAGTAACAGTGATAGTGATAATCAACCAGGCATATCTGGTTATTATAGGAAACGTCAGAGGTATGTCGAAAAATGGAAAAAAAAAAAAAAAAAAAAAACATACAAGCAAAAATTAAAAGGAACAAAGGTGAATCGTACATTAGTACGAAAATATCTCGACATGTATAAGATCACGGTATAGGCTCGCCAGGTACTTGTGGGTGCTTCAACGCACTAGGTATGGAGAAAATACAACCTGTATTTCGTAATTTCTGGGAGTTGGGTGATTATGACCTCCAGAATGCCTATATTTCTAAGCTCGTAACCAGTGTTGATGTGAATTGATGTCGCATTAAAGACAGGCCGACGTCTCTCAGCTGGTTTCGCCAAAGAGGTATGTCACGCCAATAAAGCTCACTTTTGAGAAAGTAAAGGATCTGAAAGCTCTCCTTATCTATGTGCCACAGAACGTTTCTGGACGCCATGATCGGCAAACAAAACGTGCAACTAGCAGTGACTGACTCAGAGGAACATCTTCATGAAGATGTTGAAATGGATTATTAGCGCCTCTGTTACCAGAATGAGTGAGACCACATTTGAAGCAAGAATAACAACATGACAGGCATTTACTTATTTTTGTTTATTAATAATTTCACTTTGTAAATGTAACATCACAGCGCGATTAAATATTTATTATTATTATTATTATTATTATTATTATTATTATTATTATTATTATTATTATTATTATGATCGGCAAACAAAACGTGCAACTAGCAGTGACTGACTCAGAGGAACATCTTCATGAAGATGTTGAAATGGATTATTAGCGCCTCTGTTACCAGAATGAGTGAGACCACATTTGAAGCAAGAATAACAACATGACAGGCATTTACTTATTTTTGTTTATTAATAATTTCACTTTGTAAATGTAACATCACAGCGCGATTAAATATTTATTATTATTATTATTATTATTATTATTATTATTATTATTATTATTATTATTAATGTCTGCCACTATTGAGTTCATTCCACGCCCTTTGCTTTTTCTAATATACTGCTTTCAAATTATTCCCATAATATTGATGAATTTACAATGTCATCTATGATCACTATTAAGTTGGAATATTAAATTGGACATTTAATTGTAATTTTCAATAAAGATATTCGTTTTTCAGTGTACAAAGTAATCATCATTATTTACAGACGTGTCCTTGACGGCTTCGTCCATATCTCGTTTACAGGTAAAATACTTGGAACATCGATTATCTCTACAGATACATTTGGCGGGTTAGTCCTTCTCATACAGAACGCCTCACATGCTTTAAAGCCCACTTTAGTAACTATGAATTTAACTTCAAGAAATGCCCACGTTAATGAGAATCGAATGAATAATACAATATTAAATATAACAGAAGAAAATGCTAATAGACACAATGCCTTGCAACACAAATTCGAGTTGAGTATGAATATAAATTAATTAATTCATAAAGAAATTGGACGAAACTCAAGGTACATTTGATTTACTAGTACATGAATATCACTATAACTCCACACCGAGAATGGTAAGTGCAGCAACACATGATTACGGTGCAAAATTAAAAGTTTAATGGAACAAGAATCAATGCCGGAAAGAAAAAGCTTTCCGACTTTTCCTTACTTGGAAATGATAGCTTTAACGCAGCTTATTTATCTATAGCTAGGTACAAGAAAGCTATTTGGTTTATGTTGTAAAGTTTCTATGTTTAATTGATGTAAAACATAAATATATTGTACAAAATAAAACGTTTTTCAATTATGTTACAATCAAAACTGACGATATTATTCACAGAAATTCGAAATTATTATTATATGACCTCTATTTTCGGTTGCACTAGGACAACAGTATGGAAAATTGGATTTAGATGAAAGTGACAAACCTGGTATTTTGTTAACTTTTGTTTAGTTTCTTGTACTTCCACATCAGGTATGAGAACTTGTCCAACTATCTCGGCTTACAATTAAGCAGAGATACATATAAAGCAGAGCAATTAAATCTCGGTAACAAGGAGAGGTGATCGCACCTACGCGTAGTTGTACGAGTAAATAAGCATATGCAACTGTTGATTTCTTTTTCGCCATTTCAAGCTTCTTATCATTTGATTCATCTATCTCGGTTAGCAAGCGTTTTCGAAATAATGTAAATTAGAGTTGCGGTCTTGTAGAATACTGGTACGGTAGTTTTGGTAGAATACGAAAATTGGGTATTCTATAGTAGAAATAGTCGTAGAATTGGTAATGTTGGTCAGAGTAGTAACTTGAATACATGCATTGGAATCGAAGTATTTATTTCAATTAAGGGTTATATAAAATTATTCAGTATAACCAACAAAATGCCTTTGTGCGATTGGCGTGAGTGGCTTATGTGAAAGATATGAAACGGATATTTAGTTATAATTTCCAGACTTGTGGAAATAATTTGTGCTATTTCTTTTAAACAATCACAGACATTTTTCTATATTAGTGTTAACTTATTACAAATTGATTTATCTGGAATACGATGTTCCCGGAGCTCGGAAAGTTCCAGGAATTTCCTGAGTTATTGTGCATTAAGAGTACCGGTATCTATAGAAAAACTTAAATTACACGTATTAACATTCAATTTAATTTAATTAGAAAGGAGATATTCATTAATTCATAGTGTTCTGCCCAAGGCTAGGTCTTTCACTTCAAACCCAGCATTCTCCAATCTTTCCTATTTTCCGCCTTCCACTTAGTCTCGGACATGATCCATGTATCTTATTGTTGTCTATCATCTGACATCTTCTGATGGAACTTTCCTTCCGTTAACCATTCCTTCCAGTTCATCCTTCAGAAGGCAGTTTCTTCTTAGCCAGTGGCCCAATCATTTTTTTTCTTCGTGATCAGTTTAAGCATCATTCCTTATTCACCCACTCTTTCGAGCATAGTTTTATTTCTAATTCTGCCAGTCCGTTTCACACGCTCCATTCTTCTTCATATCCACATTTCGAATGCTTCTAGTCGTTTCTCTTCATTACGGCGCAACGTTAATTTTTGTGCCACAATTCATACAAAGCACTTCATTAGACTCTCACTTACTTATTTTTCCAGAGGTCCGCAGAAGATGTTCCTTTTTCTATTAAAAACTTCCTCCATTTCACTTACTTGCAGCAGCTCATGTTACTACTTACAGCACATTGCAAGTATTTGAAACTGTTCCATTTTTTCCACTGCCTCATTTCGAATTCGCAACTTTATGTTCTTTACTTTTCTCCCGATAACCGTGGTCGTCGCATTGTTTGCGTATATCTTCATCCCATACTGCTCACACTCATTTAGGTCCAGAATGAGATACAATTAAAGTTAAAGAATTAAATATTTGGAAATTATGTTTTGGGTCGTCATAAAAGTGTTTGATTATACAATTTTAATTGTTAGCGTATATTTTATTTTATTTTCAATCTCAGCTATGTAATTTCATTTAATATTCAAATTGACTTTATTATAATTTTGAATTTATAGCCCAGTACTTTTTTTTAATATTAACTTAAAATTTTAGTTGCCACTACATTATGGTAAATCGATACGCAATATTTACATTTGGCTTATAGTTGCAGTTTATCCAAAAATCTGATTTGTCAGAAAAGACGAAAAACTAGTGCAGTTATACTCCACACGGTGATTTTCCTACTGAACTTGAGGCAGATAAATTCCAGTTTGACTGCAAACGAGCAGTTTATCACATTCCCTGCATAATTCTGCACCGAAGCATAATTCAGTCCCATAGTTCATAATTCGGAGAAAGTGCAGGTTGATTCTAGGCGAATTATTTATATACACTCAGCTTCTAGAACTTCACAAGTGAAAGTGATAAATATTCTGTTTAAGAAGAAATATCCATACTCAGAACGAGTATCTAGCCCAAGATTTCTTGATATATAGTCACGAATGCTGACCGCTAAGCCACGAAGCCGTATGTTACAGTACACGCTTTTTATACCATAACTTTTATCAGCTTTGATAGATAACGTCATCTATTGTTTCTGCAACTAACAGAGTAACTAAGGGTACGTACAAGACGGAGCCTGGTTGGTAGTTGGTAGCCTGACCGGTTACCTAGTCGGAAGGAATGCCCGAATGTTAAGCAATGGAGACGTGCAAGACGAGGCCTGGTCGGTAGACTCCTACGTAGCCTGTTAGCCCGTTGGTAGCTCGTAGAATGAATCACCTCATTTTTCCAGCTACCAACCACCTAAATATCTTTACTGCGCATGCGTCCGTAGAACTTCTCCATGTACTAAACGCCTACTGCTCGTCATTTCGACGCATATAATGGATTGGAAAAAATTAATTTCAAAGAATAATAATAATAATAATAATAATAATAATAATAATAATAATGTTCATTGCCAGAAAAATACAATACAAAGAAATTGTAAATTTACAACATTCTAGCACTCCTCTCAAAGAGATTGTTCTCGTGCTCAGGGTAGGATTCGATAAATAATAAATGTAGACGCATAAATTACAACATAATATCTGAAAATTAATCATTACATATAACAAATTGCTTACATACATTTTTAAATTTCAAACTGTCGAAGATAAATAAATTTGCGTATCGTTATTACTTTGTTATAAATTCTCGGGCAGGTATTAGTACTTTGGTTGAAAGCAGTGCTCGTTAAAAACTTGGGTTCCAACAGACGTATCGTATTCATGCTTTTGGTTTTGTTTGTGAGTAGGCTATATTATCTGAAATATGTGTGATTTTTATATATAAAATTTAATAATGCATTGATATAAATTTGATGTATTTTCAAGACTTTAAATTGTAAAAACAATTTTTCGGTAGGATAATCAATGTTTACATATTTTGAAATCAGGTTCAACCCGACCACAAAAGCCCATATCTTATAGTTAAATTGTGAGATAGAGTAAGAGTTGAAATGGATACTAGATACTAACAGAGGTAAAGGTAGCTCCTTCACATGCCATAAAGGCACTTCGGGGCATGAAGATAGAGTCCCATGCTTTCTTGATCTCAGCACTAGAATAAGGTGTTGTGAAATGGATACCAATAATAAGTAACTTTGTAAATGAATAATTTATATTTTACAGAAAGTGACGATTTTAGAAACAATATAGACTAATTATGGTACTGATCTTTTATCAATTAATAGTATTAATACGTATTATTTTATCAATGTTCTATGTGTATCAGAATGAACAATATGGGATTTAATGAAAGAGTTTTATTAAGACGCTTTCCAGAAAAGTGGAATTATTTACGTGGTTATCTCCGTACTGAAAATACCCAAATACTTGAAGACCAATACAATCCATCCTGGCACTTTATAAGTCGTTATTGTTTTTAAAGGCAATTTTGAAAAAGCAGAGTAAGTTCAGCTGCACTGACTGGTAGGCGCAAACAAACTTCATTCTGATCAGCCCGACCTTCTGTCCAGCCACCAGCTAGCTTAAGAACGTCCAACACGGTAACCAGCCAGGCTTCGTCTTGTACACTTCGAGTTTCTGCCCAAAGATGAACTAGGTTACGAGCGACCAACTCGGTAAAGAACCAGGCTCCGTCTTGTACGTACCCTTAGGTTGTATTGCATTCTACAAATGCTACTATAGCTGTTTCAGAATAAGAAGGCATATGATCTAAGCCAATTGAGTGCCAGGAGCAGTACGACGTTGTCACACGGTGCACGGTTCACGAAATGTGGAAGACAGAGACAACAGATAAGGACAGAAAATATCAGTCACCCTGGGCCGAGATCTGTTCCTTCATTGTGTGTAATGTTTAAATATAATTACTCTTACTGAAGTAATTTTCATCCCAATTTTTATTACTTCTTCGCTTCACAGATCAGTAGAACTTGGAGTCAGTAACTTGCGAAATGAAATGACATATGTAGATATTTACTTTGCTATTGTCTGAGAAAGAATGTCTTAATTCTGTTTCAGACTTCCTTGTACAGCAAAGCTGAATTTATTATTGTTTATTTCTCCAGAGGAAAGGTGAGATAGAGTTTGTTTGTAGGAGCAGTCTACGAATCTAGCGATATTAAAACGTAAACAGATCTGCAGATACGTAATTTAGTATTGACATTGAAGTTGAAAAGTATTTTATTTTTCCTCTGTTAAATGAAGCCTATATAATTTAATTCTGTAGCTTATATTTACATAGGGGTCCAGTGTTCTATATTCTGGTTACGAAACTGGCTATAATGCAACGTAATCATAATGTGTGTTCATATATAATTCAGTACTCATACTGAAACTGTAGATTATTTTATTTTTCTCTGTTAAACTAAGTCTATCTATATATTATTTTAATGTACCGACGTACATATGATATTTCCATGCAGATATTCTGCGTCATCATACGATGAAAGAGTAATGGAACGAAGAAAAATTCTCTCCGGCGCCGGGATTTGAACCCGGGTTTTCAGCTCTACGTGCTGATGCTTTATCCACTAAGCCACACCGGATACAACTCCGACGCCGGTTAGAATCGTCTCAGATTAAGCTCCAACTCTTGGGTTCCCTCTAGTGGCCGCCCTCTGCACTACGTCATAGATGTCTATGAACGCAGGACCGAAGTCCACACATGTGCTAAGGTGCACTCGATATGAGTGACTAGTTGGCCGGGATCCGACGGAATAAGCGCCGTCTTTACGCATATCTTATATATTATTTTAATGTACCGAAGTACATATGATATTTCCATGCAGATATTCTGCGTCATCATACGATGAAAGAGTAATGGAAAGGAGAAAAATTCTCTCCGGCGCCGGGATTTGAACCCGGGTTTTCAGCTCCGTTCCATTACTCTTTCATCGTATGATGACGCAGAATATCTGCATGGAAATATCTTATGTACTTCGGTACATTAAAATAATATATATGATATGCGTAAAGACGGCGCTTATTCCGTCGGATCCCGGCCAACTAGTCACTCATATCGAGTGCACCTTAGCACATGTGTGGACTTCGGTCCTGCGTTCATAGACATCTATGACGTAGTGCAGAGGGCGGCCACTAGAGGGAACCCAAGATTTGGAGCTTAATCTGAGACGATTCTAACCGGCGTCGGAGTTGTATCCGGTGTGGCTTAGTGGATAAAGCATCAGCACGTAGAGCTGAAAACCCGGGTTCAAATCCCGGCGCCGGAGAGAATTTTTCTCCGTTCCATTACTCTTTCATCGTATAAGTCTATCTAATTTTATTTTATTATCTAATTTTTACGTATCTAGAGGTCCAGAGTTCCATATTCTGGCTATAAGAATATAAGCATATCTGTTCATATGTAGGCCTAATTCGGTACTCATATTGAAATTGAAGATTACTTTCTTTTACTTTGTTAATTAAAGCCTATCTAATTTTAATTAATCCTCAAGTTTACACGTACCTAGAGATCCAGGATTCTATGTTCTATCACTCTGGCCTATGGCAATATAAACCTACGAGTAAAGGTAGTTACGCAGAAGTGAATATGAAAACCGTAACCCAATAATACCGTTAATATATTGAAGGTAAAATTGTATATTAGAAAAAACGTATAAAGTCTAATAAATATGAAAAAGGTTTTTAAAATAGATATTGAGCTTAGGAATTATAAAATCTCCTCGTTCATAGCATGCCTGTATTTATTTTAAAAGTGAAATGCAATTAAATTGCTTTATCTTATAAAGTTTTCTAATGCTCTTAAGGAAGAATGTTGTTAATACTCTTCGTATAATTCATGGAAAAAAGAGGCAGGAGTGTTTATGTTTACAATATATGTTTATGCAATATGCATGTATAATATTCCAATGAAAAGTTAAAATCGTACCTATGGTTATTCTCAGCTTTCTTCTTCTTTCCACGTTCATAAATGGCACTGATAACGCATAACTACTAATATATTTCAAATATCATACGATGAAATAATACACAGTTCTGAAAATTGTACAAATAATAATTAACACGTTTGTTTTGCGTTATTTTCCAGGAGAGGTAAATTCAAGTATACCACCTGTTTTAATTGTCTCTTTGTCCTGTCCGAGAATATAAGATAACGTATGCACTTGTAAACCACACGCCTTTGCAGTCAGATTCTTTGTTTGTGAAAAACTGACACGCACTGCATCATAAGCTAGTCCTTTAGAAAAATTATATATAGAAAATACCATACTCCTCGCTTGTGAGTGTAGGACTATCCTTTTGCGTATAACAGATGAAATACCAGAGACAATTGCAATCCCTTCACGAGACATTGCTACGGTAAGTTACACATCACACAAGAGGACACAGTCCACATCTGAATTTGAAAATAAACAGAACCTATCTTAGTTTAACAGAGAAGGACTTCAGAGCAAAATATGTTCTATGTTGTAGGTTGGATATCTCTGTTTAGTCTTAAAGCGATAACACGCGAACCAGTTGACATACTCGTACAATTGTCATTCTTGTACAGTTGATTTCAGTATGTGTAGCTCTATCGAATGGCACAATTTAAAATTCATTACTAGCCATAAGTATTGTGCGCGCAAGAAAGAAACTAATATGCGACGCTTCAGCGAGACTTCGCGACGATTTAACTTGGCAACACCGCTTCACTGTCACTGCTTAGTCGACATAGACCGGCCTGAACTAGTTCCGCCTTATATGCCTTCTTATTCTTAAAGCGCTCTAGGAAAACAACCGTATTCTACAATATCACTTGATATTCTATGGTAGTCTACCGGAGCTTTATAACTCTACTGTAAATCTTTGGCAAATCCAAGATAAAATATTGGTTAGGCTAGGCTGAAAAAAATCTGTTTACCTTGTATCTTTTTTATAGAGAAGATGTTTATCGGATTTTCTATCATAATTTTTTGTGACACAGACCCTACAAGAACGTGATGACCACTCATTTTCACCCCCAATCAGAATACAGGTAAAACAATGTAACTTATATCTCTCAGAGCACCCTATTAGCCAAGGATATTTCTTATACCATGAAAACTGAAAATTTCTAGTTTGTCTTCCTCCACCCGTCATTTTAATATGTAAATGTGGTGTCGATCTTCTATCTTTGTAAGCACACTTTTATTTCATACGTCCAACTTGAAAACGGTTTCCCTTTTACTTCTGAGAATAATGACCTCAATGTCCTCTCAGTATGAGCCATTTTACAAAAAAAAAAAAAAAAAAAATGTAACACGCATGCACTTTTGATTAAACTAAACAACGCAGCGCTTTCATAGAAGACCAAGTTAGCGCGACGTAACATTGTAATGAAAGACTAGCCTCGTCTCGTACGGATACCCCCTCCCCAGTTCCCTCACAAGCTTGCGAGTCAAGGTCGTAGCCATGCTTTTACAGGCTTTTTGTCTTAAACTTGCTGCTAACACTGCTTTCTCCATACTGGAATGACTGCCAACAGTGAACTAATAGGCCTACTACTACTAGGAATAATAACTCAAATTTTTTGGTAGGTTAAGCCTCAAAAGCCTCATAAGAACTTGGTCACTGCTGTAAATCAATAATGGGAATTCAACACTTAACGAAATTTAGAAGCGTGACCACGTGCGGTTAAGTTTACCGCCTCTCTGGCCTCAGCGGAGGGAAAGGATATTGTTTTGATCAACTGTTAGCTTGACGTTGTTCTACCTTCGAGTCAATCGAGTGGCGTGACAATGAAACACGATTAGAAATAAGAGGGCGGTGACAGTTTGCGACATCAACAGTTTATTAGCGCGATAAGAGCTGGCCTGTCGAAGAGGAGAAGAAACGAGAGAGAAAAGGAGGTGTGGGTGTAGGTCGACTGCGCAGGTCAAAGTTCACATCAGTGTCGCAGCACCACTCAGTTGGCCGATTTATTCTTAACTCGTCAAAGTAGGCGCAAGTGAGACTGGAATGTCTGGCGTGACGAGTTCGAATACCATGAGAAGTCAACTACAAATTCAATTCTCTGTTTAACGAATTTGAAAGGCTATTCAGAGACAACCATCACACGTCAGGACAAATTGTGGAATGACACGACTGTGGAACCGAAGTACTAGGAGAAAATATGTTCCACAGTGCCTTTGTCCATCCCAAATACCAAATAATGTACGTGAATTTAACCCAGGCCTTGTTTACTGAGAACTTGCGACTAATAGACTGAGATACACTCGACATGAAATAAACAAAAACAAGGAAACAAAAGAGAAAATGAAAGAAAGCAAGAATGAAGTAACGAGGATATAAATAAGGCAAGTATATAGTAGAAAAGGAAAAGAGGAAATAAAGATATAAAGGGAAGAGAGTAAGAGGCAAGTGAGGAAGTATAGAAAGAGGATGAAGGCAGAAATTCGAGAGAGAAGGAAGACAAACAATGAGAGGACGTAGACAGAACAAAGAGAGGACGAAGGCAGAACAAAGAGAGGATGAAGACGGGAACAAAAAAGAATAAGAGAATGAAGACTGAAACAAAGAAGAGAACGCAGACAGAAAAGAAGAGGAGGGAGACAGAAAAAAGAGAGGAGGAGATAGAAAAGAAGAGGAAGACAGAAACAAAGAGAGGATGAAGAGAATTAAGGCTACGACACACAAGCTAAGGAAAAAAAAATAGCTTTAATGAAGGTATATGGAATGGCACACACAGAGCGCTAAACTAAGCTAAGGAATGCTAAGCTACGCAAGCTAAGTTTCACAGATCGCCTAGGAGGCGATTTTCGTAGTTGTAGCTGGCTTCGCGCATGCGCATAATCAGTTGTTTTCCCGGCATTTAGCAGACGGTTGTGTGTGTAGGCCAACTTTAATAGTTATTTTATTGTTCGTACTAATTACCATGGAAGGAAGACCAAGGGAGGAAAGATTGATTGTAGAAATACAAAAATAGCCCTGTCTCTATGACACGAGTTCAAATTATTATAGGGACACAACCAGGAAGGACAACTGTTGGCAAGAAATAAGTGGAACTCACGGGATTGATTGTACGTATCTTTTATTCTTTTACATAACTATTGTACCCACTATAATTTAGATACTACTTATAGTTTGGTAATATGCTTTTCACTCTATGAAATTAATTTATAAAATTGCGTTAAAGTTTATATTGCTAACTTATTGAGGAGTTCATTTCAAACAGTCAATCTTGATTTTTTCCTCTATGAACATAAGCTATTTGATATGATACACTTCCTTCATTCATGAAATAACGCATAAACTCTTGCCTAACATTGAAAGCCTCTTGCATAGGATTACAACCTACAGGTGGAATCGAATCAAGGCATGCGTCTTGTGTTAACATTTCCTATTCACATTGTCCTACTGGTGTCACGTATATATTCTGCGTCATATAACTGTGAAGAATACACGTTGCGTTTACAATTGTATCAACTAGTTCCACCCTGGATCTAAAATGTTTTTCATAAACCCCCCCATTGCGAAACCAGAATGTCAGAAATATTTTCAAAAATACGTCTGGCTCGTGAGAGTCGGTAATTGAACACACCTTTTGGCCCATTGTTGTGAACCTGATCACGGGGAAAATGTCGCATGAGATATCTCTTCAATGGGAAAGCCTC
This sequence comes from Periplaneta americana, assembly GCF_040183065.1. Lineage (NCBI taxonomy): Eukaryota > Metazoa > Arthropoda > Insecta > Blattodea > Blattidae > Periplaneta > Periplaneta americana. The sequence goes on from NC_091124.1 coordinate 108,792,667, forward strand.
ATCCCCAACAAATGCGAAAGGTAAACTCGGACCATGTGATACCAATGGCTCATCTGCAGGTATATTTAAAGACCCATCTTTCAATGTCTTCCCGAATATACTATTTGAGAAAACGCCACCATCACTATTTCTTCCTTCGGCACCCACATCGATCACTGTAAAACAGTAATATGCGTCTACAACTGCTAACAGTGCGATGTGTTCTTGTAATTATAGCACGTTGTTTCACTATTGGATGGGGCACGATAAGTATATGTTTTCCATCAATAGCCCTTAAACAATATGGAAAATTCCATAGTTTTCCAAAATTTTGGTATCATTTTCCATTTTTCCTCTGATGGTATACGTAGCACTTTGTCCTGTAGTCGATTCAGATGGCTTCAGAAACGTCATTTACTAAGGATGATACAGTTGAGGCTCCAGTTCTGTAACTATATGCTTTCGTTTTAAATCTGTCCCCAGTTACCAGATAACTGAAAGATACATATTGTTTTAGGCAAAGAAGTAAAAAATATGTGGAAAAAACTCAAGGATTGCTTCAGAGAGGCAATCAAAAGACAGAAAGAAACAAAATGTGGACAAGGAGCAGTGAAGATTAAAGAATGGAAATTTGAAAAATAAATGCAGTTCCTATGTCTACAAGAAGGTATGCTTACATAATATGTAATATGAGAAACCAATCTTTAACAGTAACAATGAAGGTAATAAATGTGGAAATAAAGAATTTGTCTCAACAGTGCGTTATACTGCCTAAACAGTAATAAGCAATATAAATGTCTTTTTACTTGATTTACACAGACAGGAATGGTTGTAACATTAAAAAAAGTTTTAATTTTATTAATGGTACTATTTTTTAAGTTGGTTATTTAACGACGCTGCATCAAATACTAGGTTATTTAGCGTCGATGAGATTGGTGATAGCGAGATGGTAATTGGCGAGATGAGGCCGAGGATTCGTAATGGTACTATTATTGTGTGTATATAGAATATATATATATATATATGTGTGTGTGTATAATTATTATCGAAAGTAAAAATAAAATAAATCGCAGTACATACAGTAGGCTCTATAATACTTTATCTTTTTTTAGCAATATCTATGTTGCATATGATTGAGTCCCCATAAGTGGCCTCCAGTTATCATCTGATACACATATGTTTCCTTACAGCACCTACAGAAACTTTCAGATAACTCAAAGTCAAGGTGAAGAGAACTCGCAGCATGACTTTGCCGAGACTGAAGATAGCGTTACTGAAAACAATGATGAACCAACTATATCAGGATGTTCTGTTGCTGCTACTACAGTAGTTGATAATTCTCCAATAGCCATCCAACCACCCAGCCATCCAACAAAAAAGCAAAAAACCAGCCTTGGATCGAGCAGTGCTGAGAAAGTAATTGAATACCTGAAGACACGCAAAGAGAATACAAATCCAATCGACATTTTTCACATCTATGTGTGAATCCACAAAAAAAAATTGCCAATAGATTTACAAATGCAAGTGAAGCGTGAAATATTTCATACAGTTATGACAGCAGAAGAAGAAAATTTTGCCAGAACAAGTCAAGGACAAAATTTCGCTCTAATTTCACCCCCCATAAACACAGATTCTTCCACCCAACCTACAGTTGTAATTGTGAGCCAGAATAATGATACTCAACGATATGGTGTAAACATTGCTAATGAATTTTGCTAAAACTTTCGTTGCTTGTGACACTAAAATATAAATAAAATATCTTATTTAGGAATAGGTGGTTGTTACGTGTGATGAATTTAGTGAGTATCTGTCCAATCTTCCTGAGAATATAAATGCTCAACTGGAACTATCTGATACTTCAGCGAGTGAATTATTATCGAACTTTAATAAGCCCAACTTGGTTTTCAAATGGAAATTTATATTTCTACAGATGATGTTCTAAAAATTGTTTCGTCCATGAAAAACACAAGTAGTAAAGATTATTATGATATTTCTAATAAGTTTATGAAACAAATCATTCAATGTATAGTAGGTCCACTGACTGCATGTATTAATTATTGTCTTAGCACTGGCGTATTTCCTGATGCTTTAAAGATTTCCAAGGTGATTCCTATTTTTAAGAAGGGCAACGATACGGAACCCAGTAGCTATAGGCCAATTTCGCTTATTTCTGTTTTTGCTAAAATATTCGAAACTGTAATAAACAATCAAATTTGTGAATACTTTGAATCTAATAACATGTTTTCTAAATCTCAATATCGATTCAGATATAATTCTAATACAACCAAAGTTGTTATTAGTTTCATTAGTTATATTTTAGAAGGTCTTGAGGACCATAAATTCAGTTCTGCTACATTTTGTGATTTAAGTAAGGCTTTTGACTGTGTTTCGCATGATGTTATATTAGAAAAATTACAATATTATGGTATTAGAGGTAATTAATTAAAATTATTTGTGTCTTATTTTAGTAACTGTCAGCAGTGTGTCTTCATTGATGGCAATAAATCTAAGCTCATGAATGTAAAATATGGTGTGCCTCAAGGATCAGTGTTGGGTCCTATCCTATTTTTAATAATGGTTAATGATTTGATGTGCAATGTCTCTGCTTATTCTGTGGTATTCGCTGATGACGCCACTTTCTTGACAAGTCATAGTGACATTAATGAATTGAAAACTCTTAGTAATTCCGTTTTTAATAAAGCCAAGAAATGGTTTAGTTCTAATAAATTTCTTTTAAATGAATGTAAAACTGCATCTTTGTTGTTTTGTAGTACAGTCATGGAAAATAATAATTTTAAACTTCTTGGTATTACTGTGGACAGCACACTTACTTGGGCAGACCATGTTGAGTCTGTTTGTAAAAAATTGTCAAGAGTAATATTTCTTCTGCGAAATTTGAAAATGTACTTTCCGAAGAATTACATTAGAGTTGTCTACTTTTCTTATTTTTATAGTATACTTTCTTATGGACTACTTTTATGGGGTAATAGTTCTCATACTAATAAGGTACTTATGTTACAAAAAAAAAGCTATTAGAATTATAACTAATTCATCAATGAAGGCACACTGCAGACCGTTATTTGTAAATGAAAAATTATGACTGTAACATCACTGTATATTTATCAAGCCCTAAATTTCGTCAAAGAAAATTCACTTATGTTGACGCATATGAATGATGTTCATATATACAACACCAGAAACCGTGACCTTTTTGACATACCTAAGTATAGGTTGACTAAAACAATGAATAATTATTTTATTATGTCGTTAAAAATAGCAAATAAATTTCCGAGATATCATTTTAATCTTGAAAGGAAGTCTTTTAACAGACTTGTCTCGGGTTGGTTAATCAACAAACCATTTTATGAAATTAATGAGTTTTTTAATGTCAACTTTGTTGAGAGTTTTTGATTTAATTTTATTGTTTTGTTGTTTACTTTTTATTACTGACTTTGTCAATTGCACAATGTTGTGTGCTCTGACTGTACAACACTGAATATACTGAATGTAAAATTCAGTACCATAATATTGAAAATATAGCGAACATAGTAATGTTATGTTCTTACCTCAAACATATTTCTAATCTTTCTTTTGGTGTTATAGATTCTCTCCAATTTGTACATTTTAAAAATATCATTATCAATAATAGAAAGAAGTCCATGAAACTGTTCTTGATTTAGCCGAAAGTAACTTTTAAATTCTTCATTATTTCCAAGCAATTCTTGAATCAAATGATGAAATTCACCATGTACTCCTCTCCATATTCCAATATCACGTATCCAAAATCGTCTGCTAGTTCTGTTTCCCTCTCTTTCTTCATCTTCCATGACAGCAGCTAATAAAATTGCCTCCCCTTCAAATATTGTAGTTGAACATCCAGCCATTTTCAAACATCTGTTTTACTTAGCTTATCTTAACTACCGTTTCGTGTCATAACACATCATAGCTTAGCATTGGTTAGCTTAGCTTAGATTTCTGTGTGTGGTAACCTTTAAGAGTGAATGAAAATCCAATAAAGAGGGGAAGACAGAAACAAAGAGAAGACGAAGATAGAAAAGAAGAAGATGAAGACAGGAACAAAGGGAGGGCGAAGACAGAAAAGAAGAAGAGGAATACAAAGAGAGGATGAAGAGAATAAAGATAAGATAAAGACAGAAAAAGAGGGGAAGAGAGAAACAAAGAGAGGACGAAGACAGGAACAAAGAGAGAAGTAAGACAGAAAATAAGAGGAAGAAAGAAACAAAGAGATGATGAAGATAATAGAGGATGAAAACAGAGAAAAGAGTGAATACAGAAACAAAGAGAGAAGGAAGACAGAAAAGAAGAAAAGGAATGCAGAAAAGAAAGAGGGGATGACAGTAATATAGAGAGGATGAAAACAGAGAAAAGAGGAATACAGAAACAAACACGGGACAAAGAGAGAAGGAAAACGGAAAAGAAGAAGAGGAAGACGGAAACAACAAGAGGAGGAAAGGAGAAACAAAGTGAGAACGTAAACAGAAGGGAAGAGAGAACGAAGACAGAAGATAAGTGGAAGATAGACACAAAGGGAAGAGGTGGAAGGAAAGTAGGAGAATATAAAACAGAGTGTGAAAGAACTAAACATGGAGGTTGGAAAGATAGAAATAATGAAAAGAAAGGCAAATATAGAGCTGAGAATAGAAACGAAGAGAGAATGTGGTTCAAGAAAAAAATTATGGGCTGAAACAAAGAAAGTAGTGAGGGAATAAATAAATGAAATGGAAGAGAAAGAAGTACTTAAATTGAAAAATGAGAAATCAAAATTAGAAAAAGAAACTAAAGTAGGACTAATGAAAGAAAGAAGTAAAGGACAAATGTTGGAACACAAGCAGAAAGGAAATAGGGAAGAGAAAAGAAAAATAACTACAGAAACGACAAGAACGGGAGATAAAATGGAAAAAAGAAGAGAGAGAGAATAGAAATTACAATTGCATGAATCTTAAATGAGAGTAAAGATAAGTTAGGGGAATAGTGAACAAGTAGCAGGAAAATGCAGAGAGAAACACTGAAAAAAGGGATCGTAAGAGAGAAAAAAAAAAGAGTTTTTTGAATTAAAAAATGAGTATAGAGGAAAAGTTAATACCAACAGAAAGAAAAAAAAAAGTGGAAACAGCTTTAGAGGTAGGAACAATGACGCAAGTAAGAGCAAAATAAGTGATAATGTAAATGTACTGAGAAAAATGGTAAAACGAAAAAATGGCATTATGACTCGGAGTAAGATATACAGAGAAAACGGGAAAAGATAGTGAGAAAGAAAATAAAGAAGAAAGAAGTAAATAGAAACAAGGAAAAAAAGAAAAGAAAAGAAAAACAGTAAAATAAAATGCAAATGAGCAGATAAATATATACGTATAAACAAATGCAAGAATTAAGTGAGACCTATTATAAGCTTACCGGACTGTTGAATTACACACGATTTGCTGTGTCCTAAGAGTTGATGCACTTGAAAATTTTCTCCGAAATGATTAATATGTTACCATAACTTGTGTAACTCTACGTTCATTTTAACGATCAATCGAGGAATAGCAATAAAAGTGGAAATAAGAAGTGTTAGTTTTACGATAATAAGATATTTCGTACTTTATAAGATTTTTCTACACCGTAGACGGTTCGAAAAATCATAAAGCATAACGATTGAGCCATGCTGCCCTACGACACTGACCCCATTCTACGTGTTCAAGAACAGTTAGAATCCCATTTCTATGGCAGCTATATGAATATGTGGTTTTAGGTCACCTGCTACTGTGACTTGAGCGGCGGATAAAAAAAATATACCGCTTAGGTCGAGTGCATATGGGGAAATACATTTCTTGAACTGAGTCACCAAGACTTTAAAGACAGTATGGGTTGTAAATGGACTTTCTGCCTTTGCATCGACAAGAGGTTCTTCCTTTCCTATCGCACGAGTTCAACGTTTCAAGAGGTTCTTCCTTTCCTATCGCACGAGTTCAACGTTTATTTTCTAAAGTGTCCCGTTTTGTGCCAAAAAAAAAAAAAAAAAAACAGAATTTTGACTTCAAGCTGTGTCTGACAATTATACAATAGCCGCAATCTTAAAGGTTTAAGTTACGTGTTCTTGAAAATTATCCTATCCAAATTTTTATCTAATATTAAGATTATAGATCTTTGCTACACATTCACATGCATTATGTATACATGCATTGTTAAACGTAATACTGAAAAATAAAAAGTAGAGACTAATTAGCCTATCTTCAAGAAAAAGTATCGAATACCTGAACATGCAGGTCCAAATAACATATACATAAAATAACAAGTATGCACTATATGTATGTAAGCCCATCGGATCGCGAGCGACCTCTGGTGATCCCATAAGTTATGGAGAAATTCTCAACGAATTTTTAGTAGGGTGCGTCAGTCACTCCCTAACACTTTAACCTAAGAATAACACAAAAACCCAAGAAACAATTCCTAATCAAGGAAAAATTAATTGGCAGAGTCTAGAATCGAACTAGAAACTTCCTTGTTAGAGCCAGAGTTGCTGACCACTAGACTAAGAGGCTGACTAAGAGAACGTGTAACTACTTATATAATAAATAATAGCCATCCTATTCGATGAGAGGCAATTGCTTGACGTGTAGCAAACTTCATTAAGGCAGTTGTGCGAAAACGATCAATATACTGCGGGAATACATGTATCAGTAAGGGTCATCAGGCGATGCAGTATATTGATTTAATATGTAATTAGCTACCGTACCAAAAATGTTGTCGGAGCCAGTAGGGATATAAAAATTAGAATTTGATTGAATGTGTACATAACCGATCGTCGTGGTCAGTCTGTTAGGGAAGTTAGACGTTCTCCGTATCAGAATCGCTAATCGAGTACATAAGTTCATAGCCCATAGGAATGTATATTAATGTAGCGCTGTGATATTACTAAAATATCTGAAAACTCATTACCTTAAAAAAAATAAGCCGTAAAGTACAGAAATTGAAGTAAGTAGGCCTACTTGAACGTTATTATATCAAGAAATCTATATTCGTTGCGAAATACAGCGTGGCCCAATAAAAATATGATCGAATATGTATGCGTTCTTGGAAATACATTACTCCAAAAACATAAACGAAGAAAATACACATCAACATACCCAAGGAACGAAAGCAGATACTAGACAGACTACATACTAGTAGAAGAAAGATTCCGAAATTGCTTAAAAATTGCGAAGAGTTTACCAGGAGAGGATATTAACTCAGATCATGTCGTGCCGATAGGCGAAGTAAATATTCGTCTGAAGAAGATAAGAGGAAAACAGGTGACGAATAAATTTAAAATGGAAAAATTTAAGAATGAAGAGGAAAGAAGAAAATTTCAAGAAAATGTTTCAAGAGAAAACAGCTACATTAAAATCCACACCTGAAAATAATTAGTACTGGACTTATCAGAAGAAGAAATAATAGGATACAGAGAAGATGTGAGAATTAAGAAACCTTGGTTCAGAGGGAAAATGTTGGAGAAGATGGAGGAAAGGACAAAATGGAAATAAAAAACATCAACACAGAAGTAGAAGAAAATATAGCAAACTTAACAACGAACTAAGAAGAGAAACTGATAAGGCGAAGGAAGACTAGATGAAAAAGAAATGTAAAGATATAAAGGATATAAAGGGAAAAGGAAGATATGGTTTAATGTACCGTGAAGTAAAATATTTGAGCTTCACAAATAACAGCAAACCCATGTGGTTAATAGAGGACGAAATCGGAAATGAAGAAACAGACAAATAAAAAATACTGAATAATGGGCGAAATATGTAGAAGAGTTATATGAGATAGGGGATCGTCCAGATGGCTTAGCTATAGAAGACGAAGCATCCGTATCAGAAGACGAAAAATGAATTTTCAATTTTAAGATAAGTTGAACTAGCGCATAGGGAAATGAAGAATGGTAAAGCAACAGAAATTTATGGAATTCCCATTGAATTAGTGGAATGCTTGAGTGAAGAGAAGAAGAAAAGTATGTCATTATGCAACGAAATATATGAGAAAGGCCAATGCCCTGAAGATTTTACGGAGACAGTGTTGCTTTCAATACCGAAGAAAAATAATGCCAGGAACTGCTACGAAAAATCGGCAAAGGATACCTAAAGAAGAATAAAGAAGTGTAGGCTTATACAGTATTTGTGGACCTAGAAAATGCGTTTGACAGAGTGGATATACTGAATATGCGTTCTGGGGAAATGACACTGCAATGTCCCATAGTCTCGTTATGCGTTCTTCTTTACTGACATTGAAATCCATAATCTTAGAATTGTCCAAAACACGCTGGCAAAAACTGGCATGCATGCAATAGTCGAATCAGAGTTGTGTGGTGGTAAGATGTGCACTAAAAAATGGTGCGGCATCAGACTGTGCTAGAACAAATTTTTCTTTACAAAAGTTACCTTAAAAACAGTTCTGGTCATTCTGCTCTAAGAGAATTTATTGAAACTTATCCCAATGCAGAACTCCCTTAAAGAAGGACTATACAAAGACTAGTGAAGAAATCTGAAACCATAGGTTTAGTGTTGGAGAAAAAAACATTTCCGAACACGAACAGTTTTAGCCAGTCTAGAGCGTTCACCACAAAAATCGATAGCTCAACCTGGACAACAGACGAACGTTTCTGAATCTTCTGCAAGACATGCGGCAAAGTTACTAACGGTAAAACATGTACACATTTATTCACATTTATTCATGCTTTACAAGAATGAGATCACGTTCAAAGACTTCATTGTTGCAATTGGTTCCAGAATTCAGTTCAGACTGGCGAAATTGCTCCGCAACTCTTTCCTTCTCTGATTAAACTTGGCTTCCTCCAAATGGGCGTGTGAACTCACGAAATTTTCGGTATTTGTCTTCCGAAAAACCTGTCATCTTGCATGATATTTCCCAACATGACGAGACAATTGTTGTTAAGTTAAAGGAGAATAATAATTCAACTTTTTTTTATCGTGAGACAATAAATGCGGATCTGTACAAAAAATTAGTCTTAACGCCGTAGGTGAAAGAAAATGAAAAATTATACGGTTGGTTTCAACAGGGCTCCGCGACCGCACATACGGCTCAAGATTCATTACATGAAATAGGTGAAATTTTTTATTATATAGTATTTAGTATTTGTATGTGATCGTCGTGCTGTCTCAATTCAACCAATGGTGATTTTTATTTGTGGGATTGTTTGAAAGACACAGTTTTTCGCTCGAATCCATATACATTAGAGAAACTCCAAGCCAATATTGAGCATGATATAAGAAGAATTTTAACTGTTGAGCTAAGACGAGTAAGTGACAACATATTCTTACGATATCAAGCTTGTGCACGAGCGGAAAGACGACATTGTCAACATCTACTGTAAGTCAGATTTTATAATGCTTTTCTCCTTCCACCGTTGTAGGCAGTATTTTACCTGCTGATGCTCACGTCTCGCCCGTGCTACGGCAGCCATATATATATATATATATATATATATATATATATATATATATATATATATATTAAGGGCCCTGCACTTGTATAATTCAATGAGAGATGAATATCCTTAAGAAATTCTGAAATATGAGGTGCTACAAAATGGACAAGTTTTGACAAATTGTATAGGGGAATGTAGCCCAAATCGTACCGACCCCGAAATCGTACCACTATTAAGTGCAGGAAAGTATTGGGTGCAGGGACCATCTGGGGAATTTTTCATGAAATACAAATAGAAACTGACACTCGTTGAGTTTCCCGCCTTTCACCCAAGACAACAGCTGTATTAAATCTTAATTAATAATAAGTTCTGATTTCTCATATAAGATTTTGTTACTCTTTCGTAAGCTTTCATTGAAATATTGAGTTAATTTAATGCATGTCTTTTATTATACCTAACATATAAGATTGTTTGCATTATTTAAATGGTAAAAATAGTCACTGCAACAGCTTTGCTTAGATTATAATCTGAATAGTTTGCCAGGGATGCTAGTTTCCTAAATCGTACCTTTGAAAGATTGTTCATATCGTATAGGTACGATTTTGGCAACGTGAACAATTAACGTTAGGTGCATAATATTTTTAAATTTCAGAATAGATAATTCAGACCTGTCAAGTCTCAAGCATTGTGTGTGAGACACGGATTTGAGGCTAATCTCACGGTCATACATACGCGATCTGAAATCTCACGCATTTGTGGATTACACAATTTTAAAACAAGACAGTATCCCTGAAGATGTTTGGGAAAGTGCTAAAGAACAAGATGAAGTGCAAGTAAGTCGGTACATTTATCCAATGGATGTAATATGGGCATATTTGTCTCAGATGAAACTAGCAAATTGAGAAGTAAGGTACAAGAAGATATCTAAGGTTGCAAAATTGGTTTTGATAATTCTACATTCTAATGCTGAAGAAGAACGTGTTTTTCTATGATAAGGAAAAATAAAACAGCTTCTAGACCTTCATCGAACGTGGATTTTACGTTATTATCTGTCTTGACCAAGAAAGTGGCCATCCCTGAGCTATGCCACACACTCGAACCACCAAAAGAAGTGGTGACTAATGCTAAGAAAGCAACGCATCAGTTTAATAAAACACAGTGCAATTAAAAGAGAGATTTGTATCGTTTACAATTAAGTGCAACATTTGGAATATATTAATTCATTTTGTGCTGTGTTTTTTTTTTCAGAAAAATGATTAATATTACATAAAAATAATTTGCATTATAAAAAATTGCGGTTTATTATTAATTAATTATGAAATAAATGGATATGTAAAAGAAATTTGTTGGCTTACTCATTTTCCTTGAATTTCACTCTTCCTGACCAGTGATCTCACTCAGTTACCATGGGGACCCTTGGCAGCTCTGGATAATGGACAAATGAGAATACGGAAAATGGGAACCAAGTGAATTACTTAAGGCCCTGAATGAATTTCGATCCGGAGCAGTGGGATTGAATGAATGTTGCCCTAAGTACGAAATTGCAAAACAGACTTTCAAGCGACATTTGATGGACAAGATGAAGAGAGGTCTGGAACTTCCTGCAAATGGATCCGTTAACTGTAGGAATACAGCTTTTCAACGAAAAATAGAAAAGGAATTGGTTCAACATATTCTTTGTGAACTTACCATAAAGACGTCAGGTAGCTTGCCTCTGTTGTAGTTCTCATTTAAAAATTGTATGTAGCCTATATTTTACAAATGGATACGATTTAAGCAACCTGTAGGTACGATTTAGGAAACCGGGCGCATAAATCATACCATTCTCAGAGTTTTGAATAATATCTTTTAAAAACATTTGATAATTATTTTAAATTCTGAATATATATATATATATATATATATATATATATATATATATATATATATATATATATTGTGCGCCATGGTACTGACCGAATGTCTAATAATATATGCAATTAAAATTCCTTCCCATTTCGAAGTAAATAAAGAAAGACTGAAAAGTTTTACGATATAGGCAACCTTCCCCTATATATAAAAACCTTGTATTAATATTTTTTGTTATTGTGAATAATACGCATAGAAAACACAGAATTACAGGCACATATGAGAAATAAACATAAAGCGGAAAGTAGATATTAAAAAGGAAAGTAAGGTCGTCGCATTAAATCCCATAGAAGTAAGGCTTGGCTTTTTCCTTATTCATGCTACAAGTTCTTTATTTCCATGGAGAATTTGTAATGAAAATTGAAAACATTCCTTACTAAGTGCAATTCATTTCTAGGATATATCTGAGAGTGAAAAGTGTGAGATACAGCTTTCAGATATAATTAGATTTTCCACATGCAAAAGGACTAGTGTCGTTCCAAATTTTACAACACAGCTAACAGAGCGTCACACATTGTGCTGATAAGTGCAAATAAATATAGATATAAGTCTGATTATCGAGACAAATAAAATATTTGTTCACACGAATACTTTTATCAGACACTCGCAACCAGCGCTGCCAACCTGTAACGAACAAATTTCGGAAGACGAGGGAGAAAATATCGGTAGATTGGAAGAAAAATCGGTATTTTGTACCGTCAAAATTAAAAGCATGCTCATGTCACAAGTGATGCTATAAAAATTATTTGTATTTTTTATTTTAAAAATCTCTATTCTATTTGGTACCATAGTAAGTAATAATAAATATAACTTCCCTTTAATTAATACTAAAATTGACGTGTCATTGCTACAAATAACACAATATTGTTATCAACATAATATTTTGTTCTGAATTCGTTGAAATCAATTGCTTTCAACATCACTGTCCTCATTCTTTGAACTATACAGATACAATTCACTTTTTGACATTTTATTAATCAGTGTTTTGCTTACTTTGAAATTGAAACAGTCGCTTTAGCCTATATGCCTCTTAGTATGGAGAAGTCCAATTGAAGGGCTCAGAGCCAAAGGCGACCAACCCACAATTTTCTATTGTTCATTATTAAGCTTTTTTTCGAAACTATACATTGTTGTTAGAGATTCAACGTATATTTTTGTATTTATTCAATGTAAACCAATTAAAATAAATTGTGAAACCAACCATTTTTTATCAGGGTCCTCTTAATTTCACCCCTTATTTACTCATTTTGTAATTGTGGGTAGTCGCCTTTGGCTCTGAGCCCTTCAATTAATGATTCTGTGTTCAGACAGTTTCTCACATTAGTTTTCAATAAGTTGACTGTTGAAAATACTCTCTCTACGTTCGCAGATGAGTGGGGAAGATAGAGTAAATCACAAATAAATTTCCCTAAAATTGGAAATATTACAAAACCATAACCATATTTGAGTTTTCTTACACTCTGCTAGAAAGGCTTCACACTGTTAACAAACATTTTCACATCATCTAAATTTCTTAAGAATCTCCACTCAGTATCCAACTGTTGCAACTCTGTATCCTTTACTAGATTTGAAAAAATACCTGCAATACCTACTATCGATGCTACAGTGCCAGACTTTACAGTTTGTGGATTCATGAAATCAAAATGTTTGATATTGTTGTTTTTAACTATGAATCTTTTAACAATCTGACAGCAGCCTTCAATGTAGAAATCCAAGCACCTAACTCTAAAGAGATGCAATTGAGACTTTGTTAGGGTTTCATCTATGAGAGTTTTGGCGACTGCAGCACCGAAGTACATAACTTCTACTTTAAGGAAATGTTTTGGATTTCTAAAATCAATATTTTCAATTGCAGTGCTACTTAGATAAGCCCTATCCAAGAAACAATCAAATAAATTTCTGAAGAGGAGACTTACTTTATTGTAGAGATCGTTTATTTTGGGACTCTCGGCCTGCATCTCCTTGTTCATATTATTGAAAAAATGGGAGAAAAATCTAGAAACAGCAAAAAGAGTTTTGAAAGTGGATCATTTAACTTCAGAAGTATGTTGTCTGCAGCTAGTACATCATTATTACTCACAGCATCAATGAAACACAATTTCAGAGCCCCATATTGGTCTGAAACCCTTTTAACTACCATATGAACTGAGATCCATCTTTTATGGGCTGGATGTAAAATTCTGTGGATTTTCAAATCACAGAAAGTTTGAAATTTAGCAAAATTCTTTTTTCGTTTAGGGCTACCATTAAAATAATTAAGAATACCCCTTGTTAAATCCTCCACAAATCTAGGCAATTTCTGGCATGCATATGATGCGCACAAGTGGAAAGAATGACAGACTATTTCATCACGAAAAGTGAAGGAACATCATTTAACAATAATAACTTCAAGGAATAATGATCCCCCATCATAACATTCGCTCCATCTGAAGCGACGCCAATTAAATTGGTCCTATACGGAATATCGTGAGTGTTAAAGAGACTGACAATATGCTCATATAATGCTGGCGCGTCTGCAGCAACCAACTTAATTAATGTTAGAAAGTTATCTCTTACATTCCCTGATGCATCATTATGTCTTACTACTAAATATAGATGTTTATTATTATTTTTTTTTTTTTGTTGATCTGTCAGTTCATTCATCGACAATCAGCGAAAATTTAGAGTTCTTAAGTCACTACGCAGATTTGAAAAACTTTCCCGTTTATAACATTTGTCACAATGGCTCTGGATTTTGTTCTTCCACACGTTATCTTCTTTGCTATTTCGGAATCTGGACATTTATTATGGTCTTTACCAGTTGGCTTAGATGGTCCATTGTTAGGAATGCTAAATTATGTTCTGCTGCAAATGCCGCCAAATGAATTTCAGCTGAAATAATAAAAAATATGCCTAATCAAAATTATGGTACCCTATATAACATATCCGCCTACAGCAGATGTGAATTCTGTAAACAGACAACAAGTATCGAAAATATGTCCATGAGTTACAGACATACAGAGCAGCATACACTACCGTCATGTCACGCTTCGCTGCTGGCCTATAACGAATTATTATAAATATTTATGTTTCATTCCGTATTATATTAAATTTTATGCAGCCTATTTCTGTATATCGTTTAACTGTTATTTTGGTCTTTATTATAACCGAACATATAAATATGGAATAATTAAGTTATTCCTTTATTTAATAATGATTTACCTTCTTTAGCGCTCTCTTCTAACTTCTTGTTTCTGTCCACGTCCAGGAACATTGATGTGATTGTCGGTTGTCGAGCTACGGACTTCTGCAATTCCTGATGAGCTTTTGATGCACTGTGTTTCATAAGGGCATCTTTACCGGAATCTATTTTAATGTCTTTATCACAACATTTGCAATAGCCATAATATTTCCGCTTTCTGCTTGGCTTTAACCACCCCTTAAAATCAGGAATATTTTCCCATTCTCCTTTATAGGATTGGACATACTTTAATTTCTTCCGCGAACTACTAGACCTAGCTGATGCTTGGGAAAAATCACTATCCGAGTCACTGTCACCATTCCGATTTGCACTTCCTTCACCTAACCTGAAATTCTTAGTAACTAATGTGATGTGATTATGAATGGCTGTCTGAAAACGACTGTTGGACTGCAGAAACAGTAGGTTGGCTTATCTGCATTTTAAAATAACAGTTGTTCATTGTTGATGAGGAGCGAGAAAGGGAAATATCGAAGAGTCGAAGACAGAGATTTATATTTCCATTGTTAGAAGACAATTAATTAAAGAAACTTGTCACTTTCGCATTCGCTTAATTTTTACTGTACTCATTGTTGACAGTGCTTTGTCAATGTTTTAATTATATAGAATACTTTCTAAGCGATCATATCTGATATTGGTTCTGTAAGAAAGATTAAAATTAAGAAAGTTGCAAAATAATCGGTAGAAATTAAAATTTTTCGGTAGATCGGTAGATAATATGTGATTTCGGTAGATCTACTGAAAAATCATTAGGGTTGGCAGCTCTGCTCGCAACTATTGCCAGTCATCGAGTCAATTAAAACCATGTCTTCCTGAATGAAATTAGCATTAACAAATTAGTCAATTATGTCATAAAATAGCAGATGAGATAAAAGGTTTCAAGACTAAATTCACTGTTTTGGTCGGAGTCCTACATTATGAGATTAATATTTAAAAGTTATAGACGTTTCAAACGATGTTTGTATCTAGGAATGTCGTTCTTATAGGAAAACTACATTGACTCTTCGTCACGGTCTACGCAGCCAAATCTTCAGTTCCCATGTCCACTCGTCCACTTCCCTTATCCATTCGTTCACTTTCCTTGTCCATTGTTAACTTCCCTTGCACATTCGCCCATTCCCTTGTTTACTAGTCAATTTGCATGTTCTTTCTTTCATTTCTTTGACTATTGACTATTCCCGTGAAAATTGGTTAATTCCCTTGGCCCATTAGTCCATACATACATACATACATACATACATACATACATACATACATACATACATACATACATACATACACTCTTTCATTCATTCATTACATACATACATACAGTAGCGTGCAAATTAATCCGAACAACGTAATTACTTATGCAAAAACACTCAAACGGAATAAAAAAAGGATCTAAGACATACCTCAGTAATCTATGTGGCCTCCCTTGCTCCTAATAACAGCTCTGAGACGATTTGGCATGGATTCCACTAATTTCCCACAAATTGACCACAAGTTCTCAATGGGGTTGATGTCGGGTGAGTTGCCTGGCCAGGGGAGTACCTGAATATTCTTCTTGTTGAAGAATTCTGTAGTTTTTCGAGACGTATGACATGGTGCCAGGTCTTGTTGGAACACACCTCTGCCATCCGGAAATGATTTTTGCAGCTGGGGTACGATTCTGGTTTCCAATAAGTGAATATATTTGTCAGAATTCATCATTCCCTTGATAGGTATTAATGCTCCAGGCCTTTCATATGTAAAACAACCCCCAAACATTACTTTAGGGGGGTATTTGGGTGCTTGTTGGAGATAAGCTGCTGTTACTTTTTCGGATCCTTTTCGTACGTAAGAAACACGGTGGCCGTGGACCTCGAAATGAGACTCATCGGAAAAAAAAAGTACATTCTTCCAGTCATTCACTGTCCAGTGTTGATGTGATTTTGCCCACATTAAGCGTTTTTTGCACATAACAGGGGTTAGCAGTTGCTTCTTAATAGGCTTACGAGCCCTTCGTCCAGCTTCCAAAAGCCTACGCCGCACTGTTGTGACGTGAATATTCGCCCCAGTGGTAGCCATTAACTCGCGGGTTAAGTTGACAGCAGTTACTCTAGGATTTAATTTACTTTTCCTGACAATTAAACGATCATCTGCAGGTGAAGTCTTCCTTTTCCGGCCACAGTTTCCTTTTTTCTGGGGTGTGATGGATTCAGTCGCCCTGTATCGTTTTATGATCGAATTAACAATAGCCAAACCGATGTGACATTCTGCAGCAATTTGCCTCTGTGTCATAGAAGAATGCTCTGCTAATGTTATAATTTTAGACCGTTTTCGTGGAGTTGTATCCATTTGTGAAGACGACAGAATGTACACAGGATTGCAGTATTAAGTCTTCAACACAACTGAAATGCTTATAGGTACAAAACGACAGGCAAAATGTCACATATTATAAAAAAATAATAACTACAGACCTTCAACAATGGAATTACACGTACTACAGATGTCAATTAAAGCGGTATGAGCAGCTGTGAGGCCAACAATGACAGAAAATGTAAAAATATGTCGTGTTCGGATTAATTTGCACGCTACTGTACATACATACATAATACATACATACATACATACATACATACATACATACATCCATACATACATACATACCGACACCTAAGAATGAAAACCTCGTATGTCTAATTTTCTAAATTTTACAGGAGAGCAAAAAAACTAATTTAGCTCAACACTTTTGACATAATTTGAATTATTTTTGTTCTGATTTGTTAAATTTAGTTATAAGTACTCTATATGAAAATAAAATAATTATTGATTTGGCAGCACTGTATTATGCACCACTATCAGACTTACGTGGTTTTTATTCAATAATAGTCATGTACTTACGAGCTTTTGACACTTATTTAATAATCTTTACTTTAATAGATTATCAAATTGTAATTCTTAAATATTCAACATTTTTTAAATAATATTATTAATGAATGTTTTTAGTGTTCTTAATGTTCCACTGTAATATATAATACGAGGAAAGAGGAATTATTCACTATTATGTATGAGGCAAGTCATCATAGGAAACGAACATCTCTTGGTGTCACCATTTTCAGCTCCTGAGGGTTATTCGCTATGAGGCAAGTTATCATAGAAATTATGAACGCCTCTTGGCACCACCATTTTCAGCTCCTGAAGATGCTTCTACTTGGTTGTCTTAATTGGAATCATTCTGTCTTACAGACTCTGAACATCATCTGTGCCTGAAGGTTTCTTAATTCTCCTTGGCAATTGTCTGTAGTATCGGAGAATTTCAATTTGTACTGTATCGAGCCATCCTGCTCATATTTCAGGCATCTTATATCCACCATAACTCGACCTCCTAATTTGGTGTCCGGGCGAATTGATGTAATGTAGCTCAAGGAACTGTATTTCTTGAAGAATGAGTGTTCAAGACTTTCTACATGGTACGGCTTAGATTTAATGCGAGCGGTGCGGCATGCTTCAACGTTGCCTGATGGAGAATATATTTTTCTGTTCTTCAATCTCGATTCTATAGAAGCGTGCATACAGTCGCACATCATTTGTGTGTGACCCTTTTTCTAGGTATTTTTGTTCAATAGTAACACCAGTTTGAACAGCATTGAGAAGAATGCGTTTGCCAAAATAACATTACGATTTTGAAAGGTACAGTCTTCACTGAAAATTATTATTTTCTTCATGGTGGGTATGTCTAATTTAATCTTCTTGATAAATTCACAAATTATTGAGGCAAACTCATCTGCTGTAACTGCACCTTCGCACTCGTCCCACAAAAAGCAGTGGCCTTCAGCTGTATTGATATCGTAAATTGTGAAGTTATGTACTTTCAGTTTCGTCTTGTAGTATAAGGCAGAGGCTTTAAGAGATGAAGCAAGGAGTATTGCTTGCATGTCCATAGTCAGAACTACTGTAGACACATCATCATTGTCTTTGTCTTTCTTTCTCTCGGCTCTTCCTTCCTCTTTTTTATGAAGATGATTTATGTACTTCTTTTCTGTGATATTCTTTGTTTTGAATGAACAGCACACGTCACATTGGTTTTTTTAGGCAAAAATAACCCACGATTTTGGGCATCAAATTGATCTTTAAAAGTTGTGATATATACAATTCAGTTACTATTTCCTTCTTCCTACATTTTCGTTTTGTATTCGCTGTATAGGGCCGCTTTTGATTGCCAGATTGGTTCTAGATACAATTTATTTGTTCGCTTACGGAAGTAGTGAGATTCTATCACTGGCAGTGCATCAAGAAACTCTTTTAAATAATTCCTGTTTACAGAATCGATATTATCTTTACTCGTATTCAGAATTTGCTTTCTTTTTTCTTGTTTCTTGTAACTCGTCTTCATTTTCAGAAACCGAATTTTCTACAGCATCTGTTGCCTTTTGATTTAGCACCCAGTTTCTTACTGTTCATTCGCCCAAGCACAAAGTTTGCAGAAACATGGATTTACATACTTGCATTTGTTCACCAGTTTCTTCCCATTGTAGATGGTAGGAGCTACAATGAATTAGATCGAAGAGAATTCTTAGCTATAGCCTTCCTTTCTTTAAAATATCTATTATGCACGAGAAGCTGTACTATGATTCTCTTTTCGGACCATGATTTCTTCCAAAAGTCTACAAATATTTTCTGTCTTCTCTTTTCAGAAAACTTTCGACATTTTACACTTAAATTTCTTTTGCTTGCATTACAAGAACAGAGGAGTCCCAATTTTCTTTCTTCCTTTCGTACATGAAAAATTGGTGCCTGGTCATCATTTTTCTTCCTTACTAAGTACTTTTCACATTTCATCCGTTTATTTTTATTAATCTGCACATCCCATAAATCTCTCTTAGCTCTCTCTTTATGGCAATGTTTACGCTTTTGAATTTCATTATTCTGAGACTGCTTCTCTTAGTTTTCACATTCATCCTGTGTTTTTTCTTGATTGTTTTCATCTTCGTTCGGCTCCAAGTTGTTGGGTTCTTGGTCGTCTTCACTGTGAATTTGGTTCTGTTCTTGGTTATTTCCATTCCGAATTTCTAAATTGTTGCGCTTCTCAATGGAATTGATTTGATCAACTGTGTTGAACATGTAAAAACCCCATCATTGTCATTGAAGGAATTAATTTTTTATTTAGTTTCTTTCAATTTAGTTTTTTCAAATTCATAGTTACACTTCAGATGGATTGTGTTTCTTAAAGTAGAATAGAATTTACGTGTTTATTATTATGTCACTGTTCGCAAATATTGTTATAATAAAATAAATAATGTGATTAATGAAAAAATTAAACTCACAGTCAATTGAACCATACGCTGACCTCTAGACATTTTGAAGTAACGATCTGGAAAGTTCAGACGCGTTGTAAACGTTAAAACAGAAAGTCGTTCTTCAATAAATTTTAGAATGATAAAATCAGCATGAGAAGGCTAATAAAAATAAGAACACAGCAATATTAATAATAATGCTCCGGACATAGTTCGTAATTACCTAAACACTTTTTACCTAATTTATTACAAAACTATGTATTTGAGAACAGGACGTCAAGCTATTCTCCGGCCACATGGAAAACTACAACAGCTTTTACAATGCTTGTTAATTAATTTATTTTTCAGACTGCCGACACTGTACCACTTTGAAGCTGCATGGAAAGGAGCGAAGTGTTTAATTATTATTGCTTTTCCTTATTATTACTGTATTGTTAACATCGATTCGGTTTTGAATTACATTGCGTCTAGATGACAAGGTTGATTTTGTAAAGCATACAAAATCGACATACAAGGTTTTCACATTTAAATTGATACCTCGTAAGTCGGAAATTCTATATAATTTCGGCATACAAGGTTTTCACATTTAAATTGTTGGCTCGTAAGTCGGAAATTCTATAATGAACAGAGATACGAGCTTTTCATTTTAAAATAAAAGCATAAAGAGATACGTGGTTTTCAACTTTTGTGTTTTTACATGAAAAAATGAAAATGAAAATGTTCCAATGGTAGACTATAAGAGCATGGGCTTTCCTATAAATATGAGTGAAAATGGCATTTTCGAAAAAAAGTCGACTTAGGTGTCGATACATACATACATACATACATACATACATACATACATACATACATACATACACACATACATACATACATACACTCTTTCATTCATTCATTCATTCATTCATTCATTCATTCATTTTCTTGCACAATCATCCATCCCCTTGCACATTCTCCATTCCCCTGCACGTTCACCCATACAATAGCACATTCATTCACCTATCAATTAATTTTAATTCCCTGGTACATTCATCCATTCCCTTGCCAATTCCTTCGTCCCCTTGTGCTTTTGTTAATTCCCTTGAATATTCGTCCGTACAATAAATTGAATTCAATAATTCCCTTGCACATTTGTCCATTTCCTTGGAAATACCTCCATTCCCTTGCCAGTTTCTCCATTCACTTGCAAAATCGTCCAATCCCTTGAACACTTGTCCATTTCCTTTTCAATTTCTCCGTCCCTTTTCCATTCGAGAAATCCCTTGCCAATTTCTCCATCCACTTGCACACTCGTCCATTCCCTTTTTCATTCGTCCACTTCCTTGTCAATTCCTTCATTCCCTTGCATATTCGTTCGGTCCCTTTCTCATTTACTCATTTTCTTTCTTATTTATCCATTCTCTCATATTATTCTGCTATCCCGTTAAACACTGTTCCATTACATTGCACTTTTATCTATTCCCTTATCCACTCGTTCTTTCTGTTGCGCATTCGTCTATTGCCTTGTCCATCAGTCCATTTTCTTGTATATCCTCCTGTGTAGGCCTATGTTAGTGATACTTTAAGAGCCGTGGACTGCATGTTAAGCATTAGTGGGGAAATGAAGCGAAATTTATATTTCTAAGGCCGGCAGTGATACTACTGGATTTTAAATTTATGTAAACAAACATCGGCGATGTAGAGAACGTCGTTACATCCGTCTCCGTCGACACTTAAGCACGTGTGGTCAGAGGGATTGCCAGATCTATGTCTCTGGCAGCAAACCACACAGCACTAACAAGTGAAACGTATTTTTCTGGGAGAACGTAACAAGCGATACTAGGCCACTGACCCCAGCGGTCTAGAGTTTCGTCCTTGCACGTGTACCTACTTCGTGAAATGAATTTGTCGACATCATGAGTCGTTAATGACCCGTGAGCCATTAGGTAAGAGACAGATTCTCACTGCTTAAAAGTGTAATAACGCTCCATTGAAATGCTTAGTATGACGTACAGTAGGTAGGCACTGAACGCGTCAATTTGAGAAGTCGCTATATAGGCTACAGCACAGCAATGATCACGTCATTAGTGCTACGCAATTAGGGCGTGCTTAGTTTCAATTCCAACAAAGAATTGAACAATTATTTACATAAATCCTGAAATTTAAGGCTATACATATTCCGACGAGTGCAGTGAGACCAGCCGGATCGACCCTGACGAAAGTGAACGATGCAGAATGAGTATGTCGCAACGCGTCGTGGTTTGTTACAGATTCATTCCTCACTACGAGTTGCAGTTTGTAGGATTTGTTGCTAATTTTAACAACTTTGACTAAATGGTAAACTTGTGCCGAATATATGAACACAAACATACAATAATAATGAGAATTATAATGTTAGTAATAATTAGAGAACACACCTTATTTGGCAAGATAGAGGATTCAGCATAACAACAACGGGAGACGTGCACACAAGGAGACGTGCAGTGAAAAGGAAATGAAGCTCATTGAATCACGTTCATTCTGTTTGACTTGTGTATTATTGAAGTGCAGTGTAATACGACGGGAAACGATGCCGAAAACAAAAACCCCAAAAGTCAAGCAGTTAAAAGAAGAATACTGCAGTAAGTACTTTAGAGCAGCGTTTCTCAAACTTTTTTGAAGTGGGGACCACTTTTTTAAGTCAGAACAGTTCCGCGGACCACCTTGCAGTTGTTCCCTTCGAAAGAAAATTAATCATTTTTGTAGCATATTTATACTTATATTTTAAAATAGAATTAATTAATTATAATACTTTTGTAATTATATTTTTTGTAGTCAATCACATGTAACTTATAACAAATTCTTTGCATTGTTGATTCATCGCTTGCCTGCTAGCAGTTAGTTGTTTGTAATCCTTATGTGGTACACGCTAGTAGTCGTTTATGTCTCTGTTAAATAGTGCCCATTATAAATAATGGAAAACTGGCTTCGATTCGGATCTTTGAAAAGAAAGGAACATGATGATACGCAGTGCTAATAGTTCAGAAGCTGTGTGTGAAGAAATATATTAATTATAGTGTCGTTAAAGAAATATCTAGCCCTAGTGGTAGCTATTCAAAGAAAAAATATTACCGTAAATATGACAAGAGTTTTTTGGAACTTGGATTTAATTGATGTGGCAATGAGAGTGAACCAAAACCTCGGTGTGTTGATTGTTACGAAGTGCTTTCAAAGAAGTATATGAAATCCGCGAAATTGAAACAGCACTTAGAAACGAATCACGCAAGTGTAGAAAGTAAACCTGTCGGATTTTAAATTAGGCGGAGTCTAAAATTTCCTACATCGTCATTTGGAAACCAAATAAAAAAATGAATGCAGAAACATGCCCGATGTTCAACAAGTGAAGATGCAATTTGGCACGTTCTATTATTGGTGCGTGCGTACTGGGTGTCGCCAAAACTATTAAGAAAGTGATCAATACAGGAAAAGGTTCGGTATTTTGGTCCTCTGTTATGAATTCGGGTAGTCCTTGGCTGGGTTACAGGCTCGGCACCAGATATGCAGGGAAAAGATGGCGAGAAATGCCACGTTTATAGTGCTTTAAATCGCTCTTTTGTTGCCGAGAATAGAGTGGGAAGTGGGTAGACAGGTGGGGTAAGAAATTTAATAAAATATTTGTACTGGGAGAAAACATGAAAGGTGATTGCTATGTGTCATTTCCAAACTCTGAGATTTTCAGTTAGCCTATAGTGTGATACGCAATTCGTTTGAATTTTATTTTTTCTTGTCTTTTTTGAAGGATCACAAGGGCAGAACTCGAGGACCACAGGAACAGAGAACGGTAATACCATTCACGTCATATTCGCTGTCGAAAAAACAATCAGAGTTCTTCAGAGACTTGTGTGAGATATTAATAAATGCAAATATTCCGTTGCATAAAGTGAAAAATCGCCAGTTTACTGGATTTATAGAAAAATATACAAGGAAGAAGATTTAATCAGAAACAACGCTGCACCAAAATTATTTACCTTTGTACTACGAAAGAGTTGTTAGTAATATTCGACAAAATGTAGCAGATAACAACACATTTCGGAATATGTATGATAAGACTTTCTTGTTTTAAATTCTAACATACCTTGTTTACATGTTTCGACCTATTTATGGGTCATCCTCAGAACTAGTCGTTGTTGGTCTTGGCGCCCCTTGTTTTGTTTCCTGTGAGGGTGTGTAACATGAGCTGCTGCCAGGAAGTCAAAAGGAGGATAGCAATGGCAAAGGAAGCTTCAAATAGAAAAAGGAGCATCTTCTGCGGGAAAAATAATTAAGGAAGAGATTAGTGAAGTGTTTTGTATGGAGTGTGGCATCATATGGATCAGAAACACGGACTTTACGACGAAGTAAAGAGAAACGAATAGAAGCATTTGAAACGTGGATATGGAGAAGAATGGAACGTGTAAAGTGGACAGAGAGAATAATAAATTAAGCTGTGTTGGAAAGAGTGGGTGAAGAAAGAATGATGCTGAAACTGATCAGGAAGAAGAAAAGGAATTGGTTAGGTCACTGGCTGAGAAGAAACTGCCTACTGAAGGATGCACTAGAAGGAATGGTGAATGGGAGAAGAGTTCGGGATAGAAGCAGGTATCAGATGATAGACGAGATTAAGATATAAGATATGGATCATATGAGGAGACAAAGAGGAAGGCAGAAAATAGGAAAGATTGGAGAAAGCTGGGTTTGCAGTGAAAGACCTGCCCTTGGGCAGAACACTAAATGAATGAATGAATAAAACTGTATATAAATTGTTTCATACTTCTTTTAGATACGTTTCCTAGATTAAAATTTCCTAAAATAAAAATAATCAAAATCTTATCAACAAACTTATCGAACCTACATCTTCAATATGAGTTGTCATATACTTTATTTCGTTCAAAAAAAAAAAAAAAAAAAACGTCAAGGAAACTGAAAATAAATCTCAAATTTTATCCAAAATAAACGAGATTTAAATTGCTTTTAATGAATGTATGAATTCCCATTGTTTGGAAGGTTAGCTCTACTCTAGCCTTCAGATGAAAAATAGCGATGTAATAATAGATACTGTACTTTGGGATCGTTGCAAACGATTAAATCCATTACATTGACCAATAATTGTCACCAAAGTGAGGGATAACACATATAAAGGTCAAGATAATGTACGAATGCGAAGACAGAAAAATAAGTTATGAAAAATAATAAAATTACTGTATAATAATTAAAACATAGGAAGTTATCGAAGTGTGAAACAATGTATATCAACACTGGAAGTAAATGAAGGAGCTGAAGCCGGCTCAAAATGTGTAACATGCATTCGTACATAGTGCTGCTATCCAGAAATGGAATAAGGAATCAAGTAACAAGAGACCGGTAGGGCGTATTTTTATCTGAAGTTTAACAACTTTGTCTTGGATAACTGGTAATCAGATAACGGAGAAGAATATACTGCATATCTGGCTGAACGTCTAATGCATTATCAGATTTTTCGAGTTTAAATTTCGAAAGTACCGTTTCTGGTGGACTAAGATTGTTTCAAAGCAGATTTTACATACCACGTGTCATGAGCTTTTAATTTCTTATCATGAACTTCCTATCATTTTGGTATATCTAAGAGCAATGAATTAAAACAAATTTACCTTACTCTATGGCCTTGAGCAATTCTAAGACAATCTTACCACTTCCGACTGTTATTAATTGACAAATAGATGATAAAGAAGGGGGAATTATCCCATTTTCAAGAAGACTGTGACGATAATATCGTTCAAGTATAATCGGTGGGAAAGACAGATTTACTTCCAATTAATCTTAGTAAACTGAATTGCTTACAAGGCAATAAATAAGTCACGACGTTATTTAAAATCAATTTCTACTTCGCAATAGGTAGTCGTAAACTTCAAATTGCACAGTAAGTTAGGAATTTAATTTATATGTGGACAAGAAAGATGATTTCGCCGTCCATCAACTATATCCTTTCCATAATGATTCTGTTATCCTGTGAAGTCAGATGTCTTTCTTCGGCCTGAAGCAACCCACGTTTTTTCCTCGAGACCTCCAGAGAATTCGTTATCAACTGCTAGGAAAAGAATTATTTTTTCTAGCCTCCCTAAGGTCTAACCTCGAGTCCCAGTGGTACAATACTAACTTTATCAAGTAAATGCTCTTTCTATATCAACTTCAATCTTTCCGAGTCAACGTTTCCTTCCCTTAACTTTTTATTGTTCAGTTCTTCATCTTTCTTTCGAAGTTAGTTGCTACTGAACATCAGACGTACGATAGGCTATACGTACTGTATGTAGTATCACGTGGGAAGCATATATAAAACTAGATAAGGAAGATTTTATCTCACCAATCCTGAAATACTAGTAATAGGTCTCATAGAATGATACTTAGCATTAGCACTCGAAGTGCGCCATATTTTGCAAATATTTTTAAATTCAGACTACTCAGTGCAAATCCTTGGAAGTGTAAAATTTTAATTATTTTGTATACAAGCTAAAATACTAGTATTTAGATACTTGTATGGTACAAGTAAATATACCTGATTAAAGAAACCCACAAGAGAAACACTTTATAAGTTTAAAGACTTCCTAGCACTACCAGCTCTTGTGTACGGACGTGAACGCTTGACATTAATGAAGAAAATAGGTACAATAGGCTGAAATGAAAATGTTGCGAGCGGTGTCAAGATATGGAACGATAGACAAAAATGAGAATGAAGCTATCAGAAGAGGATTAAGATATTCAACCTAAATCCCAAAGCTAGAGAAAATCTGAAAATCGTTTGTTCGTTCGCTCGCTCTCTCACTCATTTATAGTTTCCTCCCCAAGGGTAGGTTTTCACTGTAAATTCAGCATTCGTCAATCTTCCCTATTTTTCGCCTTCCTCTTAGTCTCAGCATTCGATCTACAATGGATTCATTTCAAATCTTCCCACTTGAATAAATTTTTATGTGAAAAGATTATATGATTTTAAGGACAATCACGTCAATTTAGTTGTCGAAGGGGAAATTTAAAACCACTGCTGATTTAGTTTTTTGTTCACATCTTCACTCCAAGCCACCCCAAAATAAAAATTTTAAATGGCAGTCCCTATTTTTACACAAACCATTTTAAAGAAGATGCTAAAATCTATTTATCTACAAAAAAAAAAAAAAGGTGAAGATGGTCATGACCATCAACAATGTAAACTGTAATAGTTATGGAAATGGAAATAAATTGAAACTGATATGAAAGTTTAGTTATAGTTAGAACATGATATGAAGATATTGTGTTAATAATGTGTATGAAGTTATTTGATAAGTATTGAAACATTTTTGTAGAGTGGTTTATACTTTACAAGAGAGATCAGACATTATCATTATTTACGGGAGTGAAAATTGTTGAGTTCGTAAAACGGCTCGAGCTTTAAACGAAAAATACCCTAGCAAAAATTTAATCCATTGGTATGTAATCAATTTAGTGCAGAAATTGCTGGTCACTGGTTCAGTGTGTAACAAAAGAAGTGAGCAACCAAGAACTATGGATGAAGAAGCACAAGTTGAAATTATTGGTCATTTCGCAATGCATTAAAAAAAAAGTATTCGGAAAGTAGCACATAAAACCAACATTTCTGTTGGATGACTACATAAGGTACTAAACATAAATAAGTTATTTCCTTATAAATTGCAGATTCATCAGCAGCTAACTGAAAATGATTTTGATAGAAGGATTCAATTTTGTGAAGAAACGAGTCAGAAAATTACAGATGATCCTAATCTGTTGCAAAATATTTGTTTCAGTGATGAATCGACATTTTTTGTAAATGGGTTCGTGAACAAAACAATTGTCGGTACTGGGACAACAACAATTCACACGTGTTTCGGAAGGACAGTACCCAGAGAAGATCAACGTGTGGGCCAGTATTCTAGAGGGTGAGATAATCGAACCCATTTTCAATGAAGAAAACCTGACTGGCCAATTGTTTTCACAATGTTTAGAGGATATGATAGATCTTCTCATCACCCAATCGTTGGAAGGACAGGTCGATGAAGATGGAAACATGATGCCCCAGGAGGAAAAACTGCATTTTCTGCAAGAACGAACACTTCCACATTATGCTATTCCTGTGAGAGAATGGTTAAATCAAAGATTTCCTTGAAAGTGGATTGGAAGAAGGGATACTATGGATTGGCCGGCAAGATCTCCGGATTTAACGCCACTTGATGTTTTCCTGTGAGGTTACCTGAAAACTAAAGTTTATGTTTAAAAACGCCAGTACAAGATGTGCATGAACTCAAAGCTAGGATATGTCGAGAATGCAGAAAAATGAAACGAGAAATATTTAGAAATGTGAGGCGAAATTTCGAAAACAGACTTTATTATTGGTTAGCTAACAACGGCTCACATTTTGAATAATTGACGTAATAATACATGATGATGTCTTGAAAACTAAATTGAATTGTCGCTCAAGGCGGGATGTTTTGAAATGTTGTTATTTAATGAATTTTACTCATCTTGCTCTCTCTCAGAAAAAAATTAACTGATTTAATCTTTTTTTTTTTTTGGTAGACAAATAGATTTTAGCACCTTCCTAAAATTGGTGTTCTGAAAACAGGGGCTGTCATTTAAAATTTTTTATTTGGGGTGGCTACGGGTGAAGGGGTGGTACTTAAAATTCAATCAGCAGTGCTGTTGAACTTCCCCCTCGACAACCAAGTTGACGCGTTTTTCCTCAAAATCATAATCTCTTTACATAACATAAAACCACATTTTCAAGTTGGGAGGTAAATGAACGCACGATTTATATCTTAACGTTGTCTATTTGATATCTTTTTCTGCCTCGAACCCTTCTTCCTGAACCATTCCTTCCAGTGCATCCTTCAGTATGTAGTTTCTTCTTTTACAGTGATCCAGCCAATTTCTTTTTGTCCTCCTGATCACGTTTAAAATTATCCTTTACTCACTCACCCTTTCTAGCACAGATTAATTTCTTATGTCGTCTCTTTACTTCACACGCTCCATTCTTCTCCAAATTCACATTTCAAATGCTTCTATTCGCTTCTCTTCACTTCGTTGTAATGTTCATGTTTCTGCCCCTTAAATTGCCAAACTCTACACAAAGCACTTCACTAGATTCTTCCTTAATTGTTTGACCAAAGGTCCGAAGAAGATGCTCGTTCTTTATTAAAAGCTTCCTTGGTCATTGTTATCCTCCTTTTAACTTTGTGCTGCAGTTCGTGTTACGTACACCCCAATTATTTGAAAATGCCTACTTCTTTTACTGCCCCATTTCGAATTCGCATATTTACCTTCTTTGTTTTTCTCCAATGACCATGGTCTACTTTGAATGTATTGTCTTGATCCCATATTGCTGACAGATATCATTTAGCTCCATTAGCACATCCTTTAGTACGCCTATCACCTCCTTTTCTACTAACAACGCCCTATAATCAGCAAATATTATGTACTTTATTATTCTTCCTTCTACTATTACCCCTTCCATGTTCTGAAAACAGTTCATTACTAAATCCAGAAGTCATGTTATAAACATATACAATAAATGAAAGGTCACTGAATCGTGAAAAAGCCTCTAAATTGGAAATCAACAATCAAAATAATACAACAAAAACGTTCATTGAAGAGACGGAAACACCAATAATTCGATCTATTTTAAAACTGGAAGAGGCCAATATGCCTAAAACCTAATTTTTGTTATTGTTGTGTTGATGATGATTTTGATGATGATGATAACGATGATAGGAGAATCTGCCATCTTCAATCAAGATGTAATAATGGTAACTGAAGGGCTTAGTGGAAGAAGGACCTATCAAATGTATTAAAACTTCTGAGAAAAATCAATTCTTCCACTAAGAATGGTAGCAGTGAGTTGAGCTTTTTTCTTCAATGACAAAATTAACAATATATCCCACAACAAAAAGCTCGTGAACTTAAATACTGCCTGCTATCATATTTTGCAGAAAAACTAATTTTGTTGGAAGAGTGGGATAGGCCCCTCAATTATGCTAAATAATAATTGGAGAACATTTTTTTAATATTATACAGTAGAAACTCGATTATCCGGATTAATTGGGATCAGGGGCCGTCCGGATAATCTAAAATCCGGATAATCTAATTTAAAAATTTTACATTTTCAAAATGCTACAGAAATTTTATTGTAATACATGTACACCACATGAACAATAATACAATAAACGCACTATACAGAAAAAAAAATATGAATAATTACAGTATGAGGCCCCAAAGCTTCAAATCTAGCCCGGCTTGAAGGAATCACTAATTCTCTTTTGCTGGATAGTATTAATCTTTTTCGTAAAGGCTAAATCGAGAATCCGTCTGAGCTGTAAAACCTGGACCGTTTCTGCCCCTTCATACATTTCAAGCCACCGGAATACGACGTCAGCATGACTTTGCGCCGCGAACTTCCTTCATCACTGTCAGCTTTGCTCGCGAATGTCAAGAGAGACTCGAATTGTTTCTTAATGTCGGAAATCGTGGATGTTCCCACACCGATAGTGAACGGACCGATTTGCCTTTCTTCAAACGATCCAAAATCTGCAATTTGTCCTTGATCGTTAACACAAGTCTGTTCCGGTTTGAGTTCGACTTCGCGCACACAGAACACTAAAACAAAGCGACTGTCACTAACAGACGATAACAGAACAACTGAGAACGCACAGGCCGGCCGGCACTTGCCACAGAAGCAGACAAGCCGCTATCACTCCCTCTCCCTCCTACTTACGTAGTATTAAAAAATTGAGATGGTCCCTTCGTTTCCGGATAATTGAGGATTCGGATAACTAAGGCCCGGATAATCACGTTTGTACTGTACTACCTGCTCCATTCAGAATTGGCTTCAATAATAATTATAATTATTAAACAATTAGGTTTCTTTCAATAATGAAGCATTCTTTACGATAAGTTAGTTATAGTACAAATGATTCATTATCCATCAGACATAATTTAAATAGCAGTAAGACACATAAAGTAGTACGTAAGCCTTCAGGTAATACTGGAACATGTAAAATACGAAATACGTAAATTAATATTTTACAATTATAAATGCATTACACTTACTAACAAGCAAACGAAACCATTTATAAGAGCATACAACTGTCACAAGAAATAGCGCGTCTTTCAGGAATCATTCCGATCTCCTACCATGAATAGACAGACGTACCTGCATATGGATTTGTATATGAAGAAATGAAAATTAATCAAGACATAAAAACCACAAATATTGTACGGGAATGCCGTAACACACTAGAAACAACACAATATAACCTAAATAGATGTGACTTGATTTGTTGTTCGTCACATTATTGTACTTTCAGAGGAAATGATGGTGTGGATGATGATGTACCTACATGAAGAGTAAGGATATGAAAGCTGGTGAGAATGGGGAAGAGAATGACTACGATGGGGATGGACATGGTGCTGATGGTGACGATATGAATGGTAAAAGTAATGGCAGGGATGAGGATGAGAGTGGTCGTAAATTTTACGTCGAGAATGATGGCGAGGATGAGAATCAGAATGATGATGAGAATGAGAAAAATAATTATGAAGATGAGTTTGGGAATGATGATACAGAGGAGATTAGAGTCAGAATGAGAATGTTGGTGGAGATACGAATAGAAACAATGGCAAAAATTAAAATGAGATTTCGGTGTAGATGTTTATACAAAATATGGTAAAGATGCGGTAACAATGATGCTGTAAATGATATGATAACGACTATGAACAGCACATGAGAATGAGCCCATTCAGGCGAGATATTAAAATTGTAGATGAATCTTGTCGCGCATGAAAATCCACTGCCGTCGACCGGTTATGAATCCAAGAACTCGAGAACAAACGGCTAAAATTGTTACCTCTAGGCCACCTAGGACGACAAAGTTGAAGTTGTGTGCTATGTTATGACAGGAGAGAAAAGACTTTCGGAGTTGGCATGGTAATCAGAACGAAAGTGATTTTGTTAATGTATTGTATTTATTTAAAAAATATCTTCGGATGGAACCGTAGACAAAACTATACAGGAGCGATGCTCGCATTTTAGGTGAGTGATACCGCTATTAAGTAGCATGGTGTGTGGCTAAGTTATGTCAAAAGGAATTGAGCATATAATTTATAACCATTATTTACGATTAGGGCAAACTCGGCTAATTTCGTGCCAGGGCTAATTTTGTAATAGGCCTATTTATTTTAAATTTACCATGCAATTATATCAGCGAGAAATGTAATTTTGATGGTATAATATAAATGGCAGGTGTACTATAACATAGATTTTTTTTCACTGCGCTCTTACAGTAACGTGAGCGGATTTTTTTTGGAAATTACTTGAAGAGTTGTGAGAGCTGTAGCTTTGAATTTGTGAGTGAATACACCATCCGATTTCCTCTGTTAAAAGGAGAGTCTTTTGGTGTGTTTGTGGTCCAGAGTGCTTTCAATGGTAGGATAAGTACTGACATTGTATACTCGTTGTTGTTTAGCCTATTGTCCGAAGACAGGTCTGAAACCCACAAGTGACACCAAGAAGGCATCACTCAAGAGGCAACTAGGCCAGGAGATAGTGGGGTAGGGTGGCCAGTTTCTTTCCCCCTCTATTACATACATCTCCGACTAGCTACATATTGCGCTAGTCAGACTTCAGATACTCCTTGGTGAAAAATATATATGCTTATCAATGCACTGAACTTTGGGAGGTTATTTTCTTAGCGTTTTTCTCATCCACGAGGCCATTTTTTTTCTTTTTAAATATTTTCTACACTATACCATAGGAACATACCCTCACAGGAAACAAAACAAGTGGCGCCAAGACCAACAACGACCAGTTCTGAAGATGACCCATAAATAGGTCGAAACATGTAAAGAGGTACGTTGAAATTTAACAAGGAAAGTCTTACCATACATATTCCGAAGTGCTACAGTGTTAAAAGTTGTGTAATAAAGATGTAGAACTTTAATTTTTTGGGTTGTAGGTTTAAATCTGAGAAATTTAAAATTTGACTGAATATGCCTAAATATTTTGAATTTAAGCACTATCACGAAAATATTCCTGTAGTATTAGGAAAGTATACCAACAATTTCAGAGTGTTAATTTTTTTTGTGTATTTATATTGCTTGTTTGTAACTTCTGTATAAATTTATTTGAGGTAAATATGCTGCCATGTAACTTTCTTAAATCTAATAATGTACGTATATTAAAAACACTATTTTTTTTAATTTGAACCTTATTTTTGCACCAAAACCTTAGCCTCATTGAATTAGCCGAATCTATCCTACTATAACACACAGCAGTGAAATTTTGGCTGTTGAAGGAAGAAATCAGAGACAATTTTTAAGTGGACCGAAATGGACGTTGGAGAAAAGAGGCAGAGAAATCTAAAACAGAGACAGTCAGAAATGAAATTATGGGTGTCAAAAATATCACAGAAGACGATAATAGAACAATAACATCTCTGGGTATACGGACATTTTACAAAGAATGGACGACGAAAGGTTAGCAAATCACATTTTCTTATGGATACCAAGAAATAGAAGGGAAAGCCGAAATTAAGTTTGAAGAAATCAATGAAATGAAAGAGAACAATGGAGACTGCAAGCGATAAGACGGAATAGGACGTTATGAATCCATGCTGATGATATAGATAATAATGACGACTATGAAGATAAGGATACTAAGTATGAAGAAGATGTTGAATTTGGTACGATGTTAATGGTGATAAAGGTTATTTATTTATTTATTTTTTTAATTTAGGCGAATTAAAATTTTCGTCCAAGAATTTGGCGATCCCTACACTGTGATCTCTCACAAAGTTTCTGTAAGCATTCACTTGACGCCACCGTCTGTGTTGTCAGAGCAAATACTTAAGTCAATTCACGACACCGTTGGAATTGCTACTGCTTTCATTAAATATTCCGAGCTTTTTGATAGCAGTTTCATGTCCCATTGACTCTGCAGCAGACAGCGCGGTCCAGATGGCTTCACAGATATGTTGCCAACTTTCTTCTTTCCAAACAGCTGCTCTGCTTCCACCAACCACTCACTCTGAACTTTCTCCATAATATCATTATAATGACAGGGATGGATAAATTCAAGAACGTGTATCTCATGTAGTAGTAAAAGAACTCGGTACGAAATTTCAGAATACTAAAAAAGTGATTAAGATTTCGAATTCCTGTTTCTCTAACTATAAAATATATAAGTATAACTAGTTTAACATTTCTTCCAACAAATGGACTATATTTTTCTGCAATAGCTAGAAATATATTGTTTTTTGTCTCTTCATACAAAATTCTTAAATTTCCGCTGTGACTTAATGACAGAATTTATAGGCTAACTTTAAATGTGGGAGATAAGAATTCGATTTCCGATACGAAAGTGGAGATTTAGCCATAGCAGCTTAGATGTATGTTCCCTATTTTGCTGTCTTTGCTGTACTGTCTTAACGGTGGTATTGCGTCTTGGTGACTACGTGGTCAGGCAGTTACGTTACTTATCTAATACTGGCCTGACAGCTTAGATCTAGGAGAGGTAAATTTAATACATTTCTCGTTAATAACAAAGGGTAAAGATATAAGACCTCGGGACTATTAAAAGAAGTGATATCAGCATTAAGCTTCGGTCCCCTGTCCCTAAAATCCCAAACAGTATTCAGAGCACTTCTTTAACAGCTTACAACGAATAAAATTAAGAAATGAGCTGATCCCTAGATACCTGTAGAATTGAATAGAACGCCTAATAATTATTTTCCTAAAACCCCTCACTTAGGAATACTAAGTGCTATAAACCTTCGAACTATGGTCCTTTATCGAAGCAAGTTATGCAATCCACGAGGGAATACAATATTGTTCTTTCATGTTTCACAAAGCTAAGATATGTAAAGCCGTGCTGTGGACTGTTATTGACCTTAAAATGTATGTTTATCCGTCGCATTGAATCTGCAAAACTCATATCTAATTCCATTGGGCTTACTCTATATATGGAAATAGGGAAGTGGACCAACCAACTGAAAATATGCACAAAAGAGATCGGAATCCATGTCACGAACATCCCGGGATATTTACGGAGAAGGTGACAAATATGGGACTCTTTTTTCTCTTGTCATTACCATTTCATCATTGCTGTGTGTTATTTTCTTCCCGAAGTACAAAAGATTTCTTTTTCCGGAAACATTTTTTTAATGATGGATACGTTGTCTTAGTGATTAACCCGAAGCAACCTTATTTAATGAAAAAATTTCAATGATAGGTTTTCCGGTAAGTCAGTTAAATGTAAAGGCAATGAGATTGTGGGATTTATTCCGTCTATTAACTTATCAGCACTTACATGCGGGGTATATAAACCACTACATATTTTAATGAATAACGAACGTTTTCGACCTTAAAGGGAGTGGCTTATCGGAAAATATGTCATTGAAATTTTTAGCAGTCAGTCAGGCTAAACTTGCATACAACTTTGTGAACATAAGTCATCGCTCACTGGTACTAGCCTCGCACACATGTAAACCTGTATTCAATAAAATATGTAGTGGGTTATACATCTCGCACGTAAATAATAAGTTAATAGGCGGAATAAATCCCGCAATCTCATTGTCTTTATATTGTTTAATGAAGTTTATTTGGGAATGTGCTGTAAGCAGGTAAGTGAAGAAACAATGTTCTTTAAACAACTACGAGTAAACGCTGCCAATATTAAATTTAATAATAAATTATTGTGAAGCACAATATGGTAATGTTAGTAAGACTAATACTAATATAATACATATATTCTATAATATAATGCTTTCTTATCGTAAGGTGCACGTGACTTAAGGCATCGTGATAACTGTAGTATTGATACACTCGAAAGTTAAGAAATTTCCAGTGTTTGTGTCATCATGTGATTCTGGGTTGGACTATATAAACTTCTCCTCTGTACTTCTCACTTTCCTAACACCAGGGAACAGATTTATATGGACTAAAAATGAATGAAATATATAAAATAATATAGTCTATATGTAGGGGAAGGTTGCCTATATTGGACCAGTTTTTTGTTTTTTAATCCCATGTCTTTAATAATGATTAAATTAAATCAATATATGTTCTAGTACATTCTACATTCTATGTACTTTCATCCTATAATGTTATATTTTAAATTACACAATTCCTAATAAATATAAAAAAGTAAAACCAAAATCATGGAAAAGGTCCAAATTGGGAAACCGGTTGCCTAATTTGGACTCATAGTGTCCCAATTTGGACCTTGCCAAAATACATTAGTAATAGTAAACAAATAAGTAGAAGAAGGGTATTTATTATAAATATCTTTAATTCACCAAATTTTACGTTAAAAATGTATCAGATATTAACAGTTGGTGAAAGAAATTACACAATTATCTGAAGTTTGATGAAAAAATTAAAGAAAAACAAGATAAATTAATTACAGAAACACTATTACATTCAAGCTGATTGTTACACTCGGAATAGTTCTCTTTGCACTGAATTAGTTTTATATTAGTTGCTTGTCTCGGTTACATAGCCTATTTCAAAATTAGAGGAAGACTCATAGAAAAGTAAAAAAAAAATGCAAAAATGTTACATAGAATTGGAAAGTCCCTGATTGGCTAGGAAACTTCTGTGATTAAGGAAACGTAGACATAAAAAATAAAAAGGTGACATAATTTCCTCTTGCGTTTGAAAGTTACCAGTGGCAGTATAAAGAACCCTGCCGCATTGACAACACAGACTACTGTGGTGTTTACACCTCTTTCACCACTTACAGCTCCAACTTGGTGTTTCTCTTTCTGAGCTATAACTTTCTGTTACCTCTTTTGCACCGTTGTAAATTCAGATTCGTCAACGCTGAACACAGTATTTGCTGTAATTTCATTCTCATCGACAGTTTTTTTTTTCAGCAGGTCGGAAAACTGGATAACACTGTCCTTATTGAACCCCTTAGCTCGGACCATTTATGCTCCTTCTGGGTGACGGAAAGAAAGTTTTGAGTTTCGCTTCATAGAAGCACAGAACCACTTATTTCCGGTCATTTTTTTTCCTTGTTATAAGTGTAGGGAGCATCATATTTTCCTGCGACATCAAAAGCAAGCTTATGCATATCTTTGACTGTCAACCCATAAAACCTTTCTTCAAACAAGAGAATGTGGTCGGCAATAATTTTTTCCATATCTCAATTGAAGGTTGCTTGCCTCCCGAAGGACTTCATTGGAAAGCGTTTTTGCAATCAGAATATATCTTTGCTGTAGTCTATGACACTCCATATTCGCGAGCACACTCGTTGAGTCCATAGTCACCATTCCTTTATGCTGCTACCGCCATTTTTAAAGTATCATTTCATTTCTGGTAGGTTCCCCTTTTTGATATCTTGGAAACATAAAGACACAGAATCCCCCAATATAGTACTTTTTCTTAACGTTGACCATATAATGCTTTATATTCATGTTGAAAAAAAATACTAACAGTTTCCTAAATTGGACCAGTCCAATCCAGGCAACGCGCAGAGGTCCAACCTAGGCAACTTGTTCACTTATGCAATCAGACGACACTAAACAAACGCATGAAATTAAAAACTAGTTTTAATACACGCAGATAGTAGCTAATGAAAAATACTTGTAACGTATAGTACAGAAATTGTTATTACTTACTCCCACTATATACAGAAGCTTAAGATCCGTAGCGTAAAAATTGTAAGAGAAAACACCAAAACACATTAACGGCAATCCTAATCGCTAAGATGGTTACAGCTCACTGAACTTCAAGATGAGTACCTTAGGCAACGTCAGCAAGTAGTGGTACCATCTGAACTGTTTGAAATACTTCTATATATGGAAATACAACTGCGGTCCAATTTAGGCAACGGTCCAAATTCGGCAACTCTCCCCTACTTTTGTTTATCAAAATATGGAATTAAATATCAATTTAAAATTATAAAAAAAAGACTGCCTACGTTAAATATTAGTACAGTTTAATCAAACTAAACAAAGATTATAATGGACATATATTATCTTTCATTGTACTATTTTGTTATGTGAACTTCAAACAAAACACAATTTTTATTGCCTGTTACCATAACAATGGTTTGTTGAGAGGCGTGTCAGTAGAGATGACAGAACGGCATAGATCAATATTGAACTCGGACCTTACATTCAATGTTGTTGGTTCTGTTAAAAACAATTCTCTCTGCTTGGAATTTCGTTGCTTGTTAGCCTGATGTTTACTGGTCTGAATATGTTTTGTACCAGGAATTTTGTGCAGACGATACTGCACACTGACATAAATTACAAAATAATTTTTATTGTCAGTTGATAAACCAACTTATTTAAATTCTGAAATGTAACTTAGTTTTAAAGTGGTTATATGGTACTTTTGGCATATTTACCGTCTTTATAGAATGATTAACATAACTGAACCAATGTGTATACTGTCTGGCATGTGACTGCGGAGCAGTGTTGCCACTGGCCGAAAATAAAATCTGCCAGATTTCTCTGAAAATTGTACCAGATTTTTTTCCTATAATGTACAAAATTTGTACCAGCAAAATTTTCTCGTGAAGACACCTGTACAAATTACAAATACTGAAAGAAAAGCATGAACATATTTACATAAAATCACAAACTTTATTTTAATGTTGTAATATTGATGAAAACAATTGCTGAACAATACAAATTGGAATATCATACCAACGTTGCCAAAGTTGGTAAAATATTTAGGACACAAGAATAACAAAGTCACAAATAGCGTTTAGGCCTATACATTGCGACAAGTATTATATTACGAATTGCAGCAAAAATAGTAACTAACTATAGTGAAAAATTTAATACAATACACAGAATTACAAATGATATAGATAATAATCCGTTGCACTGAGACATCTGCTAATAATTGGGCGGTTGTAAAAAAATTACAAAATTTGCTAATAAAGGCATCTCTTTCAATTTCAAACATGCTTACAACATTACCTTAGTTTAGAGTTATAAATATTTATTTGTTCTACGTCTATCTTCAGAGGAGATATTTAGAATGCAACATAAATATTCAGTACGCATTCTGATAGACAAATAAAATATGATTACGAGACGTGTTCATTTTGAAAATGTATAACTTGCTATGTTTACAAAAGAAAAAATAACACAATATATTGTACTCTTTAATTATAAAGAGAAATGCATTGTCGTAATAATTTTAGAAAAATAAATACTACGTCATAATTACCAGTTCAGTCCTGCTTTATACAGCAGAGACAGTTATTGTAGTAATCTATATCAACAATGGCCAGTGGGTCAAAAGGTGAATGAAAGAAAATAAAACTTCAATAACCTACCAGTTTCTAATTATTTGAATACATTCTTTATTAATGTTTTGACCTTAAAGTGAGCTGTAAATCTGATTGTCGGCTGCCGATAATAATCAGAACGTTGGTATTACCAATTTGGTAATGATCATAATAATGTTTTCAACTTTATTAAAGCCAGTTATAATAATGTATATTTTCAAACTGAAAGAATAGAAGAAAGAACAGATTGTACGAAATAATTGAAAATTGTACCAAAAAAGTTGTTGTACGTACCAAGGAACAGATCTCTTGAAATTGTACCATATCCGTACAATTATTGTACCAAAAGTGGCAATACTGCTGTGGAGCTGCACTTCTGTTTTCTGTTACAAACTTCAAAATTAAAATAATACAGTTTCTTAACTTGTTTTCCCATTGTTGAGAAGACTGTTCATTTTCAAATAACTCTGATTTTAAAGGAATTACTGAAAATTTTTAAAACTATATTGTTGAGATTTATGTATTATTAAAAGTTAATGGAATTTTATTTAATTTTATTATTAAGCTTAATATAATATAATATAGACTGTTTTCATATGAAATATGGAAAATATATAGAAATTAATTAAAATATGTACTAGGCCTAAAATGTGACATACGGAGAAATATGGAAAATGAAAGTTACATTATTTACAACTCTACACATTGCGAAACATAAAAATAATTCAAAATATAATTGATATTATCTGTATTAGTAAATATATTATTTACATAGGGGAAACTTGGAAAATTTGGCAATATGGGAAATTTGGCAATATTCTTGTATTTCTTCTATTGCCAAATTTCCTCCACAGTTTTAAGAAGTTCAATGACACGATCATAGAGTACAACATCTGAGTGTACTTTTAGTTTTTGTTTCATTCGAATCTGCTCATTATAGTGGCACATATTTTTACTAATAGAAAGAAGTGTTAATTACTTCCTGTTGACGTGGTGGTTGTGTGGACGTGTGTATACAAAGACAGATGAAAAGTGTCGTTCATTACCTACGTTTGTTTGTGCATTACATATCAAAAGCTGAGATTCCATATTATAAGGTAAGCCATTTATATCATTAATATTTTCTGTTAATAACTCATCAGGCTTTAGCTCGTTTTATGTTCTTCTTAGCAAAAAATGTCTTCTCCAGGGTAGTGTAAATTAGCCATTTTCCTTTATAGTGATATATTGCTGCTCTCTTTGAACAAGAATGTTTACTCGATGGTAAAATTTAAGAGTAGGGACGTATGAGGGATTTTTATAGTCTTCAATGCAACACTGTGTGTGGTGTGTTGCAGATATGCCAAGGGAACGAGGACATCATTCTGAAAAATATTCCAAAGATGATTTGCGGGCTGCGGTTGGGAGTGTTTTGAAAGTTAGATGGTCGACTTATAGGGGTTCTAAGAAGTACAATGTGCCCTTTAACAACTTAAAGAGGTTTCTGTATGCATCCTCAGGACCCGAATACGTTGATACGTTGTCATTCCCAAGAAAGGAAGACCCCTAGCTCTAACCGTTGAGAAAGAGCAAAAACTGGTGACATATGTAATCAAAATGCAAGAACTTGGGTTTGGGCTATCGGCAACAGAAATTAGAAGACAACCCTTCAATATAATTAATAAGAGTGGTCGGAAAAATCCATTCAATTTTTTTCTTGCTTTTGTTTTGTGTTTATGGTATTTAGTGATTTCTTGTCTCAGTAAATTAAGTCTTATAAACCTTGTACCACTGTTTTACTTTGAAAAATTTATTTTTTAATCGTATTGCCAAATTACCCCTGTACTATTGCTAAATTATCCTGATGAAGTACCAAACCTGGAAACATGTAACTTGTTATTTATTAGTGTGTTATGTGTAAAGTAATTTAGATTTGTAGAATTTTCTTTCAGAGGTTTATTGGGATTTAATGTTTAAACACATTCCATAATGGAGGAATATTTAATTTCAGAATATGTAACTACAAACTGTGTCAAAATATAAAGTATTGCCAAATTAGACGAGTCTCCCTATAAATCCTTTCCCTGCCTATCACAAATAAATATATTTAGTGTTTCAGCTTACTTCCATTTTCTTGTCATACTTCTAGAGAAACTTTTGAACTGAACTGTAGGGCTCATTCACGACTAAAAGTATACGTAAGCGCAAAGCGAATACAAAAGGTGAGGTCAAGTTATTTAATAAATCAATTAACAATGATTTATATTAACCATTACGTTAAACGCAAACGCGAAAGTTCGCAGCCTCCAAGCTTTCATGTTCGCTTTGACGTGATTCGAGAAGAAACATTACCGCACTGCACAGAAATAAAACAAGATGCTTTAAAATAAATGAGACATTGATCATTTTGTTTCAAAGTAATTATTGATATGAATTATTAAAAGGAAATATGTGGAGAAAATAGGCTATGAAATGAAATCTGAGGACAAGTTTAATAATTACAATAATATTATTAATACCGCATCTTTCTACGTTATGAGAAACATAAACCTTAGAGGTTACAATAACATTGTGTAAGATATTTCCGTTTCATATGGGAACATAAATTGAACTGATACATCGTCATTCATCGCCCTGGCATCTACGTTTATTTGTCACGCTCTTCAATTGTTTTGTTTTGACGTTAGCATTGTGTTGGGATTGTGAATGATAAAGCGAATCTTATGTCCGTGTCATACGTTACTGTCCTGGCGTTAATGTTACCATTTTCATTATGAATGGGCTCAAAGTTATCACTCCATTTTTCATGTTGTCATAGATTTTGCCAGTGGTACGCTACGGGAGGTGAGTCTATGTTCCACCACAGTATGATGATGACGAAAAGTGTTAGGGCAGAAATGATATGATGCTGGAGAGTGCATCGATAGTACCTCGCAAAAATCTGCCTCAGAGATTGTCTCTGTGCACCACATACTTCACTTGATCTCGTCGGAATTTGAACTTGGCTCCTCGGCATGAAAAGCCGACACT
Organism: Periplaneta americana; assembly: GCF_040183065.1. Lineage (NCBI taxonomy): Eukaryota > Metazoa > Arthropoda > Insecta > Blattodea > Blattidae > Periplaneta > Periplaneta americana. The sequence goes on from NC_091124.1 coordinate 108,834,741, forward strand.
TTAGCCGTTCAACTTACTTACTTAGACTACAAATGGCTTTTAGGGAACCTGCAGGTTCATTGCCGCCCTCACATAAGCCCACCATCTTTCCCTATCCTGTGCAAGATTAATCCAGTCTCTATCATCATATTCTACCTCCCTGAAATCCATTTTAATATTATCCTCCCACCTACGTCTCGGCCTCCCCAAAGATCTTTTTCCCTCCGGTCTCCCAACTAAAACTCCACATGCATATCTGGATTCGTCCATACGTGCTACATGCCTAACCCATCTTAAACGTCTTGATTTAATGTTTCTAATTATGTCAGATGAAGAACACAATGCGTACAGGTCTGTGTTGTGTAACTTTCTCCATTCTCCTGTAATTTCATCCCTCTTAACCCCAAATATTTTCCTAAGAACCTTATTCTCAAACACCCTTAATCTCTGTTCCTCTTTCAAAGTTAGATTCCCAGTTTCACAATCATACAGAACAACCGGTAATATAACTGTTTTATAAATTCTAACTTTCAGATTTTTTGACAGCAGACTAGATGACAAAAGCTTCTCAACCGAATAATAACATGCATTTCCCATATTTATTCTGCGTTTAATTTCCTCCCGAGTGTCATTTATATTTGTTACTGTTGCTCCGAGATATTTGAATTTTTCAACCTCTTCGAAGGATAACTCTCCAATTTTTATGTTTCCATTTCGTACAATATTCCGGTTACCTACCACTTTACTTGCTTCAAGTAAAATTCCCGTGTTTTCCCTGATCGTTTGTGAATTTTCTCCTAACATATTCACGTAATCCGCATAGACAAGAAGCTGACGCAACCCGTTCAATTCCAAACTCTCTGTGTTATCCTGATTTTTCTAATGGCATATTCTAGAGAGAAGTTAAAAAGTAAAGATGATAGTGCATCTCCTTGCTTTAGCCCACAGTAAGTTGGAAGAGCATCAGATAGAACTTGGCCTATAAGGACTTTGCTGTAAGTTTCGCTAAGATACATTTTAATTAATCGAACTAGTTTCTTGGAAATACAAAATTCAATAAAAATATTATATAAAACTTCTCTCTTAACCGAGTCATATGCCTTTTTCAAATCTATGAATGACTGATGTACTATAATCTTATACTCCCATTTTTTCTCCAATATCTGTATAATACAAAAAATCTGATCAATAGTCGATCTAGTACGCCTTAAACCGCACTGATGATCCCAAATAATTTCATCTACGTATGGAGTTAATCTTCTCAAAAGAATATTGCACAAAATTTTGTATGAGGTCAACAAAAGTGATGTTCCTCGAAAGTTACCACAGTTAGTCTTGTCCCCGTTCAACTAATGAATAATAATAATGATAATAATAATAATAATAATTGAGGGAGGTGGGATATTGATGATAGAGAATGGATTAATCTTGCACAGGATAGGGAACGATGGCGGGCTTATGTGAGGGCGGCAATGAACCTGCGGGTTCCTTAAAAGCCATTTGTAAGTAAGTAATAATAATAATAATAACAATAATACAATTAGGGAGAAAAAAACCCCAACACTTCGTGTTCAACGGTACTTATTTTATGTAGAAATTGTTAATCAAAAGTCTAGTAGGTTATGAAATGTAATGGTTTTTAAATGGTGGAGAAACACATTTAAAACAAAGGGTCATGTAATTAATCATAAATATACTATTAGAAATAAAATCTTTCCGTCAGGACGCAAAGGGCGTAAAACCGGTAACAGCTGCGGCTCAGATGCTTCGTGCTTGTAACACTGAAATCATATTTTTAGTAATTCCCTCGGCATTGGATAACTACATCCACAAGTCTTGCCATGCCTTGAATCAGATTAGAAATGGCTTCTTGAGGAATGACTTCCCATGCTTCAAGAAGGGCTTCTCTTAACTCTGGTAATGGCTGTCTCTTCCTAATACGCCGTGCCAGCATCCCCCACAAGTGCTCAATTGGATTCATGTTAGGACTCCTTGCTGGCCATGGTAAAACATGAATCCCCTTCTTCAAGATAATCTCTGGTAACGCGAGCGACATGTGAGCGTGCATTGTCGTGCATTAGAAGAAAACCATTGCCTATATATGGACCAAATGGCACCACATGATGGTCCAAACGTTCATTTATGTACCTATCCTTCTCCAAATTCTTTCACGCCCATCGGGTGAGCTTAGAGTGAAACGGGACTCGTCTGTAAACAGAACACAGCTCCACTGTTCATTTCTCCAGGCTCTATGATCCTATGCAAAACGCAATCTTTCGACGCGATGCATCCTGAGTAATCTGGGACCAGTTGCAGGTTTAGCTGATATCAGTCCACTTGCTTTCAATCTTCTTCTAACTGTTTTGACAGATATTGGGACGTCCATGCATGTCAACAAACAGTTAGGCTACCTCGTAGCTGACAGGTTCGGCTCCCTAAGAACTGATAATACCATGTGCCTGTCTTTATTTTGAGTTGTGCATCGCGGACGACCCGAACCTGGTTTCCTGGTGTATTCTTGTGTCTCTCTCTAAAATGTTTTAGGGCATCCTGAATGGTACACTTCTAGACAAATTCATGACATCTGCTATTTAACGTACACTGCGTCCATCATCATTTAGAGGAACGGCTACAGCAATATCTTCGAGTCGCATTCTTTAATAAGATAAAGTGTGACCACCAACTTACACTCAAAACACTGACAACATGTGAAAAATAAACAGCGACAATAAAGAACAAAAACACAGAAATGAATTCTGTAGTAACGGAGATTTTCTACAAATAAATGGGGTATCTTATAATAATGGCTTATTTACACGAATCCATGGTAACAAAATGACCACAAGTTGATGGATATTAAATTGCATGGCCTACTAAAACTCTGACTAACATAAGTCATGTAATTTTTTCTTTTCATAAAGCAAGGTGCTCGGGTTTTTTTGTCCCTGAGTGTAGTAACAACAATAGCAAACCTAGAGGAGTACGTCACGGATGACCTTCAGAACCTATCCTGTTCAACATCTACTTGGACAATTTAGAAAATAACTTTTTCAGAACATGGCATGAGTTATAGTACGATGAAGAAGAATAAAATGCATAAGATTTGGTAATGATATGGCGTTATGAGGAGACGATACTAAACGGTATGCTACTGGAGCTAAATGACAGCTGTGAGGAGTATGGGATGAAGTTAAATGCAAATAAGACGAAAACTATGGACATAGGAAGAAGAATAAAGCAGGTAAATTAGCGAATTCTAAATGAGGCAGTACAGCAAGTGGGCAGCTTCAAATGCTTGGGGTGTACTGTAAGCAGTAACATTAGCTGCTGTCAAGAAATCAAAAAGAGGACAGTGAAATGCTTTGAATGGAGTGTGGCATTGTATGGTGGTAGATACATGGACATTACGACGAAGTGAAGAGAAGCGAATAGAAGCATTTCAAATGTGGATATGGAGAAGAATGGAACTTGTGAATTGGACAGGGAGAATAGAAATGAAGCTTTATTGGAAAGAGTGGGTGGAGAAAGGAAATGCTGAAACTGGTCAGAAAGAGGAAAAGGAATTAGTTGTGTCACTGGCTGAAAAGAAACTGTCTACTGAAGGATGCACTGGAAGGAATGGTGAACGTGAGAAAAGTTCGACGACATTAGGATATATGGCTCATTTGAGGAGACAAAGGGGCAGGCAGAAACTAGGAAAGATTGGAGAAAGCTGGGTTTGCAGTGAAAGTCCTGCTCTTGGGCAGAACATTAAATGAAATGAAATGAATAATATCAGTAGCAATAATAATAATAATAATAATAATAATAATAATAATAATAATAATAATAATAATAATAATAATACAGCAGTGAAAATAGCCTGATGAAGTATATTTACGGACTGATCTCAGTATCTCATATGGGACAGGTTTTCTTTGAGTACTCCGACCCCTGTCGCTTGTTCTCCACCAGTGCTACATTATATATATATATATATATATATATATATATATATATATATATATCTTTTAGTCCGCGAAAATTATATCGTGAATCTAATGTATTTACGAATATAAGGGAATTTTTATGAGTATATTAAACGTTATTGCAATTGCAATTGTGTGAGTGAATGTTTGGTTGTCTCTAGTATCTCGTCCAACAGGAACAAGCTTTCTGAAGTAAATTCATTTATTGGAAAAAAAAAAAAAAAAACAGTTTTCTTGTAGTAACGTTGGATCCAGGTTAAATCTTATAAGTTTATAAGTAACATAACCCAGCTATACTAATTCGTGTCAAAATTATGAAATTATGAAGAGAGATGCTTTCATGGCAGAGTAAAAATAAAAAGTACAGAAAGACGTCACCATGTAGCGTCGCCATATGTTGTGACAGACTAACCCGGCTCACATGGGACCTTATCTTACGGCCAACTTTTATGTGGGAGTGAGGTGTGACGTCACACCAGTTAATTTAGCCCTCCTCTCTGATAGTTGAAGCGTCACGTGCAGGGCTGAACAAGTTTTAATCTGTTTCACAAGAGTGCACACTTGAACAGTGTTGTCGGTTCTGAAAATAATGTGGATCAGCTTGTCTTTTATTTAAACATGTTCTAACGCGTGGAGGATGTGGTATGAAGGAGTGGAAATGAGAAAAGGTAACCGAGGCAAAATGGTCTCACAGAAATTACTGGGCTGGAATATCGGACTCTCAACAAAATTTTACTAAATAATAATTGTGTCTTAATTAATACATAAGTTAATTTGATTATTCTTCTATTGTTTGATTCCTTCAGCCAACCATTCATATATCCATTAATTTATCAATCCACATATGCAGTTATCTGCACATATATTTCGATCATCCATACGTTCATCCATCAACCGTCAACTTGTCTATAAACCAATTCAACAACATATTCACCTATCTATTCTTCTATTTCATCTACCCTTAAATTAATTCAACTACCCAACCACTTATAAACTTCAATTTTGTACTTGTCATTAATTAATAAATTAATTCAGTCATATCGTTCTCAATTTACTCAGCCATTCATGAATAAGTTTATCCATCAATTTTTCTTCAAATCTGTTCATTAAATTATCTGCATATCCATAAATTCGTCATTAACTCATCCTTTAATTCATTCATTTATCCACCTAGTCATTCTTAATTTTGTTAATTTTTATCCATTAATAAAGGGTGGTAGGAAAAAAGGGAATGAGGCACAAAATGGACAAATTGAAATAAGTATACTGTTGGTTAGAAAGCAGTGTTATCTATCTTCTAGTAAAATCAAAACATGTTATCTCTAAGGCGACATGAGGCTTGAGTAAAATCAGGCAAGTGAAGCACTATCTATTTTTGGTAGGTAACAAGCAGAAAAGTCAATTTATTCGCTTGTGAACATGCGGATATCTTTCTGATTTGACCGTAAGCAAATAAGTTAAAGGGTTCTCTGAGATTAAAGAATACGTCAATACATGTGTTACTTTAACTTTAACACTCGTAAATGTTGTTGCCAGGGTATGTTCTAGATCGTTTGGATCTCAATATTTAAATTTTCTGCAGAAATACGAACATGATTAAAATGATGTCAAGAGGATGTCGGATGATAGAAATGGTATAAAAACAGAAGCAATGCAGGTCAGACATTTTTAAAAGTTCTATTAGAGACATACCGCATTCAATTTTGTAACTGCATGCGATAATCATAAGATTAATGTTTTTTTAAGAAGTTTTCACTTAAATTCATAAAAGTAACGTCTTGTAATATTTATTTTATGCAGGAATAATATTTAGAAGGTTAATGTTATTTTCCCAAGCAGTAAGATCATGAGTTTTGAGTGATTCGTTGTAGTATGTCTCATTTCAGTTTAATTAATTTAGAATGTTTATTCCGAAATACGTTAGATACAAATATTTGTTTCGTTCCTTATTACAATCCAAATTTATAAATTATTTTAGATGAGAGAAGATTAGTCTCATCCATTTATTAATTTATTCAGCTACATATATCTTTGTCTGTTATGTATTTATACAGTGAATAATTTATTATCATTCCTTCACGTGCTTCTCACTCAATCTTCTTTGTAATCGCCAACTTCTCTTTCGCTTCGTTCGCTCTCCTTACAATTCGCGGATTCTTCTTTCCATTCGTCCACTTCTCTATCCAATCACTTACTCCTCTTTCCATTCGCTCACTTCCCTTTTCATTCGATCACTCTTCTATTTCCTCACTTTTTTTTCAATTTGCTCTTTCCACCCTCTCACTCTTTTTTTTCCGCTCACTCACTACAAGACGCCTTTAGAGTTTATTTCGACTAAATCGCAATTATGTATTTTTTATTATAAATTAAAATTCTTTATTTTTTTTCGTAATAATAATTGTAGGCCTATTCCATGTTCATCAATCTGTATTGATTTGATTTTCAGATAATAATATGAACAAAACCCGACCAATACCTCGCTGCTCAGGATCAATCCTAGAAATGATACGTACGTCCGAAGCTTATCTTCTCGGAATCAGGGGTGTACTTCCACAGAAACATGGATAACCTTTTAGCATCATCATCATACTTCGCTTTTATATTCCATATAGTGAGGAAATGAAAAATGAGTGAGCGATAAAACGATGATGTAAACGGGCAAACAAAGCAATGAGGTAAGTAAGCAAACAAACATGAAAACTAATCAACTAATAATCCGGTAAGTTTGTAAAGAAACAGACAAGTCAATAAACCGATAGTCAAAGGATTATTTATTTGTTTTGGCTGGTTATTTAGCAACGCTGTATGAACTAATAAGTTATCGTCGATGGGATTGATGATAGCGAGATGGTCTTGGGCAAAATGAGGCCGAGGATTAGTCATGACATTACCTGACATTCACCTCACAGTTGGAAAAAATCACGAGAGAGAGAAACCGATCAGGTAATCAGTTCAAGCGGCTTTCCAACCCGCGTTCGATCACAGTTTCTGATCAGCAAGCAAACGCGCTACCGCCTCAGCTACGATGGTGGCTTGGTAAATAAGTTTCAACATCATGTCGAACCATCTCACTGCACTTTTGAAAGCATTTTATGTGTAGGCACATTATTATTCTCCCGAAACAAATCAAGTAGATTGTAAATCATGTAAGGAAAACTCTCTTCTATATGGAGAATAATAGTTGCTTGTAGAGTCATCATCGAACAGGGAGTTAGAACTTTTACTTCCGACTGTATAAGTACGTCTGAATTTTGCATGAAAGTATAACCAGAATGCAAGGAAATATAAAAAAACGAGCAGTGAAGTTTTCTATTTCCTTCACCTTCCTATTCTTGCTAATAATATCGTCCGCTTATGACACTGCTCACAACAGACAAAGGAATCGCCTACAACTTATTAGGCCTATTTGTGCCTAGCTGTCATAAAACTTGAAAAAAGACTGGAAAATTTGGTACACGAAAAGGAACAACATAAATCTCATTAAATATATTATTTCCATTTAATTTTATTTTTTACTTTATTTTTAGGCCTATATATCTTGTTTGTTAATCGTAGTACGTACTTTAATTAATCTATTTTGTTTCTTTACGACTATATTCATTTCGTGTGAAGGAAGTGATTTGTATCAATTTTTAATTTTGCAATTTCATTAAGTAACAAACTAATGACCACACCTGTGGAGTAACGGTTAGCGCGACTTATAGCGAAACCAAGTGGCCCGGGTTCGAATCTAGGTCTGGGCAAGTTACCTGGTTGAGATTTTTTCCCCGGTTTTCCCTCAACCCAATACGGTGCTGAACCGCGGACTCATAGTCATTGTCACCTTCATATCATTCAGACGCTAAATAACCTAAGATATTGATACAGCGTCGTAAAATAACCCACTAAAATAAACAAATTAATGCTTTGTTATGAGAATCACTGTTGTTGCTTTCAGTTAGTATGCCAAGAAATTATGCTTATCTTTACATGCCAGTTTCTTATCCTGTTCTTCAATACCTTTATGTCAGTTAGATGGCAGTGGCGTTCAAGTTTGGAATCACGATTATAAAATAATACATTTTTCGCATATTCAAATAATGTTATTAGCCAATTTGTGAAAATAGAGCGTGAACCTGTTCAGTAACTCGGTGCAAGTAATTGACTGAACGTGTTAAATAAAATATTTTAGACAAGAGAGTCTTGGTTGTGTAGGATGCTGTGTCCTTTATTATTAGTTCTTAATTTGAAGGGTTCCCCGAACAATGTTGTATGTCACTTTTCACAACTTTACAGGAATTAAAAAATATATATAGCACACATAAAACATTTATATTTTACCTCATTTTGGCTAGAAAATGTTTTTAAGCACTTTTCGTCGTACCTCAGATAATTGGTCACTTTCAGGTTTTCATACTTCTCATACAAGAAGCCAAAACCTATAGCTTCCCTGGAATAAAGTTGTACATCACTAACATACACAAAACGTTGTATATCAAAAACATTTTATTATCACATTTTACACACAGATATAATAATATTTACACTTACAATAAAATGTCATACAGAAATTTTGCAATGAGACAATAAAAAATTGAAGTTAAAGACAACTAATCTTTTTCACTATATGCCCAGACTGGCATGATTTTTGCAACTATAGTAGTTAAACAAGAATTTATATGAATTAAAGTATGAAAATAAAAACAAAATAGCGATCATTCAAAGGATATACCACACATTAGTTTATACAGTATTAAGGCCTAAAGCAATAGGGTATTATTTTAGATTCTAGGTTCAGTATTTTTTATGTTGATGGCAGTGATTCATAAAATCCACGATATAAGCTTGAGATATTCATTCATAGCTATTAGATCCTTTTTTTCTCAGCTGAAATAGGGAGCCATTCTGAGTACAATGGAGGGAAATTTACAGTAGGTTTGGAGAAACTAATATGTGCCTGGTTACCCCGTTTCTTCTTCAAGAGGGAGTAACGATGCCATGACTGTAGCACATTGTGTCTAGCCCTCACAAAAATTGCCTCTGGGTCATCTGATCTAAGCGTTAGCCACATTACTTGAGTTATTTTCAGTTCCGGATCCCGTTGCATGTCTGATTCTATCTGACTTAAGTCTAAAGAATCTAGGTATTTATATGTATATAAAAGTTTAAATTGGAACATTCAAGTTGCAGAAAGCTGCAAGAAAGTATTCTCATTAATCCACTCGTTTAGGCGATTGAAGAATTTTCTACCCTTTTCCATGAAAAAAAAAAAAAAATGTTAGTGCAAACACTCGTGATGCCCCACTTTGATTACAGTGATATTCTGCTTACTGACCTAAGCGTTACTTCGGCGCAGAGACTACAACGTGTTCATAATATGTGCGTCCGTTTCGTCCGCAATATTCGCCGGGCTGATCACGTAACACCACCCCTCGAAATGTTGTCCTGGCTCCGTCTAGAACAGAGCCGGGCATGAGAGCGGCTCAGTCCAGTTGGCCAGAGCTGCTCTCGCTCCGCAAGGCACTTCAATTCCAAGCCAGAGCAGAACGCTCACGCAGTGGCGGACTCGCATTACAGCTACCTTCCCTGCATTAATATAACAAGAGCCACGGTTTTTCTAGTCATTCAGTCTGTCAGTACATAATAGTTTATAAGGATATTACATCAATCCATTGTACATTACAGAATTTATAACACTCTTATTAATTTAGTTAAATAAACTTCGCTCTATGCACACACACAAATCATTACGCTTATTTACATAACCCATACGCACATACTGCAACCTCCTCACCACGGTTCTACGAGACAGGCATATGGCTTCCACTTCCCCTACTTGCTGTGAACAGAGTTCATCTGCCAATATAATTAAACATCGCTTGATGAATTCACCTTCGATGAATGTTTTCAATTCCTTTGCAATTTCGTGGCAAATTTTGTAGCTAATTCTCATGGCCGATTCACTAAGTGCATTATTGTCATCCTGTTAATATATAATATAATATAATATAATATAATATAATATAATATAATATAATATAATATAATATAATATAATATAATATAATATAAAATGATATATGATATATGATATAATATAATATAATATAATATAATATATGATATAATATAATATAATATAATATAATATAATATAATATAATATAATATAATATAATATAATATAATATAATATAATATAATATAATATAATATAATATAATATAATATAATAATATAATATAATATAATATAATATAATAATATAATATAATATAATATAATATGTGATGCGATATATGATATGATATGATATGATATGATATGATATGATATGATATGATATGATATGATATGATATGATATAAGATATGATATGACCATAAATTAATACAACTTAAAGAAAATGTTTCTCAGGTACATTATATTAGAGTATCTATTCGATATTTATATTGCATTATAAGTTATTATAGTACATTTAGTAATATATAATTTTAAATTATACAAATACATGATATATCATAGTATAGTATATTACGGTTCATGATATATAATATTATATATTATATATCATAATACTTGTATAATTAAAAATTATATATTACTAAGTGTATAATAACTTATAATGCAATGCAAATATCAAATAGATACTCTAATATAATGTACCTGAGAATTGTAAAGAATAATGTCGTTGGATATTGAACCTCTTAATCAGTTGGAGTGTTTTATGCGAAATTAAACACTTTGCTAATCCACTGCTCTCTACCAAAAAGAACTCCCCCCACGATACATTAAAAGCATTGGGAGTAGCGGGACGCTTTAGTGTATGAGTGGAAGCTCCGTCTTCAAAGTTCGCCTTCATACTGCAGAGTCACCACTGCACCGACACTGAATGACGTACAGTATGCATACGTCACACCGCTCGCGAGACCCGCTCTTTAAAGCACACAGCGCTCATTTCTCAGAATCACGTAATGTGCCCAGCCCTGGTCTAGAAGATAGTAGGAAAATCCATTGTCTTTCCCTTCTCTTTCACATATTGCATTTCTCCACTCCTGTCTATCTTGGGTCTCGTTTTAAAAATTTATCCACCCATCATAACCTAGACACACGATCACAATTCCTCAATATTATCCATTCCCTCCCACCGAACATCCTCATATTCATCTTCTTTCACTGTGGCTGTTCCTCGGCTTTGGAAGTCCCTACCGAGTAATGTCAGGGACTGTCAGACATCAAAATAATTTAAGAATAGGCTAACGAAATATTTTTCTAACAATTCTTGTTAACAATAATAGCTGTTTCAGGTTTCTCAATATTTAATGGTTATATATATCACAGATAAATATCTAAATTATTTAATTATTATTATTACTATTATTATTATTATTATTATTATTATTATTATTATTATTATTATTATTATAACTATTTCTTACCAATGTTTATTATTGTCACACTAACACTACTTATCCAACTTTCATTATTTACTTTCATGTTGTTTTATGGTCTAGATATTAATGTAATAACTATGTAAGCAATTGTATTCAATTAGAATTTGAGTCTGGCTGGGCGGAAGAGAAGGCCTACTGGCCTTAGCTCTGCCAGATTAAATAAATAAAAAGTCTGCCTGATACATCTCTTTAACAGTGAAAGGTCTTACTATACATGCCTCACCTATTATATATTTCCATTCGCCTGGTACCCGTTTTTCCTTGTATTATAGTCGTAACATTAATGCTGACGATGTCAGATCTCTTCATGACAATGCTCGCCCCCATGTCGCGGCTTCTGTTCGTGAGAAAATGAGCACATTTACAAAACCTTGCTGAGACAGGCGGATCTTTGACAAACCAACTAGACTAGTTTGCCAATTATGAAGAACTGTGTACAGAGTTTCTTTCCGCCAACATTCCACTGAGTATGTTAATCCGCCCTTGGGTGCAAAATTTCTTGGATAAACACACCGGCAAAACAATACCAGTTTATTCTGAATTAAAGAAAACTAAGTTGATCAATGCTTCTCTATAAAACGATGACAGCAGTAAGCAATACCGTACAGATATTGTGGTAAGAACATGGGAAGAAGGTGTTCCTGAGGAATACATTTAATCAAGTTGTGAGAAATATAGCAAAAGTTTTCATAAATTGTAGAGATTGTGGCCTGAGGAAGTTGAGCATGACAATAATTTGAAACGAATTAAAAAAAGCTGCTAAATTAAAATTCACACCTGAAAATAATAATGAGTACTGGATACATCTAAAAGCTGTAGAGAGATAATAGCAAAAGAAACAAAAAATGCATAGAAAGTATTACGAGGGTGGATCGGAAAGTAACGCACAATAATTTTTTTCTGCGTTGATATTGCGGCTGAGATATTAACATTTCACCGAGTTACAGTTTGAAGTTTTCACTACAGACACAATTTTTTGCATGTGTAGCTCTAGCGATAGAAGCGTGAACTACGCAACAAAGATGGCGCACATGTTAGTGTCGTCAAGTTGTAAAGAGCAGCGAAGTGTTGTGAAGTTTTGTAGGCTGAAGGTCATAACACGAGTGAAATTCACACGGACATGTGTAGCATGTACGGGGAAGACTGTTTGGACCGTAGCAACATCTCTAGGTGGTGCTTCGCAGACGGTGTGAGAACCTTTATGATTCGCTACGTTCCGGGCGGCCGGTAACAGCTGCAGCCCAGCGGAATGTCAGACATTGAGGCGGCGATTTTGAACGACCGGCGGATCCAACTGCGAAACTTATCTCAGCAGTTCAACATTTCATGCGGTGCGGTGTACGATATTGTGCATGACACATTGAAATTTTGTAAGTTAGTGCCCGCTGGGTGCCTAAGAACCTGACGACCAGCAAATGATGAGATCCTTGGACCACTTAAGGCGTTACGCAGCAGAAGGGCATGACTTTATGAAAGGAATTGTCACTGGTGATGAGTCCTGGGCGTATCACTACACGTCCGAAACAAAGCAGGCCTCTATGGCAAGGGTTCCCAACAGGTGTGTCGGGACACATTAGTGTGTCGCGCAGCTCCATGGAGTGTGTCGTGAAATTTTGAAATTGACAAATAAATTTTATGCCATCCGGAAAGTCTCTTTACAACGCATTTTTTTATTTACAACGAAGTCTTTGATATGGTATATTTTATTTTGAGACAGACTTTACCAATAACACCTGCAACACTGCTCAGTTTATTTTTTTCTGCGTGGCGATAATTCGAGTGAAAGTGAATACTGCAATAATGCTTAGTAATTCGTTTACCGATCCCATTTAGTAATAAACAGAGTTTAGAATCGTCAGAACATATTGATCAGTTTCAGTACATAGTACGGGTGATAGTGCGACAATTTTATTATAAATTCTTTGTTTAGATTTTATCATGGACAAATTTTTATTTCGAAAAAAAGAAACAATCTGAATCAACTTCTGCGTTAGGTGGCAGCAGTGCTAATTCAAATAAAATCAGCGAAAATTCCTTTCAAGGTTCACAAAAACGTATTGCCATTGCATAAATATAGTGATGAATACTTGGGATATGGTTTACATGTCCTGACGATGAATATAAACAAAATACCGACTGTCGTATATGCGGAAATGTTTTGTTAAATCAGTCGATGATGCCGAAAAAAAAATTAAAATAATATATTTATAGCTGCCGTTTACAACGTTAACTCTGTGAATCAGCATTTCCTACCATGAAAATAGTGAAATCTAAACAAAGAAACAGATTGCTGCATCTTTAAGATTATTTACGTGTTGGCCTATCAATCATAAGGCCACGCCACGTATAGAGAAACTTTGTGGAACCCACCAAGCGCAGACTTCACATTAATTTAAATAGGTGTGTTTTCAAAAACGATAATGAAAACTTTTATCGGACATCTAGCATAGATATGTTGGGATTTTTTATACATACCTTTGTTTTTCTCTAATCCCACTCAAGTTGCTGCTTGTTTTTTAGAGTTTTCGATTGCGTGTTAACATCGACCTATCTGCAACACTGGATGTTCGACACTACAAAGACGTTATCAGTGCTTCTTTTCTGCCGAAAAGCGCTTGAATGGCGTTCCGGCACTTTTTTTTTGTGCATTTTTCATCATGAAACCGAATGACGTGTGAATAACTATGCTTTAAATATAATTTTTCTTTGATTTCCGCTTATGCCTTGAAAGTCTTAGTTGGACGAAAAGGAGGTTAAAAACGACAGTAATCATCTCTCCGTCGGCTATAAAATGTTCTACATAGAGTTCCACCATCTCTTTCTATAGAAGAAAAGCACTGGCTGTTGTTATTATACTATTAATAATAAAAACAAATGTGCGTCGCGATATAGTGGGCGTTCAGTAAAGTGTGTCATCAGTCAAAAAAGAATGGCTACCACTGCTCAGTAAAGAAGAAATTCAAATTGACGCAATATACAAAGAAAGTGCTTGTGACAGTGTTCTGGGATATGCTTGATGTTTTGTTGGTGGACTTTGCTAAACAAGGGACCACTGTGAATACTGCAGAATACATTGAAACGTTGGTAAAGTTTCGTCGTGCACTTTCGTGACAAACTTCGTAACAGTAATGCTGACGATGTCAACACTCTTCATGACAATGCTCGCTCCCATGTCGCGGCTTCTGTTCGTGAGAAAATCAGCACATTTAGTTTTGAGGTGCTCCAGCATCCACCATACAGTCCAGGCCGTGCACTGTTGGACTTTCATCTGTTTGGTCCCATGAAGAAATTCCTGGCCGGCCATCGATTTGCGACCAATGCAGAAGTGCAATCAACTGTCCGCAGATGGCTATACTTCAACCGAATGGACTTCTATGAACAGGGTATACTGAAACACGATGAAAGAAATATGTTGAGAAACTTGGTGCCTATGTAGAAAATTAGCTAAGTGATGTGAGTTCATTTGTGTATTTTTATTTTTGTTTATATATTAAACGTTTTTTTTAATTATTGTGCGTTATTTTCCGATCCACCCTCGTAGTATCAAGAAGCCTTCGACCACAGAAAAATGTTGGAGAAGATGGAAGAAAGGAGAAAAGGGAGAAAATATGAACACAAAAGATAGAAGAAATTGGAGACAACTGAACAACGAACTAAGAATAGAAACTGACAACGAGAAGGAAGACTGGATGAAAGAGAAATCCTTGTTGAAATGATTCCGTATTGAATTTAGCATTACAATTTTCCTATCCGATTACATTACGAATGGAAAATAAAAGGGAACCTTATTTGATTTTTGTGTATGTTCACTTAACAGCAACGTTTATTAAATGAAATATAATATTTGGAACTGAACTCCTTGTTGTGATTTGTATATTATTTTGTACCGATTTTTAGCGGAGCACTGCGATCGCTGCTAGGGTGAGGTCGCGAACAGCTGCCTGGCACCCATATTCGAAGATCAATTACTAAATATTATTCGGTTCCTTTCTTGAAGTTAAATTTTCTACAAACCAACAAGTATGAACAAATATTTGTAGCCCATTTCGCTCACATTTTTTTCTAGAAACCCGTCTCTTCTCCTTCAGCTTAGAACCAAATAAAACTGACGATTCCAGATGCTTCGGTTAACAGAAAAGAAGTAACAAGCTCTCTAGCTCTAAAACTGCGTTTTATTCCTCTGCATAACACGAGTTTTCAATGACCCTATTATTTGTCCATTTAGATTCTCCCTGTTGTGGAAAACAGCAGACCAAACCTGTCGACCTCGATGTTTTCTGTTTCCTTGCTTCTGTAGTCAACACTCACAAAATATAATGTGTT
This sequence comes from Periplaneta americana, assembly GCF_040183065.1. Lineage (NCBI taxonomy): Eukaryota > Metazoa > Arthropoda > Insecta > Blattodea > Blattidae > Periplaneta > Periplaneta americana. The sequence continues at coordinate 108,850,444 of NC_091124.1, forward strand.
GGAGAATGGCTAAAATTCATCCTTCGTCTCATCGCTGTAGTATTTCACCAGTCTGTTCGAACCATTAGAAAAGTCGTGTATTTCCTCCTACACTTCCGTTTTCCCTTCCATGAGAGGCAATGGGAAATAGGTTTTATCAAGATTAGTGTCAGTCAAGAAACGCAACCATCGTCTCACCATTAATCCACACATCTTTAATGTGATCCGTTAAATGGGCATAATTGCAGTGTCACGACAACTTGATATTTTTTTTATCACAAATACATCTAAAAATTATTCATGCATTTTAGATGAAGAGCTCGAAGTATCACATCATCTCTTTCACTTCGTGACTTTTTCCACTCACTAAAGTTTAAGGTAGTTAGGGTACTGTAGCTTATCCCCTGTACATTCACATACTTATTCATATTCTTTTGAATTAAATTTAAAGAAATTGTATCAAATGTCCTTGGTTTGCGGGTTCAAATACTGTCGAGATTGATGAATTTTAAAAGATGTAAAGTTCTTAATATGGTTTCCTCCGATAGAGAAATAAAACTGGTAGGACCTGGTGTTGTCATAGAGTTACGGCACGTGAGAGATTCAGTACCTGATGAACGGCTTGAGGCAAAATTTATCGACCATAATTAGTTGACGCTGTATTGCTTAGTGACATATGAAGTTGAAAGTGTCGTTAAATAAAATACTACTACTGTCATAAAACACAAATTATGTATAAGTCTTATTGTATATTCATATACATTTATATTGTAAGAGTACAGCTCTGAATTCTTATCGTAATTTACCTGAATTCCATTTTGTGTAATGGTTATATATAGGCCTACATTCAGTGGTTATCGATTATTTATCCGATAGGAATGTAAGATTATATTGACCACATAATTCAATACCAACAACAAGGGATTCATGTTACTTCTGTAATAATTTTATTATATTCAATGCCACATAACTTATGTATGGAGTTAAAAGTTATGATCAGTGATACCGCCAAATAGCTATACAGTATGTCCACTTCATATAGGCCTGCATAGCATTGGTAAGATAAATATCGAAAGAATTTATAGAGAATTATTGAATTATTGGCAATTGCAACGCACTGTATACATCGAAAAAGTTTTATTTGTAATGTTTCACTCACTCACTCACTCACTCACTCACTCACTCACTCACTCACTCACTCACTCACTCACTCACTCACTCAATCACTCACTCACTCATTCCTTCATTCTTTTATTCATTAATTCATTCATAGCTTTCTGCCCAAGGTCACAAACGAATTTTATCCAGAAGCAAAGGCTTTGTACTCACATCATTTTTTAATTTTATTGGGTTATTTTACGACGCTGTATCAACATCTAGGTTATTTAGCGTCTGAATGAAATGAAGCTAATAATGCCGGTGAAATTAATCCGGGGTCCAGCATCGAAAGTTACCCAGCATTTGATCGTACTGGGTTGAGGGAAAACCCCGGGAAAAACCTCAACTAGGTAACTTCTGTACATACATTTTTCGTTTAAGCGTTTCTAATGGCATTGCCGTAGGACGGGATTATATTAACGTCAGGCCTCCATATAAAAGTAATAGAAGACATCGAAGTTAAAAAAAATGTTTCTTCCCGCTGGATTCCAGACCATCATCGCAGTTTCAATGTTGTGTCTTAATTTTACTGCTAGCCAAAATGTTTAAAAATGTTTGTAATTTTAGTACGACCATGGAAAATATCATCTGGTAATATTACATAATTACGACCGCTGGTACATTTGATACAAATCTGCTTTAGTATGAGTTGTTTAAGGTGCATAATTTCGTTAATTGCAAGGAAAGCCTCAAGGCTACAGGAATAGCAGGGAGGAAGGGAAGTGATAGACTTCGTTTTGTGCGACCGATTTGAGCTGAGTGCCACTTCGTGGAATGGCATTGTGGTTGACCTGCAAAGCCGGTACATCCGTGGCGAATCCAATTCCGTTTATCGTAAAGTCGGCCACACATAACTTCAAGTTGGACGATTTTTATCTCAGGAAGATTTTCTGCGAGATGGAAGAGGATTACTTGAAAAGGAAACGTAACTATAGACTACCTACACTTTAAAAATTTCAAGTCGCTTAGGAAGTTTCTGCGTGTATAAATGATGCAATGAAATTGTAGTAGCCGTGAAGAGCAATACGAAGGCAGGAAGAGTGTCCATATTGGAAGACTAGAATGAAATGCAAAGAGAATAAATAAGAACTTGACACTTACCAAATAGACAACAGCAGAGGGAAATAATGACGGGTTGGCGGAGGTATAAGCTTAGTAGGAAGAAAGGCATAAGAACTAAAAAATTGGAAAAAACGGAGAGAAAATAATGAAAAAAACAGTAAAACTGAAAGGAAGAAAAAATTGAAAAATACACAAAAGGAAAGGAACAAGGGAGAAGTCGATGAAAAAGTGAAGTATAAAATAAAACATGAGGAGAAGAAGAAGAAAGGTAAGCAAAAGGAAGGAAAACAAGAATAAAAGGAAGGAAAAAGAAATGAGAGAAAAGATAAAATGTAAGAGGTGAAGGGGTGAGAGAGAAAAGGGAAGGTAGGAGAAAACGAAGGGAAACCAAAGATAAGGAAGAGAAGGAGAATGGGAGAGGAGAAGGAAAAAAAAGAGAAAAGAAATAGGAGGAGATGAAAAATGAGACAGTAATGGTAACGATAATTCTATACTTCAAGGGCGTGACATCAATTGCTATATAAAAAAGATGAATAAGAAAAAGAAAGAAAGAACAGAAAAAAAGGCAATTTCGATGGTTAATCAATAGAGATTAACTTTACAGTTGTACAGTTGAGTATGCATAATGAAAAATGTTAAAGATGATACCACTTTGATATAGTTCGCAGTTGTAGAAACATAATTCAATTACGTGACGTCGGCTACAAATATTTTAATGAAAAACAGGCTAATAGCAAACTTGACAATAATGAAAATCGTGATTTTTCATAGAGACGAACATTTTCGAAAGTACTCAAGGTAATTTACTATTACAGTAAGCACAATATATTTTATTCGTAAGTTACGCTCACGACAAAAGTCCATACTATCATGAAGTCCTTAAAGTTTTATAATTACCTGTATTTTATTTCTTGACACTCTTTTTTATATTTAAAATTGTTGTAGTAAGCCTTGTTTTCGTTCACACAAAAGGATTCAGATTCTGGAGGTCTCGAAATGTTTCTTCGGATATTGAAAGTGTAGCTACAGTAAATTAAATTAAAAAAAAAAATTAAACTTGCGTCAGATCGAGGTCAACGAGACCAGAGGAAGTGCTCTTACCCTCAAATGCCCTATTTGGGAAATGGGACTCGTTTGCTTGCAGAGCTTATTTCTTTAATTGGTTATTTTACGACGCTTTATCAACTGCTATGGTTATCTAGAATCTTAGTGAGATAAAGGTGTTAATGCCGGCGAAATGAATCAAGCGTCCAGCGCCGAAATTTACCCAGGATTTGCTCTTAATGAGTTGAGGGGAAACCAAGGGAAAAAACTCAACCAGGTAACTTGTCCCAACCAAAATTTGAACCGGGGCCCGCTCGTTTCAAGGTCAGGCATGCTAACTGTACTCTGCTTTATGCAGATGTACGTAATAGATTTTTAATGGGGCGTATATATTGAAAAAAAATAATTTTCAGTACATATTTACTCAACAATACACATATATTTTAAAAAATATTTTGAAATAGTAAACATTTAAATATATTAATAAATCACCCACAAAATTTAGGAGAATGATCAGTATATTGAGTTAAAAATAAAATGTCGAAATTTGTGAGTTAGATCCTTTTTGCCTAGTGTAATATTTTCATAAGAATACAAATGAGATGGCGTGATCAGCCGTAAAATAATTAATCTTGGAACAGGCAAATTGCCTAAACCATAGCTATTTGTACTTGATGATGATAATGATGATAAAATTCAAATGCCCTAATATTGAAATAATATATAGCCTATTAAATACAGATAGGCTACAGTAAATAATGGAATATTTTAATAAAAGAAACATTATGTAGTAAGACAATGTATTTAGATGTAAAAATTTCAGTATTTGCAGGACCTTCAAATCTCCCTTCAACTGTAGTGGCTTCTATGACCATTGAAAGTACATATATGAACAACAATTCCTTTCCATTTGTCATCTTCCAGCTTGTGTTGTCTATTTTTATGTTTGTCGCTTTGATCTTCCAGCGCTGAACATATTTTTTAGAGAAATTCGGCATTGTTATGCCATTTGAATTTATGTAGCAATGCCTACACACTTCTTTTTCTAGTTATCCATATTTTTTTCAACTCTAATTCTGTAGTGAAACGAACAATCACGGAATTAGCCTCTTTTTCACCCCCTTTAGCGTATCTTCGTTTAATAAACATCATAGCACGAGATCGGCAAAGTGCGCTAATTGTTTATTCCAGTCACCAAGTTCATCGAAATTTCTAATGAAGACTGATCTTAGATGTGGGGAAATTCTCTTGAAACGCTGGCGAGTCTTACATTCGCAAGCTGGGTCTCTTTCAAATGTTGAAGGAGTAGCTTTTCCTTCACTCTCCGAATTCTTCCTAATTTTTTTTTATTAATTGTAATCCTGATGGTCTGCTTCTTTCATCTTGCTATGAACTGTCTACATATTTCTGATCTACGCCAATGAAAATACAAATGCCATTAGAGACTAGGCTATCAATTACGAAATAAAGTTGTGAAAAAATATTACACTTCACATCAAAGCAATTGAAAATTAAAACGTATTCTAAAAATATCACTACTATAACCAGGAAAAGTTCTGTAACAGCTGTAATTCGCACTAAAATAGAACACAAACTCCACAACAAAAACAATACTCCGACACACATGAAAACACAGGTCTCAACTTTATAAAAACAGCATCAGCTCTGCTTGAAGCATGACGTAATGAAGACGGTTAGTCTGATTTTCCTTATGAGCTCAGCGCTCATAAAGTTGGTTATTTTATCCATGGACGCAAAATTTTAAATCGCTTAGCTCTTTTTATTGTAAATATCGTAGTACTAAAAGAATTCTTCCAGATGACATTGAAATATCATTTTTAGGGTTTCTTTACGGTTAACCTACTATACTTTTGGATGCCAAATGTAAAGTTGAGTGATGAAAAGAAAGAGAAGAAAGAAGGGAAAGTTAAATATGAAAGAGGATAAACTTAAGGTAAAGGAAGAGAGGTTGGAGGTAAACTTCAAAGAAAGGAAAAGAAGGAGGAAAGAAATAAGAGGAAAGTAAAATGAGAAAGGATTAGAAGAAGGGAAAGTGAATGAAAAAGAAAAGAAAGTAAAAGAGGGAGGATGAAAAAGCAGAAGTAGAAGAACAATAAGTTGAAATAATACAAGTAGAGGCCGCGCGATCTAACGCTGCAACCCAGATGGTCGCGGGTTTAATTCCCGATGGGGTCATGGATTTTCTCCGTTGATCAAATTGTTCCAGACGCACTATGGTACTGGGGTTTACTCAGACTCTAACATAAATGAGTACCAGGGGCATTTCCTTGGGGATAAAGGCGGCGGTCACGTAGGACTGACGTTCCTATTGCCATTAATGCCAATGTCTGTGAAGGTTAGTACCGGGTCATCATTTTATTTTTACTAACATTTCTAATTTTAATCTGACTATACCTTCGGAATAATGATTGAGAACCGGAAACACTATTTGTTTTCCCCTTCCAAGACTGGAGTTTGATTGTACTAGTATAAAATACAAACAAATCACTTTACTAGGTATAGGAGTGAAGAAAAGTAGTGCATCCATTTACATAAACTAGAAACTGTTACGATTTTGAGTTTGATAATTTTTATTAGGTTTTCATTTAATCAAAATACAGAACAATATTAACAATAAGTGTTTTTACTCACTAACTGAACTATTCACGTGGACGTATTCATTATGCAATGTATAGTACACTGTCTACAGCATATTAGCATACAATATCGAGAATGCATTTCAACTGAAAAATAATCAAAATATGGATATTTAAACAAATTGTTGAACACGATGGCACAGGCTTTAGTTCCTTTGTGTACATATTATCGAAATAGTATATGCGTTACAAGAGTGGTATGTTGAAGTTTCCAAGTTCGAGGAAAAGTTTGAAAAAGCGGAACGTAGTTGAGCTTTTTTAATTTCCGAGAATTGAAAGAAAGCATACCGCTCGTGTATCGTACATTATTTTGTGCGAAGATCGTTTATTACATACCTGAAAGAGGAATTTCTAATTAGTTGCAATGAAATATCCATCTTGGTTTCTGTTCAATAACGGAAAATTTGCAAAACAAAAATATCTATCTTCAACATTGTTGCTTTAAAATATTTTCTGTGTTTACTATACTCCAGCAGGCCGTGATATACGTCCGTCTTTTTTTTCCCCCAGTCTATAAATGCGAACTTAACCCTGCATTACTCAGGTGGGGTGTGGTAAACCCCGGTGCGTATATTTCAACGAAAATCTAAGAGATGGAGCTAGTGTGTACTCTGTGCATCTGTATACCTTTCAATCACATCCAGAAGAGTTCACTTAAGAAATTGTTTAAGTGAACTAAGCATAGTATATTTAATTGCGTTTATCTGATTTCTGAAACTTGCGGAAAATATATTAGTTATTTAAAATGGGGTTTGTGAAACCCCACCTGAGCAATGGTGAGAATATTTATAACATGAGTAGCGCAGGGTTAAAACAAACGGTAAGGTTATGTAATGATTTAGAGTTTACTTAATTTTTGCAAATATTTAAAAAGAATAATTAACAGTGCAATTTAGAAGAAATTGTAGTGGTAAGTTTCCAATTTATAATTATTACTATATTGAACGTCTCTAAAAATAATATGTTAAAAGCTTAAAGCAGTAAAATCAATATGTCACTTAAGCGGTAAGAAGAGGGAAATTGTTATGTGTGTTAAGTTGGAAATACTGAATGTGGAATTTTAGACTTTCCGCGGATTGGTTTTGTGCGGAAACCAAGCAAATACGCACGAGCTCGCACAAACGTTTTTAAGCATATCTTAAAAAATTGAATGTATTGTTTCTTGAATGTAATTCTTTAATTCTTCTATTGCTTTAGGATGTTCAACAAACAACTATTTTACAGTAACCCCAAAAGGAATAATACAACGCACTCAAATCACACGACATGGGGGGCATAATCCTGTGTCTCTTGAAATAATTCTGTACCTACTCTATAACATAATACCTTACTTGCTGTAAATTCAAATTTCACTTCTGCCCTATTCGCACAGATAAATTTACTCAGACTGCTATCTACTGTACATCCAAGTAGTTATGTCGTAGGGACGTAGAAAGGGGGGAATTCACGTTACAGTTACTTAATGAGGCCCTTTTATTTAAATTATTTTAAACAGTTGTATAATATTACGTAGACGTCCAATTCCTAACAGCAATTTTTTTCAGAAAAGAGCTAAGACAGCCCAGATATGGACACACAGTACCTGTGCGAAAATGTTTCTTCACTGGAAAATGCGCCATATTTCTGGAACGTACTATACTCACTCAGTACTGCATATTGTGACTGTAAGGCGACTTTGACTGCATACGCGGTCTTGGTTCTGTGTTGAGGACGGGTAATGTTTATAGTAGAAGGGTGGGAGGGAAGTACATTAAAAGACTCAGGTATAATAAAAAATGAAGTAAAAATAAAATTATATCTACAATAAAAATTGAAGTAAAAATAAAATTATGTCCCTGTAAATAGTGGAAGATAAAAAAAAAGAATGAAGAGGAAAAGGGATGAGGGGATGAACGAAGACAAAAAGAGTAGAGAGAGAGGGAAGAAGATGAAAGAATGAAGTAAAGATGTTAGGAGAGGAAGAAACTGAGAGAAAATAATAGGTATGGGTATAGGTAAAATCAGCAGAAGAAAAATTACTATATTTACGAAGAATAGGATAAAAAGAAGCATGGACAAAGGGACAAATGTACAGATAACTGGATATTAAAAGAAAAGAAAGTGAGAAAGATGGAGAGTAAGATTACAAAAGCGACACAAGGAGACATGAACGGGCGGAAAGGAAAAGTACAAGAGAATGAAGGATCAGAACAGAAAAAGTGAATAATGATAAGAAAGAGGACAATAATTTAAATTGAGCAGTGAAGGACAAAATAGAACTATAACTAAAACGAGACGAGTAGGATAAAGCAAAAAAAAAAAAAAAAGTAGATGTTAGGCACTTAGAAATTAAAAATTTTTAAGCATAGCGACTGCTTTGTTATTTATAGCATGCAGTTCTCCGAATACTTCAAGAATGTGCTGAATTTTATTGATGGTTGTGAAGATACACATTTTTCCTTACGAGTTGGATGTGTGTATCTAGTCTTATATTCCAATGCCTGCAGCACAGATGGTTTGGGAATTCCACTCATTATTAACTTCGGACAACTTGTATATGGGATTAGTTGTCAAAAGAAGTACGCTTGATTCATAGGATAATACAATATCATAATTTTTTTAAAAGTGAGATGACATTAACAGTCTGTATTAGAAATTGATAGTTTTTTTTTTTGATACTGACAAAATTATTCTGGATTGAGGAATCATAATGGAAATTGTGTATGAATTCATCACAACAAATGAATGTTCACGGAAACAGTGGTGCATAGTTTATTTTAATGCATCTCTCGACACAATAGCCAGGGCTGATTCTACGATCGGCGAAATGTTGTACGTGCTGTGTACTGGACAAGGGGCTTGATTGATATCCCGTAATTGTGTGTTGCTGATTCGAACGCTCATTTTCTTTCATTAATTTAATAGAGACAAATGCACTTCGACCCACGGGACCGTGTATACATCAGATTTATCACTGTATTCTGTTTCTGCCCACAATAAATATAATAGGAAGCACGAATAACCAAGCATTAAATTAATGATTGGTCAATTTAAAGGCTGTTAACGTATGAAATACTTTCAACGGGGCACAGCGTTATTGTCATTTTTGTTTACTTTAAAAGAGCGAATTTTGTACCAATTAATTAACCTTTAAAACGTGTTAAGGCCACAATAACTTTCAATTTTCTATTTTAAATTTAATTATGTAAATATTCAGTGTTAATTACTAATTACATTAATGTTTTCATAAAAACGAAAGGCAAATAACAATTCACTTATGGAAAAGTTGAATAGTTATATTAACGAACTTTGATAAAACCGTAATATTATTTATATTTTGTTCTATTAACGAGCCGTTAGCTGAGTGACTAAAACTAATATTTTCATACCGGAAATCCGCTTCAAATACCAACAAGTCAATCCGGAATTTTTATCGGAGGAAAGGGTGCTGAAGAATATTTCGAGAAATTTTCATTTTGTCTGCCATAATTTCACAATTTCTCTATAATTCTCAACAGTTTCTATCGCAGTTTGCGAAATGAAAGGGAAGTTACTGAATCATAACAAATTTCCGCGAGACTAATCGTATAGGATTTAGAGCACGGTGAATGTTCCACGGTGCAAGTCGCCGTAAAATCCCTACACATACGCCTAACTACACAAATATGGTACAAATACGAAACTGGAAGGGTATGGCTCACACACGCCGCAGCATTCCTATTCTTCCTTGATCTCGGCATTAGGAAGAGGTGATGTGGACAGCACACGTAGGCCTACTGGCTAGGACGAGAATAAATAAACCACCTTCATTTGAAATTGGACTCGCACTATCGAGTCACTTCGGTTTTGGTAATAATAATAATAATAATAATAATAATAATAATAATAATAATAATAATAATAATAATAATAATAATAATAACAATAATAATAATAATAACCTACTTTAATTGTTACATTTTTCTTATCGTTCTGGCCTCATTATGATTACTAAATAATTTATTATACAAACACACAAAAAATAGAAAGCCACCCAATTTGGATGAAAAGGATACACATGTCCATTTCGCAACGAGAATTTCTATTCAACGAACCAATATAACGAGGCAAATAATAGTAATAATAATAATAATAATAATAATAATAATTATTATTATTATTATTATTACTTACTTACTTACTTACTGGCTTTTAAGGAACCCGGAGGTTCATTGCCGCCCTCACATAAGCCCGCCATTGGTCCCTATCCTGAGCAAATATTATTATTATTATCATCATCATCTAGAAACTTGTTTGTTACGATTAATTTAAACTCACATCGGAAACGAAGTAGTCCCTGTTGTTAGAGCTTTCTTTGCATTATAGTACCAACATTTTAAACAACAATTGACAGTTTACACACTTCACTTAATTTACTTCAAGTTCATGATATGTAGTCAACAAGGTTCTCAAAATGTTCAACAATTTTATATCATAGTGCTGATACACAGTCCAACTAGCATTAGATGTTCAAAATCCTATAATGATCCCCGTACACGTTGAGATATATATCGATAAAAATAGCGATGCATGCATCCGAGATATATATCGAATGTCAGGGTCACATACACACTGAGACTAAATTATATTTATTTAGGCATCAGCGTGAAACGGAAATGCTATCTCATTTACCCGTGCTTATGGTAGTTGCGATAGCATTGTCGGAAATTGTAAAGACGAAAAGGCGTCGAAGATGAACATGGACGAAGCAATGGTTATTTGCACTTGTCAACCAGATCTGTTATTGCCATTTCTCAAAGTTGTTTATTCGAATTATCTTTCGACTTCGAATTCCACAAACGCGGACAATCTTATACATATTCAGGATCCTTTCCCGTGCACCACTGTTAGTATGGCTGAGAGTGAAATGAGCGGACGTGAGTCCAAATCCCAGTTGGGATAGAATCATCGAGACTGTGAGATGATTAACTGTGCATGCGCGGACATCTCCTGCACTGCCAGCGCGATTCTTAGCTGGATTTATGTACAGTTCTCCAAAAAAAGGAATGAGACAACTCTTGGTCATCGAAAGTTAATGTTCTACAGCGCGGTTCACGCGATATCGACGTAGCCAGGAAGACATCTGGTCACGCATGCGTAGACCTATTTGCATCTAACTCCAAAGTACACATCAGTGCAAAATGTTATCAGTTGTCTGTTTATTTCTGATGTAGGTCTCTTTTTACGTCCTTCATCGTTTACCTTTTATGGAAGTTTGAAATATACCCTGTAACGCGAAAGTCATTGGGAAAAGTGCGGAACAATATTAATTTTGAAATGGCAAATGTAGACCCACGGGAAAGACAGCAATGAACTTTGTAAGAACCACGAAAAAGACAACAAGGACCGCGACAAGGACAAAGATGAGGACCAGGGTAACATTATTAAAAGAAAGACGACAAGGATTATGATAAATACCATGGTATTAACAACGATAATGATTACAAGGACCAGAACCACGAAAAAAACTATTAGAAGACAACAAGGACCATGATAAGGACAAAGATCAGGACCACGATATACTACAAGAAACACGACAAACACCACGAAAGGGATGACGATAAATACCAAGACGTGGACCACGATAAGGATTACTACAAGGACCGGGACCACGAAAAGGACTGTTAGAAAGAGAAGGACAACGATAAGGACGAAAAAAGATATCAACGACTTTTGTAAGGACTACGAAATGGACAAAGATATGAACGACAAGGATCACAATAAGGATCACGACATGAACCATGGCAAGGAAAACGATAACGACCACAAAATGGACCACTATAAGAAGGACGAAAGGGACTATGATAAAGACCACGGTAAGAATCACGACATGAAACACAACAAGTTTAAAAATAAGAATCAAAATAAAGACCTCAATATGGACCACGATAAGGATCACGTCAAGGACCACGATAAGGTTCACGAGAAGGACTATCATAAAGATCACAACACTGGCCACGGTAAGGATCACTACAAGGACCAGGATAAGGATCACGGCGTGAACCGCGACACACGCACCATTACAAGGATCACAATAAGGATCTCAACATGGGCCGCGATAAGGATCACAGACATGGACCACGATTAACACCACGACAAAGATCACGATAAGGATCACGACATGGACAAGACAAACAAAACAAGGATCACGCTAAGAACCGCGACATGGGCCACGAAAGTTACCAAGAAAAGAACCATGACAAAAACAATACTACCACTACAAAGACCATGACAAGGACAATAAGTGGAACAATAGAAAACATTACAATGGTAACAAACATTATGGTAAAAACCATGAAGAAAACAACAAAGACCGCTCTAACGTCTGCGATAAAGGCAAGGATCACTATATCGACCATGATAAGCACCACGAAAACGATCACGATAAGGACCACGGCATGAAGAATGATAAGTACCACGATAAGGATCACGTCAAGGACCACGAAAGGAGTATGATAAGAACCAGGAAAGAACCATGAAAAGACTACGAAAGAATCACGAAAGGGCCGCGTCAAAGATAACAAGGAACACGACAAGGACAAAGCAACGACAAAGACCACGATAACGATGACGATATGGGCCACGAAAAGCATTTTGATAGGGATCACTGTAAGGAACAAGACAATGATCACAAGGTGGACTATGATAGAGATCACAAGGACCACGATTGCGATAAGAACTATGAGATTGACAAGGACAACGATAAGAAAAAAGAAAAAGACTACGATGATGATCATGACACGGGCCATGACGAGTACTACGAGAATGATCCTGAAAGGAAGATGACATTGGGCCACGATAAGAATCACAAGAAACAGAACTGCGATCAGAACTATTAGCTTGACAAGGACCATAGGGACCATAATAAAGATCCCAACATGGACATGACATGGGCCACGACGAGCACTACGAGAATAATCCTGAAAGGGAGCACGACATTGGGACAAGATAAGAATCAAAAGAAAAAGGATTGCGATAAGAACTATGAGATTGACAATGGTCACTATAACACCACGACAATAACAAGGGACCATAATAAAGATCCCAACATGGACTACGACAAGTACCACGAGAATAATCACGATAGGAACCACGACATGAGCCACGATAAGGATCACAAAAACCATGACAGGGAACAAGACCACGGTAAGGACAATTACAAAGACAACAAATATATAATAATGACCATTATAAAAGCAGCAAGGAAGACGATGAGGACTATTACTGGATTGCCAACAAGGACCACAATAGCGACAACAAAGATTACGGTAAGGGACATGTCAAAGGCAACAAGGACAACAACAAAAGCAATAAGGATCACGATAAGGACCATGACAAGATAAACAAGGACCAATATAAGAAACGCGACATGGAAAAAGAGAAGAGCCACAATAATAATTATGAAATGGACCACGATAAGGACAAAGTTTACGATAAAGGTCACAACATGAACCACGATAAGGACTAGGACCACGATGAGGACCAAGACCACTATAAGGACCGTAACAAAGACAATTTATACCACGGTAAGGATCAAGATAAAAACAAGAAGAACTCTAAGGCCCATTGCAGTGACAAGGATCGTGATAAGGATCACAACAAAGACAACAAGGATAACGATGAGAAACATGACAAAGACAACAGTGACCAAGATAAGGACCGTGGCAAAGACAACAAGGATCATTATAAGATCTACGGCAACTATCACGATAGGACTACGAAACGTATAAAGACAAGGACACGACAAGGACCGTGATACTTAGCCCTATCGAGGTTCTTGTCGTTACTTTGTCGTAGTCCTTATCGTGGTTTTTGATGTCTTTGTCAGGGCCCTTATGCTGATCCTTGTTGCCTTGTTGTCTTTATTTTCTTTGTCAGGGTCTTTATCTTGGTCTTGTTCATTATCATGTTCCTTATCGTGGTTCATTTCGAGGTCCTTATCGTGATCTTTGTTCTAGTGCTTGTCGCAGCTTATGTCGTCATCCTTGTCGTCGTCCTCGTCTTTGTCCTTGTCCTATTCCTTGTTTTTATCACGCTCCTACAATTCTCATTTCAAGTAATAATGTTTTTCCCCTTTGAGAGTGATTATTGTTTCACACGGTAGAAAATGTCGTCCTCAAAGCAGGATCTTAAGATGCTGTATGGCAGCCTTGCCGATCAGAGATTTACTCAGGATATTTTCTACCGAGCGCCATGTAACTAATTTTGAGGTGACCTATACTATAGTAGAGAAGGCAAAGACCTGTCCTGTGACCTTATCATCTGCCTTGGCTGTATCACCAATGGGTATAGAGGGGGAAGATAGATGAACTTTCGTGTTAGTAGATTCGTATAATATTAACCGTCATGAAACAAACTCTCTTTCTGATAGCTCTTTCTTTCCCCTGTCACACAGCTCATATGCCATATCTCGCTTCCTCATCTAGGGCTATTATAGTACAAAAATTGGTACAATTTTAATCTTACAAAATTGTGACTTATTCCACATCTTAAAGCTTCAATGCTAATGAAAAATCTATAAAATACAGTAAATGAAATGAAATGGAAAAAAAAATGATTAAGTCTTCTGGAGGAGGGGAAGTCAGCACTCTTACTCGGATGTTTCTCCTCATGGAACATCTTCCTAAATGTCCCGGGCTATAATATTCTTTGTCAGTATTTTGAATGCGAACTTGCCTGCTGTGAGACTAAAAAACTGGAAAAATGTTTGTCTCTCTATCTTGTCTCTGACTGATACGGTTAATATTTAAATGTAGTTATTTAAAATCAATTTCTTACCGCTTTTTGTTGCAAGATTTTACATTTTTTAAATAGCATTGTAATAGTTAGTTTTGAATTTATGTATTTGCACTGTACATATATTTATATGTATATATGTATAATATAGTCCACACCTGTGGAGTAACGGTTAGCGCGTCTGGCCGCGAAACCAAGTGGCTCGGGTTCGATTCCCGGTCGGGGAAAGTTACCTAGTTGAGGTTTTTCCGGGGTTTTCCTTCAACACATTATGAGAAAATGCTGGATAACTATCGGTATTGGACCCCGAACCCATTTCACTTGGCATTATCACCTTTATCTCATTCGGACGCTAAATAATCTCAGATGTTGATAAAGCGTCGTAAAATAATCTACCAAATAAAAAAATGTATTATATATAAATGGTGTAATTGCATTCATTAGATAAACGTTTATAATATAATTTGTAATTTTATATTGCTTTTGATCATTAACACTTAATCTCAGGACTCTGCAAAACTCTATTTCAACGTTATTCAGACAACAAAAAAAATCTTTGGAGTAGACTAATAATCGAACTCGCTCTCGTCTGCACAATAAAGAGAAGTCTCAGTGTCTGAGCTACTGAGACGACACAAAAGCTTTTCTTTCTGCGCGGTATCGATCTAGTCATGAAGGTTCAAATGTCGATTTAATTCCACGATATATGTATATATTTATCTATTATTTACGTCATATTACCATATTTTTTTGCAATTTTTGAAGTGAATTTCGGAACGATGATAGCAATAAACCAAATAGCCTGAACTATTTCAACGTTATTCAGACAACAAAAAAAATCTTTGGAGTAGACTAATAATCGAACTCGCTCTCGTCTGCACAATAAAGAGAAGTCTCAGTGTCTGAGCTACTGAGACGACACAAAAGCTTTTCTTTCTGCGCGGTATCGATCTAGTCATGAAGGTTCAAATGTCGATTTAATTCCACGATATATGTATATATTTATCTATTATTTACGTCATATTACCATTTTTTTTTTGCAATTTTTGAAGTGAATTTCGGAACGATGATAGCAATAAACCAAATAGCCTGAACTTAATTAACTCAAATATTCGTTATCTATTCTATCGATGCTCTAGTCTCCGATGATGCGCAGTGTCTTACATCTGAGACTTAAGAATATTCCATCGTCTTATTCCTTTTTTAGGAAACTGTGTGTAGTAATGAATGATTGTATCATCATAATGACATGTGCTGGTAAAACATAATCGAGATCAAGAAGAGGGCAGAGACTTCTGTCCTTTGACTTAGTCCTATTAGTTGACATTTTTATTTGATTTCAGTTTGACAATGGAAGGTAATTTTCTTTCTACACACGCTACAAATGAAGCAATATGTTCAAACCCTGTGTTTTTTGCTAGTAATCAAAATATAGATAGGTTCACACACCAAAATTCACAAATTCTACATATTCATTCGAACTCAGATCACTTGTACGTTTTGTAGGCCTAAATATTTTCAGTTATGTAACTAACAAAACACAAGTTTTAATATTACTACAGGTCTAGTTTGTTATTTTTAATTTTTATTTCATTAATTCGAAAGTAAAAAAAAAAAAATACACACACGAAAATAAATAGAATTGTCAACGATTATTCGCGTTTTCGATTTGATTAGTTTTAAAATCTTCAAACACATACAGTAATCAAATATATACATGTTGAGAGCATAATTTCTAAGTTCAGGATCCTGCTCGTCTGATTAATAATAATTTCCAAAATTCGTTTTCTTTTATAATGAAAAATGGATCCGATTAAAGTTCACAAAGCTCCACTTGTAATTCTGGGGACTGCTGGTTCATTTCACCGTCTATAAATCTGTTGTAAAGGTCAAGGTTAGGATGCACGAGGCCTTAATGAGAAATACTCAGACATTTTGCGCATCACTTGCTTTACTTCCGTGAAATCTACTTTATACTCATCCTCACCTTTAGGTCTTGACATGAAGTTAGAAAATATGAAGCAATTTCTTTACATGAATCTTCTCCAAGAAACATCAAGTTTGTTGAGGAATCCAGTGTGTTAAGTTAGCTGGAAAATGTAGCATCAAATTTCGTGTGTTCAGACGACTTATAATACCAATGACAAATACAATCATTAAACGCATTAACTCATTGTGTTGTAGCTCACTTTGAATTCTTCTTGAAGACTCTCGTTCTTAAGAAAATTAAGAAATTTAATTCTTATACCGAAAAAAAAATCTGTAGATATTTCTTTGCAATCATGTAACGAATTCCAGACTCAGAAATAGATTTTTGAGTTTTGTAGATTGACCGCATTCACCGTGAAGGCCTAAAAATGAATAGAATATCAGAATGTGAGACACAAAAGTCACTTTTCAATGGGAAAAAAAGAACATTATTTTGAAATGACAGAAGTAGACATAACAAATTATTTTCTTTGGAATAAATTTCTTAGATTTGCATAAAAATATTACAAAATAATATATTATATTCCCATCCCTGTTGCAATATGTACCGTACACAAAATGCTGTCCATCATTTTGTGTACAGCCATAAAGTGTTGCACACTATCCGGCAAATTCTGTTCGCATTCAATATCTATGAGTCAGTTTAACCGATAAAGAGGATCATGAAGTATAATAATTTCAGAAAAAACTTTACTGAATCTTTATTTGAAACCAACACCATAAGGTGACGATTTACTCCAGATCAAAGCAGAACATTCTCTTGTGATTTATTGCATTGAATAGAATAAAATAATAAATGAAATTATTTAAGTCGTATTAGAGAATTTTTTTCTTCAAAGAAACGAATTACTATGTAACAATTCATATTTTTCAATTCCGAACTAGGATTTAAGTCCATGCATGTACAAATACGACAAACGTATGTTGCAGGGCCAACATCCTACCTGCTATACGGAATAAGATTCGGTACTGAGAACCGGAAACTAACAGCAGCGTATTCACTAAAAATATTTCTGACAAAGTTGTGAGAAGAAATGTATAATCCTGAACTTCATAGAAGCTATTCCAAACAGCTAACATAATAAATATGTCTTGGATTAATGATTACGTTTATATGAAGCATCCTATTTCGGCCTTCATAAGTTATTACCACTTTATTTTCTTTTTCTCTCCCCGAAGACATCAAAGGTCATTACTATATTTTTGAAAGCAAGGTAATAGTAATTTCTTGCTGTAACAATGGAAAACATATTAAATATGTTGTTTCCGATCTATGGACACGAAATTTGAATGACGTCATGTGCGTCAGGAGTCACACGACAGTTGAACTGTGGTGAGAGGTGATAGGTCAGTAGTGAGGGATTTCATAGTCAGAGTACACGGTGTCTCACATCAGCAATGCCCAAGAAAATCGAATCTTTTTCGGAGGGGTACATTATGACCTTTTCCAATGTCAAGTACAGTTAAGTGAAAATAAAAGAAGCCTGCAAAGAACGAGGTTTCATTTCCAAGAATGGCATCTTCTTAAATATATCTTAAGGAATATGATAAAAGTTTAAAGACTTCAGACAGAAGAATACAAGGAAAGAATTTGTTGAAACATGTGATTTAAAATTATTACTTGGGTGACAAAAAATTCTGTCAGCCTTAGGAACAAAATTTTTTTAACTGCTCTTATAGTTGACACTACCTGTCAGCTTTTGGTACAGAACTTCCTATTGCCAGTAGATTTAAATTCAAGGTTCTTGTAACGTTTCTGGAATAATATGAACAAAAAACTCATTTAAATGTGATTTTTTTTATTTCACCAAAGCCTGACACATTGTGTCAGACACTGGAACATCTGTAAAATTAAGAGTACCAATGGCTACACCCCTGTGGCAGGTTATTCTAACTTCATTTTCAAACAATCCATGTTCTTACTATCTTCTGCATACAATTTTACATATTCAGTATTAATAACAACTTAAAATTCCACATAAAATTGGCATTTGTGATTAAAATAATTGTATGTGCACGCTCACCGTTTTGCTTAACAATAATGGCCATTCCATGCAAAATGATACAACAGTTTACTTTATGCAGCATCCATCATGTTGAATTCTGGTGTCTTTCCAAGAGAATTTTGTACGATGTTGCCAAGATAACAGGAAGTTAGAACAACTTCAGATATTATGTTTCTGACTATATACAATCTTATTACGGCACATTGAAACTGAAAGTGTCAGGCTTTGGGTCAGTGTCAGCTTTCGGTGCAGTTACCTTATTGGACAAATTTTTGTACGACATCAAAAAAGTAATATTCCTCGAAGGTTAGGCCTACTACAGTTAGTCTTGTCCCCCTTCTTAAAGATAGGTACAATTATTGACTCCTTCCATTATTCTGGTACAATTTCTTCTTCTCAAATAGTAAGTACAATTTCCCTAGATAATGCACTTCCACCCTCTTGCTTTGCAATTATATCACCTGATATTACGGCGTATGCGTATGGGATTCAATTATAGTGTTTAGTGGTTGCCACTCCTTGTCAACGAAGATAGATCCAACCTTGACGATTGAGTACTACGGAGTCGAAGTATCAAGAAAAGTTTCGCTGATAGTACATGCGGTATCTACAATTCCGAAGATTATGAAGGCATTAAAGAATTAGATAATAAAACGTCACTGAAGTTCAAGCTATAATATATCCATTTTCATGGTGGTGGTTCCTATTATAATTAATTCAAAACGGAAAATGGTTAGTTTGTAAGTCCAGAACAAAGGAAACTGGATATATTTTTTCATAATCGAATATAGAGATTATGTATTTTGCGTAAATAAAATTAATTAACTCTTTATGACACAATTATGAATTATGTCAATGCTTGTATAAATAAAATTGTCATAACAGTGTATACAACATTGACGGAGGTATCACTATCGATGCTGTGTTTCAAAGACAATTGAGGGGTTTGGGGGAAAACCAGGCAGCTCCAATTTAGTACTTTTCGAGATAAGTAAGAAAAACTCTTTAAAAAATTAATAATGCTTCCTCTAATGTTCAAACTAACACATGACATGGTAATTGGCATAAGTAAATGATTGTTTAAGAAACAGATGATTTTAAAATTATTTTTTAGGATTACAGAAATTTTGAATTTGTTGGAGCCACCTTGTTATTCCACCAAATAGAGATACTTTCAATATTTGTTGTATTTTTAAACATTACTTTTAAGTAACTTCATTTTTAAATGTTGATAGCATGCGTAAGTGTTGTTTGAGTCAAATATATGAAAATGTGAAAATATTTTCGTTCTCAGTTATCATTTATCATCAGATTCAGAAGTTCCAGTTTGACGTCTATTTGAGTCGCACAGTAAACTCAGCTGGTGGCATATCAGCTGGTGGCACATACTCACATGCCAACTACATAGCATCTTTAACTTGGCTGCTTTTATCTAGAGATGTTCAAAATATATATATATATATATATATATATATATATATATATATATATATATATTGTACATAATAGGAAAGTCAAAAAATAAAGTTGCATTCAAGAATTCACTACACCGAACAGCCTGCTTACATCGCATGTTATACTGAAATAGTTTGTAAGTAGAAATCATGACTTTGCCATTTCTAGCGTTATTTAGTAGTTCCTTATAGCGGCTTTGGTAACGTTCACTGAAATTCTTCAGCATATATTGACTTACTGGAATGACTTCTAACTTTTTAGAGCTGTCTTTGACGACTTTATACCAGTCCTGCGGAAAATATCATGTTTTCTTTTATGTGATTCAGCAAGTCCAAATGAGCGATCACAGGGAAGAAAACTGTGACTCAGCTCTGAAAACATATGTGTGATGGTCTGAAATCTGCTTTGCTGCACCACTGTGAATAAATATTGCACAATAGTATGGTTTTTATTTTGTGCTGCACAGTTGTCTGAAAACATGAAAATATGCTTTGCTGATTTCTTTCAAACTGTAGCAAAGAACTGATCAAGAAAACTAATGTCCTCATTGGGACTCTTTTTACCCGCACTTTCATCATACTGTAGAAGCAACTTTTATGAGTGCTGCTTACATGTATGCAAAAGCAGTAAAGTCATAGCTGCCTGCTGTAGAAAACATTCCCTGATGGTATGGTAGGAAACTCCATATTCTGCTGAAATTCAAAGCAGATAGTTTCTACAGTTTCATCTACCTTAGACAAAGATGACTTCTCCTTAAACTGTAAATAGAAGAGGTCAGCTTTCCTAAGATTTAAATCTTTCTGAATTATAACGGCTCTTTTTTCTTCTTCAGTTTGAGATTATAACATCTTCTTCTCTAATATGTAATATTTTTGGCAAGTGTCACTACGTGGCTTACCAAAGGAAACATTACTAAGGCTTGTAGTGAAGAATCTATAGTAGAAGTCATAGCTCACTTTATACTTTACCTCCAGCAAAGACAGTTTTACACACTATCACTTCATATGAACCCACAAGAAATTAAAATTAATAATAATAATAATAATAATAATAATAATAATAATAATAATAATAATAATAATAATTCAGTATGATTTATTATCATTTCATGTAGACATTAATTTTTACTTTTCAATTAGTATTTTGAATTATATTGTACAATTTAACCTGTTTGAATTTAATTATTTTGCTTACTTTACATAAATATGTATGCAGACGAGGAATGCCACCTCCACTTTTAACATGGTGTCGTTGGATATCACGGACAGTTATCAGGCCACCCAAATATTCATCTTGCGTTTCTTTATTCTTCATGTCAATAAATTATTTCAGTATGTCCTTTTGCATTTGGATACCAAGTTTCTGGTAACACTGACGGTTGCATTTACAGTCGGATTGAGAAACACGAACAGGAAAATTCTTGCCTTTTTTGTTCACGTATGATTTACCTAATTTCTAGTTCCTTTCTTGTATTCGATAGCCACTGTTTTGGATTACGTTCTGTTTTCTTTTTCAATGAATCTACGTAAGTATATTGGATGTTTCATCACTAGACACACTTTCAATTGGATTAGGGCTATATTCACTCTCAAAAGCAGAAAAATCACTCTCACCAGTCTCCATGTTGACTACTAATGTGATACGAATGTAATACTGACAACAATGGATTAATATTAACCTTATTTGTCTTTTAATCTGTGATATTAGCGCTGTTTCCTATGGACAATAATGTAAGATTTTGGTAAAACAACAAGGTGGCTCCCGGAGCTGCCTGGTTTTACCGCCAAACAATGAACATGTACAGAAAGAGGCAGGTCCAAAATCCATTATAACTGTGAATGTAATTCCTGGAACTACCTGGTTCTTCGACCAAACGATAGAGCGTATTTTTTTCTTCCTCTCTGCATAAATAGCTCAAAAATGAAAACAAATTGGAGCTGCCTGGTTTTTTCCCCAAACCCCTCAATTAGAAATGTTAGAATCACAAGTAAATGCAACTTCCTTTTGTTATCACAAACCTAATGCTTCTGATTTACTGCAAAGTGAAAATTAACTAATAGTAAGTTCTTCGCGATAAAAGTGCGAAAGTTAGAAAATATTAAAGCACAACATTGCCAAGCCAGATACAATAGATGTACAGAAAAAAATTAGCTTCTATGGCTACAGAATTGTAGCATCCTTATCAATTTGGATGAAGATAAACCCAAAATTAAGCTATTATAGTGGTAAAAAATTACTATAAAGATGACACTTCTAGAGCGCGGACCTTTAATTATGAGGTCATTAGGAGGGTTTCCAATTGTTTTATGCCCTTGAAACCTTGGAAACATGCAGAGTGGGGTAAAACTGCTTTATTTTTTTTTTCCGGGTATTATTATGTTAGGATTTATTCCCCCCCCCCTCTAATGCCACCAGGTTGTCTTCTGACATTTCTAGTCTTCTTTTCTGGCATGGTTTATGTTGATGTATAACCCACTTCTGAGCTTTGGGCGCCCGAAAGTCGGAGGAGTTACGATGTCCCGATGATATGGTAGGATGAACACGCAAGATTATATAGCGCCAAGAAGAGGTTTTCAATCTAGATTTAACCTAAATTCTAGAACACGGACGAAAATAGGAACAGTTCCCTTTAAGAACAAATCCTTATGTTCTAACCTGGAATTGAACTCGGGACCTCCTGACCTATGGCAAGAAACTCTGACCGCTACAGACTGAAAGTTGGTCTTAATTTTTGTGTTCAGCACATATTCTGTTTATTCATACCAAACAACTTAAAAAAAAGGCATACTCAAAGTAAAATTAAAATTCACAGCATCATATAGAGTTAAAACTACCAGCTGTCGAACTGTAAAGCTAAGGTAAAATAAAAGGCAAGAAAGGAAGAATGCTTAAAATATCAAATTAACCAAGAAAACTACCGAGACTGTAATTATTATTAGAATAAGTGAAGGTATTAACGCCATGTAGGTTGTAATGGCATCTAATATATATTCCATAATTAGCTACGTATAAATCTGTGTTGGCAGCCCTAGTCAGAGAAGCATGGTGTTTAAAGGAACATTTCTTAAACAATTCTGGAGCCAACAATGAAACGGATTTCTGTCTTTACTGCCAGTTTAAGAAGTGCGCGCTTGAGCTGATTCTCGAGTGACGTGAATATTACATTCTGCATAAAGTAAGTAAAAATAATTAATGAATGACGAAGTATTATGAGAAATTCCTTTCTATATGATCTGAAGTTCAGTGGAGTGGCGTTGTTTTAAAATGTATAATATCATATTATCGAAATTAACCATTTTAAATAGAATTTGCGACTGCAGGTAATAACGCCATCTCGAGAACAAACTTTGATTTAATATGTAATAATCGCTGTTAGTTTAATCAACCGTAACTTATGGATAATCAACTGGACTTCGGTACCACGAAACCTGCGACATGAGAATGACAAGGAAAACTGGACTCTGTTCGCTATGTGAAGACAGTGACCTTGTTTGAATTTTTTAAAGCCTTTAGTTGGTGTGGCCGGTATGGCATACCGCGCAGACAAGTTTAAACTTGTCTAGCAGACGCTATGAATCACCATTATTGCTGTGCTTCCGTATACCTTCTCAGCCAGTCTTTATCTAATAGTGCTCAGTGCTACATGTGCGACAGTGGTTCAGTTGTGTATAAAGAATTATTTTTTTCATCGCGAGGTATCCGATACCGCCAACACTACTTACGTAAGTATTCTGTTAATGTAATTTTATTCTATGATTTTTATGAAATATTCGTTTACAATGCGTAGGCCTATATTTTACGAATATCGTATTGTAGGAAATGGCGGGAAAACCTCTACCCTCGTCAATGATGGCTGATGACTACAGGTTTGATGAATTTATCAACGAAACAGTTGACGCTATGAATGACAGTGAACCCGTGGAGGACAGTGGGGGTGATTCAGATTACGTACAGGAGTCAGATCACGATTCTGACACGGAGCAAGAGGTAGACGATGAGGACGAGCAAGAGGATGAAGCAGACTCCCCTGATAGTGGCCCTGTAGGTGGAAGTTTCTTTTATGGAAAGAACGGTTTCAAGTGGTGTAAGGAACCTCCATCTACAAATGTAAGAACGAGGAGGCACAATATGGTGGTGAAATTGCCGATCATACGTGGTCCGGCAAGGGATCTTGGTGAAAGTCCTGAACCGTATGATGTGTGGAAATTATTATTTACCGATGAAATTATTGGAGAAATTCTTGAAATGACAAACTTGAAGTTCGAGAAAGCACGAGTTGGTATCGCTGAAAGGCGTGCTGAATGGGAGGCTATGGACTATATGGAATTGAAAGCATTTTTGGGCATCATCATTTACACTTCAATTTTCAAGTCATCTCATGAAAGTGTACTAAGCCTGTTTTCTACAGATGGATCTGGTCGCGATATTTTCCGCGCTACTATGTCAATGAAACAGTTCCTTACTGTCCTAAGTTGCCTTCGATTTGACAATACAGAAACGCGACAAGAAAGACAGAAGATTGATCGATCGGCAGCAATTTCAAGACTGTTCTCATTATTTGTTGAAAATTGTCAGCAATCATACAATCCAGGTGCTTATGTAACAGTCGATGAAATGCTTATACCGTTCAGAGGACGATGCAAGTTCAGAGTGTACATGCCTAAAAAGCCTGCACAGTATGGTCTGAAAGTAATGTGCATGACGGATGCAAGAAGTAGTTATTTTTACAATGCCTACCTGTACACTGGAAAAGGCTCAGATGGAGACACCCTAAGTCCGGAAGAGAAAAATCTGGCCATACCCACCCAAGCCGTAATTAGACTGGCCAAACCAATTGAACAATCTAATAGAAACGTAACGGCAGACAATTGGTTCTCCTCAATTCAGCTAGTACAAGAATTACAGAAAAGAGGTATGACATACGTCGGAACTCTAAAAAAGAACAAAAAGGAAATCCCGAACTCGTTCTTGCCTAATAGATCAAGACTAGTAGGTAGTGACATATATGCCTTCCAGGATGACATCACTTTACTTTCACATGTTCCTAAGAAAGGCAAAGCAGTTATACTAGTCTCATCAATGCATCATAGTGTGGAAACCGACCCTACAAACAACAAACCAGAGATAATTTCTTTATATAATTTGACAAAAGGAGGAGTGGACAGCATAGATAAGAAATGTTCCATATATAGTTCAAATCGGCGCACAAATAGATGGCCTATGGCTCTCTTTTATATGTTACTGGACATAAGCACCGTGAACGCTTATATACTGCATCAGAGCTACAAAAAGAACGGAAAGCTGACACGTTTTGACTTCATGAAAAAGCTGGCCGATTCTTTGGTCATACCGCATATCACCAGAAGATTAGAAATGTCAAGAAGCCTTTCGTCAGAACTCCGTTCCTGCATGGAGCACGTAATTTCTTTCAAGAGCAAACGACAGGATTCTGGGTCAAGTGCCAGTGAAAATTCTACTGCAGAGCATCTGGAGGTCAAGAAAACTTGCTATCTCTGCCCTCCAAAATTGAAAAGAAAGACATTTTTCCTGTGTTTGTGTTGCCAGAAGCTAATATGCCTACAGTGTGCAAAAAAGGTGTGCAAAAGTTGTGTGAAAAATGTGAAAGACTAATAAACCCATAATAAGGTGTGTAATACTACTGTAAATGACTTTTTAGTCATTGATGTGGTGTGTAATACTTCTATAAATGACTTTAAAGACATTAAGGTTTTTGAAAAAACAGTTTTTCAGTCTTCTGAAGTTATTTAGAGTGTTCAAAATTTAATAATAGAGATGTTTACCGCGAGAGGTACTGCATACCGCCAACACCAGTTAAAAGGTAGGAAAATGCAACACCAACTAAAGGTTAAGTGGTAATGAGTAGGCCCTACTGAGACTTTTTTGTTGTCCCTAATCATTTACAGTTGACTAATTATATAGGCACCGTGCAAGCTCCTCTGGTGGCGACTGTTGTTACTAACTGCGGGACAGCAGCGATAGAGTTGTGCTTGAAGCGTATGAATATACTTAACATCTCAGGTTAAATGATTAGAAATATGAATGATCCTAAAAAGCGGAAAGATAATGCAAATTGCTGTGTTCTTGAGTGTAGTAATGCTTATAGGAACACACCAAACGAAATTGTTTTTATTCATTCCCAAAACAGAAAACTGAAGCGCAACGATGCTAATTGTGGATCCATGCAGTACGCAGACGAAAGTAAATGAGGCTACACTGCTTGTAATCACAGTATTATTATATACTAGGCCTGATATAAAAATAGAATGTATATAGTATTATGTTTATAAATAACCATTAAGTTATCAACGACAGGAATTTATCATTTAAATTTCAAAAAGTACATAATTACTGAGTTCTTTACATATATATTATGTATAATATTATCAACAATAAATAATAATATACTTATTTTTAAATGTATTCATATCGATATTTAATTCTTGATTTCAAGTGCTGATGGTTCACCTTGGAAACCAAACCCGCAGCAAGAATTTGCAGAATTCATTTTATTGGGAACGAGATCAGAACATCCCCAAAACTAGCATACCGTTCCCAGTATTTTATAAAAGATTACAAGAAAAAGACTGCCTCATCTCAACTAGCTCCGGAAAGGTACGAAAGAGACGCATAAAGAAGAAGAAAAGATGAAAATTTAAGTTTTATGGAAGGCGAATGCTCAACAAGTGTTATTTATAAAAATGAAGTAGCCATACAGGCAGAAGTAAATGAAACCATTCTTAGTGATTTTCTTTTTTCTTTCACAATTGAATTGTGAGAATTATCTACTCAAGTGTCTATTCCATTACATGCCGAACTGAAGTCACATAAGAAATGTTACGACAAGCGTTCAGGAACAGATGATATGTTTAATGAAATGAAAGGTTTCCGAAATTATTCTACAATAAAATATGAGACAGAACTACCAGACTTAATGGGAGTGACATTTGTGGTTTCGAATATATTGTTAAAATTGCTGCCAATTGAAACACAATCATATCCGTAGAATCATAATAAGAAATATTTCTATCATTTAACCCAAAAATAGCTACCATAGATAGTGGAAACGCCCCAAGATGTAGACCATACATATTACTTTTGCCATTTTTATTAGTGAGTTTCACATCGAAAGCTTTCGAAAAATTCTGTCCAAGAGTAAGATTAGTAAAGAAAATCGTCTACTCATATTTTCCAATTAAAACGAAAACTGGATTGTCGTATTCTGCTATGAGGATGATGTTCGGAGTTAATCGTACAATTATAATTATAATGTATTTTACCGCCACTTTAATGTTGTTGACATCCACAATGGTTACTGTAGTTTTGGGTTTTGGCCTAGAGAAAGTATTCAGGAAACAATGCCTGCAATATTGAAAAATGTAGAGTGACAATTAATTGTTCAGAAGTGGAACAGCCACCCAATGGTGGCCTTCAAATCTAAATGCTACCGAGGCAGATCGAGTGACACATTCATAACAACTGATTGCGGATTATTGACGTTATTAAAAGGTGGTGATGAAGTCAGGTTTTCCCGGAATAATAACAAACCTCTCCGATAAAGGGATCATTGTTGTTACTTCACCGTATCTGCATGATGGTAAATTAACAGCTGAATTCGAAACTACTTACAGCGTTGCCAGTGTTCGAATTCATGTTGAAAGGTGCATTCAGCGAATTAAAATATACAGTATAACATTTTACACAAACTATCAATTGAACTGCTTCCGCATGTTGATCTTGTTGTTTATTCAACTGCCCAAAGAGAAGTCTGAAGTGAACAAGGCACCACTTATGAGGCAACTAGTCCAGAATATCATGGGGTAGAGTGGCTAGTTCCTTTTCCCTTCCATTGCATATATCGCCGACTAGATACAAATTACACTACTCAGACTTCATATGCATACAAACAATATTGCTCTTCCTCTGACATATATCGTCAAGTGAGATGTACTGCCTGATAACAGATGTACATATCAGCCAGAACCTCAATCAGAGGTAGTATGTTGATGATATTGTTCATTATGTGTTGTTTTAGAGAATTTGTAGTCGCCCATTATGCAGGAAGTGTAATTAAGACTACTTTTAGAATTAAACCACAATAAAATACTTAATTTATAGAGACATTATACACACAAATATTACACACGTCATGGCATAAAATATAAGTATATCAATGTTTTCGTAATATCACTGTTCACCCTCATTCAATGGTCTGAAATCTGATTTAAATGCCAAACAACTTCATTGATATTTCAGGAACTTTGTAGTTACATTTTTACACTCCTCTAGCAGTACTGAACTTTCCACTGAGTCAATAAAATAATTAAAGACTGTAGATTGCTGGTTTGCAGTGAAAGACCTGCCCTTGGGCAGAACACTATAAATCAATGAACCCATTCTTACTAATCTTACAACTTTTTATCGGCAGAAAGCTGCATGTAATTTCTATATCACACATTACTAGTGAATGACTGCGAGCCTGTAGTTAATTAGGAATTGAGACACTGCGCGGCGCCACCAGTACGATTTTGAGATCCATGCACGGTGCCTATAGCACAATCTTACATGTGTCACCTTTGCTCATTAACATGTTTCTTTGTTCTAAAAAATTAGTGGCAGGCAGGTAATAGAGCCAACATGCGTCATATTTTTATTTACTTGTACTGTTGTAAACCCTCGTCACAATTATCAATATTATTGTCCGTATTTGTGATCAGTTCTAAGCCATTTTTGGAGTTGATGGTGTTAATACCTTTACTTATCCTATTATTATTATTATTATTATTATTATTATTATTATTATTATTATTATTATTATTATTATTATTACTGGAAAGCCAAACACGAGGAACTCTATTTTACCATCCATGAGTGTATGAGGCTTACAAGCATAATGTTTGACGTATATTTAAATTATATTTTTGATTAGAGCTACAGTAATTACATAGTATTTACAATTACATGATTAAAATGAGAAGAATTATTTATAACAATGTGAATTTACAAATATGTTATACGACGTGGTATTATTGCAATACTCTGCTGACAAGCGAACTGATTATAAAAATTATATAATATATTAGTAAAAAATGTAACATATACAGACATTGGTAACAAAAGAAACCAAGTACACTTGTGCAGAAATTAAACATCTTATAACACCCATTCTGCTAAACCATATTTATAATAATAACAATGACAATGATAATAATATTAAATTTCAAAATACGAGTCCATTGCAACACGAATTAAAATACGCGAAAATCATTAATGCAGGCTGTCTTACATATTGTGTACTATAACAGAGAAAAGGAACTCCGCGTAATATACAAAGCAGTGCCACCCAATAGCAATATAGGATCAAAATGTGGTTATAATATTAATATATATTTGGAATTATTAGTTAATACCACGAAAAGGACCGTGACAAAGGCAACAAATAACACGATAAGAATCTTCAAAAAGGCAACAAGCAAAACGATCAGGACTATTACGATAAACTGGACCATGATAATGACTACGACAAAGACAACAATTATTACGATATGGAATATAACAAAGACAACAAGGATGAGGGCCACGAAAAGTACAAAGACAAGGATCACGATAAGAATCACGACATTGGATAATGACAAGGATCACGACAGTGACCACGGCATGGGCTACGAGGAGGACCACAAGAACCACGAAAGCACCATGATAAGGACCATGACAAAAACTACAAGAACGGTGGTAGGACAAGAAAAAAACAAAGACAAGGACAACGAAATGGACCACGATAAGGATGTCGATATGCACCACAACAAGAACCACAAATATCACGACAAAGACCACGACTACGACAGTAATATTGACCACGATAAGGATCACGTATTGGACAAATAAGAGGACAATGAAAATACCACGAAATGATCAGGATAAAGATAATGATCACTATAGGCATAATAAGAAGAACCCTGCGAGGCTAATGATGAACACGAAATGACCATTATAAGGATAAATAACAATGGTGATGACAACGATAAGAATCCCGATAAGGACCACTACAAGGACAATGACTGACCAAGATAAGAACAACTACAAGGATAAGGAGAAAGATCACTTTAAGGATTACTACATGGGCAATAACAATGACCACTATAAGGACAACTACAAGGACAATGACAATGAACACTATAAGGACCACTACTTGGGTAAAGACGATGACAATGAGAAGTATTATGATGACGGCCACTGCAAGGACACTGTCAATGACCACGATTAGTGTCACATAGACCACTACAAAGACAATGACAATGTCCGCAAAAAGGACAACTACAATGACTAACAATGACCACGATAAGTACCACCACAAAAACAAGAAGAATCGCGATAAGGATCAGAACTACGATGAAGACTATAATAAAAACAACGACCACTATAATGATCACGACAAAGACAACAACGAAAATTGTAAGTACCATAACAATGACAAGAATAAGGAAAACGACGAAGATC
This sequence comes from Periplaneta americana, assembly GCF_040183065.1. Classification (NCBI taxonomy): domain Eukaryota; kingdom Metazoa; phylum Arthropoda; class Insecta; order Blattodea; family Blattidae; genus Periplaneta; species Periplaneta americana. The sequence continues at coordinate 108,881,063 of NC_091124.1, forward strand.
ACCGTAGAGAACACGACATGGACTACAACAAGCACCAGGATAAAGATCACATTAAGTACCACAGCATGTATTAAAAGGACCAGATTAACGATCACGACAAAGATCACGATAAGGAGTATGACATGGGCCGCGATAAGGATTACGATAAGGACGAAGAAAAGACCACGATAAAGATAGCGATAAGAAAACAAGAAGACAAAAAGGACCAAGACTACTATAAAAACCAAGACCACGATAAGTAATAAGACTACGAAAAGGCCAAGACGACATTAAAGATCAAGGCCAATTAATTTAACGACAAAGTTTATGACAAATACAAGAAGAATGATAAGGTCCATTTAATAATTGCTAAAAGGTCCATGAAAAGGACAAGGACAAGAAACTCAATAAGGATCACGGCATGGACCATATGCGCTACGGCATGGACAAGAATCACAAAAAGTATCACGTCAAGGACCACGCAATCATCAAAATAAGGATCACGATAAAGACAACAAGGGCCATTATAAGAACCAGGACAAAGATAAGACAACGACAAGGGCCATGATAAGGAGCACAATATGAGTCACGACAAACAAAACGATAAGGGTCACGATAAGTACTACAACTTAGACTACAAAATGACCATGATAAGGCTAAAGACAAGGACCAGGACTTAGACCACGACAATAACCACAATAAGGATTACGACAAGAATCAGAACTACGATAAGGACTATGAGAAAACAAGGATCACGCTAATGACATGATAAAAATAAATACCACTATAAGCACCACTGCAGGCATAAGGACGCAGACAAGTTAAACAAGTATCATCAAAAGAAACAGGACATGGATCACGACAAGTACCACGGTAAGATTCACGAGAAACACCAAGGCGATAATAAGAACCATAACAAATATAACAAGAACTATGATAAAGAACTGCACAAAGAAAATGAGAATCAAAATAAGGTACATGACAAAGACAAGGACCACGATAAACAACATAAGAAGGTAAGGATCACGATAAGGGTCATTTCAAATGCAACAAGGTTCAATATATCGACCACGACAAAGACAATGACAAGGACCACGATTAGGATCACGACATGGACCTCGAAAAGCAGCACGACAAGAATCACGAAAGGGACCACGATAAGGATTACAAGCTCCATGATAAGGACAAAGGTCACGATCAGGACCATAACAAGTACAATAAATACCACAATAAGGCACATGAAAAAGGTAATGAGTGGCATTATAATGACCATTAAAATACAAAAATGTAAAAGAGAAAACATCAAGGGTCACGCTAAGGAGCATGGAAAAGAAGATAACAAGGACCACGATAAGGGCACGACGAAAACAACAAGGGCTATGATAAGAAACAAAAAAGAACAAGGAGCTATTATAATGACCACGAAGATCACAAAGATGAGGACAAGCGTTACGACAATGATCATGATAAAGTCTACGAAGCAAGGACAACGATAAGGACAACGACAAGGACGACAACAAAGATAAGGGTCACAAGAACAAAACAAAGACATGGGCAACGGGTGGTACCATAATAAGGACCAAGACATTGGTCACAAGTGGCGCAATAACGAACACGGTAAGAACTACAATATTGGTCACGAACACGATAAGGACCATGAAAAACATAAGAAGCACGGCACGGACTAAAACAAGGACAACAAATGCCACAATAATGATCACGATATGAATCACGGCAAACATCCTGATAATTATCACGAATAGGGTCATGACCACGATAAGGACCTTGGCAAAGGCAATAATGACCGTGACTCAAAAAGTACCATGATAAGGACTACAATAAAGACAACAAATGTCGCTAAAAGAACCATGAAAAAACAAGGATGACGTTAAATTTCAGGACCAAGACAACAAGGATAAAGGTAAGGACCATGACAAAGACAACAAGGACCATGGTAAGCACCACGATGAGCTCAACGACAAGGAGATCAAGATAATGTTCACAACAAGAATCAGGACAATGACCGATATGATGTAGCCCAAGACAGGGATCACGATTGAACCACAACAACAACGTGGTCCTTATCGTTGTTCTTGTTGTGCTTGTCGTGGTCACTTTCATGATTGCTGTCTTGATCCTTGTCGTGATATGGCATTGTATTTCAGTATTTTGGAACGGCTCCTGCCTGCGGTAAGACCAAACTGCTGGTCAGTGGTAGATATACATTTGTGTCACCACTAGTCTGGATCGCTCATACGGTTAGTATTCAAATGTAATTATTATTGCTACTCGAAATCATTTCTTAATGCTTATTAAAAACATTCTACATTTCGTTGTTATTTTTTTAATGTTACTCTAATTACAATTAGGCCTACATCTTAGGTAAATTGTAATAATTATTTGTAAAATATGTTGTAGAGTTACGCATTTTAAAATATATATTTATCATAATTAACGCATTCATCAATTTTGTATTGTCTGTGAGCATTAATACCTTATCGAAAGCGAATTTCATTGTGCTCATGATCGGCCACTTAATCCCAGGACTCTGTAAAACTCAGTTTCAACATTATTAAGGAAATAAAAAAATCTCAGATACACGGCTCGAACCTGTTCCATTCCGCATAACACGCTTTAGTCGACAGACCTATTGAGACGAGAAGGAAGGTCTTAATTCTGCGGGGCCTGTCGATCCACCATGAAGGCTGTAACATCGAAATTTCAGCTTGATGTCACCCCTAGTTCCTGCCAAACGGTGTGAGTTATGACTCTCGGCCCAGTTACTGCCGTGTTGTACAGGTGGACGTCACAAAACTCTAAATTTCAAGGACTGCTACATGAGCTCCGATTCTTGGAATTTAATAAGAACCCAGAATTTAAGAAGGAACTGGAATAAACTTAACGAAAGGAAGAAACTGCACTTTCACACTATTTCAGATGTTGCTAAACTGATTTTGATTTCCGACTCAATCATCCGGATTTCTCCTGCCATTCCCCAATTAGTTCGGATAATAATTGGTTCTACTGTGAAACGAAAAAAATCTTTGGTTTTGCTCTCGACTGGGACATCATTATGTATATTTACTTGAAATAACTTTTCACTGAAATATTATTACATTATACTTACTTACTAACTGGCTTTTAAGGAACCCGGAGGTTCATTGCCGCCCTTACATAAGCCCGCCTTTGGTCCCTATTCTGAGCAAGATTAATCCAGTCTCTATCAACATATCCCACCTCCCTCAAATCCATTTAATATTATCTTCCCATCTACGTCTCGGCCTCCCCAAAGGTCTTTTTCCCTCCGGCCTCGCAACTAACACTCTATATGCATTTCTGGATTCGCCCATGAGTGCTACATGCCCTGCCCATCTCAAACGTTTGGAATTAATGTTCCTATTATGTCAGGTGAAGAATACAATGCGTGCAGTTCTGTATTGTGTAACTTTCTCCATTCTCCTGTAATTTCATCCCTTTTAGCCCCAAATATTTTCCTAAGCACATTATTCTCAAACACCCTTAACCTATTTTCCTCTCTCAAAGTGAGAGTCCAAGTTTCACAACCATAAAGGACAACCGGCAATATAACTGTTTTATAAATTCTAACTTTCAGATTTTTTTACAAAAGACTGCAGGATAAAAGCTTCTTAACCGAATAATAACAGGCATTTCCCATATTTATTCTGTGTTTAATTTCCTCCCGAGTATCATTTATATTTGTTACTGTTGCTGCCAAGTATTTGAATTTTTCCACCTCTTCAAAGTATAATTTTCCAATTTTTATATTTCCATTTCGTACAATAATCTCGTCACGAGATATAATCATATACTTTGTCTTTTCGGGATTTACTTCCAAACCTATTTCTTTCCATGCTTTCCAGTAAAATTCCCGTATATTCCGTAATCGTTTGTGGATTTTTCCTAACATATTCACGTCATCCGCATAGACAAGCAACTGATGTAACCCGTTCAATTCCAAACCTCTCTGTTATCCTGGTCTTCCCTAATGGCATACTCTAGAGCAAAGTTAAGAAGTAAAGGTGATAGTGCATCACCTTGCTTTAGCCCACAGTGAATTGGAAACGCATCTGACAGAAATTGACCTATACGAATTCTGTTGTACGTTTCACTGAGACACATTTTAATTAATCGAACTAGTTTCTTGGGAATACCAAATTAAATAAGAATATCTTATAAAACTTTTGTTGACGTCGCACAAAATTATGTCCAATATTCTTTTGAGAAGATTAACTCCGTATGTAGGTGAAATTATTGGGGATCATCAATGTGGTTTTAGGCGTAATAGATCAACTATTGACCAGATATTTTGTATTCGATAGATAATGGAGAAAAAATGGGAGTATAAGTGTACAGTGGATCAGTTATTCATAGATTTAAAAAAGGCATATGACTCGGTTAAGAGAGACGTTTTATATGATATTCTTATTGAATTTGCTATTCCCAAGAAACTAGTTCGATTAATTAAAATGTGTCTCAGTGAAACGTACAGCAGAGTTCGTATAGGTCAGTTTCTGTCAGATCCGTTTCCAATTCACTGTGGGCTAAAGCAAGGAGATGCACTATCACCTTTACTTTTTAACTTTGCTCTAGAGTATGCCATTAGGAAAGTCCAGGATAACAGAGAGGGTTTGGAATTGAACAGGTTACATCAGCTGCTTGTCTTTGCGGATGACGTGAATATGTGAGGAGAAAATCCACAAACGATTAGGGAAACACGGGAATTTTACTGGAAGCAAGTAAAGAGATAGGTTTGGAAGTAAATCCCGAAAATACAAAGTATATGATTATGTCTCGTGACCAGAACATTGTACGAAATGGAAATATAAAAATTGGAGATTTATGTTTTCAGGAGGTGGAGAAGTTCAAATATCTGGGAGCAACAGTAACAAATATAAATGATACCCGGGAGGAAATTAAACACAGAATAATTATGGGAAATGTCTATCACTATTCGGTTGAGAAACTTTTATCATCCAGTCTGCTGTCGAAAAATCTGAAAGTTAGAATTTATAAAACAGTTATATTACCGGTTTTTATATATGGTTGTGAAACTTGGACTCTCACTTTAAGAGAGGAACATAGGTTAAGAGTGTTTGAGAATAAGGTGCTTAGGAAAATATTTGGGGCTAAGCGGGATGAAGTTACAGGAGAATGGAGAAAGTTACACCAACACAGAACTGCACGCATTGTATTCTTCACCTGACATAATTAGGAACATTAAATCCAGACGTTTGAGATGGGTAGGGCATGTAGCACGTATGGGCGAATCCAGAAATGCATATAGAGTGTTAGTTGGGAGGCCAGAGGGAAAAAGACCTTTAGGGAGGCCGAGACGTAGATGGGAAGATAATATTAAAATGGATTTGAGGGAGGTGGGATATGATGATAGAGAATGGATTAATTTTGCTCATGATAGGGACCAATGGTGGGCTTGTGTGAGGGCGGCAATGAACCTCCGGGTTCCTTAAAAGCCAGTAAGTAAGTAAGTAAGTAAGTAAGTAAGTAAGTAAGTAAGTAAGTAAGTATATCTTATAAAACTTCTCTCTTAACCTAGTCATAAGCCTTTTTGAAATCTATGAGTAACTGATACACTCTACCCTTATACTCTCATTTTTTCTCCATTATCTGTGGAATAAAAAATATCTGACCAATAGCTGATCTAGTACTCCTAAAACCACACTGATGTTCCCCAATAATTTCACCTACATATGGAGTTAATCTTCTCAAAAGAATATTGGACAAAATTTTGTACGACGTCAACAGAAGTGATATTCCTCGAAAGTTACTACAGTTATTCTTGTCCCCTTTTTAAAGATAGATATTATTACATTATATCTATATTAATTATCCCTCTTCACATAAGGTTCACAGATACCGAGTATGAACATATCCGACAAGTAATTCGGCTGAAAACACTACACAGATACAGATGGACAGGCAGAATACATTATGCCCTAAACATCTTTATCGGTGTAAAGCGTGCCCAAGTTTCTAAATCGATTTTGAAATGTCACAGTACTTCCTCTTTATATTTTATGTAACAAGAAAATAAAGACAGTCGGCAATATTTGTGGCAGTAGAACACTGCATGAAGAAACACTGATGGCAAAAACAGCAATATATATTTAACAAAAAAACTATTAAAAATTCCAATATACATTTCACATTTAAAACAGTACACGTGTCCGCACACGCATACACACTGAATGAGAACATTGCACCCCCACAATGTTATCTAAACATTACATTTTTCCACTGTTTGCCTTACAGTACATAACACACTTTCATAAATTTCCTATTGGAAAAAGCTTTGAAAAAAGATGAATTGCGAGTTAATTTCAATGCCATTATTCTTTCTCGTCGTTTGGAATTTTCTTGAAGCACCATATCCTACTTCCTTTCCTTTTCTTCTGCAATACGTTTCTGTTTTATTCTTTTCACAAGTTTAACTTCTTAATAGACGAATTTTCCCCTAGTAGTTCCACAATGAATTTGAAAAGAAAATTAATACACACCAAGCGAAGTAATGTTATTTAATTATGCTGTATCAACTACTAGCCGCCTGGGAGGCGCAAGCGGTAGAGACATGGAACTCTAGCACTTAGTCCGAAGGGTAATGGGTTCGAGTCCCGTCTCGGGCATGGATGTCATGTTTCGTAGTAGTACTTTAAGAAAACGGAAAACAGAGAGGAGAAACAAAAGTAAAACTTTAGGAAAATGGCCGGTGAAATTAGAAAAGAAAAGTAGTAGGTTATTTAGCGTCGATGGAATTGGTGAAAGGGAATTATGTTTTTTGCGAGATGAAGCCAAGCATTCACCATAGATTACCTGATATTCGCCTTACGGTTGAGGAAATCGTCAGAAAACTGTAACTAGGTAATCAGTCCAGGCGAGAATCGAATCACTGCCGTATTGACAGTAGTTTGCTTTGCCGCCGTAGATGTTGCCTTCGGTGAACTATGGAAGGCGAACTACATAGCACCGCATGATGATGATGGTGGTGATGATGATGATGATGATGATCGTGATGATGGTTAATAAAGCATGATGAAATGCCGGTAGACGAAACGGGACCCTTGAAAACCTGAAATAAAAAATTTCACTCGGACCGGATGGGATTCGAACCCGGGATATCAGTGTGGAAGGCCGACACTCTAGCAGTTCGACTTCCAAAAGATTTTAACTGCATTATTAACAGTCTTCGGTCATGTTTCACACTTATAGAGCATATATTAAGGTGGAAGAGGAACATCTGGAATTCTCTTGCAAGAAGGCTGTACTCTTACGTGAGTTTTCAATATACTTTCTTTGCAGGTGAAAATAATTTACTCACCTTCGAAAGTTCCACCATGATCTGCTCCGATATTCTATTTAGGTCATGGGCCAAGCATATAACGTGGACAAGCGAAAGGTAAACACCCGTATAGCAGGAGTCATGTTTGAAGCATCATCTATTATTGATATTAAAACTTTGTCTTAATCGGGACTGATAATTATCAGATTATAATCTTCAGTCAACTGTTCATAAAATGAGCGTTCTCTTGATTAGCTTCAGTCAACTGCGTGGTGGTTATGGGGTGAGCTCTGGAAAGTGCATCGGGATTAGGTAAGCTTTCCGACTATTAAGTAAGTTGAGAACACATCGTTCAAGGCTGTCTGTTGCTTCATTAAAATAAATTCACCAACATGATTAAATAAAAATTCTTTCCTATTACACCAATAACATCTTCAAACGTAGTGTCGACACTGCTTTCATGACAATTTCGAAGTTTTTTTTAGTGACAAGATGCCAAAAGTAATAAAATCTCTTAAATAGTTCGATAGAGATTATTTGTACTAAAATTTACTTCTATAAACTATTTTGATAGCTTTTTTAAACTACTACAAACTACATTAATGTCCACAGCTGTGGAGTAACGGTTAGACTGTCTAACTGTGAAACGAACGGGCCTGGATTGAAATTCTGGTTGGGATAAGTTACCTGGTTGGGGGTTTTCCGATGTTTCCCCCCTCTATCTCTTGAAGCACAATTTCTGTATAACTTTCGGAATTGGACCTCGGATTCATTTCGCCTTTATTAATTTCAATTTAATCTATCATCTTCAAATAGATTCAGGTCGATCAGACAATCCAGCAAATGCGGTGCTGTGTTTCACCTACAGATATCAATTACTGAGGAACTGCATAGATCCCAAGGAGACGTAGAAGCTGGGTCATTCCATATAGATTTTTAAATGTTGTAACATCAAGTTCTAGATTTTTTCAATGTTCTAGAAAATGAATGTCATAATAATAAATAGTTAAATGGCCTAATATGAACTTCATATCATCAATGGTTGAAAAGTAATGAAGGGTGAAATATTCGGGGAGTGGAAATGTAGATTTTTGTTAAAAAATATTATTGAAATGATATGCTTCATTGTATCAACGTAAGAATTGTTCCAATACAATGATGACTATATATTTAAACTTACTCTTGAGTTATTATAAATTTTTACTTCGAGTATGTATTAAAACTTACAGTAAAATAAAGAAATGTTAATATTTGCAAATCGAATATTTTTGTACTATGGTCTATTTTTTTACGGTGAGATAAACAATTTTTTAATCGATTACAAAAAATTTTATGATGGCTTCTCTAATATTTTGAGAAATATTAAATAAACCAGAATTGAAAATGTTGCCAGTAATGTTCAAAGTCGCATGCAGTGTATTACGTCACGCGCTCATACCAGACACCCACACGCGTGCTTAGCGATCAATATGACAAATGCCAGATGTTACGACATCCGCTCAACGGGTAAATAGCTTTCACGTGAGGGTTTTTTTCTTCCTGTTATAATCTCAGCGCAACTTTTTCCCTTCAGTTTATAGGGTGATTTTGTTCTGTTGTGTCATTGTAAGTTGTTAAATGTTCAATGTGCCTAAATTAAAGGCGAAATGTTGGGGTGATCTGCGAGAAGAATGTTTACAAAGGCGGGAAATTCAACAAGTGAAGAAGAATATGCTCCTGAACGTAAGGAATCTATAATGTAAGTAATTTAAATAAACTTCTTGCACCGCTAGGCCAGTCCTGTGATTCAAAACCAAAGCTTTCGAGAGTTAAATCATACGCTTAGCAAAAAGCAACTTCTGCGAATAAAGCAATTAATATAGATATATTTAATGTTGGTGGCGCGACTAATGAAGCACAGGTAATTATCAACTAATTTAAAGAAAAATGTGCACATGTAAAATCAGCAAATGAAAGGTATATCATTTTAACTTGCTTCCAAAAAAGTGCAATGAATATAAAATAATATCTGAATTCGGCTTACGTAGCACACATTGCGTGATTCAATTTGTGATCCATTTCTATGAAGAAGACGATATTAGTAGGATAATGCCAGGGATGAAGACACTAAATCTGTCCGGGAAGGAGATAAAAGAGTAAAAAAACAAAAGAGGCTACTATTATCAAACTTAAAAAGACTCTATAGAGAATTTAAAGTGAGGCAAACAAATTGTAAGATTAATTTTCGCGATTTGCGTCTCTGAGACCGAAACACTGCGTATTGGCTGGGCAACCAGGGACACACATTTGTGTTTGCACTATATGCGAAAATACTAAATTAATGTTAATGAGTATAAGACGGTATGAAATTCTTGAATCTGAAAGTGAAATAGAAAATATCAATGATTTAATGCTGAAAATGGTCTGCAATAACTCATCACCAAATTATTATCTCGATAACTGCAAAATGTCCCGGTAGTTAAAATCTATCAGAAATATTGACGTCGCTGTTACAGAGAAATTTAGTAGAAGAACGTAAGTACAAGAAATGGACGACAACTGATAAGGTCAATATGAATTTAGTGAAAAGTGACTATGTAAATTTCATTAATAACATCATTGGTTGGTTTAAAAAATTCAAGATACCGGTACTCAACTTCATTGCAAAGTCCGAAGCAAATTATTTAAAGCAGTTGAAAAATGAAATAAAGCCCGGCGAATTCATTATCATTAGTGATTTTTCAGATAATTACAGTTTCATTACACAGCATGCTATACAAGATTATCATTAGAGTACCTCTCAAGCAACAATACACCCACTCACAGTATGTTACGGAAATTCAGTTGGTGGTGATTTGGAGAACCTTTGTTTTTCAGTAATTTCGGGATACTTAGTTGACGATAGTGCAACAGTTCATATTTTTTAAAGGAAAGTGATAGAATATCTGAAACAAACACAAACCAAAATATCTAAAACATGTGATTTTAGTGGCGGGAGCAGCTAGCCAATACAAGAACAAAGAAAACTTCGTTGATCTACTCAATCATGAATACGATTTTTAAATACCCGCAGAGCGGCATTTCTTTGCAACTAGTCACGGTGAAGAGTCCAGAGATGGTATAGGGGGTACAATCATGCGACTCGCTGTAAAACTCAGCCTGCAAGTAACTGTAATTTCAACTATTAAGGAACTGCATGAATAGTCAAAATATAACATACAGGGAATCATTGTGTCATTCGCATTCATTGAAAAACATGAAATACTTATAAATCTAAATTCTCAAAGATTTGCCGGCCTCAAGGCTGTTCCCGGAACAAGAATTGTTCACTGTATGGTTCTGCTTCACTATTCTGCTTCACTAGAAGTACCGAAACTAGTTGAAATCAGACGTGTGACGCGCACCGGTCGGCAACGCTGAGACGCTTCTCGCAGTGCCCAGCAGCAGTGATGGCGCATGACGCAGCGGCATAGATCACCCTTTACACGGTGAGTTGTTTTAATTTATAACTTCCTTATTTTTGAATGTCCCATTATGAATATTTGACAGCCTAATGGAAATGTTCTGTAAATTTTCATTTATTTATTTATTTATTTTTTGTAAATTGAAGTATTCGATTTCATGTAATGGCGTTTTCTAAATATATTCTTAAATTTCCTTAAACACAATTTTCAGAGCTATATTGAATTATAGTATCTTAATAACCTATTCTGAAAGCTATCTAACAATATCTTTAAAAAAATTGTAATTATTCTTATGGTAAAAAAACAAATTGAAAATAGGCTATGTGCTCAAATAAAAGTTTTTTAACAGGCCATTACATTTAAACGGTAGCTGTCGCAAACATAATTTTGTACATGATTAATGTATACGACATAAAGAGTTGAATGTATAATTTTTTTATCAAATGTCGAGATATTAATGTTATGCTTCATACTGTTTTGCAAGGAATTACCCAGCTTTCACAGTGGGCTACGGCAGACCAGGAAGCCACATTTGTTGTGTAGCTCCATCGGACAGATGGTACCATAGTGAATCACGTTAGCTACGGTGCTGCAATTTTCAGGAATGATAAAGAATGCAGCAGCATGTAGTACGCGATTTTCAAACAGATGCAATCGATCTGAAGAGACTGCTGAATTTCAACAGGAAGACTCCGTCAGACCTGCATACCTTTGCTTAATCGATAAAATGAAACCAAACAGTGATTCACGTACTTACATGAATGTGGTCCCAAGGACTTCAACAACCTCCTACAATAAGGACGTCGGCTCAATAAACCTCAGGATATGGTACAAGCCTTCGGGCTCTCCTTAGAAAGGAATACAAAACTACTTTAATAGTGCTGAAGGTAAAACTATGATGCTATTAATTTGCTGCAAGATATGAAAATAAATGGAGATTTTCATAATATTGCATTATTCGTCTAGTTTATATCATTCACCTACTGAAAATGGTAATTATATATATATATATATATATATATATATATATATATATATATAAATTATTATTGTTTATTTAGTTTCATTTTGCTATAATAATATAGGGATGACGTTATCTCCCTATTTCCTGTAAAGGTTTTTTGGATGGTCATAAAATATGAATACTACATAATAATGACATAAAACGGCTGTTTACATTTGTTTACGTTTCTTTGAAGAAACGTTTTGATTACCCAACCAAATCAATTTATTCTGTATTTAATGTATTTAATATTGAATAAATTTATAAATATACCTGTTAACATTTTATTATAAAAATCGTAACAACTTTATATTACAGGATGATAATCATGACACAAGACGAAAATTTTCACGTCTGCTGGTCTAAAGCATAGCATTAATTCTTGCCCTTGGTTGCATACTTCTGTAGCTAAATTACACCCAGAACTTCTATCATGTAACCCACTAACATATAACAAGAAAAACTGAAACTTGTTGATGTCTTCAAATTGATTAAATAAATTTAAAGCATATATGTATGAATTATTTACTTACAAATGGATTTTAAGGAACCCGGAGGTTCATTGCCGCCCTCACATAATCCCGCCATCGGTCCCTATCCTGAGCAAGATTAATCCACTCTCTATCAACATATTCCACCTCCCTTAAATCTATTTTAATATTATACTCCCATGTACGTCTCGGCCTTCCCAAAGGTTTTTTTCCCTCCGGTCTCCCAACTAACACTCTATATGCATTTCTGGATTCGCCCATACGTGCTACATGCCCTGGTCATCTCAAACATCTGGATTTAATGTTCCTAATTATGTCAGGTGAAGAATACAATGCGTGCAGTTCTGCGTTGTGTAACTTTCTCCATTCTCCTCTAACTTCATCCCTTCTTAGCCCCAAATATTTTCCTTAGAACCTTATTCTCAAACATCCTAAACACTGTTCCTCTCTCAAAGTGAGAGTCCAAGTTTCACAACCATACAGAAGAACCGGTAATATAACTGTTTTATAAATTCTAACTTTCAGAATTTTTGACAGCAGACTGGATGACAAAAGCTCCTCAACCCAATAATAACACTCATTTCCCATATTTATTCTGCGTTTAATATCCTCCCGAGTGTCATTTATATTTGTTACTGTTGCTCCAAGGTATTTGAATTTTTTCACCTCTTCGAAGGATAAATCTCCAATTTTTATGTTTCCGTTTCTTACAATATTTTGGTCACGAGACATAATCATATACTTTGTCTTTATATGTATGAATTAATCATTGTATATTGTATTTGTATTCTATATACTGGGTTCAAAAAGTTCCTGGAATTTTACTACCATTTTTCGTATTAATATATAACAAGGGATATTATACATTTGTTTTGTAGGTAACATTCATGATGTCATTTCCTTAAAGTTTGTTGATAATGGCGATTGTTGGTTTTGAGTTGTAGGCAATTGTTTATCATGATGTTTTGTTTGTTCGTCGCATTTTGTAATTATGTCCACAGAGCAACGTACAAACATCAAGTTCTGTGTTTTGTTACACAAAACTCCTGCAGAGACATTAAGATTGTTGGAAGAAGCATATGGCGAAGCAGCAATGAAAAAAACTCAAGTGTATGCCTGGCATAAACGCTTTTCTGGTGGCCGCGATAGCATTAAAGATGTAGTACGCAGCGGCCGACCAACAACTGCAACACATGAAGCAATCGCTCAGCGTGTGCGTAATGTTGTGAGGGACGACCGACGTAAAACCATAAAAGAGATAGCAGCAGAGGTCGAAATATCAGTCGGAAGTGTACACAATGTTCTTCACAAGCATCTCAACATGCATTACGTGTCTCAGAAGTTAGTTCCGAAAATGTTGTCGGCAGAACAGAAAGAAACAAGAATGACTCTTGCTGGGGACATGATCAGTATGGCTGATGAAGATGATGATTTCTTAAACAAAATTATTGCTGGTGATGAAACTTGGTGCTACTTGTACGACCCAGTCCCTAAACGATAGTCATCTGAGTGGAAATCGAAAACATCTCCTCGGAAGCAAAAATTTCCTAGGGACACTTCCAAAGGCAAAGTTATGTTGGAAGTTTTCTTCGACTCTCAGGGTCTCATCCACCATGAGTTCATTCCAGAAGGTCGTACTGTAACGAAAGAATTGTACGTAGAAATCCTCCGTCGCCTCCGGGACGCAGTGAGAAGGAAACGTCCAGAAAAGTGGGTAGAAAACAACTGGTTCCTTATGCATGACAATGCACCTGCTCATCGCGCAATTATTGTAAAGAATTTTCTTGCCAGGCACAACATAACTGCTTTGGATCACCCACCATACTCTCCTGATCTCTCACCACCTGATTACTTTCTGTTTCCCAGTCTGAAAAGTCATCTGAAAGGACGGAGATTCAATGCTGAATAGGTTATCGCAAACGCGACGAGAGCACTAAGACGGGTTTCACAAAATGGCTTCCAGGAACTCTACACGTGTTGGCAAAAGTGTGTTGTTGCGGAAGGCAACTATTTTGAAGGGAATGCTGTAGAATAGTGTTTAAGGTACGTTGTTTCTATGATACCAGCAAATTCCGGGAACTTTTTGAACATAGTATGTATAATTTCGGTATATAATACTTTTCATAAATTGTCCTACTTGATTCACTTACGTTATTATTCTTCTCTACTTAAGTATTATATTATGCAATTTCATTGTAGCTTTAAGTTTACTTTTAGTTTCCTACTTTATTTTTATTTATATATTTCTCTTATATTAATAATATATCTGAAGTTCGACCGAACACTAGCGCTGCTCATTCGGTCCTCAAGTTTTATTAATATTATTGTATCCCCTTTTCTATATTTATGTATTATTTTATTTCTATTTCAATTGTTGTAATTGTATTCTGTAGTCTGTAGTCTTTGTAATTCTTTGTAATTATGAACAATTCTAAATTATAATTCTGAATTCTTGTTTGCAATTCTGAATAAATGTAAATGTCTGCACAATGAACTGTACGGAACCACCAGCTGACAGATCTCTCTCTTAAAATTTACAACCCTCACAACATTCTGTCACAGTAAAGAGAAAATGATTGCTCGCTGGTGTTGCAAGTAATGAGTTGTGCGGCCTCACGTAGATGTATTAATAATTATTTGTTCGCAAATTCATATAACATATTCACACATATATATTACAATAATATATTACTTTTTCGCATGTCAAAACGGATACCGTCAACCGGAGTGACTTTGTCTCATTTTCAGCATCTTTTTCCCTTTCAAACAATTTATTGTGTAGGAAGTATTTATGTAAATTTCTAGAATATTATTCTCAAACTGTTTTGGGTTTTGGATAGATAAAGTGACACTCGGTGCATATTTGCCAACATCCTTACTGAAGGTCAATGCGTAAGTGTAATCAAGAATTCAATATTTTTCGGAAGAAGGGAGTCTTGTATTATAGCTATATATTCAACTTTGTATCAGTCATTTGGAAGTTACATATTTTAATTCAAATACAGTGACTTCTCAATTTTTACGAATCAAACATTGCATATTGAAGTAGCTATACTGTATTTCAATAATTCATTTCACCCTTGAAGCTTTATTTAAACTCAGACGGGCTCAAATTACATGCGTGCTTTTAATTGCAACTATTGCTTCTTAACTGATGTGCTTATTAATTTAAAAATTGAATGAACTTTAGAACAAGAAATAATGCGAGCATAATGAAATTCGTTGTATAATTTTATTAAAGATTCAGTTTTAATGGCGACTTAGCGGTGGCCACCCACTTATTCTGCATTATATTAAAATCGACTGACTGGGCTGTGCTAAATGTCGGCGGATGGTCAAGCTACCCCCAACTGTCTTGGCAAGACAGAAAAAGCAGCATACAAAAATAGTACGGAACACTGCACAGTGAGATATTCTGGCAGAGATCCCATTGTTGTGGCAGTTTCTATCACCTGTTCATCTTCATTCCAAATACCTTCATATTATATATATTATACACAAATTGTTACTGTTGTCTTTTCACAATATTATTTCGCTCGGTGGAAATAAAACAGTTAATTCGATTAAAAAAGTTTCATGTCCAGGAAAATAACGGTAGGATCCCTTTCAATTAGCAACACAGAACATCACTGATAGTAATAAACTTATACTGTATATCTCACATGGAATAACCCATATCGAAGAAATCACTTTGTTAGATTGTAGTTGGTATGTTCGCCTAATAACCACTCTACTACTTATTCTGTGGTGGTAGTGGTGGTGGTGATGATGGTGATAGTGGCAGTGATGGTGGTGGTAGAATCATTTAAGATTCAGGCAAAACATTATGTTAATGAAACGAGGTAGAAAATGCAAATACAAAAAATTAAAGTAAAGAAAGTACAGATAATACTTTTCTAAGTTACTAGACATTACCGGCACCTTACCGTTACAGAAACGGAAAAGAATGCTGTTACAAAATACGTTAGTTACCAATTGATAAAGTAATTACAGTATCTGTTCCGATAGCTTCTACCAGTACTGTAAACGGAATTGCATTTTCGTACTTATTAGGCCAATTTTCTTAAAACATTATTAGTGGCATACTCGTTCTTCAATAGAAGCAGAAAAATGTGAATGGAAAATACTTTTAAATCGAAATATATATTTGTGTGCTATAAAATTCAGCTAGATAGAAAAGGCATATTTTCAAACAGTATGCCATACGCAACAAGACTATTTATATAATTCCGAACTCTGTTTCTTTTATATATTGAATATTTTCTCATAATATTATGAGCGTGCTTGTGGAGTTTAGATTATTTAACTTTAATTGGCTGATAGTTAACAACACAAATGAAATTACATTTTTCCGGCCACAAGCTTTTGCTTCATAGGGAGTGCCAACCAAAAGTGTACCATTATTATCGTTCAAATAAAAATAAAATTATTATAATTCATTCACAATCTTCCCAAGGGCAGGTATTTCACTACAAATCAAGCATTCTCCTATCAATCCTTTCTAATCCTATTATCTTAATCTCCGCATGTGATCCATGTATTTTAATATTGTCTATAATCTGATGTCTTATCCCCGAATTTTTCTTCCGTTCACCATTCCTTCCAGCGCATCCTTCAGTAGGCAGTTTCTTCTTAGCCAGTGATGCAACCAATTTCTTTTTTTCTTCCCGATCAGTTTCAGCATCATTCTTTCTTTAGTCATTCTTTCTGGCAAAGCTTCATTTCTTATGCCATCTGTCCATTTCACACGCTTCATTCTTCTCCATAACGAGGTTTCATATAGGCCTACTTCCACTCTTTTCTTTTCACTTCGTCGCAATTCCCATGTTTCAGCCCCATACAATGCCACTCTACACAACAAGCATTTCAGAGACTTGTCTCTTCCTTAGTTCTTTTTTTCAGAGTTCCGTAGAAGACGCTCCTTTTTCTATTAAAAGCTTCTTTTGCTATTGCTATTCTCCTTTTGACTTTCTGGCAGCAGGTCATGCTGCTATTTATAATACATCCTATCAAGGAAATCCATGGTTGATAGAAGACGAAAAACGAAATGAACTAACAGACAAACACGGAATACGGAACAGATGGCCGAAATATGTAAACGAGTTATATCAGACAGGGAATCGTCCAGATGACTTGGGTACAAAAGACAAAGCTGCTCTATTAGAAGACGTAGAATGGATATTCAGTTTTAAGGAAGGTAGCGTTTAGGGAAGTGAAGACAACAAGGAAATTCTGTCATTATGCAACAAAATATGTGAGAAAGACGAATGGCCTGAAGAATTTCTGGAGACAGTGTTGCTTCCAATACTGAAGAAAAATAATGTCAATAAATGTAACGAGTTCAGGACTATCAGTCTGATATTACACTCGGCGAAGATTCTCCTGCGAATAATGAATCGAAGTTTATATTCAATGATGGAAGAACAGTTGGAAGAAAAAGAGTTTGGTTTGAGGAAGGGAAAAGGTACGAGAGATGCAATTGGACTGCTACCAAAAATCGGCTAATGATACCGAAAGAAGAATAAAGAACTGTAGGGATATACTGTATAGTATTTGTGGACCTTGAAAAGAGGCTTGACAATGTGGATTGAAATGAACTGATGGGGAAAAGAGAGGAGACTGTTCAGTAACCTTTATATGAAATAACGAGTCAAAGTCAGGATAAGAGAAGAAACGTCAGAAGGAAGTGAAATAGGGAAAGGATACAATATACTATGCTAAAATGTGTATAGACCTAACTGCGTATACTCGGAAAATGGAAGTACTTTATTCACGTTATACGTTGGAACGAAGTACATTTTCGTTTTAATTCAAAATTCTTGTTCGTAATTTCGCTGTTCTAACTGTAAGAAAGTGAATGGTCTAGCTGCTGAATGGTGAAGTCAGTTCCAAGAATTAAGAGACAGAGGTACGTGTTTCTGCAATAACCGAATAAACGAAAGGACTGTTCATGATTCGCCTCACTTCCCAATGCTATCCAGCTGCACCAGAACACTAAATCCACTGTTACATAAACACCATTGTGAGTTTTGGCCAAGTTCCCTTAAGGCACATCTGGGCTTCAATTTCCGTCTGCCAGTTTTGCTCGGTCCTACCTCACTCTCACATTCACGTGAGGCAGGTGAAAAATAACAACGCACGTTCCTTCCACCAGTTGAGTTTTCTTTCCTTTGCCGAAAACAAAAGGGACTCCACAGACCTATTTTAAACTAAGGCCGTACAAAGGCAGTTTCAACGAATGTATTATAATTCCTACTTCTGTTCTTTCTATTTTTCCATTACATACGTTTACAGTTCATTTTCTTCTTCTTTTACTTCTTGTAATAAACTTAAAATTTTTCCTCTTCTCTTCCTTATCCTATTAACTCTAGTTTGTAATGTATTATTATTATTATTATTATTATTAATAATAATAATAATAATAATAATAATAATAATAATAATAACTGGATTGATATTGCTCAGGATAGGGACCGATGACGGACATTCATTGTAATGTATAAGATCTTCCCCACATTTTTAAGTATATAGGTCTGCGTGCTGTATTCCACAAGAGAATTCTGATAATACGTAATTTAATTACACACTATCAAAAATCATTTAGACCCTGCTTTCTGCTTTTGTAAGTGTTCAACACATTTTCAGAAACTCTCTAATATAATTTATGGAATATAATATTTCCTTACATTTTGTCTTCACTACTGCAGTAGTAGTATCCAAATTTCTTAGTTAGACATTCATACTGAAAATATGATAACATAAAAAAGATAAATGTATAAAATAAAGATCTGTGAACAGAGAACACATATATTTTATTTTCCTTTCATCAAATGTTCATCTTATGTTACATTTCGAGTTCAGTCAAAGTATTTCAAGACACTGAAAACTCCAAAAAGTTTCTCAGATACGAAATCTTCTCTCCAGAAGCTCTAATTCGGTGAAATGAAACGACATAGCTTTCATTTCCAGATATATAAAATTATAATTCGTATCGCGCGTGTTTGAATTTGCCACATCATGGCGAATGGGCAGAGTTTATGCTGCCTTGCCGCTACTGTAGTTCTAGACGACTCATAGTGCTACATAAAAGGTACCGAAGCCTCCACAGGTTCCTGCTTGTCTGAAGGAGATATGACGACTAATACATAATATATAGATCTATGAGGAACAGTAGATCACATCCAGAGGCATGGTACACGAATTAGAATTAGAAGGCTGGAGATGAATGCGTTGTGTTGGGGATGGCTTAGCCGATCAGCATAGTTGGTACGCAACTCATTTCATCACGGGTCCACAAAAGACCTATTTGGGATTAAGTGCTTAAGAATTCTCCATATTCTGCCCAATAAACACCTCTATACATCTAATTTACGTGTACTTCAACAAGTAGAAAGATCTGAAAATAACCTCACCTACGTACTGCTGTTCTAAACAGGATAATGGGACTTAAGGCATGTTTATATGGTGTCAGTTCGCGGTCCAGCTGAGGTGTCAAGTAACTGGTTTCCACCTACTGTTCCTGTGTAAATGTATAACGCACTAGATTCACAGGCCAGATGTGCAGCGGCAGAATTAAAATGTTTTTGTTTTCACTGCCGACTGCTTTTCTCACATCACTTCATAATCCAATTGTCGTCATCATTTAAACACTGACGAACAGTAGAAACGTACTGAACAATCGAAAATTTTTGTCTCTTTTGTGAATTATTTTTAATAATTGTATAATATGAAACAAAATTTATCGGACATGTGGAATGAGGGACAAATAATGCAGTGTGTTAATATGTATACGGACTCTGAAAATTTGTGGAATGCATTTATTCCTGAATATAACAGTAGACAACAGATCAAGGCCAGTTGAGCTGGTATACTGTCTATCCCAGTGGTACTCATTACGCGGCCCACTGGCCGCATGCGGCTCTCAAAGATATTTTTTGCGGCTCTCGAATTAATATTAGCTATTATTACTGTTTTTTTTTTCTGAGAATTGTTTCTAAATTTCTGTAATAATATGCAACTGGAGAAAACTTTCGTTAACCTGCATCATTAATGCTAGTGAATTAGTCCAACAATGACACGTAGGCTATATTTTGTTTTCGTTTAAAAAAGGTAGTGTCGTGTCTCGCATGCTTATTATGTTTTGATATAATAATGAGTTATAAATGTTTTTATCTTAAAGTGTATTAGAATAGCGTACAATCAAATCTTGATAAAAAGTATCCAGAACATTTCCAATCAAGGATAGAAAAACTGAAAATGTTAAAAATCCCAGTAATAGTCTTATGTGAACAGAAAGTAATGTAGCTATACCACTTTACATGAAAACGTATTCACTACAAAGCCATTGGATCACGTAACAGAAATAAAACCATTTACAGATGCGCAGATTTTAAGGAGTACCACTTTATTTGCTAAATTTAAAAAATCAAAATAGATTACAAATGAAATAGAACAACAAATCAACATGCGCATATTGATATGATTTTGCAGAAGAGTAGCAGAGTCCGCCCTTAATCTTCGAGAACACCAAAGATGTGTGAGTTATTTTAAATTTAAATAATATTAATAATGATAATAATAATTATTATTATTGTTATTATTATTATTACAATTATTATTATTATTATTATTATTATTATTATTATTATTATTATTATTATTATTATTATTTCTGTTGAGGAAAAAGATTTCCACTTAATAATACTGGTGTCTGGTCAGTCGGGTATCTTATCGCACCCTTCTATGGTAAATTAAAACCGGAGCAACATTATGCTTCTACTGCTAGAGAACCTGAGGGATGAGATGAGAATGCCTCTTAGTGTTACCATTGTTATACAATGTATAGTTCAAACAATCATCCTTAAGTATATTATCAAAACGTCAGAGGATTAAACACCAAAATTGATTAATTTTTCGAAAATATTGTCAGTAATGATGACACTATTATCTGTTTGACAGAAACTTGGCTTCAAGAGCTTGTTGAGTATAATAATTTATTTCCTAATTATTATACCATTTTTTCATGGCGATAAAAAATTTTAGGATACCAATAAAAATCGTGGTGGTGGTGTCTCAACAATCAGATACCTATAGTAGGCCTATACCGGAGACATGACTTAGAATTCATTAGCGAGTGTGTATGGATTCTGATTAGTATGGATTCAATTTGTTAATTGGTAATCACTACTTTCCACCCGATACTGATCCAAAATTTTTAAGATCTTATCTAAATTTTCTTGAAACCCGTCTTGATACACACAAGAATAGAGTAGTTATTCTCGGCGATTTTAATGCTCCTGGTATGAATTGATCATCTGGTTATTGTGCTAATAATATTCATTACTACTCCAAAATTAAGACTCGAGAGTTATTTTCATCTTCTTGCTTTCTTGGATTGAAACAAGTAAATTAAAAAGTTAATAACAAAAATTTACTTGACTTTATATTTTTACGAATTTAATCGAGAGTGAGGTCAATCTGGCTGGCCACTCACTCACTAGTTTTGCAGGATAAATACCATCCACTGTTAACAATAACTCTTGAAGTCACACTAAATTTGTCTCCCCTTAATCAACAAAATTCTTCCCTAAATTATTCTCAAGGTGATTACTTGAATTTATACTGGAGTCTATATAATTACGATTGGTCCTGTGTTTATCAAGCTGTTGTTGTTAATGATGCAGCTAGCTCACTATGTTCTGCAGTTAATAGCGTTATATCCCAGGTAGTTTCTATCACTAAAATCAAAAGGTCTAGTTATTCACAATGGTTTTCTAATACCTTACGTAAACTTATCAGAAAGAAAGATCATGCACATAAAAATATAAAAAAATTCAAAACTGAATTTTATTATCAAACATTTTCCCATTATAGAAAACTTGTTAAATCTAAAATTAAATCGGATAAATTATGATGGCTTCGAAATGTTAATGAAAATCTTAAAACGGAACCTAAAAAGTTTTGGAAATATATTGAATCATTTCGGAAGACAGATAATTATCCCTCAGCATTAATTCTTAACGATGCACACATCACAGATCGAATAGACATTGCCAATGCTTTCGCTGATCACTTCAAATCTGTTCAGACTAAACATAGTCATACATATGAAAACATTATTACGAATATAACAGACTCATTACATATACCTAAAGTAACACATGATGACTTTCGTAAAGCAATTAAAAAACATTGGCACTGACGGTATTCCAAATTTTACAATTAAAGGATGCTCTGATATATTTATTCCTCCTTTAGCCCACATATTTAATTTCAGTTTGAAAAATGGTGAATTTTCCTCACTATGGGAACAAGCTGCAATTATTGCTGTATTTAAAAATGGAAAAAGAAACAATATCAGAAACTACAGACCTATATCGATCCTAAATAACTTTTCAAAAGTTTTTGAAACCATTATTCACAGACATATATCTTTTTATGTGAAAAACAAGCTCAATTCTTCTCAACATAGGTTTACTAAAAATAAATCCACTGTCACTAACATTTTCACCTATCTAAATCAAATTGTACCAATAATTGAAACGCAGGGACAAACTGATTCAATATATTTCGATTTCAGAAAGCTTTCGACGTAGTTCCGCACTATATCCCATTTCAAAAGTTAGGAAATATTGGCCTTTCTGTAAGCTATGTAAGCTGGTTCGAAAATTATTTAAGTAATAGAGTTTCACGTGTAAGACTGTTTAATATACATTCTTATTCTTAAAATATAGTAAATTTTGGAGTCCCGCAGGGATCTACTTTAGGACCTCTCCTATTTATTACATTCATAGATGATATAATATGCAAAAGAATAACTTGTGACTGTCTATTATTTGCCGACGATTTAAAAATTTTTCGTACAATCAAAAGTAGTAGGGGAGTTAGGCCTAAAATGACATACTTGGGTAAAATAACATACTATGTGTTTTGTGAAAACACTGTAAGCTGAGTTTGAATTTACAGCTCTATAGTGCACAGAAGCTGGAAACAGTGGTTACATCCAAGTTTTAGCAAGCGAAGGCGCTTTTTGGTGAAGCAGGTGCAACTGAAGGAAAAAGTGCAAGACGATACAATATTGTTGAGGTATGTTATGTATTTTTTTGTCCTTTTAAGCTTCAGATATTAGTGAAATAATGTTCATGACTGAAAACATGAATATTTCCCTCTATAAAAAGCATTACAATATCCAAATTCATAAAGAGGTTAGGTCGTACTAACACATCTTCTTACTCTTCTTCATTCCGGGTAAAATGACATACCACCTACTTGGCTAAAATGACATATTATGCAATTTTACCCAAGTGCATGTTTCTAACTGGAAAAGAGAAGGCATATATTATATGCGATAGCGATTTGCAAAATTGGTGTCAAATTTGTTTACAATGGCTGATTAGTGATTAATTCTGTGAAATTATGTAATATACATATAGTGGCATCTCTCTCATTGCTCGACAGAATTTTTCGTAAAGCTAACTGATTTTAAAATAGGTGAGATGGGGATTTCTTTAAAATATATAAAATCCCAAAGTTTCTAAAATAAATATATGTTCAATATTTATATGCATTGAATTTTGTTACTCTGCCTTATCCTCTTATGAATGAGCTAGGCTTGGCGAGTCTAAAGTTTACTTGCACCTACTTCACCAAAAAGCGCTTTTGTGGAAAACACTGTAAGATGAGTTTGGATTTACAGCTCTATAGTGCACAGAAGTTGGCAACAGTGATTACACGTCATGTTAGCTTTCCCTCGTCACTGCACCCACCGACTCCAGCCACTTGATGTCTCTTTCTTCGGGGCTTTGAAAACATATGATCAGGCCGTTACAAAGTGGCTGAGGAACCATCCTGCATGGGTGATTACACAGTTTCAAATTGCGGACTTATTTTCTGAAGTCTATGGAAAAGCTGCAACCATTACCAATGCATTGGGTGGATTTTCTTCAACAGGAATTTGTCTACTCAATTCGGACATATTTCCTTACCACTTATTTAGTCCTGCAGCGCCCACAGACAGACCTCTAACGAATGCAGTCCCTACAGATGGGCCAAAGGGTGCAACACAGAAGAGCAGTTCAACAATAAGAAATGCAAAAGAACATATGATAGAGCCATCACCACTAACTGCACCAGCTGCGGAAGCGTCACAAACGAGGCCTTCACCTCGTGTGACACAGCAAGAGATCTCCCCGATTCACTCTGGCACTAGATCTGTGGCGAGAAGAAAGAGATCACATGAAGGGTCCCAAATCGAGCATCTCTTTTATTAACCAATTAAAATTAAAGGGAGCTGAAAGAAGAGCTGTAGAAGAAAGGCGTTCACCAAACAGAGAAAAAACACAGCTTCAGTTTCATCTAAGCAACGGGGACAAAGATGAAGAGAGTGACTTCGATGGTGATGTTGAGAACGATGCACCTTGTCTGTACTGCAATGAATTTTACAGCCAATATGAACCAGAAGAAACATGGCTACAGTGCAAGAAATGTTTCTCATGGGCACACAATGAATGTGCAAGTGTATCTAAGAGAACAATTTTTTTCAACTATGTAAAAATTAACTTAAGTGTGTCATTTTATCCTAGTAACTTGGCTAAAACGACATAGTTTGTCTATTTTCAAACATACGTTTCAGTTAAAGATTGTCAGTATTTTCCACTTTCTGTTGATCTTAATATATGTGTTAATATTGTAGTATCAGTTATATATAATTGACCAAAACAAATTTGGTAAGAATACATATTTTTTTCAAGATTTCCTTAAGGTATGTCATTTTAGGCCTAGTTCCCCTACTGACTGTCAGTCACTTCAATGTGACCTTAACTCAGTTGCTAAATGGTCGGAAGACATTGGTATGAAAGCTAACGTCTCCAAAACTAAAGTAATAACCTTTTCTATAAAAACTTCTACACTGAACTTTAATTTTTATCTAAATAATATTCTAGTTAACGGAACGGACTGTGTAAAAGATTTGGGAATATTCATTGACAGTGAATTGTATTTTCATAGTCACGTTGATTACATTTACAATCACGTATGCTAGGAATAATACGGTCAATAACTTATTCTTTTTCCACGCCTGATTCTCTTTTAATGCTCTAGTATGCATTGGTGCGATCGAAACTCGAATATGCATCTGTAGGTTGGAACTCGATTACAACTATAGATTCAGCTAAATTAGAAAATATACAAAGAAAGTTTATACCTTTATGTTCATTGAGATTTCTGCCCGTTAATTCCGAGTATAGTTACGAGAGAAAATGTGAATATTTTAATTCTCAAAACCTATATGCTAGACGCCATGAGTTAGATTATCTGTTCTTTTGTAAGTCCTCATAGGTGATATATCCTGTGACTGCTTCTTAAACAATATTACCTTACGTATTCCAACGAAAGACACGAGAGCCCACAAACTTTTCAATAATAGAAATTCGAAATTTCTTTCACCAGTCTCTTGAAGCATTAAAAATGCAAACATGCATGGTTGCGAATTCGATTATTTCAATGTATAGACTTAGTTTGCGCTTGGCAATGATTTATTATATATGTATTCTTTCAGACATTATACTTAATTGAGGCACTTAGAAGTAAAGTGATACAAGTGACTTCTTTTTTAAGTGAGATAAGTGTATACTCTAAATCTTTAACGTCACTTCTGTTCAGGGAAAAAGTAATATAACTGTAGTTCTAATCAGTGCTGCTCCATATTGGTCTTACTCTTGTATTACAATGCATACAGGGTTTTGACTGAGAGGCAAACTAATACAAGTGCGTTGTTTACATATTGTTGTTGCGTTTTTTTTTCTGTTTATGACTAATTCATTTGCCATAATGGAGAGAGGCAATATATTACATATTCGAAACATCTTCGTGGAATGCCAGCACATATTGAGCTGGACCAACTATACAGTGATCCAATAACGATAAATTTTGCTAAGTGGAGCAACTTGCAATACCTAAGGAATTCATTCCACCCACACACCACACTTTCGTTGATAATCTGTAGCATTAGGATGGGCCTATAATAAGGACTGCAGAACGTGGATGTGGAAGAGGAAGTTCAAGGAATACTTGCGGTAGGAGTCATACAGATGTATTTCATGTCAGAAACACAAATGTTGCAGCAGAGAGAGATGTGACTTCTTCAGATGAGGCTAATGATGTAATGAACAGCGACTAAGGCTGAATTTCATTTAAAATTAAAAATGTTCTTAACCCTCTTCTTTCAGAGTACCAAAAACCACATCAACTGTTGCCCTAGAAATTGAATGTAATATTCAACCAATCAGACACTATGTATTACAAAAGGATCTAAAAATACATTTAAAATTGCAAGTCTCACCCAGATCTCGATGTTCTTCAAAACTGTCAGATAATATCCTGTGTAATTTCTACAAAATAAACAAAGAAGAAATACCGTCTATGCCACAGACACACTCATTGCTAAAACTCCAGTTCTGAACGAAATTCCTCCATGGAAATGGGTAATTCCAGAACATAGCATACAAATTCCAGGAAATTATTCCAAAAATGATCCTCAACACATTTTTAAGTGAGATGCCATGGAACTAATCTGCAGCACATATAAGGATCACCTTCAAATTTATACTGATGGTTCTATAAACTCTGGTGATGGGATATTAGGAGCAGGATATTATATTCCAAAATATCAAGAACGTTACTTCATACCATGTTGATCCTCCTCCAGTCTTGACACTGAATTGTTAGCTATTGATGCTGTTCTTCAGTGTGTTACTCAAATTTCTGAAAAATCTATTTGCATACTTACCGACTCCAAGGGGCTATATTTAATATAATGAAATATGCACCAAATCTATATGCACATAGATTTATTCCAATTCAGGAACAAATAAATAAACTAAAAAAACTCAAAAGAAAATAACATTTCAATGGATATCTATATTCATTGTGGTATACCTGAAAACGAGAAAGTCAATAATGTTGCAAAACAGGCAACATATTTGCAACCAAGACCTCTTCAAATGATATCTCTATCCAATGCCTTTGCTTCAGTAAAGTCTCATTTTATAAATCTTTGAATCAACAATTGACTCTCTTGTGACAAAGGAAAAATTTTACAGTCCATTCGAAAGAAACGAAATGACCTGGAAATGTACAAAAACTTGCCCAGACATGTTCAAACATATTTAACAAGAGCCAGAACACCCATAAAACACAAAGGAAGTAAATTAAAATCATCGGTACCAGTTGCAGAAGATACAGCTCTACAGTATATATTCACTACACCCGAACTCTGGGTACTAGCAACAGGTATCTGTAATGAACACCGATCAAACTATCCCTCATTTCTCATGAAAAACAAGAATTGAGGACTATAGTGGACTTTATGTTGTCAGCAAACAGCTGGATATATTAAAACGATTGATTGATTCTTTCGGTTATACAGACACATTTTGTGTTATAATATGATAATAAGAAAGCTCAAATGCTGTTAAGGCAGGAATGTTTCAATGTTGTAAGCAGTATTGTTGTTCTTGCTTTAAATAATACACAAATACTGAAAACCGTTGCACTTATATTACTTCTCCACAAAAATATTTTCGTGGCAAAATAATACAAGTGACTGTAGGGCCCTATTTTACCTAAACTGTTTTAGAATAGATAATTTCTGTTTAGAAGTTAAAAAATATAGGTACCAACATATACAACTGTAAATTTACAGCAACATAATCCTGTAAGACAGTTTTTAATTTCCTTTTCAACTTCAAAGTATTTTATCTCAAAACTTACTAAATGTCATTTGTATCACTTTGCTTCTGAGTACCTCAATTGTCATTGTATCATCACTATTATTCTCATAGTATTCGTATATATTTTAAAGTAATTCATTGTCCTGTCCATTCATCGTCATTATTGCCATTAATTGTTATTGTTTTTACGTGTAATAACTGTTTTTGTACACTTTCTTTATTATTTTCTGATTATTAGTTTTGTTATATTGTAATTATATTTTGTGCTGAACTATTATTGGCCTCTGGCTGTTGTACAGCACAATAAATAAATAAGTAAATAGTAAATAAATAAATAAATAAATAAATAAATAAATAAATAAATAAATAAATAAATAAATAAATAAATAAATAAATAAATAAATAAATAAATTATTGTAGGCCTAGTCGTTCTAAATAAAATAATTGAAAATCCGCGCATTTTGTTAAGCTTCAATACTGAAAAATGCATTGTAACTCTCGGCAAATTGCTATTTCTCATTTTTGGCTCTCCTCTAATTTCTAGTGAGTAGGCCTACCACTGATCTATCCAATAGCTGGCACCGTGTGAATAACAATGGTCAGTCCAACTGTGCATCCAGTAGCTGCTGTTCAGTTGGGAATCCAGCTACTATCAAACTGGCATAGTGTAAACGCACTTTTAATCTTAATTAATTCTCCAGTCTCAACTTCGTTATTTCTCTTCTTTCTCACTATCTAGTCATCCTTATTCTCTCCTCCAGTCTCCTCATTTTTACAATCATTCCCTTTTTTGTCTCTCTTGTTCTCTCTCTCTTCTATATAGTCCATTTTCTCTTAGTAGTATGTTATTCCAAAAGCAAACCAGATAATGGGTAACACTCTTACAATTCATTTTTCGTGGAAAGTGGAAACTAAGTTAGGTCATCTGAGTAAGAATAAATATGATATGACTGCAAAATTCACATTAAAAATGTTATCTTTACTTATTCAAATGTACTTTTTTAATAATGGCGGGTACTTGACTGTTCCTCGTTTACCCATATGAAGCCAATTGTTTAGATCAATTTATCAACAGAGTCGTTGTCCAGAGTGAGTCATGGGAGGCTGGTCTTTGCTAAACCCGCGATGATTATGATGATGATGATGATGATGATGGTGGTGATGATATTTGTTGGGATGCCACTGGCTACTTACTAACCAGGGATACGCCGGTAATCGAACTCCGTTCTACGGGATTGTAAGTTAAGCGCTCTAGCCACTAGAGCACCATAATGGCTCTTTATTCAAATGTAAATAGAGCTAAACTAAAACTTTAAAATGTCATGTGATTCAAAAAACTGTTTCTTTGATATTACTTCATAATACAGGATATAGCATTTAACGCTCTAGTTTGTTCGTCTGGTATTGCTTAAATTTACTTTGATATCTACACCTATGAAAAGATGCAAGGGAAAACATCTTGTTTGATAAAAATGCCGACACGCATAAATATAAGCAGACAGATGCCAACGGTCACCTATTCGCGAGACTGAAGTTTGGAACGCACGGAGTATACAAGATGTCATGACTAGGGCTAGGATTTAGATGAAATTACATCTTTTTTCCTAGTAAGCCAGAAACATTGCTGCTTTAGTATTTATGTTATGTGATAAACTGAGTGTTTTGAAACATATTTCTTAGGGCATTTTGTTTTTGCATTTTTTGCATCTTACAACTCATAAGAACATTTTTGTTTTATTCGAACGTATTTCATTTAATTTTGACCACAAATCCCCATTATTAATTAAAATATTATTTATTTCCTTTGTTGTTTTCTCTACATATTTTGTCCATTAATACCCATTACTTTGTATATTATTTTAATCGTTTTTCTACACAAATATTGTCATTTTAAGGTAACATAGTACACCCCATGTAATGCATCAGTCCAACCACCCCTTCAATATAGACTCCTCTGTACCTGCTAATTGTGGCAGACTACATGGAACTACATCAGGTAAAATAATTAATCAAAGTGTAGGCCTACTACTTAAAAAAAATATGTAAAATTAATATTCCAACTGTGCCAATTAAGTAAGATCAATTTTTAGGGAATTTTTAAGGGCATTTTTGAAAGATTTTTAGATCATAAATGCATTGTTTTAGGACATTTTTCATGATCTATAGGTCATAAAAATCCTAGCCCAAATCATGACCAATGGGGTGGGACGGCACTGTGAGAGTACAGATGGTTTCGTAAGAAATTACGAGTAATTACCGCCTTTCCAGTTCTGCTTGGCGTGGGTACTTGCAATCACCACACGTGCTTGAGATCCTGTGAGTAAGCAAGTATATTTTATTTATTTTCATTTAATTATTTGATTATTTATACATGCATATTTGTGTTAGTGTTAATTTCGCTGTTTTATAATTCACAGTACTCAGAAACATGTCGAAAATTAAGAAAACCAACCATTCCATTCAGAACGATCTTGTAGAAAAGTCCTGAAAGAAATATTTTCTTAGTAAAGGAAAAGAACATTGAATTATTCAAACTGTTAAAAATGTATAAGGTCAGATAGAACTCGATTCTTTCAAAAGCAGTGTAGGTAATAGCAAAAGGTATACGGAAAATAATCAATTACACAGTCAAAATTGGCCTTTAACAGAATAAAAAACGATAAAGAATTTCATCGAGAACTGTGTATAATCTTGGTACATGTGAACATCCCATTCAACAATACATATTTCAAAGCGTTTCTTAAAAAAGTTACTTTTGATACGTTGCGAATATACCTTGTAATTCGGTGCATTGAATTGTGGAGAAATATATTTTATATAAGTATGAGGCTATATATGTTTTCTTTTCCGCTCACACACAAATGATTAAGCTTATTTTATATTGTTCAATCTTGTACAGTATAATATAAATTGAAACATGTAATATTAGGCAATAATTTTTTGTATAGAAATGCACTGTATGTATTATATTTATAAATGTAAACATTTATATTGTGTCCTACTGTGATTGAATGTTTACATGTTAAGGCAAGGAGTAACTGCACCCTCAATCTCCCATTCTCCTCGATCCACACAACACAATGGTCAGTGCGTTCGTTACACTGCGTTTGGTATGCTGCGCCGCAGTCTGGTTATAAGAGATCTTGCGCTCAGAATGCATGTTACAATTCACAACACAGTTGCCACTTTGCAACTTATTTGGATATTGGAAAGAAGTTCAACAACAGCATCACGTTATAATAATTGACAAAATGAATGGTTGAAGAATATTCCATGCCGATGCTTACGTTATGGCCTTGTGTTCGCGAAATTAGGCAATAACGATGCGAAGGGAACGATGTAAATGAATTTGTAAGCATTGCAGGTGGCCGCGTCTGTGGCTTAGCATTAGCAAGCTGGTCTTTGAGTCAGGAGATCAGGTTCGATCCCCGGCCTGCCCGTGACTGAATTTGTAGTAGACAAAGCGTACGTATCAGAGGGTTTTTATGTTGGGGTACTTTCGTTGCCGTTCCAAACTCTTCACCTCTCTCACATATCATTTGCCATCCGTAATAACAACAGTAAAAATAAGATGAAGTCTTGATAATAATACGAGCTCCCGACATATACCTACAGAGTAAATTCTAAATGCCGTCTTCGAAGACCAGGGCGTAATGGACCATATCGAAATATGTATAAATAAGATAGGACCTAATACTCAATCTCGCAATTTTTTCCAAATATCTAATGGGGCAAATATTGTTTCCCTATTTCCGTGGGAAACGCTTCTGTATTCGCTGGTTTAAGTTCATACTGTAACACCCACATGTCCTCTTCGAACATCCCGCACTTACAAATTGCACTTTTGTCATTTCAAGTCATCGTGCATACAGGTTTGCTAGGATTTAGTTCAAAGCCCTACAACGGATGGGTCGTGCAACACGCTTTGAAAACCGGCGCCTGCTTGACGCACGCTTACCTTTTTTCAAAATGCGAAACAGATACATACTGTAACATCAATTTAAATTCTGACATTGCACAGAGAAGTCACAGTACAGTACAGTACTTGAAAACAAATCAGCTACAGTTATTTTCTTCGTAGTTCTTGCATTGAAGCCAAAAAATCCGACATTTCAATGAGAGGTACATGTCGCACACATCACATTCTTGACATTAAACTTCAATTACTGCCCGCTATTGATCAAAGTAACTATGACCCCATTTGATTTCTAGATATTGCAGCTAATATTGTCGTAATTGATCATACCATGACGGTTCCTATCTCGAATTTCATCGCCACAATATTCTCTACCACACTCTGGTCTTTGAATAGTATTCATCCTGTTATAAGGTTACGATCCTATGGATTCAAAAGACTTGGAGTTTCTAGTCCTGGGGTTTATCAAGTGTATTCGCGTGAGGATGGAATCTCGTTGTGTTAGGACTGAGGCCTGCCAGTCAGCATCAGGTTCACGAATGCCACCCAGGCCAACTGTAGGTTTGGAACAATTTGTACGTGTACGGTGTACAATAAGCCTCTGCGAATCTAAGTATATGGTCATTCGTGTTCGAACTTCGAAGACCAGCAACCAATTCTGTTGAATATGATAATATCCGGTTTTCTGAACTCTTCAGGAAGCATTGTTTTGTTTGGATATAAGGATAATGAAAAATCGAATGCAGCAAATAATAAAATCAAGCAGATAGCGTAATCTGAATCTCAACCAACTAAAACTAAAGGCTATGTTTTATTTAAATGAGCCTGTATAAAACTGAATACTGAACTGTCACGCCACACAATTTAAAGAATTGAAACACAAAATTTATTATTTATTTCTCGTTTATATCATGCACCCTTCACTGTAATTAGTAGAATCTGGATAAAACAGAACGTTCCCCTTTATAAGGACTGTGAATGGCAACTCAGGTCAACCAACTGTATGTACTAGATCCAAAGAATAAAGCGTATTAAATATGAATAAAGACGAAGATGAAAGGTAACAATGCAAAGCATGGCATCGACTATTTCAGATGACTAGTAATGTGTAAATATGGATAGGCTACAAGTATTGAAGGGAGAGAACATTATTCGTCATTCCAAAAGAACCCAAATAAGCAGAGGCGCGCTGCGGAATGCTTTGCGGGGATTATACAGTGGCAGCGACAAAAGCGGGAAAATGGAAGTTTAATATCGTACTACTTACAACTGAAGCAGTGAAAATTGCAGATAAATGACCTGAGCCTCGAGAGACTGGGCTGAGAGGCAACAAGCATGTCGATGAATACAGAACACTGAAGTTGGATGAATCAGAGGCAACAAGAATCATTGGAGATACCAAAAGTCCCTTTTGAATGAGGACACTAGCTAAAAATTAATTCAAAGCAGGATATACTTATGCGAATGGCCGTATTTTATGTGGCAACTAAGCGCGATCTTCAATGCTACGGGGAAGTCGATGTGGTGGGTTGGAATCCCAAATGGGACATTGGTGTTTATGACGTCCTGTATTCTCTTATATAAGGCCAATGCCGTGGCGACCCCATGTAATTGGAGTGCCACAAATCTTCAGCGTGAAGTTAAAACCTATTCAAATCCATGTAAAGTAGTGTCTCAACTTGGTGTTGATTCCAATATGAATTTTCAGTGGAAGATGGAAGAAATAAAAATTTAAATAATTTATTTTAAATTCGGTGGTTTCATAAAGGGAGGAATGTTACATGCACGTAATTATACTTTCCGCTAATTGGTGCGCTTTTAGATGCGTGAAGTAATTATTCGTTCCACCACTTGACGTGCTGCTACATACAAGGAGTAATTAATTACCAGGGAAAAAATAGGTGGCAGCATGATCAATTTTTGCACTAGCGCATCTAGAGTAGGAAACGGGAAAGTCAATAACTTTTGTATTCTCTTGTATTCATCTGTGGTCTTCCTCCCGAAGGCAACCATACTACCGACTTATTTCGCTCTTAAAACACATTGTTCTCGTATAACATTATTTGGCTACTCCAGTGGTTCCCGACCTTTTTTGACTGCCCACGATATCGCGACGCACTTATTTGTTTTTAATGATAATAATAATAATAATAATAATAATAATAATAATAATAATAATAATAATAATAATAATAATAATAGCAGCCAGTACTTTTCTTCTAGAGAAAAAGGTGGTTGAACTCTGTGCAGAATATTCTATAGCGTACTGTGAGATGAATACTATTTACTACATGGAAATTTTGTCGTTTTTAACCTCCTGTTCGTCCAACTAAAACTTTCAAGGTCTAAGCGAAATTTCAAGAAAAATTATATTAAAAACATAGTTATTCACTTATATTTCGGTTCTATGATGGAAAATGCAACGAAAATGTGCCGGAACGCCGTTTTAGCGCGTTCCTCCAGAAAAAAAAAAGAACTAATAACAATTTCTATATAGTGTCGGACATCCAGTGTTGTAGATAGGTCCATGTTAACACGCAATTGAAAATTCTAAAAAAAAAAAAAAAACAAGTAGCATCTTGAGTAGCATTAGAAAAAAGAAAACAAAAATATGTGTCAAAAATCCCAATCTATGTTAGATGTTCGATGAAAGATTTTTATTATCGTTTTTTGAAAACTCACCTGTTTAAATTAAAGAGAAGTCTGCGCTTGATGGGTTGCACAGAGTTTCCCTATACGTGGCCTTATGTTTGACAGGCCAACAAGTAAATCGATTTCAAGATGCAGCAGTCTATCTCTTTGTTTATATTTCATTATTTTAATGGTAGAAAATTTTGATTGAAACAAGCATGACGATGAAAACGGCAGTTATAAATAATGTACTTTTAGTTTATTCGGCATCAAGGTCTGATTTGACAAAATATTACCGCATATAATACGCATAGGATCTTGTTGGGATCTTCATTTCCACGCCACATAAAACCATATTGCAAGTATTCATCACTATATTTAGGAAACGCTGTACGTTTTTGTGAACCTTGAATGGAATTTTCGCTCACGTTATTTGAATTGGCACTGTTGTCATCTAATCCAGAACTTGATTCAAACTGCCTTTTTAGAATTAAAAATATGTCCATGATAAAATCTAAATAAAGCACTTTTAATAAAATAGTCTCACTATCACCTGCTCACACGTATATACTGAAGCTGACCAATATGTTCTGACTATTCTAAACTCTCTTTATTACTAATTGTAAGTGGAAAAAGTAAACAGATCACTAAGGGTCGATATTATAAACGCCGTTTAAACCTTACGTTCAGTTTAAACTCAAGATTTCGTTCTGCATCGTATCATAAACTTTAACTATCAGTTAATCTTGAGTTAACTTGAGTTTAACTTGATCGGCAGTCTTCTGCCGTTTAAACTGCAGTTCAAGGCTCAACAGTGCAAGATGGCGGCTTCCGCTATACACATAGACATGGCAGATGTTTTCCGAAAACTTATGGGTGACGATGAGGAAGTGATGAATATTACTAAATGACCACGGTGGCCAAGAACTTTAGGAAACAGAGTGCACCACTTTAAAATATAAATAAACATAAGTGCTAAAACAGATTCAAGCTTTCGAAGTAGACAGTCATAATCTTCAGAATAAGACTTTATAGTCCCTAACCTTGTTTCTAAAAATTGAAACTCGAATAAAACATGCAAGAAAAAACGAAAAAGTGCAAAAATATGTGTATTTGAGGATTTGAATTTACAGATTATTTGAAAAAGTAAATGATTTCCTTTTTATTGTTAAAACATTCTGTTGAATCTCTGCATCAGTTATATAGTTGCGCTGCGCTATTTTTCCTCTGGTAACGATGGAAGATTTCGGATGTGTCCATAACTCTACTGTAAGCCTATTGCGCATTGTACTGTGTGTGGCAGACAGTCTTCCGATAAGATTTACCATGAAATATTGGGGTCTATTTTATAAACACACAATTAATATTACGTAACAATACTAAACTCATAAAAATAATTTTATTATTTGACAGACTTCTGTTTCATAAACATTCTACACAACTTATAACCCATTAATGACCAGATAAAAAAAGGAATTCATAAGCATATAATTTTATAATATTATAATGTTTATACCTTACTGAGTACAAATACACAAAAATTACAATTTTTTCTCTTCCGGTATGGTAGATATGACCTGTATGATATAACATACGCTGGGCAGTTACAGTATCAGTTTCATACAAATACTTATTAGGGCCCTACAATGTAAGAAAGGAATTTTGAACTGATATTTGAACAATATATCCTTGTCTAATTACTTTAATTATTATTTTAGATACTTCAACATTTTTTTTCGGTTTCCTTCATTTTATATGATATTTTAGAAGACAAGTATCAAGATGATCAACATTACATTTGACGCAAAAAAATTTAGCACATTTCCCACGGTAAGCTCATCTGCGCCGAGTGCTTTACCAGACAACTAGATGATCAAGTCTATAATGTGTTTCATTGAGAACTTGGTTTCTCCCTTTAGGTGTTACAGTCTTAGAAATGCCCATTAGTGGTGTTGCAAGCAATGACTTTACAATTTGTCTTGTGAATTCCAGCAAAGATACTGCCTTCTGATATTGTCTGTACAGCATCAACAAGTTGACTACTGATCCATTGATATAAAATCTGATAAGGGGCCAGTACCATTTCTTGGACCATAGTCGAAGTCGATAGAGTCCTCTCAATTTGCCAAACATGTCCACACCACCCATACACGCATTATACATTTTTATAACTTTCGGTTGTTGAACAATGATTTTCCTCTTATCCTTAGTTCTCCACCGTGAGCATAAGCCTAAAGAAACTACATCTAGTGTTGCTGCATTTGTTGCTATAGTGACCTGAGCATTGTCATTCCATCGGCAGATTACTAGATGTGTCTTTGATGGCATGGCCACAGTATAAAGAAGATACAGTAGAGACAGCTCTTGTCGGCACCTTTGATGTTGTTGGTACTAAAATCAAGCTCAGGGAGGTCTAGTTCTCAATGAATCCAACCATGTCGCTAGTATCGGCAGAACTAACAGCTGATTTTAGCGATCAGCTGTTCAGACATGCTAAACTTTCAGATGAAACTTTGTATTAACTTTTGTAATTATTCCTTTGTTCTGTAGTGATATTTGTGTCTTATTATGTAGGGCTAATGGAAATTCACTTTTTCTTTTCAAAATACATATCAAATTGCAGTGTTCATGATTGAAGTAAAACATACTATTAGCGAAGTGCTTACCGTTTTATTATGTTTCTTCATATCCATTGCATTTCATCTTGGATCACAATATGTTGTAAAATACATACATCAGGGGAACATTTAATAAATAAACAAGAATTCGAGGTAATCAGTTATAATTAAAAATGTGTTCACTATATATCCGATGTAAGCTACTAATTGTAGGCCTAATAATTATCTACTGCAACTTTTATCACATAACTACTTACGTAATCCTTAAATCATTATGGATTGCTGCACTTGGTGGACAATGCTTAATTGGCAACAGTTAAATCCCGGTAACTTCTTTCACTT
The DNA here is from genome assembly GCF_040183065.1 of Periplaneta americana. Classification (NCBI taxonomy): domain Eukaryota; kingdom Metazoa; phylum Arthropoda; class Insecta; order Blattodea; family Blattidae; genus Periplaneta; species Periplaneta americana. The sequence continues at coordinate 108,918,529 of NC_091124.1, forward strand.
TTCCTTTACTGTATTAGGCTACGTTTGAATTACAATATTCTTACCTTCTTCCATTTTCGTAACAGATATATTGCAGTAACAACACATTTGAATTAACAAATTCTTACCTTCTTCCATTCTCGTAAAGGATTTTTTGTAGTCAGTAATATAAATTCTTAACTCCATTAACTCAAGAGCCTACACCAAACCCTAATTACGTCTTATAATTTTGTAATAATCGAACTCAGAAAATAATTCCCTTGCAAAGTTGGCTTATTACTATGCGCAAAAATTATTATGTATGTAAATTTTGACATTTTTTAACTCTTTCATACCTATACTAATTACTTATTTCTATACAACCCTCGATTTAGGAAATAATGCATTCACGGAGTTCAAGCTACGGCATGTTACTACACGGGCAAGGGTCATTGCTCATATGAATTTTTGTACCTTTTCAATCGCTCTTTCATAGCTAGATCCAAAAGCAAGCTGTACACCAATGTAATGGGGTAATTATTATGTAGCCGAGGTTATGTTGTCTTTCACTTATTTCGAGACATTCTATTCAACCGATATAGTTAGAAATTTTAATTCCAATTTGGAAACCAAAATCAATATCAATGTACAAAATATTACTGTCAATAATAGGAATAATCATGTAGGCCTAAGTATAACGTTACTGGTATGAAATAATATCAATCACTAATATAATGTTATTAGCTAGTCAACAAAATTTTATTATATCCATTGTTGACGTAACTTCATCGAAACGAATGTCATGATCTATGTAGCTAATGATTCAATATTACGTTACCAACATAAGCATCTACCAGTGACTTTAAAATTAACGTCAATTAGTGAAAATTTTCATTATATTTACATGCGGAAGTAATTATTATTATGATTATGTTGCCATTCCTTTACCTCATGTCTTTCAAATTGTTAAAAGATGAGTAATAAATCTTTTTAATTAATATTAAATTATGCCAGCCTGCCGTAGATGGAGAACCATCTGGTGGAGGTTCCAGACAATACATCCGGTTTCGTGACATGCGCACTCAGAATTTGTTCCCACGAAATGGGCTAGTTGACCTTACTGTATCTTCTTTATACTGTGGCATGGCAAGTACCTCTAACGGATTTTTTTTCAGATTCTTTGGAGGTGCCTTTTCAATTCCATCAGCTGTTATAATTCCAAAGCACGTGATATTTACTGCTGAAAATTTTTACAATAACCCAAAGGAAGTGAAATAATTATCTATAAACAGTTTACTGTCATCAGGTAGCAATCCAACACAAAGCATCTATGTAATAGCATTTCCTAGAGTCATCCCTGGTGCTCATTCGACTCTCCCTGTATACGGTTCGAACTTTATAAGGTACCCTGCAGGCATCGTCAAGCACGAAGGTTTATACCCAAATCTGATTGTTTTTCATCGTATGAATTGCTTAATGCTGTGATGACAAAAATATGGTTTCATTGCTTCATCAACTGAATATGAATTTGGATCAATGTCAACCATGTTCCGGAACATTTCATTTAGACGATTGAAGAGTGGCCTAAGTTTGTATATTTTATCATTCTTGTCAACTGTGTTATTGTGACTGAAATGAATGAAATGATGAACTGTTCCAAATTTGTTTCTGGTGATACAGTTTGCAACTAGAATGTTATGGCTATCAGGACGAATCTCCCAGTACATTCTTTGCGAAGGCAATTAGAGATATCCAGACAAAAGTAAAATGCCAAGGTATTGATACATGTCTTCCATAGATCTTATGATATATGGATAATCTTTCATTACGGCATATTTCACAGTTTCTCGAATTGTGTAATAAACAACAGTAAGCTAAATGCCACCACTGTCTCGAGTAGCCTACTCACTCACCCCGCGCGGAAGAGATAATACGTCAGTATTCCGTAGTATACACCTTTGACCTCTTTCCAGGGGGTTGGAGTTAAAACTCCACTTTTGAACACCTCTCCTCTAGGCTTATAGTTTGTAAGTTTTTTGCCGTCCATTTGACATATGCTCCAAGGAGAATTCATCTAACAGAATATACAGAAAATGATATCGTTACTGCTCAGCGTATGATATATCATACCATATTTAGAAACTGAATTTGCTATGCTTCTATACAAAGATACATGAACACCAAATGGCCTGAATTATTCACGAATACCTAACAAGTAATATTAGAACTAGTTTCATAATTCATGATATAATTTATATTGAAAATAAGTACCTTTATTCCAATCAATGTTTTCTTTTCTTTAAGATCCAAACTAGAAACCTCATACCAACAAGAGAAACGATCACAGAGCATTCAGCAATGCCTGAATCTTAAACCACATCCATGTGCTCCCTACGCGAAAAAAATTGTTAACTTGAAGTCAAAGGGAAATTAATGAATAAATGTTTTTCACCCCGTATTTTTAATCATACGCTGGGCATTAATATGGAAGATTTCGGATGTGTCCATAACTCTACTGTAAGCGTATTGCGCATTGTACTGTGTGTGGCAGACAGTCTTCCGATTAGATTTACCATGAAATATTGGGGTCTGTTTTATAAACACACAATTAATATTACGTAACAATACTAAACCAATAAAAATAATTTTATTATTTGACAGACTTCTGTTTCATAAACATTCTACACAACTTATAAAATACGCACACTAATATAGTTCCTTAGTCAGCTGATTGAGTATGGAGTTCTGTCGCGGATGGTCATGCATGGTTTAGTTTTGTTGTAATGTGTTTGGGAGTATACCAGCATTAAGAAGCTATTTGAGGTTAAGTATGACAAGCATACTTCAGTATGCAGTATATTCTCTCTGTTATCGAAGAACAAAGATATTTCTTAATGAAGATTCTTCACGAGTATCGGCCATTTTAACAGCAATGTCATAGTAAAACAGTAGCGATCGTCTTCTTTTCTTTCCTAGTAGTAATACCAATCGTATTCCACTATTTAACCGAGACTCTATAATATGACGCATTGAGTTAAGCTTTCGGTTAGGTTTAACTTTGGTTTAACTCAATTTCCGATTAAAATAAACCGGATAAAATATAAATAAAAAACATAAAAGACGTAATGTCTGAAATATTCATTGATAATACCGGGCCTAAACATTGTTGTAGATGTTCACTTTCATTCGAATTATCGCCAGGCAGACAAATTAAACTGAGCATTGTTGCAGTTGTTCACGTTACATTGGTAAAGTCTGTCTCAAAATAAAATGTACTATCAAAGACTTCGTTTTAAATAAAAAAAAAATGAGTTGTAAACAGACTTTCTGGATGGCATAAAATGTATTATTCAATTCCTAAATTTCGCTACACACACCATGGGGCTATGCGACAAAACGGTTGGGAACCTCTGGGCTACAGTCTGCTGATATGACTTGGTTCTTTCAGGACTGAGACTGGAAGATCCATCGGTCAGCATGGATTCACTAATGGCATCCGAACCGCCCGCCGGACTTGACCAACCATCGTATACAGGGTGTTTAAAAAATACGGGGCATAATGTCAGGTATGTATTTCCCACATGTAGACAATCAAAATAGTTCATTACAACATGTGTCCGGAAATGCTTCATTTCCGAGTTATGGCCTTCACAACATTGAAATTCACCGGAACGTTTTTCTTTCCGCAGGTCGTTGTCATTACAGAAGATGTTCAAAATGTCTACCTCCTGCTGGAATACAGACCTCACATCGATGTCTCATTGACCTGCGAACACGATCCCAAACTCCAGGAGTATTGCGTATGTCCTCAGAACATGCCACAATTCGATTCCGAAGGGATTCCAAATCAGACACCGGAGACGAATAAACCAATGATTTTAAATGGCCTCACAAGTAGAAATCGAGAGGGTTCAGATCAGGTGAGCGTGGAGGCCAAGCAATTGAGCCACCTCTACCTATCCATCGATCAGGAAACCTTCGATCCAAGTACCGGCGAGCCGTACGACTGAAGTGTGCAGGAGCGCCATCATGCAAGAAGTGAATGTGTTGACGATTGATCAGTGGAGTGCCTTCTAAAACATGAGGTATGGTGTTTTCCAGGACATTTGTGTACGCCTGCCCCGTAAGTCTGTTTACAAGTACATGGGGTCCAACTAATCGATCACCAATGATACCGGCCCACATGTTGAGGGAGAACCACACCTGGTGATGAGATGGAACAGTTGCACGTGGGTTTCATACGCCCATACATGGTGATTGTGGAAATTTGTTATGCCATCTCGTGTGAACTGTGCTTCATCTGTAGATAATACTAAGGCAGGAAAGTTCGGATTTACACCACACTGCTGCAAAAACCACTGACAGAACCTAGCTCGTGCAGAGTAATCTGCTGGTGACAGAGCCTGTACACGTTGCAAATGATAAGGATACAATTGATACTCTTTCAACAGTCTCCAGACAGTCGTACGAGGAACATTGACTTGCAACGCTACCCTTCGTGTGCTGATAGGAGGAGTCATGTTCACAGACTCCAGAATCTCCTCCTGTACTTCTGGAGTTGTAGATCTTGGTCGTCCCCTTCCCAAACCAGGAGAGTTAAATTTTCCATACTCGCACAGACGGTAATGGAGACGTAAAAATGTCTTCCGATCTGGACATTGTCGCTGTGGGTACCTCTCCTGGTACAAACGACGAGCCAGCGCAGCATTGCCGTCCGCCTTACCGTACATGAAGTGTATCTCTGCCAGCTCTTGATTTGAATACATGTCGCACAGTCTAACGCCTACACAACACTGAATGTAACCTTCGCCTCGGAATGAACTGCCAGAGTGCCCTCTTAATGTCTCCTTTGACGGCAACGACCTGCGGAAAGAAAAACGTTCCGGTGAATTTCAATGTTGTGAAGGCCATAACTCGAAAATAAAGCATTTCCGGACACACGTTGTAATGAACTATTTTTATTGTCTACATACCTCAAATTATGCCCCGTATTTTTGAAACACCCTGTATATTGCCCGAATAATGAGGCAAATCAAGCCTAAGTGCGAGGACACGTTCCAGATCCAGCCCTAGGAAAAGTCAAACCAAGTCCCGTCTAATAAAGGTTGGATGCAAGCATTGTAAACACCAAATCATCAACCACGATAAAATGGCACAATAGACTGATGACCGTAGAATGAAAGCATTAATTCATTAGAAATGACAGAAGTCAACAAACACAGAAATATGTTTCTTTTCTTCCTTCTTCTCCTTGTTTTACCTTCGCCTTTTGTACCGAGTTGCAAGCTAAAAGTGTTTATGGGAGGATATCTGTGAATCAACATATAATATCCACATTGCGAACCTTAACTGTTGTAGGGCCAAAGCTGAGATGCAGCAAGACGAGTACATTACAAGGAACACACAAGTGCTGTGGACTGGAGATAAATCTCAACCCATGAGATAAATAAAACCACGGACCGCTTGGTTGGAAAGCGCACACGCAATGAATTTCCTTTGCATTACTTGCATGGTGGAAGCTTCAGAGTTGCACGAAAGCAGCTGAAAACACAACTCCTCTAAATTCGATTCCCCCACCCTTTTTTTTTTTCGTTGTTAACTTCATAGCATCTATTAGTTAGTGCTTTATGGTTATGCTAACTGATGAAGTTACTTGTCAACAATGTAACGCTGAAATTTGTGTTTAGGTTACTGCACAGCGACAATCCTGATATATTGTATTTTATGTTTTTGAAGATTGGCTAATTAATAATATTCCGGCATACTCACAATCACACTCATTCATACAAATTTGCAGACTCTAGACACCGAGGGAATTTTTCTTCTTCTTCATGAAAAATTCACCGACAACCCAGCATGGGAATCGAACTCGGGACCTCTAGATCTGGAAGCCAGCATGCTGACCAACAGATCACGAAGGCAGCCAAATTAGAAAGATGTTTCAGAATGTTGAAACCTGTAGTAAGGTATAGTACCTAAAACATCCTTTTAAGCGACATGATTACTATGTCCGGAATTATAGGTTTGGATATTTTTGACATTTTCTTATTAACCTTGAAAATATAACCATATTTTACAGATTACATTTGAATGAACAACATAAGAAAAAGTGATAGCATCTCAGGAGATCTAATTTGACGTTTTTCGGAGTAATCTATTGGTGAAAAACTATTGATATCTTTGTCTTTATTGATAATTTTAATTCATTTATTTAAGAGAAGAATGATTAATTACAAAAATAAGTTCAATGGAACTTCTCTAATCCTCAGAAAGGACTCACCTGAAGGAAAATGGTTTAGGCTTACTCCTGAACGTCTCCGCAAGTGTTGCGTTGTCAGTAAATTTAGGTAGTGTGAAATAACTGGCATGAGTGTTGTACTTAATTCATAGTGAAGCTTTTTCTGTTTCACTGAAGAAGATTTAATCAATTTGTAGGCCTACGACTATTTTCATCTCTTCAGGATGTTTTTCGGATGTGTGCATCGTAATGACTTTGAATGCTGTAATAAATATTCTTATTTACAAAGTGTAAAATGATTCGTTTAAAGGCGTGATCCATTAACAAAGTATTTTGAAAATTACATTGTGCTACAAACTCTTCTTTTTGTCTGACAAATTGTAACAATATTTAAAAATATATAATTCTTAAATACACCCCAAAAACTTATTTTGAGTTTCTTATGTCCTAAAATCCGTAGCTTACTGAACATTAAGACAACTTGGAGCTTCCTTACGATAAGTTCGTTCCGTTTAGGAATCTGTTTAGTACATAATAATTTCACATTTGGAAATTAAGACACTAGTAGACGACTCCGCTTCAATTAATTGTGCAAGAACGTTTGGCTATATTTCAGTTGAAACTTAATGAATGATTATATAATATAATGAAAGTTCACCATCCGCTCTTGGCAATTAAAATTTCATAGTTTCATTTTTTATTTCTTCAAAATTTATTTATTTTATTTCCTTGGTTACTTAACGACCCTGTATCAACTAATGTGCTTATTAGGTCATGGAGTTGGTGATAACGAGATGGTATTTGGCGAGATGAAGCCGAGGATTCGCCATAGATTATCTGACATTCACCTTACGGTTGCGGAAAACCTCGGAAAAAATCCAACCAGGTAATCAGTCCAAGCGGGAATCGAACCCTCTCCCGAGCACAACTCCGGATCAACAGCAAATCCGCTACCATCTGAGCTACGCCGGTCGCTAATTCCACTTATTCAGCAGGTACTTCCTTAGTATAAAATATTAATTTGAGGATAGGACGTTACATGCAATAGAAAACATTTTTAGTAAAAATCATAAGATTTGCTGTAGAAGGGCTACAGTCATTGAATATTATTTTGGACAACAAATTTGCGAAGTAACGAAAAGGGTGTAATTGAAAATGTGAGAACTGAATATATTCTGGTAACTAAGAAGAGAGGTCAATCGCGCCTATAGGATCTGTTGTTTTTGTTTTTATGAAAATCAGATTTCACATTAAGGTATTCGCCAGTATATTTTTTGTGTGGAAAGATTAACTTTCATTTTTAAAGATGGACAAAACTGTTGGTATAAGAAGAAGGAGAATAGTTAAGAAGGATATAATTTTTTAAATTTAACGTTTAAATGTTCAATTTTGTGTACTTTGAGGTGAATTGTCTACCGCGCTGCGGTTTATGATGTGATATTTGAAAGCGTTACGGTAGTTGCTTTGTGGTGTGGTCTCGAATATTGACAATCATCTGGGAGCTATTCATTGCACCATACGAAAGAAAAAAACTACACCACGATTTAATCTCTGCGAAAACTCAAATCTCATTGTGACATTTTATCCAATTTTAGAACATGACTAAGAGATATGCTACTGGAGCTGAATGACAGCTGTGAGCTGTATAGGATGAAGGTAGATACAAACAAAACAAAGACTATGTTTATTGGAAGAAAAAAAGAACGAAGGTAAACGTGCGAATTCGAAAGGAGGCAGTATAACAAATGGACAGCTTCAAATACTTGGAATGTAGGTACTATAAACATGGGCTGCTGCTAGAAGTATAAAAGAGGACATCAATGGCGAAAGAAACTCTTAATAGGAAAAGGAGCATTTTCTGCGCACATTTGGAACAAGAATAATTTAAGGACGGGACTAGTGAAATGCTTTCTGTGGAGTGTGGCATTGCATAAGGCAGAAACTTGGACGTTACGGTAAAGTGAAGAGTAATGGCTAAAAGCATTTTAAATATGGATATGGAGAAGAATGGAGAGTGCGAAATGGACAGAGAGAATAAGAAATGAAGCTGTGCTAGAAAGAGTGTATGAAGAAAGAATAATGCTGGAACTGGTCAGGAAGAGAAAAAAATTGGCAGGGTCACTGGCTGGGAAGAATCTGACAACTGAAGGGTGCTCTGAAAGGAATGGTGAACGGGGAAAACGTTCGGAACAGAAAAATATATCAGACGACAGGTAGGCTAATATATATATATATATATATATATATATATATATATATATATATATATATATATATATATATCGTATGGTGAGATTAAGAGGGTAACGGAAAAGACGGAAAATTGGATAATTCTGAATTTCGAACGAAGGACCTGCGCCTAGGCACAAAACTTTGAACAAATAAATGTATTAATTAATTATTGAAGGCTTCATATGGCATCATTTACAATCATAGTTAATAACGTTATGTTAGAATTTTATTCTTGTAATACGACATAGACGCTATACATAATTGACAATCGGAACACTTGGAAATTTAAAAGATGCGAAACTAAATTAAGTTTTCATAATGTTGTACAAATTTACTTCAGTTCTGTATGGGACAAGAGTACCCTAGTTCTCCTTCTCCACTTCGTCGTGTACCATTACGTATTACTATTCACTTTTTCACACTCCTTTCTCTTGTTTCGTCTCTGTTTCTATTTCTAGTTCTTTCTACTGAAAGAGGGTAAGCTTTTCATCCGTTCTTCGAAAGTAGAAAGTATCACAAAGAACATGTAATTAAAGAGCTACTTACAACTGGATCTCTTTTCCTCAACTTAAGTTTTATTCTAATTAGTGCTTTAAAATAAGAAATGCATTCTGCAACACTGCGAACCATAGCCAATATTTTGTCTCTTATAAGTGTTGTGGGTATTAAAATTTGAAATCACAAAATTATTATTAAACGTTATCGGTCTAATTGGCTATACCATGGGTATCCAGAATTGACAGGACAAGAATGCCAAAAATTATGAGTTCTACAGACCAAGAGGACATAGAAGAACAAGCACACCTCTCAGACGATTACTAGATGGGGCCGAAGCAGGTCTACGAAGACTAATTCGTGATGGAAGACGATGATAATGATGACGATGACGACTAAATGCCAATAGGGAAAAAAGTATTGTAATAATAATAATAATAATAATAATAATAATAATAATAATAATAATAATAATAAAAGTATGAAATTAAAGTGTTTTTCGAAAATATAAATAAATAAATCTACTTGGAAAGGAGTATCATTACAGGTTGAAAAATACCGTAATATTTACCTGGAACAGTAGGCTATAATACAAGTACGAGGCGCATCCAGAAAGTAAGTTTCCCGATTTTGTTCCCTTGAATGTAAACGTAATTAGCTGTGTCAATTGCGCATGCGTAACAGATCTATGACGTATCAATCATATGCCAGCCGAATAGGTCCCGCCTGGTGCCAGTAGCGTGGCAGCAGTGGTCCGAAATGGAAGCTCTTATTCCTTCTCCCGCCGCCTGCGAGGTTTGGTCGGTGATAAAGGATTGCGCCAATTGAACTTCATCGGCAGCTCTGTCAGGTCTATGGGCCGAACATCATGAGTAAGCAGATGGTGCGTCGCTGGTGTAGGCAGTTTTACGAAGGTCGTCAAAGTGTCCATGATGAAGAGCGCAGTGGGCGACCGTCTCTCATCAATGATGATCGTGTTGAGCTGGTGCGGCAGTGCATCATGGAGAACCGTCGCTTCACGATTACGGAGCTGAGCAGCCATTTTCCGCAGATATCGCGATCCTTGTTGTATGAGATTGTCACTAAGCACCTGCACCTGTCAAAAAAGTGTGTGCCAGGTGGGTGCCGAAAAACCTGATAAACGAACACAAAATGCAACGTTTAGGAGCAGCACTGACATTTCTGCAACGGTATCACTATGACGGCGAGGAGTTCCTCGACAGGATCGTGACGATACAGTCGAGGAACTCGTCGCGATGAGACTTGGATTTCGCACTTCACCCCGGAAACCAAGCAGCAGTCAATGCATTGGCGCACAGTGGATCTCCGGTCAGGACGAAATTCAAACAGACGCTGTCGGTACGAAAAGTGATGTGCACGGTGTTCTGGGGCAGGAAGGGCATTCTGCTCATTTACTTCCTTCCAAGAGGTGAAACAGTGAACGCTGACCGTTACTGTGAAACACTGCGAAAATTGCGACGTGCCATTCAAAACAAGAGGCGTGGAATGCTTACTACAGGTGTTGTGCTCCTCCATCACAATGCTCGTCCACATACGGCTCGGCGCAGAGCAGCTGTTTTGACGGAATTTGGCTGGGAGTTGTTTGATCATCCACCCTACAGTCCTGATCTTGCTCCCAGCGATTTTCACGTTTTCTTGCGCCTCAAGAAATTCCTGTCCTCCGGTGAGCGTTTTGGCAACGACGAAGAGCTGAAAACGTCTGTCACACGCTGGTTCCATTCACAGGCGGCAGAATTCTACGACAGAGGGATACAAAAGTTGATCCCACGATACGACAAGTGTCTCAATTCTGATGGTGGCTATGTTGAAAAATAGCTGAAACATTGCTGTACCTGTTGCCAATAAATGTTTTCCTGAAAGTGTGTGTTCTTTTTTTTTTTAATAGGGAAACTTACTTTCTGGATGCGCCTCGTATTTGTGGATAACGAAATATACATGTACACATCTTCTCAGAAGAACATGGATTTACGAATCCGACAATACAGAGAGGTAACATGTGAACTAAAAATTATCTCTAGTAGGCCTAACTAAGACGTATACAGAATCCCGATTTGATGCAAGCCTTGTAGAGATTAAAATATATCCTTACAGTATCTGAATGCAGGTAACAGATGACGGCTGGGCAGGTAAATTGCGTTAACTTTACGTTTAGCGGAGAATAATTTACTGTACCACTTGATTACATAACTTTTAATAGGCCTACTATATCACTAAGAAATAAAGATATGTGTATGACTTTCACGTGTTAATTTGAAGTAAGATATTTTTAAACTTAGTTCAAGTTAACACATGAATGGCATATACATATTAGTATTCCTGATATAAATTATTGGCTTTACTCTGTGGAGTGGAGCGAGACGCATAGACTAGTGTACAATTGGCCAACTTCTGTCTCGATAACAACCAAAATTATTTAGTAGTGTGAAAACCAATTTTGTGTGGAAAGTGTGTTAATCGAATTGCTTGTGGCAAGTACCTAAGTATTTCACTTCTTTCATTTACATTTCATACGTGGGTAAATAGCCTTTGGTCTCTAAACGTGGAATTCAAGCAGTTTACGATATTTTGAGTGGTTTTAATAAGCGATGAACTTATGTTATGTGCACTAATTCCTTTCTGAAAGGCATAGAGTTACTAATAATATAAGACTTCAGAAAAAGAAGTTACGAAATAAAAATGATAATGTAAGGTCTTACGTTTTTACATAATTCCAAAATGGAAAAAGAAATTTAGTTAATATATGGATATTTGTTATTTAAAGCTGGTATTTGAACTGGTCTTTATTTCATCGTCTTTAGCAATTTAATTCGCAGTAATGAATTAAAAGTTTTATCTCGCAAGAGTGAATTAAATTTGAGGATGGTGTATAGCATATTCAGCAAGTATTATAGCCTTAAGTTATGCAAAAATTAAAAAAAAAATATATCGACAATTTATTTCGAAAATTTCGCAAGAAGATATTAGTTGAGTCTTTCAGAACAATCTTCAGAGATGTAAAAATTGTATCGAAGCAGAATGAGGGCAATTTGAACATCTCTTGTGACAAAAGTAAGAAACACTTGTATTCATTTTTAATCTGTTCGTGAAATCTTTCTCGCTAAACACAGATTTCAGAAAGTAAACTTACTAGGCCTACTGTAGATAGGGCGGTCGATTTCACGGTAACTGTGAGAGGCGTTTGCCGCTGACCTTGCGATGTGAGGGAAGCATCATATTTTATGAAGAGTCCTGTATAAGACAAGACAAGGTTAGAAGATACAGATCTCAAAGAAATGTAAAAATCACTAACAGTTGACATACAATAAACAATTACCGATCTCCATACGAAAGAATCACGAGTTGCTGGAAGTAATCCATTTCGTTTCCCTTGTCACAGTCATTCTATTAGGTACTTTCAAAAATGCACTATTAGGTAAGTGTATCCAGATATAGTACTTACAGTATATGTGAAAAACGTGGTGATTAAAATGCTCTGACACAGACAGAAAATACTAAAGGACTCTTTAAGCTATCATTATTAAAATGAATGACATGTGTATAGAGGCTACATTGTACAATCTATTACAGCAGAAAAACTGCTTTTATGAATATGTTTCAGTTTCACTAATATTATTGCAGCTGCTTCAACTTTCAAAATAAATAAATGAATATAACATATAAAACCCAGAAACTTTATGTTGGTTATTTCTAAACATACAGTTCCACCATTTATAGTATGTACAATGTTGGATATTACTGGGAATAATGTTTTATAACAACGTACCAATTACAATATAATACAATTATTATTATTATTATTATTATTATTATTATTATTATTATTATTATTATTATTATTTTTTATTATTATTGGCCGTTAATATATTCTCAACGAACTTCATTGGAGTAAAAAGAGCTTGAAAGAAATGAAAAAGATCCTCAAATGAAAAAAAGTAACGTTAATGGCGTCACATACTTCACGCCCACCAGCAAAATTTGTTATTCTAGCTATGTACGCACACTGCGAGGCTCTCCCCAGTGTGCCTCAACTGTCTGGATGTCTCTGGTCGTCAGCCTGTATAGAGAATGCTATTCATCAGCTACTGCAAGACAAAAACAGCTGCTTTACCTCTTGATACCGCTGAATACTACTATAGTATATTGAATAATAATTAGAAAAATTAGAATAAACAGAAAAGTCGGCTAGGTCGATCGTTTGTAATTAAATTAGTTATTTGAATAGCGATTGATTTAAAGTGAGTTACACAAGTTTTTGGAATTAGTGAAGAAACTGAAAACAATTTTACTCGCATGGCAATGACTTATTTCGAATACTTAGCTTCATTGATTGGTTTAAAATTGTGTAAAAGTACATATGATAAACACTATTGCTGTTGAGGAAAGATTTTCCCTTATATTAGTACTGGGAATAAATTTACAAATTTACAATACTGTACCTTTTACGTAGCCAATTCGAAAGTAGCCTATATCGATATCGACAAACTGTTTAAAAATATTGATGCAATAAGGATCACTGTACGTATAGGCCTAACATATTAAGGTATGTTAATAGAAACAAAACAAGCTAATTATTTGATACATTAATTGTTATCGTATTTCTAAAGCGTTAAAGAAGTCCACAAAGTTCGTTGTACGCAATAAAATTAAATACAAATGGACAACAAGCCTCTACTCGCGGCCAAGACCTACTGTAAACTCGGACCACAATTCATGTGTCGATAATTGATAATTTATAGTGATCATCTTACTGGTGACCATAGTTCCTGAAATCTGTAGAGTGAGTTGACGCATTTGGGTGAAGCCGATGACAAGGGAATGGGCGGGGCATATCAGTGCCGGAGTGTGTTGCGGGCTGCATCGGCTCACAGCCGCTAAGGGGTAAGATGCGCGTGGCAGAAGGTGATAGGTAGGATGGTATTTTAGACGCTCGTCTTCAAGCAATGCTTTCCAGAGAGGTCATTGGAATGGAACTCACTCACCACATGCGCGAAGGACTTGTTTTCTCCTATACTCTATAGATTTCAGGTCGATATACTCGTATAGTTTAGTTTAGTTTGCGAAATCATTATTTTTATGTCCTATAGCCTGTGTGTATAGTTTGAAGTAGCCATTTGTGCTTTAGTTATACGTTATTACAATTTAGTTTATTTTAATTCGCTTCTTTGTTGAGTTACGGTTATATAAAATGATCGTATAACTCAACAAAGATTGGATTCAATGGATCTGACACATGTCAGATTGTAAATTAAAGTATGCTAAATATTTTATTATGTATCGGATTGTAAATAAAACTATAGTAAAAAAAAGTAATACCTTATCACATATTAAAACTTTAAAAAGGAGAATTAAAGAAAAATTATGGTAAATTAGTTCACAGATATAATTTTGAAGAGAATGATAAAGTGGTAGTCTGTATTAGACATTTCGACCCTAAGTTTGTTGGTTAAGGAACACATTTTTGATTTCCGAAATGGTGATCCTATATGTATCCAGCGAAAAATTTCTAACAAGTGATGTATATTTAACAATCGTCCCTGATCAATCTTCATATGATATTTGAGGTGTTTCTAAAGACAGAAAAAAGTTACAAAAACATGTACAACAGCTTTTAAAAAGAGATGAAGCTGGCTGTGGTAATTTTTTCTCTGAACACGACAATGTAGGTCTATCCAGTTTTTCAATATTTCAAAAGTACACAACGCAGAACTGCACGCATTGTATTCTTCACCTGACATAATTAGGAACATTAAATCTCAACGTTTGAGATGGGCAGGACATGTAGCACGTATGAGCGAATCCAGAAATGCATATAGAGTGTTGTTTGGGTGGCCTGATGGAAAAATACCTTTGGGGAGGCCGAGACGTAGATGGGAGGATAATATTAAAATGAACTTGAGGCAGGTGAGATATGATGATAGAGACTGGATTAATCTTGTACAGGATAGGAACCGCTGGCGGGCTTATGTGAGGGCGGCAATGAACCTGCAGGTTCCTTAAAAGCCATTTGTAAGTAAGTGAGTAAGAAGTAAATTTCTATAAGATAGTGACAAAGTAGGCACAGTATGATGGATGAATTTCAAGTAAACTCAAAATTTTTCCATTAAATACAGGAAAGATATTTGGGATGGCTAAGAATGGTTCAGAAATTGGCACGGCAATTACAATGGAAGATTTCATAGCAACGCGTGTGCATTCTGACTATAAAGATGTGTGAGCTCAACTTACGTTAAAAATATGATGAATGCTGATACATTAGTAAAACCTGACAGTGATAATTAGTGATTTGGATTTCATGTTAGCCGGCTTTGTTGCAGAAAACCATAATGTGGACAGAAATATCTATGAACTAAAGCCAGGGATTTGAAGGCTATTTTATCCAATAAAGTCACTGTTCCTTCTATTTGACAGTATACAATTAAGTGTATGCGAAAAAACTGTCTGAATTTGAATAATGAAATATTTATAGCACCAAATTTTAAACAAACATTTGCAGTACTCATTAATGGCATAGTGTTGATGAAGAAAGTGCCGTGTGTGAATTTACTCTCAATGAAATAAAATTTTCAGACTTGAGCAACCTATTTAATTCAGAGAAAAACAAGATGTTGGAACGTACTTCCAATTTATAGAAAAATCTGTGTAGGCCTGAAAAGTGATTCCCTTGCAGTCAGTATTAATTTGTTATTCCAAAAATGTAATGGTACTAAAAATGTTCAAAAGTCAGGGCATTGCGATTTATGATGGCTCTATCCAATAATCATAAACAGAGATGAAACAATTCCTTCATAAACAATATATCAGCATAACCATGACGCAAGTTAGGATACATGACGATAGGGGAAAGCGAGTAGAGTTAGTGAGTGAACAGTCTCGTTTCAATATGAGTATTGAAATGTTTTCTTCAGTGAAGAATATGGTAGTTACCGAGTGAAGTTATATATCTAACATATAGTGCAGTTTTATTAAGATGGAATAAGCAACATCACGTAAGCTATTTCCAAATTGAATGTGCTTGTAGAGGAAGGACATTAAAACGCCATTGTAATTATATAAAACACATGAAAATGTTAATTTGCCAGCAAGTAAAGCGAATTAACAAACACACAAGCCACACAATCTGAATTTTTTCAAAAATCATATTAAATCATATCTGATAATATTCTATTTTCTAAAGCTGAAAATTCTAATTTCAGAAACTTCATTATTATACAAATCGATATCTTCTAAGTCGAACAGGTTTTAAATAGTATTTACCTAAATGTTATGAAGCCGTCTGGAATTAACAAATATTCCAATGTCAAATGTCCTGAAATGTGTAGAGGAGGTATATGAAAATATTAAGTCCGGCAGCATACTGCATCGGACATTCTGTAGAGGACAGTACGGTTTTGTCTCGGACCGTCCGATGTGGCGGAGATTACACGCATTCTTATGTCCGATGCGTATGCCGTAGCCTTCTCTTTCTTGAAAGTGTATATATAGTGGCATCTGACATGTATCGCATTCCAGTACAATTGAAACATACATTGTATTTACTTTCACACTTACTGCAGTAGTTCAGTTATGCATATATATTGTTGATAAATACAACTGATCTTACTTCTATACAGAAAAATTGCAGACAGATTATTCTGAAGTACGATTTGGAGCATAAAGAAGGCAAAGTGGGTGTACAGATACGAAAAAAAAATTGGAGCTCCCTTATTGTAAAAGTTTCGCTTAAAATACACTGCGCATATGCATTAAACAAAAAACCATATATATATATATATATATATATATATATATATATATATATATATATATATATATATATATATTATGTACAGGGTGTTTAAAAATACGGGGCATAATTTCAGGTATGTATTTCCCACATGTAGACAATCAAAATAGTTCATTACAACATGTGTCCGGAAATGCTTCATTTCCGAGTTATGGCATTCACAACATTGAAATTCACCGGAACGTTTTTCTTTCCGCAGGTCGTTGCCGTCAAAGGAGACATTAAGAGGGCACTCTGGCAGTTCATTCCGAGGCGAAGGTTACATTCAGTGTTGTGTAGGCGTTAGACTGTGCGACATGTATTCAAATCAAGAGCTGGCAGAGATACACTTCATGTACGGTAAGGCGGACGGCAATGCTGCGCTGGCTCGTCGTTTGTACCAGGAGAGGTACCCACAGCGACAATGTCCAGATCGGAAGACATTTTTACGTCTCCATTACCGTCTGTGCGAGTATGGAAAATTTAACTCTCCTGGTTTGGGAAGGGGACGACCAAGATCTACAACTCCAGAAGTACAGGAGGAGATTCTGGAGGCTATGAACATGACTCCTTCTATCAACACACGAAGGGTAGCGTTGCAAGTTAATGTTCCTCATACGGCTGTCTGGAGAATGTTGAAAGAGTATCAATTGTATCCTTATCATTTGCAACGTGTACAGGCCCTGTCACCAGCAGATAAACCTGCACTAGTTTGGTTCTGTCAGTGGTTTTTGCAGCAGTGTGGAGTAAATCCGAACTTTCCTGCCTTAGTATTATTTACAGATGAAGCACAGTTCACACGAGATGGCATAACAAATTTCCACAATCAGCACGTATGGGCGTATGAAAACCCATGTGCAACTGTTCCATCTCATCACCAGGTGTGGTTCTCCCTCAACATGTGGGCCGGTATCATTGGTGATCGATTAGTTAGACCCCATGTACTTGTAAACAGACTTACGGGGCAAGCGTACACAAACTTCCTGGAAAACACCATACCTCATGTTTTTGAAGACACTCCACTGATCAATCGTCAACACATTCACTTCTTGCATGATGGCGCTCCTGCACACTTCAGTCGTACGGCTCGCCGGTACTTGGATCGAAGGTTTCCTGATCGATGGATAGGTAGAGGTGGCTCAATTGCTTGGCCTCCACGCTCACCTGATCTGAACCCTCTCGATTTCTACTTGTGAGGCCATTTAAAATCATTGGTTTATTCGTCTCCGGTGTCTGATTTGGAATCCCTTCGGAATCGAATTGTGGCATGTTCTGAGGACATACGCAATACTCCTGGAGTTTGGGATCGTGTTCGCAGGTCAATGAGACATCGATGTGAGATCTGTATTCAAGCAGGAGGTGGACTTTTGAACATCTTCTGTAATGACAACGACCTGCGGAAAGAAAAACGTTCCGGTGAATTTCAATGTTGTGAAGGCCATAACTCGGAAATGAAGCATTTCCGGACACATGTTGTAATGAACTATTTTGATTGTCTACATGTAGGAAATACATACCTGAAATTATGCCCCGTATTTTTGAAACACCCTGTGTATATATATAATGCTACTTGTGGAAAGTCGTGTGAAATTATTTCCTACATACAGGTGGACTCCCATAAAGACTGGCTCCAAATTTTAATTGCTTATCTGTACATATGTTTCTGCTGAGAAAATTCTTGAGTCCGAAATAAAACTCAAAGTGCTAGGTATGCTGAAACACACATCTACAAGACTTTGTGAATTTATTTTAAGCGATTTTACTGTAAAAGTGAACTCAAACTCTAAAAGAAAAATAAATGAAAATTTACATAAATTGGAATCCATTTTAAAGACTTGGCTTATATTCTTATTACCAATGCGAATCTGAAGGTTTTGTTTTGTATCGTCAGCTACAATAGAGAAATTCTAGAATTGTAGAAAATAGAAACTTTTCTGACTGTGCTGAAATGTTAAACTCTGAAGACGAAATTTTGTTGCAACACGAGATTGATAAACTCCTTTTTTAACACTTCAATCACATAAACCGTAGAGGATTAAAATGTGTTTCGCAATGAATCTGAATTTCTGAAGCTATAAAATTAGAGAGATGCAGTAATGACCTTGTGATATGAATTAATTTAAAATGTGGTTAATAATTTGGATGTTGTATGCAAGTGGGTCCGATTATACACACTACAGTGCTTTATATCATTTTTGTTAGTGTTAGTGTATATGTAAAACAAACATTGAGATAAGAATGAAAATATAAAAGAATTTACTAACATAATACATTTAAATATTTAGGTAAGCGTCTTGCTCGCTGGAGTAGCCATATATAGCTAATTCACTCAGTTTATTTACAACAATATATTAATAATACTCTTTATGTCATAAAACGTTGTCAAGTTTACATAAACACAACTAGCCTGCTAAATTGATTACGATTTTATCGCAATAGCCAATGCCAGAAAAGAAAGTTCTACTTTATGATTAAATATGAGCTACATATAAGATAGTTATTAATAAATAGAGAAACCCACATTATGACTTATTTTTTTGATAATTATGCTTTATCTCTTTTCAAATAATGCATTAATTTAAATTTATTTGAACATAAATATTACGTAATAATGTCTTCCATACCAATAAACATAAATCAAATACTGTTTATGTATATCATCAAACCGATTTTTTTGTAACTAATGTTAGTTTGCAGACTAGGTTTCAAGTTTATAAAAGAATACACTGTAAGCAATCTAGTCATGAAATGAATGAAAATCTAGTCATCCTCGTCACTGTCACTCGTACTTTCCAGATGAACAACACCCTCTTACGTTATAGATATCTATGAACGTAGGACAATGTCCACATATTTGCGGAGGTGAACTCGTTAATAGTGACTGATTGGCCGGGATCCGACGGAATAAGCGCCGTCTTAAATCACAAAGTGATTTACGCATATCATATATCATTTAACGTACCGAAGTACATATCATGTTTCCATGCATGAATCCAGTGTGGCTTAGTGGATAAAGCATCAACACTCAGAGCTGAAAACCCGGGTTCAAATCCCGGTGCTAGAGAGAATTTTTCTACGTTCCACTACTCTTTCATCGTACGATGACGCAGGATATCTGCATGGAAACATCATATGTACTTCGGTACATTAAATGATATATTATGTTTTATGCTTTATTTTGCTTCTAACATTTGATTCATCGAGACAGTTTGATAACCAAATCATGTTTGGGTTAATAACTATATGTCTAAAGTGCTGTTATGCTTTTTATGCTTTTAAGTTGCACTATTAATAAATGATCTCTTTTGTACAATTACGGAAATACACATGCAAGACATTTTTCGAACATATTATATCAATTTATATGCACAATAAAATGTATAAATATTGTCGTCCAAGCTAAATCGTAAAAATTATTTCTTCTTCATATTTTGCAGAATGTTACATATAAAACATATTAAAATGGATTTGAGGGAGGTGGGATATGATGATAGAGACTGGATTGATCTTGCTCAGGATAGAGATCTATGGGGGGCTTATGTGAGGGTGGCAATGAACCTTCGGGTCCTTAAAAGTCAGTAAGTAAGTAAGTAAGTAAGTAAGTAAGTAAGTAAGTAAGTAAGTAAGTAAGTAAGTAAGTAAATTACATATATAACATATCTTTGCATATACATTAGAACTCTTGCTGCTATATTTCTGTGGTCATGAGTTTTCTATTCACTTCGAACGATAAATTTTTTTCGTGTAACATAAATATATTGAAGTGGCATTGGTTTACATAACATTTAAATTTCGTTTGATACTATAAATTATATATATATATATATATTAAAAATAACCAACAATTATGATACGGAAATTTTATATGATAAAACCAAAGTGTTTACATTTAAAGAAAAAGATCCCATACCCAGCAAAATATGCCTCAATAATAAATTATTAGAAAGAGTGAACAACTTTAACTACGTTGGATATTCGTTATCATTTACACATGACCTTGACATGCAAAGCAAAATTATCAAATTTATAAAAACATTATACACAATAAATTCAATTTTGAAACCATCATTAGTTCAGAGGAATACACGAATCAAAATTTATAAACGTCTTGCCCGACCAGTTTTATCCTACCATAAAAACACTTGAATTCTCAAGAATAACCGCTGCCGGGATGAAGTTCATGACACGTTCTGCAGGAGTCACAAAATGGGAACACAAAGGAAATAATGATATCCTGAAAGAACTCACAACCGAACCAATATTATAGTTTTTAAACAATTAAAGGAAAAACTGATAAAATCACGTCAGAAGAATGGATAGGACATGCATCCCGAAACAAATCCTGTAGTATGCTCCTCGTGGAAGAAGATCCTTTGGTCGCCCGGCTTAGAGATGGACTGATTGATGTGAGACCGAAACAGACCACCTGCACTAATAATTGTTTTGGATGATGATGACTATGAATTGTAGTTAATTTATTATCTCTTTATCTTTACGTTATCGCCAAACTGAAGCATGATCCGCTAATGTAAATCTAATACGAATGTATGAAACATAATGGGCTAGGTATATTATAAAACATTTGTCTGTATTCTTTCAAAAGTGACGGTTGTATTGCTCATCCAATATTTAGTTATCCTAAGTTATTTTAAGGCAAACATAAAACAAAAAGCTCTGATCGCCCATACGAAAAGTTGGACGAGTCTGTTACTTGGCCACAGAACTGAATGACTCAAGTGTTACATAACTCAATGAGAAATTGGTACAGGGAGCTGCGACTTTGCCAATGTCACTTTTATACCATTATAAGAGAGTAGAGACCAGTTGTCTCGAACGATCTTGGAAAGTTAATTATATAAAAACGTTTATTCTATTTAATCTAAAGATATTGTAGATCAAGAAGAAATTAGATCTACCAGAGGTACTATTTCACAATTCATGCTATTTCTAAACAAGTGACTTGGTTTATATTCGCAATTCCATCGATCACAACTTATTGGAACAAATTACTTATTAATTGTCCTCTTTAAAAAACCGAAACACAAATCATAACCTACTTAGCAGTATGAGGAACAGGATAGAGGGTATTCGCCAACCTTAGAGAAGGTAGTTTTCCTAACGAATTAGACGAATTAATTTAAGATCATAAACTTTCTTTCTCTGCTTTGGAGGTTCTAAGGCGGTCTGGTATCTTCTCCATTAAAAGTAGTGTCTTTAATTATATTAGAGGAAATGAAGAGCAATTGGTAGTATATCTCTGAGTATTACATATCGGTTCAATCATCAGAGCAGATAGGTAAGACCAGTGCAGCTACCTACTCTGTTGCGCTCGTGATGCATAATATAATAAACAGAGCCAAATGAGACATATAATATATATATATATATATATATATATATATATATATATATATATATACACAGTATGTGAAACAGAAATTTAAATAATTGATTCTAGAATTAATGAAACCAAAATTAATATGTTGTTATTAATACAGAGAAGAAAAATCCAATCACTAGGTTACAGAAATAAATATTTAATTGTGTCGTCTACTGTAGAATCAAATTTTATTGCACTTTCTCTAAAATGATGAAAAAATGGATTAAGATATGTTTCAGTTCAGAGTAGGGAATATGATAAACTGTTAGGTTGAAGCCAAACTGCAGTTTAGTTGCTTTAACTTCAGTAGTAAAATCACTGTTTGGAGTTTAACTGCACTTTCTCCATTGGAGGAAAGCAGTTTGACTCCATGGTAACAATTAATCAAACAGAGTCTGTCATTGTCGGCCATGTTCTTTGGTTGCTTCTAATGTGTAATTATAGGCCATTCATTATCTCATTAAACTTATCTGCGTATTATGAGAAGAAATCGAACTGGGAAGTTTCTCTCCCTCACTATGCTTTCGCATGCAGCTAGCTCACTTACCCCTCATCATATGTCCTTATTGTAAGCTACGGCTGATGCATGTATTTGGTTTCAAGAGATAACGGATTAAATATATACTGCAATTACATTGTTGTTCAACTGTCACAATGTAATACGTTAAATGATGGTAAGTTTGTACTGCAATACGATACAAAGAAAGATTAGGCCTATATAACTTACATATTTATAAAGAGAAATTAGCAATGTCAAAAATTAGAAAATGTGCTGAAAATGGGATGGAATCTTATCAGGGTTGCCAGATGTCCCGACTTGGCGGGACATGTCCCGATTTTCATATAAAAATCTCGAGTCCCGCTTCGATTCGAGGCGGGACGCAAAAAGTCCCTCCTTCAGAAAATTAACATCACTTGTATGATTTTATGGTTACCTAGTAACTATTTTCTTCTAGGTCTAAACAATTAGGCCTACATTACATTTAAAATATTTTTTTTGACATTGGAAAAAACGAATATTTTGCCAAGTGTAAGGTTTGTAGTAGCGAATTCAGTGGTGAATATGATTTTCTAAACATTTAATAAGAGACGTTCATCAGAAATGCGTGATACAGAGAATGGAAAAAGCTTATTGAAAATGCTGAAGTCTAGTGATAAATATGTATACAGGTATAAACTCTGTAAATGTATACTGTATGTTAAATGATGGGTTTGAACAGTAGAATGCTAAGGCACAAAATAAAATGTGAATTTAGATACCAATAAATTTTATGTGATTGCAATCAATTAAAACACATTGAACATTATGTCACACGTGAGCCATATTTTGCAATTTGTGCTTTACTGTTAATAATAAACGGTTGGGGAAAACTATGAGACATAACTACAATTAAGTCATTAAAATAATAATTTTGCATAACATATTATTGCCACAAGCCCTTCAGAAAGACGCCAGAGAGACGTGATGTAACTTACGACTAGATAAATATTGCTTTGTACTTGGAAATCTGTACCTACAATTTGATTTTTAATTAAAATTGCAATTTTCAGACATATCAGTCACTAACTGTATATACGTAGAGAGATAATTTTTATTCTTCTCTTTAAAGACAAAAGTAAGTGCTGTTATTATATGATGGAAAAAAGATGTCTCCCTTTGGTATATCTAAAATCTGGCAACCCCGGATCTTATTCCATTCAGGCACCTAATTCCAAGATGCTATAGGCTTGCTGAATGTCTTTCTTATGTTTTAAATATCATTTTCCTAGAGTAATTAATATTTATTAATAAAATAGTATTAATGTGTTGAAATGCAACGCGTTTTTGATAACATTTTATGATATAAAATTATTAAAGAATTGATTTTGAGAGATCTGATTTTTTATAATAAATTATTACATCTTTTTCTGTGATTTGAAGCAGATGTATAGCCTTCTGGCATGTACCACCTGAAATAATAATAATAATAATAATAATAATAATAATAATAATAATAATAATGAAATTAGTTTTTTGAATCAAAGTAAACTTTATCCACTTTGCTTGGAATCAAACTTCATTTTATTCACAACTTGGTGACAAAGTTAACTTTCTTGTAAGAAAAATCCCTTAACACTTTTTTCTGTACATCAAGGAAATCAGAGATTATGAACTTTAAATACATTTTTTAAGCTTACACTTTACGTTGGATGTATTTGTTTCTTCCAATAACTTTCAGAGAAGATTGAATTAGCTACTCTTCTTTCTTGAAAAATAAGGAGTGTGATTCTAGCTACTCACATGTTCTGTTTAGTAAGGGGTAGCCATGTCCACTGTTATGGAGTAACGGTTATCATGTCTTGCTTAGTTTTTAAGAACCGACACATGCGAGGTACGAGGCCCGCGTCGCACAAATCCAGACTACACGATGTACAGTGAATGGTTTCTAAAGCTGCGAAGTGCGCGGTCTGCGAAGCACGCAGAGAGACCTCGCAGCATCGCCTTGGACGGATTTGTTGCGAAGCGCGCACTGAAAAGCTTGAGCAAATAGCTTTTGATCTGAAAGAGGGAAGAAAAATGGTGTGTTGTAAAGAAATGATGTACTTAGATTGAACTTGTTTCATTGTTTAATTTCAAATGAATTCACAACATTTTGAGATTTGTTCTATCTTCTTCAGTTGAGAAAAAGAGATGGGTGAGAAGGTTAGCCTACTCGTCGGAGTCGATACAAATAGATATTCTATGTAACTAATCAACGATGGATTGTAGAGAGAGGAACTTAATTTACGTAAAAAATGGAAGATCAATAAGTACGGATAACAATGTACTGTATAAAGAAAATCATACTCGTAAAGTATTTATGAAAATAAAAAAAAAAATAGAATTTAGATACATAGAGCAGGGAAAGATGATCTACTGGACGCAAATCACAATCCATCTAGCAATAAAACAGTATCAATTATTAGAGTATTAGAAGAGGGTTAACTTCCATATTATTAAATGTTATTTAACCCCATTCTAATTCTCAGCCCCCATGTTGCGGCTTCTGTTCGTGAGAAAATAAACACATTTGGTTGGAGGTGCTTCAGCATCCACCATACAGTTCAAACCTTACACCGTCGGACTTTAATCTATTTAGTCCCATGAAGAAATTCCTGGCCGGCCATCGCTCTGCGACCGATGCTGAAGTGCAATCAACTGTCCGCAGATGTATACTCCAACCGGACGGACTTCCGTGAACTTGGTTTAGTGAAACTGGTACGATAATGGGAGAAATGTGTTGAGAAACTTGGCTCCTATGTGGAAAAGTAGCTGAAAGATGTGAGTGCATTTGTGTATTTTTTATTTTTGTTTACTTATTAAACGTTTTTTTATTATTGTGAGTTACATTCCGATCCAGCCAGGTAAAATAAATGTGTCAAGTTTTTATTTCTCAGTTTCTCAGAACATAATTTGTATGTATTTATTTTCTTATTAAAGAAATTAATTATTATAAAATATGTAATTTACAATTCCTATTTTAACAGCTTAACTTGAGAAAAAAGTTTAGTCTTAAATCCATCTACAGAGTTATATGGCTCTTTCTAGCCCTTAGCTTAATACTTGTTTTATATCGTTTATTTTTGTTCGAGAGAGAGAGAGAGAGAGAGAGAGAGAGAGAGAGAGAGAGAGAGAGAGAGAGAAGACTAAAGTGCTAGGGAAATGGAACTAGCAAACATTATTCTTTCTTCTCACGAAAGAGTCGAACAGAGAACATGCCGTCTGGAGAGTTTTCTTACATTGTTGTAATTCAGAAGCATGATAAATCTTCAGATCACATGTACGTGCACTTCATTTAAGAGACAGATAGGATGCTCTGCCGCTGACATCTCTTTTTTGTCAAAAGTCACTAAAAAACACTGAACTGAGTTTATAGATACCAAAAAGAATGAATAGGAAACAAAACCAAAGCAATCACAAAACTTTGTGTTTGTTTCGTAAATATTCATCTGCTCTTGAATTGCCTGCTATATAAATAGCATATTGGCATAAGAAATCAAATTACTGAAAATATCTGGAAGTGACAAGCTTCCAACTTTTGTGTAATAAATTGAAACCATAGATTCGCAGAGGGATACACTCTTAATAATACTGTGGTGAACATTGCTTCAGTTAGATAAACCGTACAAACAATTTTATTCATTACAAATGTGACTGAAGATATTTATTACCATTTATGTAAAGAAAAATAATTCAAACTGTCATTGTTATTAATAATGGTGTAGGGATATATGTCTGACGTTAAAATTTTCAATGTTCAGATTTTTTTAATTTTCGTAAATGAGATAATTATTTTATGCTGTTATTCAAGTAGCGAACTTTCTGTGAAAGAAGATAAAAGATCCGCGTTAGATTTCCGCCAAAGACAGGACTAGAGAATCCGTTACTTGTGAATGTTTAATATTGTATAATTTGCATGAAAATAAGGCCAAAATATACGAGAAGCAGATGATAGTGATTATGATAATGAATAACTGGATGAAAGTCGTCCATTTAATGTATTCTTCATGTGCCACAGAAGTTCGTTACAGGTTACTTCCAAATTAATAATACTGCATTGCACATGATATAAAGTTGATAGATAACAATCAGTAACTCTCCATTATCATGTTCCACTCTAACTATAGAAACTTTTAGAATATTTACTCGGATTTAGATTACACTTGGATTCAGAAATAACCTATCGCACTTCAATCTTTTGAGCTTTACGTGTCACCAAAAAATATTTAAGATAGTTAACACAATTCTGTGTCTTTTTAATAAGTTGAACATGGCCTATTTGAGAAGCAAACTTTCAAAACCTTACATGTCCATTTTCAGAAAGTGAACTTCAGATGCCAAAGACTTACATCTCTACAGTGAACAAAATATTTTGTATGGTGGAATATTGAAGATTATTTTTTTGCTATAGATTCTTATCAAATTTCACCATAGAAAAAATTCCTTTATTACAGAGACATGTATTTGTAGCATTTTCTGAAAATTGACATGTCAGGTTTTGTAAGTTTGCGTCTCCTTTTATGTGTTCAAAGCCGGCACAATAAAGCCAATATCATATTCTTGGTGCAAAAATAGGGACCAAAATAGCCTCACAAGAATCGATGCGACGTGTCCCTAGGAAACAGGAAATTTAGACCAGAAAATATGATAAAATCGCAGGAATAGTAACTAGTATTTCATTCTTTCAATAGCAGAGGTTAGTTGTTCTATGTTTAAATTCAACGTGAGCGAGAAATGACTGATAAGTTTTTCTTGGAGTCCTTTATGAGAGACAGGGATCTTTCGTGTTTCGTAAATCTAGGAAACCAGACCCACTATTTTACTTCCCTCACGTAGCAAACCATGCTAAGAATTCTTTAAAAGTTATCAGCCTCTGCCGGGTTTGATGCACCTGCTATCATGGTAGGTACTAGACAACGGAGAAATAATTATCGGTAAATTTTTCCTGAAGTCTTCTCACTCAGAGCCAGTTACGTTACGGAGCATGTGGACAAAAATTGATAACTGGGATTAGAAGGCAAGAACCAACAAAGAAATTCAAGAGGTAAACAGAGATGCACGGAACTCGGATTGGGCATATTACGAGCAATGAAAATACATCCTTAAAATGGGACGGGACGTAGCCTATGCGATTTTTAGCAAACAAATCGATTTTATAAAACTAGGTTCTTCATTAATTTTATATGTTAAGCAAACAGTCCCAAAGCTTCATATCTATATTCAATCTACAAATGTGTCTAAACGTTATTATTATTTTTTGCACGATAGTATGTTTTTCGTCGTTACAGCAAACGCCCGACACTATTGGAAGTTGATTTTACTGAATTCAGAGTTTCCAACCGAGATAAATATGTTTAAATATTACAAGTAACTGCTCTAGGGTTGTAATTAAAACTATTTCTCCCATGACAAACTTGTTACTGAGATTCAGTCACAGTCTAACGTACGTAGGTACCATAATTATAATATTTTTAAAAATATTATTTTCAAAATATACTATCGTTCAAAAAAATACTAGCCTATACAATAGACGTTTGTAAAGTGCATTAAATAATCGCGGAAATTGAAAAACTCGCTCTACTCGTTTTCCAAACTTTTTCTACATTTTCTAAAAAGCACTTCTCAACTTAATCGTAATATACCATTACCAAGCACAGGACCTGGTCCCTTTCTGGCGTGCAGATATGCAGAAAGTTAACTTTCTTTTCGATTTGGACCGGCAAACATTCAGA
This sequence comes from Periplaneta americana, assembly GCF_040183065.1. NCBI lineage: Eukaryota > Metazoa > Arthropoda > Insecta > Blattodea > Blattidae > Periplaneta > Periplaneta americana. The sequence goes on from NC_091124.1 coordinate 108,946,867, forward strand.
ACGTTTCGCTGTTTGATAAAAGATGGCTTTGGCAACATGAGTATCGCCCATCGCTATGGAGTAACAGTTAGCATAGTTGATCGTGCAACGAGCGAATCCGGTTTCAAATACGGGGCGTCGCCGGCTGCGTCCCGTAGTCAAGTGTGATTTTTTTCCTGATAAAACCCGTAGCCCGATCGCGTCCAGCGATTCTTGACCGCAAAAAAAGACATAACCCGGTCGCGTCACAGTTCATTTAGCGTTAACCAGGGTGAACCGCGGGGAGGCGAACTGGATTGCACCCAAAAATATGTTAGTAGTTTTTGTTAGCACGTTAGCTCGTCATTGCATTGCTGACAGTAAATTATCATATCAATTTAAAATTTTAAAGCTCGTTACTGCATTGGTAACGGAATGGGTAGGCAGCTCCAAGACTTGAAGTAGATTAAACACCGCAGCAGCTAAGCGTGAAAGAAATAGGCAACTAAAAATATCGATCGAAAACACAGTGGAAGGTGTAGGCAACTGAACAGATAAAAATATCCCAACTAGGAACCAAACTAGTCTATGTACTTTTTTAATGTCAAAGTATTACGGACGCAATCGGGATATGTACTTTTTGAAAGTCAAAATATTAGGGACACAACCGAGCTAAAAAGGTTTCGAACTTGACCATGGGACGCAACCGGGAAACTCTGCAAATCCTGGTTGGGACAAATTATCTGACTGAGGTTTCTTTCGGGGTTTTCCCTCAACGCCTTAAGAGCAATTATTCTGTGTAACTTTCGGCGTTGGATCTCTGACTCATTTGGCTGGCATTATCACCTTCATCTCATTCAGACGCTATGTAATCAGAGCAGTTGATAAAGCGTCGTAAAATAACCAATTAAAGAAACATGGGCATCAGTACACTTCCTGTTTCTGTTGTAAATAAAGGATTAAACACTGTTTTTGTGGTCAAGTTTTCATATATTTACTACTAAGAATTTTCCCGTAACTTACATTTTTTACTATATAAGAAGCATTTTCTCCTAAATCATTGGATCTATTTACACGAAATTTGACAAAGTTGTTTTAAAGATTACAGTACATTAGATATTCCTGTGTTACAATCTTTTTCGTAAGTGTATTGAGAGTGAAAATATTCAGTCTTACATGCATCCTAAATTTATTTTTTTCGTAAATTAAAAAAAAAATATATATCTTAAAATCTGAGATACCTAGACAAATTTTGTTCCACAAGATTCCTTAATAACTTCCTAACAATCACTGTAAATAATTGAAGTTCATAGTAGCAATAGGTTTTGAGAAAATGTTCCTTACGTCTTTAATCGTCGTTTCACAAATAAATAAATTTGCATAGTTATGTAAGTTGTTAATCAAATTTCTTAAAAGTTATGGGACACATTTCTTTATCATTTATTTGTGCGTGTGTAGAACTTGGTTAGACTATTATCTTGAAAATAACTTGTGTTATAAAACAATTTTATTCTACAAAATTTTCGCATACGTCTTCCTTAATTAAAACTATTTAAGAAAGGAAACAATGTGAGAAGAAACGCGTGGGTGGATCAAGGAATAAACGTTAGAAGATATAGAGAAGTGCTTTAAGGAAATGGGAATCCGATACTGAAAGAGATCACAGAACAGAAGTGATTGGACTTCAATTATGCGCTTAGCTTTGGTCTTGTATCGGCTGTAATGCCACAAAGAGAGAAAGTGAGTGGTTCTACGTGACTGTGACAACTGAAATACATCCTCCAGGACTGGGTGTGACGTACAATAAATTGAATGTAATGGGATGAAAACGATAGATTGAAATCCACACAGGATTTATTTGGGATCCATTTATGAGTACAACCACCTGGAGGGACTTTTGAGATGAGTGAATTCTCAACGTCTGAGTTTTAGCCCCTAACACACCACAAAGGTGGAGTGGAGTGCCGTTTCGACGCATGGGCGAATCCTATGGTCGCCGGAGGACCTCAAAGTGATGACAATAACAATAATAATAAATAAAGGGCCAAATCAAGTATTAATTTTTGGAGCAAAATTTTGTTCATTGAAAAACAATTATGTTGTATGTTGCTACCTCTTTGTCTTCCTTGCTTCGAAAATATTGTAACTTGTTAGAATCTCTGTCGCTATGTTTCACCTGCAATGCCTGTATATAAACCAGGAACTGAGGCTTGGCAAGTTTGCAACCATTCGCTTCTTTTGCATGCTCTTTCACTCTCATCTTACAACCCTTACGACAATTTAATTTATAATTCAGCAATTATTTTTCACATATTATATGAAAGATGCTAGACTCCTTTATTAATTTATTATTGATGTACTGTTACACTATTATATATTTTATATAATTTTATTTAAAAACTAGCCGTACACGTGTGCTCCGCTGCACTTGTTGGAAATAAATATAAAGTCACTACATAATTAAAATAGAACATTTGGCCCAGGGGACATTCGTGTTTGATTGAAGGAAAAATCGTTTAATATGTTACTTAATTTAAATTGTATTTAAATAATATTAAAATGCGATCATTTTGGTCCAGAGACCACTCATTTGGTGCAATGATAATTCCTTTAACATGTTTCATAATTGTTATTACATGAAATAATTAAAGTATGATCATTTGGTTCAGAGAACAACCGTTTCTTTTTAGTTGGTTATTGAATGACGCTTTATCAACTACGAGGTTATTTAGCGTCGATGAGATTGGTGATAGCGAGATGGTTTTTGGCGAGATAAGGCCGAGGATTCGCCATAGATTACTTGGCATTCACCTTACAGTTGGGGAAAACCTCGGAAAAAGCCCAACCAGGTAATCAGCCCAAGTGGGGATCGAACCCGCACCCAAGCGCAACTTCAGTCCGTAGGCAGGCGCCTTAACAGACTGAGCCACGCCGGTGGCTCATCCGTTTTTGGTGCAAGGATAATTCGTTTCACATTTTTCTAAATTAGTCTTGAATGTATCCTATAATAAATCACTCCAAATAAATAGAGTGGATTGTGTACGAAGATAATTTTTATGTTCACCATACTGTGCATCTTTTTTTCTTGTTTGTTAAGTTTATTTTATTCACGCCTTAACATCTGTGGTCATGTCGGGTGTTTAGAATGTGTGGGTATATCAGTAAGCCGTTTTTACTCTTCTTGAGTTCCTGTTTCTATTGTGTGTTGTAGATGGTTTGTGTTCATGTCACTGATTATAAATTTTGATTAATGATTTTGGTATTGGTAATTGAGGGGGTGATGAATCATGGCATGTATCTTTACAATCCGGCATTTGCCTTTATGACTAAGGGAAATCTTGAAAAACTCCAGTCTGATTGGTCGCCCACGGTGTTTGAACCCGGGACCTCACGAATGTGTGTCTCAAACGCTACCGTCTGAGCCAACTCATTGTTTATGGAAATAAAAAAAGAGGTATGCTATATAATATTATTTTAAGAAACACAAGAAACGAATATGGGTAAATTATGAGCGCAGAAACGCCTTTTCGTGACACCTTTTAAAATAACTCAGCTCCAGAGAGCTCTGTGGTAAAATGCTTACTTTTTATGGGCTGTATTTTTGGTACAGTAAAAACACACATCTTTACGACAGAACTCTTAACTCTTATGTTCTGTGAACAAAAAGGAGCTTAAGTGTATAAAATTAGAGTATTTTATGTGGACCAAATAAAGTTGCAATAATAAAGTTGAACAGTATTACGACAGAATATCAAATTTCTGTACCTAAAGATCTATTTTAATCTTACTCAGGCCTCATAATATGTAGCATTACATCCATCTGGAGGAACTACAAATTTCAAATAGTGAAGGAATTACCCAAATCGGTTAATTAGCTTCAGAGTTACTTCATACAAACAGACAAACATTCTCTGTAAATTAATATTGATAAACATCAAGGTCGCTCTAAATAGACGGAGTCATTTGTTTTAATTTCATTATAGCCATCGTCGTTGTTCCTGCAATAACTCCTATTTGACATATTTATCGATTTTCAGATTTTTGCTCTATTAAATCACTTAAATAGTGACACAGCAAATAATAAAATCACCTATATGTAATTATATTTCTTTCTTTCGAAAATGTAAGAATTCACGATCTCCTATGTACCACTGCCATAGAATGAATAAATGTGTTTTTTCTTCCTACTCAAAAATTTTATATTTTGCACATAGGAATTATTGCAGGAACAACGACGCTATCTGAGGCGGCGGTGAAAATGTACTGTATTGTATTTTTATTTTAAAAGTATTTTATTTCCTTAAATATCAGTCCTATCAAAATTTAGCATAGAATAAAACTTGCCGGAAATCGTTTTTAAAGAAACTTTTGTTACACAACATTTTTCACAAAAAGCAATAATAAGCAAGATATTTCGATTTATTTAACTCAGGCAGACTATCAAGTCGGCTCTTTTGAAGGCCAAGACTCGAGTCAGTCCTGTCCAACCAAGAGTCTTGCCCCATTATTTTATTATAGCCCCGCCTTACCCCATTATTTTATTATAGCTCCGCCTTGCCCCATTATTTTATTATAGCCCCCCTTTTACATAAAGTATTTTAAATGCCATATAGCCTAAAATCTAAGTTACAACGAACTTAATTTATATTCCAATTTTCATCCAAATCCGTTCAGCCGTTATCGCGTGAAAAGGTAACAAAGATCCATCCATCCATCCATCCAGACAGACAGACAGACAGACAGACAGATATACATACATACAAACAAAAATTTCAAAGAAGCGATTTTCGGTTTCAGGATGGTTAATTATAGATGTTAACACCAATTATTTTTGGAAAAGCGAAAATTACCAGGAAATTTCTGTTACAGATTTATTATTAGTATAGATTATTACGATGATATTTCACCACAAATGTTTTATATGACACAACAATCGACAGTTTTTGTTCAACTTCAGAATTAAGAGATCGTATCAGTAAGTCTACTAAGTTATTAAATTTATTTTCTATTTAACACTCTATCTTAAGGTTACTAAGAAGCTTTCTAAAAGTGGTTATGTTAGCTAAATAAATCTTAAGAACGACAAGAAAATATTAAAAAAATTCCGAAATTCCGAAGTAGACATTCTGTAGACATTTTTCAGAGAGTTCGTGTTTTGGAAAACTGGTATATGTTGAGCAGTTCATAAATATCGAAATATAGTAAAAATCTTTCAAGTTTTTTTAACGGAGACTATTTCTACAGAGCTGATATCTGCTTTGCTGTACCTCTAAAAGTGAATAACTGGAAGAACACGCTGGAGACAATCAGGATTATAAAAATGTTAATATTCATAACCTGTACAGTTAGACTATATAAAAATGAGAATATTTTTCCCAATATGGAATTTGCTAGGAGAATTTTTTTGACATTGTTTGTGGCAAATGCATCTGGAGAACGTTAATTTTAGAAGCTAAATTAATAGAAGGTGGATTAAGAAATCACAAGGCACAACAGGGCTGAAATAATTATTTTAATCTTTATGAGTATTGAACAATAAATTTGGCGGAGATTGATTCTGAAAAAACAATTCACTATTTTTCCCGCTCAAAGTGCCGAAAAATTCTTTCCGCTAGGGACTAGTATTTAAGGGGAGACTGACCATCCTACCCCATTATATCCGTCTTCCTTGGCTCGTGAGTGGTGCCTTGTTGGTACAATTTGTGAGATTCAGACTTGTCTTTCGACAGCTTCCTTCCCCACAAAACATTGACACCACTCGTGTTAAGATATGTGGCAATGAGACCACAAATAAAACCAAAATCCAAGGCGAGAAGCGCAACAGTGCTAAAAGAAGGTGTTTTGGTGTCATCAAGGAATCACCAAAAAGAAAAGATTTGTGTGGATTCTGTTTGCTGAATTATTACAGTCCGGAATCCATAAGGAAACGGACTGGATTTGTTGTCAAGGGTGCCAAATGTGGTATCATGCATTCTGTGTAGGTGGAAAGGTAAAAAACAGTTTATTTGTGGCAAATGTCAGTGATCCTGTATGTACTATGTAGGGATCCGAATTGTACCCACTGAGGTACATTATGGATCAGTTTTTGTTAAATGTAATTTATTTTTCAGCGCTTAACTTAAGTGAAGTAATTTTGTTTAAACACGTGTATCATAATTATCAGAAAATGTCCAACGATTATATAAACATAAAATCATAATGCACAGTCATGTATGTTAGTGGGAACAATAAAATCTGTATTTAGTGATCCATAATGTACTACCTAACCCAACTACGAAAATACGAAATTTATAGACATATAAAAACACATACAACACATCCTCAACACTCAACTGAATTTTAGAGCACACATCTTTTTCGACACAACATTACCAATCATAAACGCATCACACCAAGACAGCAACAGAAAACCGGAAGATAGCGCGGGACCTCACTGGAATTCGGAAGATGACGAACACCACGTCGAAACTAGTCAGTTGAGGTAAATTAAATACCACCATAGTTTAATGTTTATGCTGTGAAGTTTAAAAGTTATTTATTTAAATAGCAAATTGTTAGTCATAAATAAATGCTAAAAGTGTGTAAGCAAGAATTTATAAATTTATATTTTGAACCGAAAACTTCAAGATGATATATTATGCTATTTCTTCAAGTATTTCACCAGTGTGATGGAAGGAAAACCTCTAAACATTAATTCCAAATTCCTGTTTGGTTTCATCTTCAAGAAAATTACTATACGAGTAAATAACACACCTATTTTTAGTTTTTCATTTTAAATTCATTTTGAACTTATTGTTTTTTTATAAATGTATTATGACGACAGATATGGTGCGACTCAAATTTTATTACTAATCAGTTTCTATCTGATGCTTTTCCAATTCACTGCGGGCTAAAGCAGGGAGATGCACTATCACCTTTACTTTTTAACTTCGCTTTAGAATATGCCATTAGGAAAGTTCAGGATAACAGGCAGGGTTTGGAATTGAACGGGTTACATCAGCTTCTTGTCTATGCGGATGACGTGAATATGTTAGGAGAAAATCCACAAACGATTAGGGAAAACACGGAAATTTTACTTGAAGCAAGTAAAGCGATCGGTTTGGAAGTAAATCCCGAAAAGACGAAGTATATGATTATGTCTCGTGACCAGAATATTGTACAAAATGGAAATATAAAAATTGGAGATTTATCCTTCGAAGGGGTGGAAAAATTCAAATATCTTGGAGCAACAGTAACAAATATAAATGACACTCTGGAGGAAATTAAACGCAGAATAAATATGGGAAATGCGTGTTATTATTCGGTTGAGAAGCTTTTATCATCTAGTCTGCTGTCAAAAAATCTGAAAGTTAGAATTTATAAAACAGTTATATTACCGGTTGTTCTATATGGTTGTGAAACTTGGACTCTCACTCTGAGAGAGGAACATAGGTTAAGAGTGTCTGAGAATAAGGTGCTTAGGAAAATATTTGGGGCTAAGCGGGATGGAGTTACAGGAGAATGGAGAAAGTTACACAACGCAGAACTGCACGCATTGTATTCTTCACCTGACATAATTAGGAATATTAAATCCAAACGTTTGAGATGGGCAGGGCATGTAGCACGTATGGGCGAATCCAGAAATGCATATAGAGTGTTAGTTGGGAGACCGGAGGGAAAAAGACCTTTGGGGAGGCTGAGACTTAGATGGGAAGATAATATTAAAATGGATATGAGGGAGGTGGGATATATGATAGAGACTGGATTAATCTTGCACAGGATAGGGACCGATAGCGGGCTTATGTGAGGGCGGCAATGAACCTTCGGGTTCCTTAAAAGCTATTTGTAAGTAAGTCACATTATCTCCGACTATTTGTATTTAGCAGCTTATGAGTGTATCTTTTTTCCTCGAGGAAATAATCAGCTTTCCGTACTACCCCCAACCCGGAGGATCAGTGCTTGTTTCCTAGACAGCTCGCCTTCATTACTACGCAAGATCCTACTGTCCTTCTACTTTCAAGACACTACGATTACATAAAAACAGCGAAATCCTAATAGTAGGAAAAACTGAAGTACTTGAAAAAAAACTCTTTCCACAGTCAATTTGTCGAACAAATATCTCTGTATCGAACTAACAACTACGAATGCCTGGGTAGATCTATATAAATTTATATAGGAGGTTATGTGTGCGAAGAAAGGTATCATTTTATGATGCGGAATCCATAACCTGAAAATATTTTCTGAAACATTATTATCTACTAAAAATTATTATTTTCGTAACAGGTACTTTCTTCATACACAGTTATATCAGGTGCTGTGTCTTGTACATTACACATGGAATCTGCCGACATTAGCTTCTACATGGCCATTTTCATAGATGCGAAGTACCACTTCTTAGCCATCAATGTCTTTTCATACATCCCATGGCATATACTAATAACAAATTACAATATTTGGGGATATCCTACTAATTCGACAACAAAATAACATTAAACTGGATTTATTTTCTACAATTACACTTTGTTTACGTTTACATTAATGCTTTGTGTGCCAGTCATACTTATTACTGAAAAAGACTTAGTTTTATCACGTTGTTGCTTACCTGGGCATAACGCCAGTGTAAAAATAATTTTTACTTAATGAATAGGCAGTGCACTGTTGAAAGGAATAGGCTTAAACCATTCAATGTAAATTCAATTTCAATGTTACAATATAATTTTAAAGACATGACATGTGCTGAATTTCATGTTTATCTCATAAATGAAGATGTTCTATTGAATTTCCCTGTTCTATTTATTAAGTTACTTTTTGACTCAGAATGACTTGAGAATTCACATTCTAAATTTGTTACCTTTCCTCGTGAATCACCCTATATATATATATATATATATATATATATATATATATATATATATATATATATATATATATATACGATTTACTCGCCAATGTTAAAACTGAACATATAATACCTTATCTTTCTGCAGATGATCTTTCACTAAAAATTAGTTGTAACGTCAGTGATATTATTTCTGCTAATGGTCTTCATTTATTACTCATGATTGGTGCAGTGCAAATTTTCTTTCTCTTAATATTGATAAAACTGTAGATATGAAAATTACTTTAAATCGTAATGAAACTTCACCTGCAAATTCAATTCGATTTCTCGGCATTCAGATTCAACCTAATCTTGGTTGGAATTCTAATGTTATTCACATTGCTAAAAAAGTAGTAAATTTTATTCATTATTAGAATATTGAAAGACAGTGTAAATGATGATACTTTGATTATTGCGTATTATGAATGTACTGTATTCACAGTTTCCTGAGCTATGAAACATTGTTATGGGTTAAATCATGCTTTCTCCATGAAATTTCTTCTATTACAGAAGAGAGCTGTTAGAATAATTGTATGCAGAGCTCGACATAAAGAGCATTGTAAACCACTTTTTATTAATATAGGGATCCTACCTTGCCTTCTACAGTGCTCTCATTTTACGAGAAAACTAGGATAGATTAAAGCGGAATCCCGACGTACACTTTACTTAATACACAAGCAAAAGTTACATACACGTTCCAGCACAATTGTCAGAAGCAACTAAATGCTGGGATGTTTTGTACAACTGGCTTCCCATGCTCTGTCGGGAGAGCAGGAAGGCGTTCGGCGGCGGAATGATGAGAAGCTTCCTAGTAAAAATGAGAACACTGTATTGACTTTTATACCTATAACAGGAAAAATAGTGGTACTTTTAAAAAGTCCCATGACAATAAATTACAATCATTTTACTCGTGACAATATTCTAATAAATATTTGGATAAAATTAAATATTCTCTTTGTGAGAACAGTTTTGAATATATGTCTGTAAACTTATTCAGTAGTCTTCCTATTAGCATTAGGAATTTATCTATCCTGAAATCAAAGGGAAGGTAATATCTAAACTTAAATTAAACCCTTTTTATAATGTTAATAAATTTTATGGTGTTATGTGGAGATGTTTCATGTATGACGGCACCATATTACACTGTAATGACATTTGACGAATTAAACCAATTCAATTTCATTCAATTCAATAAGATGGACAATACTTACTGTTAGAGAATAATTCGTTCAGCACCGAGAATCCAACCCAGGACCCTCAGCTTGGCGCGCTGAGTGTTCTTACTATCTGAGCTATGTCCGGATCCGATCCACAGCGCCGGCCGAACTCTCTTCCTTTGTATCGTCAATGGCCTACTATCTGCATTTTTGACATATATATGTCACATATGCAGGAGCCCATATTTTAATGATTTTATGGCCTTCTCAACAATAGTTTTAGATCATTGTTAACACTGATATATTAGAGGACTTCGCCGTCCTCTATTGAATGATGTGTGATCGATGACTTTTGTACGCGCCACGTAGATATTTGTTAATGGAGAAAAATTCGTTCCGGTACCGGGACTCGAACCCAGGATAATGATAAAGTCATTAAAATATGCGCTCCTGCACATATGATATATATATATATACCAAGCTGAGGGTCCTGGGTTCGATTCCCGGTGCCGGAACGAACTTTTCTCCATTAATAAGTAATCTACGTGATGACCACATAGAGTCATTATCGTTACAGGGTCGATTTGTAGTGGATAGCTGCTTCACGCAGGTCAGTTGACCCTTCTGTACGTGAGCGAGTCTATCACTTTGCGAACTCCACTTCGGTTGCCGTGTAATACTTCCGGTCGCAGTATTGTGCTTTTTTTTGGGTGTTTTTTTTTTTTCATTTCCTTCATGTGAGAGCCTCGTGGATGAGGCTGAAGTTGGTCAGTCACGTAATGAAATGCTCAGATCGTACACTATCACCATTTGTCCAGATGATTGGCATGTGGAAGTCTACGGGCGCTCAGAACTGTTCTACTCAGCTCCCGGCCCCTTTGGTAAAAAAAATACAAATAATTAAAATAATTAATGATAGCAGTAATAATGGCAACAATTATAGTTTTTCACTTGGTCATTTTAACGATCCTTTATCAACTATTACGTTATTTAGCATCGATAGAATTGGTGATAGCAATATGGTATTTGGTGAGATGAGGTCGAGAATTTGCCATACGTTACCTAACATTCGTATTACAGCTGGGAAAACCCTCATAAACAGCCCAACCAGAGAATAAACCCAAGCGGAAATCGAACTCACGCCCGAACGCAACTCCGGATCAGCAGGCAAACGCGCTACTGCCTGAGCTACGCCGGTAGCGGAACAACCATTATAATAGCAATAATAATAATAATAATAATAATAATAATAATAATAATAATAATAATAATAATAATAGGCCTATGTTGAATTTCTGTTTTTTTACGTTCAATGCATAGGATTTGCATATCTGATTTCTATATTGTTGTAGTTGGCGTTTGTGATATGTTCTGCGTAGATCGATTTGTTGTGTGATTTAATTATGGCTGTGATATATTCCTCATATCGTGTTTGTGAAAGAATTTTTCAGTTTTTCTGATGTAGAAGTTGTTACAACTATTCCAGGTTAATCTATAAACAACTGACAGTAAGGCTATATTTGTTTGTGTGTTGAGATGCTTTTGCAGTAGGACATAGTTTGTGTTCTGTATCCAATGTTGTATTTTATTTTCTTGTAAGACGTTGCAGTCTTGTACAGTACGTATTTTTATTTTCGTGCGTTAGTGTGATATTTTATTTCTTGTGTTCATCTATATGTGTTGTTCGTTTCTTGTGACTGTATTTAATATATTAATAATAATGTATTTATTTAATCTGCCAGAGCTAAGGCCAGCAGATCTTCTCTTCCGCCCAGCCATACTCTAATTATTCCAGACTCTGATTGAATTCAATAGCGGCTTACAGTAATGATTACACTGATATCTAAACCGTATAACATGAAAGTGATTAGAAATAGTGAATAATAAAAGTAAATGTAATTAATGAAAGTTAGATAAGTAGTGTTAGTGAAGCAATAATAAACATTAGTAAGAAATAATAACAATAATAATAATAATAATAATAATAATAATAATAATAATAATAATAATAATAATAATAATAATAATAATAATAATGAGACAAATTAAATATTTATTTTTTGTAAGTTATTTTACGACGCTTTATCAACATCTAAAGTTATTTAGCGTCTGAATGAGATGAAGATGATAATTCCGGTGAAATGAGTCCGGGGTCCAGCACCGAAAGTTACCCAGAATTTGCTCATATTGGGTTGAGGGAAAACCCCGGAAAAACTTCAACCAGGTAACTTGCCTCGACCGGGAATCGAACCCGGGCCACCTGGTTTCACGGCTAGACCCGCTAACCGTTATTCCACAAGTGTTAAATAGTTATCCTGTAATATACATAACTATTAAAATTGAGAAAATTGTAACAAATATTATCGTCAATGAGAATTATTTGAAAAATAATTCCTTAGTCTACTTCCTACATTCGTTTGATGTCTGACAGTCTCTGACATTACAGCCTTGTTTATGATATTATGTTAAGGTTGTAAAATCCATTTTCTTGTGCCGTGTATTTGATAGTGTGAACTTCTTCATTATGGTCGTTCATTGGTATATTGATTTGTCTGCGTCGAAATGCTGCATGTTTGTGTTGTGTGGAGTGATTAGTGTTGCTGTTTATGTGTGTTAACGTGGTTGTGGTTATTTTTTTACATGTTTCAAAATTGTGCTTATTACCTTTTATTAAACTGGTGTATATTAAGTTTATAGAATTATTGTTCTCATTTTCTAGGATGTAGTGACATTTTGACTGTATTTTACTGATGTATCAGTGTAGGTTTTCTATCTTTTGTTTTCTTTGTATACTATTAGAATGTCGTCTACGTATCTGAGCCAGTGTACAGTATGATGTGTGTTTATTGTTTACATTATTTAGAATATGTATTTCTTTTATATTGTGCATGAAAATTTCTGCTAAGATGCTGGAGATGGGTGATCCCATTAAACTCTTATAGAAATTATTCGTCAACATGGAAATGCAAATTGATTTTGTCGGAATATCGAAACGCTTTGTTGTTCCTACACAGAAACACATATTTACCGCTCTCAGTTATGTACAATGGTTCGTCAAAGATAATTGTAAACCACTGCCTAACAAGAGGACATTGGATCACGAAGCTTTTGAAGCTAACGTCGGCAGATTCCATAATAATGAAGCCGGCTCTTCACTGTGGCTTGAATGATTCAAATTATGTTGTACTTCAGGTTGAATTGTACTTGCATCAAAAGTGTGATCATTAGTGTTCTATACGTAGCAAACTACGACTTCAATGAAACGAGATTGACACACTTGCAACAGTTAACAAAATTATAAGTAATCTCTAGGGATATTCTGAAATTAACACGTAAATGCAACAAGAAAAAAATATTAATCAAATGTCTTTTGGAACTGTCGTCTTTTTATCTCAACTGTTACTATGTTGAAATGTCATATTTAGTAATTCCTATTTTGTACAGGAACAGTCTAAAAATTACTTCAGCTACCGATTCTATGGTCTTTCGCCCTCTGCCCGGCTATAAGTTAAAGTGAAGAATTTAATACATTAGGCAGAATTAAAAAACGAGCACGGTGAGATAATAACACAGGTGAATTGATTTGATGGGAGAGGGATCTTTGAAAAATCTTAGGTCTTGTACATGGAGTACCGGCAGGCTTCATTTGTCTTTCGGGCAAAAGATTGCTAAGAATATCGGAAGGCTGTGATGAAGTCCTTCATGGCGAAATCTATAGAGAAAATAACAGAAAACGTAGGACACCCAAAGTAGTAGTAGTAATAGTAATAGTAGTAGTTGTAGTAATAGTAGTACGAGTTGTAGCATTTGTAGTAATAATTCTAGTAGTGATAATAGTAGTAGTTGTGGTATTTAGTAATATTGTAGTAATATTAGTGGTAGTTGTAGTACTAATAGTAGTGGCAATAGTCGTCCTAATAGTAGTAATAGTTATTGTAATAGTAGTAGTACTTATTTTATTATTGTGGTGCAGTTTATGCTGCGGGGGATTTTTATGTGATAGTGTTGGCTACATTGTTCCTTTTTGTTGTGAACGCACCCCCATTTTCGCCTCCTCTGATTGGAGGAACAAGGGAGTGGGACAGCTGTCTGCTGGAGGAGCTAGGAGCGGCCTCGAGAGACGGGACTCGGGTTCGAAGCGAGTCACAGAGAGGACGTCTAGTCTCCAACCTCCACGGGAGGATTCGTCGGTTGTTTATACTTCGCCAACGCCGGGTTTGAGTCGACCCGCCTGGTTGAATTGGAACGACTCTGGTTATGCGTGGGACGCATCACCGATACAACATCGTTTTCATATTGCAGTTACATAGACCCGGTGGCCGTCTGCTTCATCTCTAACAGAGCATTGGCCAGCTCTGTTAATTATCATATTCTACACAGCGTCGATATCCTTTATATGACAGTGAAGTTTCTTCGAGTCTATCGTGGTGTTAACGGTGATAGTTTCTGAGTCGGTGACGAGGTATTCTACACGGACCTGAACCGGCAATCAACTAAAGGTTGGAGTGTTGAACTTCATGGGATTTCTCAGAGCCCGTGTGCCATGGAGAACTGTACTTTATGTGGGGGGTTTGATCACTCTTAGTGTATAGTACCATATTTTAACTTCTCATTCCATGGTAGTTATTAGTCCTCTCTCTCTCTCTCCCTCTCTCTCTCTCTCTCTTCCTCTCTCTCGGCGATTTACGCCGTTATCAGACTTTAGTATTTAAAATTCTTTTATTATCCCCACTTCCTGGTTGGGGGTATTCTTATGTTTTCACAGTTTTTAATTTGTATAATATTTGTAGCTTCTTTCTCTCTACTTGTTTGTGGTTTATTAAATTATTATGTTTATGATGGCTTATGTTATAAGTACTAATGTTAGAGGCAACCAAAAACCTTGAACCATACGATCCTCTTTATTTGTCCTTCCTGGGTTTTCCACAGGCACGCCAACACGACATTATTCAATGACACTCTCAACTGTAGATAACGTCAAATTTCAATGTGGCCGAGAAATGGTCGACAAATTTTGCCTGGGTCTGACAGGAATGGGCTTCTTTCAGATGTAGTAATTTTTGCGACACAGGCTTCCCAGCTTTTAATCCATGTTGAGGTTTTTACCGTCCTTCAATATCCGTCACCCTACTATGGGTTTTTATCTTGCGAATCTCGGCCACCAAGGATAACAGATATCCAAAGTAAAGATATGGAAAACAATAGCGTGTGCTACAGAGTTATAGTGATAATGATGTTCACTAGGGGGTGTTAGCATCTATGACTATTTGCGCCCTTACGTAAACATTTTAAAACAAAACACACTTATGTCTGGTGATCTTATGATTATTCTTCAGGTGAACATGGTTCTCTACAGATTTCTCTGAAATGGTATTCCTAATACCGTTTTCCAATAGACTATATTGTTTAAAGGGGAACTTTTAATATTCTATTTAAATTCAAAACCATTCCCATTTAGTAATGCAATTATGGCTGAAAAGAGCTATGTGACTGACTGACCTCGTTCCATGACTGACGTCTTAGAAATTTTAAATAAAATTCCGTATTTTGCAACCACAAATAATATAAAATAACACGAAACCTGTTAAGTAATAACATAAAGATTAATTTAAATAAGGAATTAGAATTCCAGAACACAGAAAGTAACTTGTCTATTATCACCTTAAATGATACAAAATAAAATATATTACATACCTATTAAACTACTTTTTTCTATGGTTGAATACTGCATGAAAAACGCATACATCTCAAGTCTATTACTGAACTATGTTACTAGTCCGTGATATATTCAATAGAGAGGGAAAAGGATTGCCCACACTACTCCATTATCTCCTGACTATTTGCCTCATGAGTGTTGCCTTATTTGTGTCACAGATAAGATTTGAATCACTCTTCGGACTGTTCGAAATCGAAAAAAATCGAAAAAATCGAAGGAGAATTGGGAGGAAAATTTAAAAGGTACGCAAAACGCGTCCTTGCAAGGGGTTGGGGGCTGTACAGAACTAAATATGTGAGCTCCAAGCCTGTTGGCCACTTCGGACTGTTGACTGAACATAGGCCTATATATCAGCAATGGGAATTGGTGTCTCTTTTGAGGTCTGGTGTCTCACTGACCTTGACAGCGCTTACCGCGCTGTGTAGCATCAATTTTTACTTCTCTTTTCTCCTTAACACTACCTCCTTACCAACTCTTAGGTCTGGATAGATTATAATATATTCAGTATCAGTGGCTTATCACATCAGCGTGTAGGAGCTAAACACGACTATATCATGTGAATTTGGAGAAAAAGTTCTTTTGCTGTTTAGATGAAGAGAACATACTCTACATTGCACGTTAAGTTCAAAAGTCGTATTAGGGACTAATAAATTTTATATACATCGACATTACTTTTTATGGCATAAAGAACATGCCGAAGTGAAAGGTACGAGAAATGTTTGTACGTAGCCTACTAGTTACAAAGAAAATTTAACATGAAATTTTTGTGGAATACTAAATGAATGTGATTATTTAAAATTATTTTCAAGTCCAAAGCACAAAACTCTAGTAAGTAACCTTAAGAAACGCCATAATATTCAAGGGAATAACTGTAGACAACATGATGGAATATTATCAGCTAGTTATGCAATTTCTTCGGAACTTGTCCGTGATCTAAATCTGTTCAGTGACGGAGGAACAACAAAGAGGTTTATGATTAAAGCTGTCAAATTAATCTTTCCAAGTGAAATAAAAAACTTCCAGAGTATTAAGTTATCCAACAATCCCCCACTGACCGCCTTAGCAATTATAAAGTGCCACAAGTCACATTCTATTTCCCATAATGTCCATGGTTGTTATATACGTTCACAATAACCACCTGTTCTCCAACCTGAACTCTTTTCGACTTGTCTCCTTTCTTGCTATTTATTATACCATCCTTAATTTTTCATACGGAGTTTATATTCACATTGTGTTCCTGCCGCGTATATCCCCATATTATTGCTCCACCTAACACAGGTCGCATTATCTTTATCGAGGTCTCTCAAGCAACTGAGTATGCTGTAGGGGTGGGGTGTGACAGTGTTTTGCCGCCAGAACTCCAAACTGTGACAGCTCCCGGAAAATTGCTTTGATAAATAAATGCGATTAGGTGATTTTTTTGTGTTCGATGTTCTTGGCGATTGTGAATGTTTTTCATCATGAGCCGACAGATGTTTATGTTTATAACTCTTATGTGAATTCAACTGATACACCGGCGTCGGTTATTCAATTGATCGCAATGTAGCAAAGAAGAACTCCTAACACAGAGTCCTGCGGAACGCTGTTTTCCTGAAGGTGTTCACTAGAAAGTATAGTGCCTATTGAAACTCGGAAATACCGTTCTACTATTAAATTAGGAATACAAATTGGTGAACTGCAACAAAGTCTTCACTTGAAGGCAATGGTCAAAGTGTATGAAAATCGTAAGGAACAGAGTGAAATGAAAAGAAATAATATTAGTTTCAAAACATTATAAAGCACATCAAGTATAAGAATGAAAAGTGTTAAGGATATAAGTGTACATATGGTGTTGAAAAAGTACTCCATACTTTGAAAGGAAGCAGTACACATTAAAACAAGAATCCAAAAGTCTAACAAACTTGGGTCCTAAAACACATATTTTAAGATATATGACCAATTTTTCATCATTGCTATAGGAGGTGCTCAATGTGATATCCATTCGTAGTAATGCATCCTTCTGCTCTACGTCTTAGGGAATCAAGCTAACTTTGAAAGACATCTGGTTGGTCTCGTATATGCTGGCAGGTATAATGACGTGCTTCTGTAGCTCTTGTGCATCATATACGAAAGTCTTCGAGTGTCCATACGGCCTTACATAGTACCGAACAGATTGAATTTTGTAATGTATCATCATTTCATAGCAAATGAATTACCTGTCTTGCCGATAAGAGTGTCATACCTTCAAAGACAAGAGATAGGTTCATACATGATGAAGCACCGTCCAATTTTCACCGAAATGTCCAGGAATACCTAACACAGAAATTTAATGAGCGATGGCTCGGTCAGCGAAGTCCAGTACGTTGGCCTGCTCGTTCCTTGGATTTTTGGTTGTGGGAACACTTGAAGGCTTTGGTATATGCAACCCCCATCAATAACGTAGAGGGTCCGGCAGAAACAACTCACCACTCTCAACAGTTCGTAGTACGTACGAAACTGAGCAAGGCAGGTTGTAGCAGAAAGGTCGTCATTTAGTAAGCAATGGAATGATGAGATTCTACGCATCGTGCTTTTGTGCGAGAGACATATTGCAAGAGTAACGTCAGTGTGGTAGCTGCGCAGCACTGTCGATGAGACTTGAACGTTGGGAGACATGAAGACTACTAGAACGGCACACAATTCAGAGGTGGATCAATCAGTTCCGTGTTACTACAACGAATAAGAAGCCAACGGGAAGCCCGAGGACTAAGCCACCTGAAAATATCGAAAAGATAAGGAATGCTATTGACAGGAGTATCAGGCGTTCAGCATCAGACATGCTGCAACTCTACACATGTCAGACGTGCCGAATTCTTCATAAAGATTTATCATAACATCCTTAAAAACTTCAGGTGATCCACAAGTTATCTGATCGTGATTATGCCTCTCTATCCGTGGCCAGCTACGACACCCGATTTGATTGCCTACGATTTCTTTTTGTGGGTGTACCACAAGAGGCGAGTGTTTCAAACACGTATCCCCGACATTGACACTATTAAGAGACGAATCAGTGAAGAGGTCCAAGCAATTCCACCTGCAATGTTGGTGTCGGTAATGAATAGTTTTGTTTCTCGACTCCATGAGTGCAGTACACGAGATGGTGGCTAACTAAATGGTGTAATTTCCAAGACATAAAATGTACACAGTGTTGTGTTATTGCGTGTTATAAAATGACGTGTTGTATATCAATTACTACTCTTATTTGTTACATTCGCTATGTAGTGCATCTGTGGAACTCTATTTAAAGTGTAGATTGTTTCTGCCAAACTCTGTATAAGCACTACAAGAACGCGTCATCAGGCCTGCCAACACATGTGAGACCAACCAAGAGTGTTTGAAAGAGTGCGTGATTCCCTAAGACGTAGGGCAGAAGGATTCATTACTATGAGTGGACATCACATTGAGCACCTCCTATAGAGATGGTGAACAAGTGCTCACAGCTTTTAAGGTATGAGTTTTATGACCCAAGTGTGTTAGATTTTTTTTTGTTTTGGTGCACACTACCTCCTCTCAAAGTATGGAATACCTTTTTTTTTTAACACTCTGTAGATATAATACGAACGCAAAGTCACAAGTGATAAGATGTTCGCCTCTAAATGCATAGTTATAAGCGTCTAAATATAGGGTGTAGACGTAGGGCAGAAGGATTCATTACTATGAGTGGACATCACATTGAGCACCTCCTATAGAGATGGTGAACAAGTGCTCACAGCTTTTAAGGTATGAGTTTTATGACCCAAGTGTGTTAGATTTTTTTTTGTTTTGGTGCACACTACCTCCTCTCAAAGTATGGAATACCTTTTTTTTTTAACACTCTGTAGATATAATACGAACGCAAAGTCACAAGTGATAAGATGTTCGCCTCTAAATGCATAGTTATAAGCGTCTAAATATAGGGTGTAGATGAGTGTATGGAGATAAGGATAAAGGAAAAAGCTTGAGAGTAAGCGTGTAAATGATTGAAAAGTGAAGTTCGCAGGAATTTGCTCAACCTGTGAGATTTTCTGAGCCAATCCTATCAGGAGATAAACGATTCTTGCCTTAAAGGGATTATATGGGCTTATCTTTATCTTCATCTTTATGTTGTATTGCAAGTCTTTTAAAGCTCAAAGAAGATCGCCACAAGATGATTCTTCTTAAGGAAAACATTTCTAATGACAATTCCAGTCGAAAAGATGGTCTGCGGCTGATCTGTGCTCATGAAAACCATATTCAATATTAAGCAATCCGTTTTCCAATTAGAGTACCTACATCAGGCGTTTACTTATTTTTTTATAACTTTTCATACGCAGCTGGAGAGACAAATTGGTCCGTAGCTTTCAGATAGTCCTGATCTGAAGACTACGGACCAATATTTGTCTCACCAGCTGCGTATGAAAAGTTATAGAAAAAATAATTAAACGCCTTTCTGCTTTCTGGACTGGGATTAGGATGGTAGAACACGACACAGATTAAAAAAGCTCCTCAGTCTAGATCCTTATGTACATTGTCAGCAGAACCGATTTGCCAGTTGATGGTAGATTGAGAAACATGGAGTTATCATGGCCAGGAGAGGTGTTAGAGGATGTGTCTAATGTCGTCTGTATTCCTAGTCGGTGAATGGTGCGGTAAAATATTCAATGTTGTGCTATAGAATTTAGCTGAAGTTTTCTGCATCCTCTTAAACTGTTAAATTTAGTTGTTAAAATAGTTTCTTGATCTAAATTGTATGTATGTATAAAAGTGTCTCAGCAATGTCAACAGGACTAGTGGTCGTTACGCCATTTCTCAGAAGATCTGAAATGATAGAACTACGTTACTTAGTTATTGGACGGACTGTATCCCAAACGATGTTAGCTGGAACATTCGTCTTTAATGCATAATACCAATACATTGTATATTACTGCTCGTTTTGCTGATTGTAAGGGCCTCCCTCTTGTGGTGCTATTAACGTGGTATTTAAAAGTTGCCGTTGTATACTGAGGCAAGCATGGAGGCAGACCTCGACACTGAACGTGGCTCCATTGTTCTCTTGTCCACTTCTATTCAGCTAAACACTGAGTTGTAATTGAAAATTACAAATTTATTACATTCCCGACTCGGGTCTGACGCAGTTTTGTAGTGAAATGTTAACAGTGGAAGAAATATCTGCCTAGCTGGGGTTTACCCAGCATAACACCCAGTAATCGATACAGAAGCTAAAATTTTTCTTATAATGAAACACAGTTTTAATGAATTGATATCGATTGTCCAGGACGTCTTCTTAGCGTCTCACACAGTGCGGCGAATTTGGGACAAAAATATTTATACAGGATAAAAATGTCTTGGATCGAATGATGATTAAATTGGCATATATCATGTCATATTTATGCTGCCATCCGTCCACCAGGGGACCGAGATGCGTTCTGGCCTAGATGATGACCAGGAGATGATTCCTCCAACCTGATCATTTCGTTTTAGGATTGTTCTGCAACGGAGTGCACATTTCCATATAAATAATCTTTAACAGTCTTACTTACTTGCTTGCTTAATTATTGATTTTAGAGAACCCGGTGGTTCATTGCCACCCTCACATAAGACCGTTATCGATCCCCATAGTAAGCAAGATTAATCCAGCCTCTACCATCATATTCCACCTCTCTCGAATCCATTTTAATATTATCCTCCCATCTACGTCTCGGCTTCCCCAAAAATCTTTTCCCTCAAGCATTCCAAATAACACTCTATATGCATTTCTGTAATCGCCCATATGTGCTATATGCCATGCCCATCTCAAAAGTCTGGATTTAATGTTCTTAATTATATCAGGTGAAGAATACAATGCATGCAGTTCTGCGTTGTGTATCTTCCTCCATTCTCCTGTAACTTCTTCCCTCTTAGCCCCAAATAGTTTCCTCAGCATCTTATTCTCAAACACCCTTAATTTCTGTTCCTCTCTCAAAATGAGAGTCCAAGTTTCGCAACCATACAGAACAACCGGTAATAAATTATAACTGTTTTATTAATTCTAACTTTCAGACTTTTTAAAGAGCAGACTGGATGGCAGTAGCTTCTCAACCGAATAATAACAAGCATTTCCCATTATTCTGCATTTAATTTCCTCCGGACTGTCATTCATATGTGTTGCTCCAAGATATTCCAATTCTTCCGCTTCTTCAAATGATCAATTTTCAATTTTTTTTATTTGAATTTCGTACTATGTTCTGGTTACGAGACATAATCATATACTTTGTCTTTTCAGGATTTAGGCCTACTTCCGCATAGATATGCAGCTGATGTAACCTCTTCAATTCTAAACCCTATCTGTTATCCTGGACATTTCTAATGGCATATTCTAGAACGAAGTTAAAAGTAAGGTGGTAAAACTATTATTATGATGCATCACCCTTGCTTTAGCCCGCAGCGAATTGGAGTAAATTCGACAGAAACTGGCCTATACGTGCTCTGTTGTGCGTTTCACTGAGACACATTTTTATTAAACCAACTAGTTTCTTGGGAATACCAAATTCAATAAGAATATTATATAAAACTTTTCTTTTAACCTTTTTGAAATCTATGAATAACTGATTAACTGTACCGTTGTACTCTCATTTTTGCTCTAATATCTGTCGGATACAAAATTATTTGATCAATAGTCGATCCATTACACGTAAAACCACATTGATAATATCCAAAAGTTTCATCTACATATGGAGTTAATCTTCTCAAAAGAATATTGGACAAAATTTTGTACGACGTCAACAAAAGTAATATTGCTCGAAAGTTACTGTGAGGGGCGCACTTTTGAATTTTTTTCATCTCTCTGCTCCCATGCACATTCTGCGTGAACTCTCGAGTTGTGTTATTGAACAAATGAGATAAAGACAGAACAGCTATAATTAACACATAACATTAATAAGAAACACAGTTAAGAAAATAAGAAATATAAACATATACCAATAAATAATATAAGGAAAAATTACCCCAAGTATATTGCACAGCACATTCAGATTACCTATATATATACATATGTATATATATTTTTTTGGGTTATTTTACGACTCTTTATCAACAGGTCAGGTTATTTTGCATCTGAATGAGGTGAAGGTGATAATGCCGGTGAAATGAGTCCGGAGTCCTACACCGAACGTTACCCAGCATTTGCTCATATTGGGTTGAGGGAAAACCCCGGAAAAAACCTCAACCAGATAACTTGCCCCGACCGAGAATCGAACCCGGGCCACCTGGTTTCTCGGCCAGACGCGCTAGCCGTTACTCCATAGGTGTGGTGGACTATATATATATATATATATATATATATATATATATATATATATATATATATATAAATTGCTCTGGCTAACATTCACAAGAACCTACACAATATACGCATATAGCACCGTACACTCTTCCATAACCATACACAATATACCTACATGGCATACACAATCTTAGTTAACAACCTTGCGTGATACAATCTGACATAACCATACACGTACCCATATTGCATAGCCCACTCTTACATGACAACACACTCCGATAACAATTATATATATATATATATATATATATATATATATATATGCTTCCGAAAACACTGACTTAAACCATATACAATATACATCTTAAAAACACACCATGTGCCATACCACCCATAAAATACTCATCACCATGATACCTCTGCTATACTCACATCGGATAGCCACAATATAACAACGCCGAGCAGACAATACTCGGTTTAAAAGTCATGTTCCAACCGGTAATTGAAATCCAGATCTCGTCAAATAACGCGTAGCAACTAAGCACATGCAATAAAAAATCCCTAACGACACTTATCAGACTATATTCAAATATTTGTTCACCGGAGAATACACTCCGGCTCCGACAGAGCTAACGAAACACTTCCGCACACCGGAACCAAAACCTTAGGCACAAGAGTCACTGCACATACACCAAAATGGCGTAACTCGAAAATCACATAATTTAGTGCCAACTCACCGGGCATTACTAACCACAGCCGCAACGAGATGAAGCAATGGGCGGTGTGAAGGACTCCACAGAATCTCAGCAACGCAATGCACTCCATAATGCACTGCTGACTGCTACATTTCCTGCCTAATATGAACTGCCCCACAAAAATCAGCGTCGCTCCAACGATGCCGACTGCCAAACTGCCATAGTGGGATGCACATCACTTCGCAGATATAAACTGGCCAACTTCCTGGGTGGTACTCCCATCACAACCACGATGTTAAGTACACAACTCCAGGACCAGGTTCCATCACTGCGGCGATGCTAAGTGCCCAAATCCTAGGGCAAGTATCCCAAGACTCCGACTATATTAACTATCTGACGCACATGTCGAGTTTCCTACTCGCTACGATGATGTTAACTGTCTCGCCATCAGGGCAGGAGTCCATTCCGCTCCGATGATATTCAGTGTTCCGCACTCCTACAATCTTCACTCCATGATTTTCCGGGAGAAGTCCACTCCAACGAGGACAGAATCAAACAGGAAAACACCAAAATACGTTACTTTTAAAAGAACCAATCAAAAATCAAAGCCTCCACAACAGCTATATAAATATGTAAATATATATATATATATATATATATATATATATATATATATATATATAATCCAGAATACTAAAACAAAACCTAGCGGTGAACATAAGAACCAAAACCCCGCCATCTATGAGAAAGAAACAGGAATTAAATATAATAAAAAGAAAACCACAAAGAAAGAACAGGGACGAAACATCAATAAATAAGAAATAGAAAGGAAAAGCAATCATCACATTACTAAAATTAATGTTTTCCCCTTTCTTAAAGATAGCTACAATTATGGACTCCTGCCATTGTTCTCGTACAATTTCCTTTTCCCAAATAGCAAGTAGGCCTACAAGCTTACAAATTTCGTTAGATTATGCGCTTCCACACTATTATATTAATTCTGCTGGAATTTGATCGATACCTGAGGATTAGTACTTTTTCATATTTTCTATTGCAATTTCGACTTCAGAAAGTGTGGGTTCGGGTATAAATGACTCAGAGATTTTTATTTGAATTTCATCCCGGTTATTTATATTTGGCCTTTGTACATTTAGTAGTTGCACAAATAGTTTTTCCATCTGTTCAGGTTTTAATGAAGGTTTGCAAGCAAGTCACCATTCTCATCCTTGATCACGTTTACCCTTGCCTGATAGCCGTTCTTAAATTCCTTTATACCCTTATATAAATCTGGAAAGTTTTTATTCCTATTATTTTTTCTACCTCATTCAGTTTTTTATTCAAATAATCTCTCTTTTTATTCCTAAGTTTACGACTTGCTTCCCTTTTTTCATTGTAGTAATTATCTCTATTCGCCGGACCTGCATTCTGTAAGAATTTCAATTGTGCTACCATGAAACAATCTTCGCCAAACCACGGTTTCTTTTCCTTACTTTCATAATAACCTATGCTCTGCTGAGCTAAATGTTGATATTAACTTTGATATTTTCTCACACGTTATTAACATCTAACTCCTCAACTTTGTCGAAACTTCCTATAGCTGCAAAGCTGTTTGAAATTTCAACCTGATAATGTTGTTTAGTTTCCGCATCTTTTAATTTCGGAATATGGAATTTCCTAATATTAACTTGTTGCTCTATTCTTTGGCTACTCTACTGATAGTCTTTTTCTTAATTATTTAATTACCAAATAATGGTCGGAAGTACAGTCTGCCATCCTGAAGATTTCAATGCCTACTATAGACCTACTAGTATGCCATTGTTTACTATCAAGATGTAATCTATTCTGTTGTGTGTCAATACATCTGGAGAAGTCCAAGTATATTTATATAAATCCTTATGGGAGAAAGAGCCTTAATGATAAAATACCTGACTAATAATCACTGTAGCCTATATGCGATGTATAACAATGCAACTGTTATACAACTACGTCAAGTTTCGCCATAATTTTATTATGGAAGGCAACATAATAAATTATTTATTGCAACAGAAAATGTGTCGTGCTAAGTATGGACAGTACAACTGGGTCCGATTGGCAAGATCACTCCCGCGGTAGAGCAGCCATCTTGATACAACCTATTCTTGTCTTTGCACGCAATTATGGTGTTTTTAGTTATTTAGTATAATATTTTGATAAATTAAAACATACCGACCTCTGTGGTGTTTGATAGAAGAAATAAGGAGTTCAAGAAGTTATCTGAAATAACCTGTCATAAGTATGTGTAACAGCCTAATGGCATTATATACTTACAGAAATATTGGATATTGTCTATATATAGTCCAAGACGTCCGGAGGGAAAACTGGACACCTACTTGATTCACCATTGTAGGATATGGATCTCACGTCATTATCATAATATCGTCGCTTAAGAATCAATACCGCGTAACTGACATTTTTGGTCAAAACCGTTTTTTTGCACAGATGGTACCTCCACTGTCATCTGCATGCATTGACAAGCGCGGGAATTTGATTGCATGAATGGTCTGCGTGCGAAGGAGGGGGGTAAAATACCGCGTATCTGAAGTCACGAGAAGTCTGTAGGAAATACCGCGTATCTGACAACAGATAGGCTGTTATGTCTACTCCCTGCGCGCCCTCAGTACGGAAGCTGGTTCTCGTTACTGCCTTGTAAAATTGCATCAACAGTGTGTGATATTCTGAGAAGATTAAAGAAGTGTTCAGTTTCAATTATTTAAAAGGTAAATATAATAGAATTATTTCACTAATGTCAATTGAATGTTAGTTGAGCTGAATTGCCGCAGAATCTCCAAGTTCATTCACTGAAATATAGTACATTTAATATTTTATTATTATATAGGCCTACAGATACAAGAGAAGAAATGGACAATGAATCAGACAGTCAGTTTAGCGAGAACGAAATCCTATCTGTGCTATGCTCTGCATCCAAGACGGGAGAAACTTCTGTGAACATTAACAAAGGTATGGCATAAGAAGTATCACAGTTATTAAACGTTTATTTTTCTTCAGTTACGGAATCATAACAGCAAACTTAATTTAAATACTTAATATAAATAATCATGAATGGGCCACTAAAATAATTTGCGCTACATTCAGTGGTGCTGAGCTTGGTTCCTTCCATTTCCTCCGGTAGGAGGAAGATCTAAATTGATTATAATATTTACTACACATGTTTTTAAGTCATTTATATCACATTTATAAACACTAGTAATCTCATCTTATTCGTAGGTGTACTGCCTGATAATTCAAATGCAAAAGAAAACCGTCCTTCTCAAAATGGGCTGCTGCAAATCAGGGATTATCCGTCCAGTGTTACCGGTAATGTTATGATCGTATTATGCAGTCTGGTATGATTTAAAGCAACACTATTAAAATAATACAGCTAGAAATAGGATAGGACAGAAACTGAAGACAATACCCCGTCAGTGAAGGATTTACACCAAGTTTCGGATGCGTCTTCAGATGTAGACGACCCCGAAGAATTTGTGAATGCTACTTATTCTACATCTTTACATTCGTCAGAACAAGGTAAAGAGAAGAATCTACAAGCGTTTCATGGAAATTTTCCAGAAAAGAAAAAGAAGTTCAAAGCCACAAAAGGGTAAGTGGAAGAAAATGAAAAATAGAAAACTTAGAATAAAAGAGGAAGCTTATCTTAGCTACAAGAGATCGAAAGGTGGCAAAGTAACACATGATACGGAAAGAGATGCAAGGAATTTGGGGCCAGAGTGTAGTTATAAAATGTGCCAAAATTCGAAAGTAAGGGGCTGTAATTTAATTTCTAATGAGAGAAGACATCTTTCAGGCATTCTGGAAAACTATGACTTGGGAACAGAGGACCGTTTACGTATCAAATCTACGAAAAGACCTGACAGTACAAATTCTGAATCGAGAAGAAAGAGAACATTTGTCTACAACCTAAAAGTTGATGAGAAAAAAATTCAGGTTTGCAAAAAGATGTTTCTATGTACATTGGGAATTAAAAAATGAACTGTGCGATATTGGTTAGCTAATAGTACTTATGGCGTCCCTTCAGTAAAAAAAAAAAGTCATGTTCTCGTGCAAAAGCACAGGAAAAAGAAAAGATTCGTAGCCTGCCTAAATTACCGTCACATTATTGTATATAGAACCGATTGTGCCATAGTTTTTATGATAGTATTCCACATTAGGGTTACTCAAGGATTACTTTTTGTAATTTCAGCATAGGCCTATAATTATTTCTTTATTGTGTTTAACGAATATTGTATCTGAAAAATTATCATCATTATTATATATTTATATGATTTTCTTTTCATTATTCGCAAGTCAGTCAAGTCCATTGTCAATAATAATAATAATAATAATAATAATAATAATAATAATAATAATAATAATAATAATTATTATTATTATTATTATTATTATTATTAATTATTTTATTATAAAATTATATTTGTCAGCAACGTTTTAGTAACAATTCTACTTATCTATTCAAATACATAGTGTGAAAATAAAGTACCTGGTATCAGATTGTAATAATAATAATAATAATAATAATAATAATAATAATAATAATAATAATAATAATAATAATAATTATTATTATTATTATTATTATTATAACAATAAACATTGAACTGTGTATTCTTTTTCCTTTCCCATAGTTTCAGCATTTGATTGACTAAGAATGCAGCAATAATTGTCTGGAACGTAATCTAGTGCTGATTCAAGCTACAGCCTACCGACCTTGACCTCAAGTCAGATGGTAGGACAACAATTCAGATAACACATTGACACATACAAGAGCACGAATAATATTTCCAGAAGGCAGTTTTCACGCAAAGAAAACGTTTGTCAGCATGTGTCCTGAAGCTGCTAAAGTTGCCTCACAATACCGCGTAACTAACAAAATGTAGTCAACGGCAGAGTTCCAATACCGCGTAAGTGACATGGCCAAATGTCTACGGCCACGATCATCCATTTTCACTTAGTTACAAATTAGTTATGCTATTTCATAGCCATACACCACTTTTCAAGACTATTGCGTTATTTTTATGGTTTTTATTCGGTTTTTTCCTTCTCCTGTAAAATTTACATTTTGTCAGTTACGCGGTATTGGTTCTTAAGCGACGATATACACTCGCCGAACGTATGTTTAACTTTCTTATATAAACTTGCGAGCACAATCGTCTTGAAACCTGACTTGAAAACGCATCCTCATAAGTATAAAACCTTTTCAATCTTCAAAATATTTTATTACATATCATTTATCCAACAATATATAGTACACACCTGTGGAATAACGGCTAGCGCGTCTGGCCGCGAAACCAGGCGGCCCGGGTTCGATTCCCGGTCGGGGGATGTTACCTGGTTGAGGTTTTATCCGGGGTTTTCCCTCAACCCAATATGGGTAACTTTCGGTGCTGGACCCCGGACTTATTTCACCTGCACTGTCACGTTCATATCATTCAGACGCTAAATAACCTAAGCTGTTGATAAAACGTCGTTAAATAACCTACTAACCTTCAACCTCCAACATTATTCTTTACTTCTTATCAAATTATTTAACTTATATTACAGAATGACATTAGTTAGCAAGACATGTTTTCAAGTCAGAATACTCCACACAACTGTGACAACCATCTTTCACATCAAATTGCACTTTTTCAACAGTTTTCACAATAATATATATTCACTTGTAATATTTTTTTACAATTCAACATATTATAATTTGATTCTAACACATATACGAAAACGTACAAAATCTTTAACATTGGCAAAGACAATGTAAATTTACTTATACTACTTCCATTGAAATAAGTCTCAGTTATAAAGGATGCATATTCTCAAGTAAACACTTCATTAAGTTATTATTACTTATTGTAATTTTGACTCCCTTTTCCAAACTTTAACATGTCATATAAATTTTGCTTAATGTATATGCAATTATTTTCGTGTTATTTGTATATTTAAATTGTTAATTTGTTTCATGTTCTAATTTTAAGACTTGAAGATGTTCGAAGTAGAGCGAAGACGTTTGTGAACAAAAAGAATTTAAAATAAAATACTTTGAAGTAAAGTCACAGACGGAAGTATTATTTACATAAAGTTTGTCAAAGAAGAATAAAGAACTTGAAGAAAGAACTGTTATGTATAAATATGAGATTAAGAGATTGCAACAGTGTAAATGGCGAATGGTGAAACAATTGTTGATCTGAAAGATGTGTTGAAAGCTGTCGAACTGAAAAAAAACACATTTCAAAACTTCTGTATCTCTTCTCAAGAGACACATAACAGAGGTTAATGTGAGAAACGACGAAACAGTGTGATAAAAATCTTAAAGCGTTTGTCAAAGTAATTAATTTTCTTTCTCTTACGATGCCTAAGGTGTACAACTTTGCTACAGAAGAATTTGATACATTGTCCTCATCCTCGCACTCCTTACAAATAGTACAGTAATGTAAATACAATTGATTGTACAAGTAAACGACATGTTCATTTACTCAGTATAATATAAATAAATATGTTAATATTACGTATAATTTTGTTTTTTTAAGTTTATTATAATGTATTGTATGACCTTTAGCAATCATTGAATTCCGTAATAAAATGCAGAAGTGGATCCAATCAAGAATCAGCAGTTTAATAATAATAATAATAATAATAATAATAATAATAATAATAATAATAATAATAATATTAATAATAGTAAGTAATTTACATGATTTCGTGGTGCAAAAGATGAATTAATGAAGTAATTCTGTTTGTGTTCTATAAGAAGTCCAATTTTGACTCTTACTGCATTACCATGGAAAAAAATATTTATTTTGCATGAAACTGCACTAAATGTGTTGTTTTTTTCGTCATTATCATCCAGATCCTGTGAATGCAAAAAGTAATGTCCACAATCTTACAGTTAATAAATATAGCCTAATAGTTTTATTGAAACAAATAACTGTCGACAAGCTGACTAAGCTTGTTACAAAGTAACTATCATAAAAATAACAATCGATACGCACAGTTATTAGAGAAGCGGCCGTTTATTTTTCAATGTATAAATAACGGTACACGTAATTAATTCGGAAATTGTACATCAGCCGGTAATGTATAATAACCTCTGTATTTAGTAATTTTATTTATTTGCTTATATCCAAATGGCCCTTAATGAGCTATTGCTCTACCAAGTGCAGTACATATAAATATGTTTCTTTTACTGATGATAACCATTACAAGTGATTATATAGGCCTATTTACATAATATTGTAGATTGATTAATATGGATTTAATAAACTTACGCCTAAGTCTAGTCTATTTCAAAATTGTTTTTTAAGTTACCATATTTAGGTCTATTGGTTATTAATCGCCATTTCATTATGGTAAAAGTAATAAATTGTCGTTACGTTTTACTTCTCTTAATTTATTTGTCAAATTAACAACGAACACATACAACTATTAATCAATGTACACGCTCCAATTGCTCAGGCAACAAATTAGTATTCTGCTAATAGCTGAACAATTGGATCGCATAAATTTGATGATGTATAGAGGTGTGCAAATTATTACATTCAAAGGAAAATTGATGAAATAAGTAGCATTTATTCCATAAAAGTGATACACAGGTACAAAAAATAGTAACATTTAATATTTATTGTGATACCCTTTGTTCTTTACAATCATCTTAATGCGGTTTGACATATTGTTCATAAAAATTTCATATTTTATCTTAATGTCTTCATCCCTGTGCCATATTCGAATAAGTTCTCCATCTTGGCAGTGATCTTAATTTTGGCTGTTGCCGGACCAGGGATGAACATCTGCATTATTTTCAGCCAAGAAATTTGTTACCGACCTAGCTGTATGACAAGATGCTCCATCTTGCATGAAAACACAGGGGGCAAGTCTGACATTTGTGGGGAATACATTTTTGACGAACATTTCTGTACTAGTCCTGTCGCACAGTTCCAGGTAAAACGTACAGTTTTCCCATTCCCTTTGAAAACATACAGCTCCATACCATTACTGAGGTCGGATGTTTGGCTGTCTGTGCGAAAAAAATGTGATTGAAATCCATCTTTTGTTTGGCGCACTCTCTTCACCTATTGAGAAAATAGACTTACCAGAAAAAATAATGTGGAAGAAAGAAAATGCTTAAAAATATGTTTTAGTTTTTATAGAATAAATAAGCCATTACCTTCAATTTTTCTCCCTCCACCTCTAAAGGAAATTTTGAATCTCTGATTAAACCTCTAGAAATTCTTGGCTCTGCTGTAATTTAATAATTACAGCAAAAATATTTTCACAACTTACTCTGTTCCAGTCATTCCCAAATCTCTCTTGAACATGCTTGGCCACAACAACCTCGTTTTGGTCATTGCAGGCGCAATCTTTGCCTTCTCACATGGCCTGCGTACTGAGAGGCCAGCTGCGCAAAGTCGACTCCGGACGATAAACGGTGATACTTCTACCCCATATGCTCTTAGATGATTTGAAACATCTTTGCTAGTTGCTCTTCTGTTAGATTTAGCCATGAACATAAGATTTTCTCTCCATTCGAGGGCTTAGTGTTGGTTCTCGGCTGCACTTGCCTTTTCGTTTTGTAGTATGGTCATTTCCAGCTTAACCGAAACACTGATTCGGTTAACAGATTTTTTTTAAATATTTAGCTTGTTTGTAATATCACGTTGTGACTATCTCTTCTCCTACACTAAGCACTCAACCAGGGTCCTTTTCCACTGTAAAAGAACTGCTGACTTTCCCATGGTGTTATTTTTGAAGATTTGAACACTCCTATCAATACAGCCACCGTAACAACAGGAAGTGCGTATTAATACTCTCTCAAATTTGAAGCCGAGCACTTAGAGTGATCACAACGACACAGCGGAAGCAAGAATTGAATTAATTAAACATATAATAATACGCTAAAGAAATCAATTGTTGTAGCAGTCGAAAACATCAAGTCTGCTACTCTTTAGGAAAAATTCTGTAAAACAAAAATTTCCTAAAAAATTCTTTAAAGAAAGCTCATACAGCCATAAATAATACATGAAGAAATCTCACAGTTTTGCAGACAGTCCTACGGAGATATTTTGTTGTCGATGAACCATGAAAGTTACGAATATGTAACAATCTGGCGCTGAGTATAATAATTTGCACACCTCTAATACATTTCGAGTGCAAGTTGTGATATTTATTTTAACTAGGTAACTAGGAAGTTACTAAGTAAAATTATACATGCAGCTAATAGGGAACCAATGATAGAACGTTTCAAGTGCAAGCTATCAGATGTTATTCGGAATTAGAAAGGAAATAATGACATTTTGACTAAATAAAAATACAGTGAGTTATTTGATAAAGTTCAAGAAAGTAACTCAGAATCAAGTGTTAAAATTCCAGTCGACTATCAAAGATTAAAACGTTATGATATCATGAAAGTGGATGAGTGTGATGAAGTTATTTATCTCGTGAATGAGGAAAGCTCTACTATTAGATAGTATGCTCACAAAGATTAGCTTTTTAATGTAATTCATTAAACACATGCGTCAAGAAGAAATCGAATACTACAAGAATTGCAGAGGATTCAATCCTACATCGGAATTTGAATCCGCTGTGGCTTAGTGTATAAAGCGTCAGGACGTAGAGCTGAAAACTCAGGTTCGAATTTGGGTGACGGAGAGAATTTTTCCCCGTTTTGCGCATTCATCATTGTTGATAAAATTCCGTTGCTTAAAAAATTAGGAGGATCTTATTGAAATCGACATCGTCTTGTTAATGATGCTGTAAATCTTTTCTGGATATTTTTTTCATTCCTCGTCTAGAAACTCATTCATGTATCAGTTGAATTCCATTGCTCTCCAATATTCCGTTTTCCAAAAGATTGAGATTTTTTCCCTATTATTTTCTTTAAAGTAAGCGTGAGTTGTTCCTCAAGTTTTGTGTCAGGACACGTTTCAGTCGCGAATGTAAGAACTAACCTTTTCATTGATTTATATTTTAATGTTGGACGTCTTGATATTGAAATCTTATTAGCAATTCATTTTTCTACTTTCCTGATTGAAGCAGCTCAGATCGCTAGCCTTTCTGTTCTGCAGAGGCAGTAAATCAGGATACGATTGATTTTACCTTGAGTTCTGTCATTTTGAAATAGATGTGTCTAATATGCCGTAAATCTAATACACGGAAACTAAACTTCGCTGTTCTTATTATGGTTTTTATGCTGAAGACATTTATCGTTATTAGTTTGGTTGGCAGCCGTGAGCGTCGAATGCAAGGACAAGTATGGCAACCACTAGACCACCGGAGATTATTGACGTAGAAACAGCTTAATTTTAGTATAATTTCATTTATTCAGCGTACTCCCAAGAGCAGGTCTTTCACTGCAAATCCAGCTTTCTCCAATCCTCTTTGTCTCCTCATATGATCCACATATCTTAATATCACCTATCATTTATATCTTCTTGTGCCCTGAACTCACAATTCCTTCCAGTGCAACCTTCACAGTTTTTTCTCGGCCAATGACCCAACCAATTCCTTTTCCTCTTCCTGATCAGTTTCAGCATCATTCTTTCTTCACCCACTCTTTACAAAACTCTCCATATCCATTTTCTAATGATTCTATTCCCTTTTCTTCTCTTCGTCGTAATGTCCATGTGTCTGCCCCATACAATGCCGTACTTCACACAAATCACTTCACTACTCTCTTCCTTACTTCTTTTTCCTGAGGTCAGCAGAAGTTGCTCCTTTTTCTACTAAAAGCTTCCTTGGCCACTGCTATCCTCCTTTTGACTTCTTGGCAAAAATTTATTATAATAATATGAGAAATTAACTGCAATGCTCAGAGAATGAATATTTCAAAGTTTTTAAGCAAACCTTACATAGTTGACTTCTTTTTTATCCATTTTATGACATTAAGGAATATTTTGACAGTGATAGACCTAATTATATTTCAAGTGTTGCTTTTATTTAAAAAAAGTATTTTAAATTTATTCATTCTATATACGTATTTTAAGAGTTTTATACTATATTACTTTAATGTACATTCGGGCTTTAAATGTATACAATTTTATATTTATTATTATTTGTTGTTGTTACACTTATTAATATTAACGACAATGTCCATAACAACACCTTGTTTTATGACAATAAAATATTTTG
Source organism: Periplaneta americana (assembly GCF_040183065.1). NCBI lineage: Eukaryota > Metazoa > Arthropoda > Insecta > Blattodea > Blattidae > Periplaneta > Periplaneta americana. The sequence goes on from NC_091124.1 coordinate 108,981,653, forward strand.
AATCTTGAATGTGTGATTTGAGAACCCAGCCCTCGTTCACAAATTACATTGAAGTTCGAGATTTGAACCCGGTTCACCACTGTCCAACGCCAACGATGTTTTCATTCGATTGCAACATGGTTGAAGTATCTTAGTAAAAATTCATTATTCAATCAGTATCTGAGTCTCAAATATATACTCTCGCGTAACCTCTTGAAATTCCTACTGGGAATCAGCATAAGCTACTCTTCATCACTGCTAATGGCACCGACAATCTGATATATTTAAGATATTTCAGCATAAAGACATTAATTGTTAAAATCTGGAGGAGATTAACAGATTCCATAACTAGAACTGCTTCTGTCACTATATTCAATTAGTGATTGAGCTCCAATTATGCCTTTGAGCATTACGATAGAATCTATTACAGAGGTCCGCACGTACGGACTCATTCATGATCTCAATTATCTGATATCCCCAAGGGGAGTTGCTCTGTGGAAAGTGGCAACCGTGTTCTAGATCGATAGACCTCAATTGCTATTATAAACTCAAGTGTAGAGACCAGTGTAACGTTTTATCTCTCCCTTGAGCACAGTTCGATCTCTTGCCTACAAGATCATAAAAAGGTCTGCAATGGAAATAAATGTGTCAGTTGTACTGCATTATGGTGCTAGTATCCTTTCTACATGCGCGTTAAAGTCACTTATGCTACAAACAGAAGACATTTATTGAAGTGTTATATATAATTAAAAGTGGGGTTATATATTATTGTTTCTAGGTATATTTTATATTTTAAGAATTTCTAAACTTTAAGTTTGACACTTGAATACTATATGTTACATAATCTTAATCTATACAGATTATGAAGGTCCCTCATTTGTAACCGTTCCGCCTTACTCGGCTGTTGACACACAATTTTATATTTAACACATTAAATTAATACACCTAAAGTTACATTAAGAACAATTACTGATCATCAACGGTACTGAAGTTATGAATAGATATTCAGACTTTACAAAGTTGAATATGACTCATATATAATTCCTTACAATGAAATGGAAATTAATACATTCCGATTGCTTGGTGTTGCTAAACGAGCAGCATTAACGTAAATATTTCCTAGAATTAGGCATACAATAGTTTCGTTTCGAATGTTGTCATATACAGAGTGTTCTGAAAAAGGTTCCATTATTTAGAGAGGAGGTAGTATTCCTACATACATGGGTCCTAAAATTAATATCTTCTGAGAAATGAGCAAATGTTTACCATCACTGTAAGAGCAGCATATCTTCCACTGTGAGCTCTTTGGCAAGAAGCAAATGAGGACACAGACTGCAATCGTTTGTCACTATTATTCGACCATTCTCTTTGTGGAACGGCAGTTGCTTGTGTCGTGCCCCCTTCCACGAGAAGGGCGGATAGTTTATCTTTGAGAAAATCGCGAGTAATCCCACTTCTGAAAATCAAAATAATTAGTTGTGCTCTTTAGGAATAGCAACAAATTTATCAAGACAACACAAACGGATTAGACACTGCATTGTACCTCCTGACACTCTGACATGATTTATATACTACACTTGCTTATGGATAGGAGGGATTCCATATTTAGAATGTGAACTCAGGCTTTCGAAATAATCACAAGTTTAAATATTCACTATTACTAAGTTTATTAACAAAATATCGAATTAGAACAGTTAAATATAGAGTACTGAAATAGAAGGATTATTTCTGAAGTATCATAATGGCTGCTAATTATAAAATATGAGAATTGAACAGTTAATTTTACTTAAAGTTTCTGTATGGCAAACCCTGGTGCTATTCTGAGGTGATGCCATTTTCTGCCTTTCTTCTGGACGTCGGGAAGTTACGACTGCTGTGTTGACCAATGACGACTAATGACCAATGACTAATGACCGTGATTTGGAAGTTCCATGTCCATTTTATAAGTTCTCGAACCGCGCCCTTGTGACGTAACAGAGTGACGCTGTTATCCCAGCGAATCTTCTAAAAAGACGGTATTGCACTGTCCGAATATCACGCTATCGATTCTTAACCATTATTTCGGATTAGCGTTTCCTGTTGTCATTTGGAACAATAGAGACTTAAAGAACTCTCACAATATTCAATGATTGAATCATTTGTTTTTGGTTGAACCATTAGAAAAACGGAATTAAAAATGATCAACAACTAGAAGTCTCGCTAGAAACGCGGATTATAAAATATGATTACTGAACAATCTGATCTGTGTATTTCTCGTTATATATCAGCTGTTGCGTAAGAATGGTTTTGAGTAATGCAGGCTAACTAACTTTCTATCTTGTTCAAGGACTGGAATTTGACTTTTTGCTGAATTCGCTAAACTGTATTCTGTAATCTGTAGCAACAGGAAGTCTGTGGCATGTTATAACGTTATAAGCATATCTTCACAGATGTATCTAATTTCATTACTTTCAAATAAAGTGAAAATATATTGCTTATGGTCATATGGGCACAACACTTATACAGCACAGCGAGCAGCTGTTACATTATCTGTGCAGTACGATCGCTCTCTTATTCTAGTCAGACTGTCTTCCTCTTTCCCACAGAGTAACAACATAAGATCGCACCGCCGCTGTTTACGTTTCACATACAAAATGATTACCTACGTATAACAAAGCATAACTTTGTCTGTGTTTGTATCAAAAGAACGCTTAAGGAAACGGCAGCGCTTTAGAGTTTGTAACGTTACTGCAGTAGTACTACTGTACCAATTAGGTAAGTTAGTTTCGTATCTGTAGGTTTGTTTCTTTCCATAGAGCTTACAATAATTGAAGATCTGATGCTGTTACAGTGATGGTAAACATTTTGTTTATTTCTCATAAGCATGCCTGGCGGTTTCGGTCCCGTGGACGTAAGGTACATTTCCCCTAAAATGAATGAGATGACTCTTGGTCGTCGCAAGTTAAAATTCTACAGCGCGGTTCACTCGATATCGACGTAGCCAGGAAGACATTTGATCGTGCATGATTAAGTCTATTTTCATCCTACTCCAAAGTGCACGCCAGTGCAAAATGTTATCAGTTGTCTGTGTATTTCTGGTGTAGGTCTCTTTTTACATCCTTGATCGTTTACCTTTCATGGATTTTTAGTAGGTTATTTTACGACGCTTTATCAACATCTTAGGTTCTTCAGGGTCTGAATGAGATGAAGGTGATAATTCCGGTGAAATGAATCTAGGGTCCAGCACCGAAAGTTACCCAGCATTTGCTCATGTTGGATTGAGGGAAAACCCTGGAAAAAACCTCAACCAGGTAACTTGTCCCGACCGGGAATCGAACTCGGGGCACCTGGTTTCGCGGCCAGACGCGCTAACCGTTACTCCACAGGTGTGGACTTCTTTCATGGAAGATTGAAATATATCGTGTAACACGAAAGTCATTCGCCAAAGTGCAAAAAGAATACTAATTTAGAAATGACAAATGTCGATATATGGCAAAGACAGCAAAGAACATTGGTAGGACCACGACAAAGACAACAACAAGGGCCACTACAAGGACAAAGATCAGGACAATGGTTACATAAAAGAAACACGACATAGACCACGACAAGGATTATGGAACGATATAGACCACCATACGGATTAAAAGGACCATGACCACGAAAAGGACTATTAGGAAGACAACAAGGACCGCGATAAGGGCCAAAATCAGGGCCACGATAATATACTACGATAAGAAATACGACAGACACCACGACAAGGATTACGATAAACACCACATGGACCACGATAAGGACTTCGAAATTTACCAAAATAAGGATTATGACAAAGTCAACAAATACCTATTAAGGACCATGACAAGAGCAGCTAGGAGGATGATAAGGACTATTACAACGCCAACAATAACAACAACAACAAAGACAACATAGATCACGATAAGGGACATGTCAAAGACAACAAGGACCACGACAAAAATAATAAGGATCACGATAAGGACCAAGATAAGCAAAACAAGATCCAATATAAGAAACGCGATATGGATAAAAACAAGGGCCCCGATAATAATTACTAATTAGACCACGATAAGGATAAGGTTCATGATAAGGGTCACGACATGAACCAGATAAGGACCAAGATCATGATAAGGATCATTACAAAGACAACAAATACCACGATAAGAACCATGACAAGGATCACAACAAAGACAAGGATTACGATAAGAAACATCACAAAGACAACAGTGACCACGATAAGAACCGTGGCAAAGACAACAAGATTTATTACAAGATCTACGGCAACGATCAGGATAAGGACCATGATGTGGACCACGGAATAATCACCATAAAGACTTCGTCAAAGACAAGGACGATGTTAAGACCAATGACAACAACAAAACAAAGACAAGAATCACGATAAGAATAATGACACGGGTCACGACAAACACTACGATAAATATCACGATAAAGACCATGACAAACACTACGATAAGGTTCATAAACACCAAGACAACGATAAAGACTATGGGAAGGAGAATACGGACCACTATAAGAATCACGATAAGGATAAGGACGAGGACTACGATAAGGATCACGACATGGTCCGCGACACGCACCACAAGGTTCAGGATGATAAGAACCATAACATGAACCACTTTAAGGACCGCGACACTAATTCTACTACGATAAGGATCGCGACAAAGACAACGATAAAGACCAAGATCATGACAAAGACAAGAAGTAAGATAAGGGCTATTATATGATAACAAAGATTACGACAAAGACAACAATGATCACGATAAAAATACGTGACAAAAATAATGAGGATCACGATAAGAACTATGCCAGAGACAACAAGGACCAATGCAAGAAGCGTCACATGGATGAAGACAAGTACCACGATAATAATCGCGACATGGACCACGGTAAGAACCATGACAAAAACAGAAAGAATGATAAAGCCCGTTATAATTAGAACTAGGGCCACGAGAAAACAACAATATTCACGATAAAAAAAATATGACAAAGGCAACAATTATCACGGTAAGGACCATGGCAGTGACAACTAGGATCAATATAAGGACGCGAAATGAACAAAGACAGAGACAACTATAAGAATCACAACATGGACCACGATAAAGTCCAAGGCCACGATAGGGACCATGATAAACAAAAGATCGAAAAAGGCCATTACAATGGAAACAAGCACTGTGATAAAGGCCCCAACAAAGCAAGGAATAACCACAACAGAGACAACAATGACCACGATAAAGACCATGGCGAAGACATCAAGGACCTCTGTAAGGACCAAAACCACGATAAGTATCACGACAAATACAACAGGAATTGTTACAAAGACCACAACAAGGACAAGGACCAGAAGAAGGATCACGAAGAAGACAGCCACTTAAGGTCATGATTTCGCAACATAGCTCGGGTCACAAAATGTCATTGCTTCTCTGTACCGAATGGCAAATGCCTGCTGTGGGATCTAAATTGTGGACTGCTGCTAATGCCACTTTCTTGTCTCGGTGGCTCTTACGAGTACAGTGGCGTGTTTGTTCCACTGTATAACCAAAACGTCTCGTATTTTTTAACGCCTTATACTCGTAGTATATAGTACATAAATATTGACAACTTAAACATTCAAGATTTTGCAAAAGATACTGCAATTCGTTATTTAAGAGATAACAGATAATAATTAGTATTAATATATATATAAATATTCAATAACTGCAACATTGCTTTTTCTTTCAATCATATTATGAACAAAATTGAATACACATTAAATTAAACACTATTGCAAACACGTAGATAAAATAGTTAAAATCAAATGAAGGGGTGAGAATGAATAATCGAAAGCCACACTTTTAACAAAAATTGTTTTCTGTGAGTGCATTTCTTATACATAATATGGGAAAGCTACTAATAAAATATAGTAATAATTACTCAACAAATGACATAGGCTTAAGGACTCTAAACCTTTGGAAAAGTTTTTTCTGTGTGGCTTAGGAATAATTCTTTTAATTTCATTCTAATTGTTAGTTTTTAATATATATGCATTTACTCTGTACATACGTCTATATATATAAATGGTGTAAATGCAGTCATTAGATTAACGTTTATAATATTATAATTTGTAATTTTGTATTGTCTGCGAACATTAACACAATCTCAGGACTTTGTAAAACTCTATTTCAACGTTATTTAGCTATTTCAACGTTATTTGGACAAAAAAATTGTTGTATAGATTATGAATCGAACTCGCACTCTTCTACACAAAACGCAAAAGTTCTTAGCGTCTGAACTATTGAAACGACACGAAAGCTTTTCTTTGTGTGCGGAGTGTCGATCTAGACATGAAGGTCCAATGTCGATTTAACTACACAATTTATGTATATATTTATCTATTATTTACGTCATATTACCATATTTTTTGCAATTTTTGAAGTGAATTTCGGAACGATGCTAGTAACAAACCAAATAGCTTGAATTTAAGTAACTCAATATTCGTTATCTTGTGTATCATTGCTCTGGTCTCCTATCATGCGCAGTGTCTTACATCTGAGACGAATATTCAATCGTCTCATTCTTTTCTTGGGAAACTTTACATTTACTATAGTATGCTAGATGCTGGTCGCGTGGCATGAACAGACGGTCATATAAACAGAGTTATTTATGCACCCGTGGACTATCGATTGTGTACACGAATAGTTCTAGGAGCTACAACTACATAATGTTTACGCAGACTACAAATTTTTTGCTAAAATAGGTAGTCAAGGCTAAGTAGCACATCCCTGTAAGGTTACATAACTTGAAATAACCTTAAATATCTATATACTATACTTACATATCTATATATTTAAAGAATAACATATGAATAATTTAAATAAATTATGTACAGTATATAATAATTTATCTACAAGTGAATAGTCAACTTTCTGAAAAACCGATGCAAACACATTTTCGAAATGGATTACGATTGGAATTCGATGTTTTCCCTTATCCCTATATTCTATAATGATTGTACCATGAAAAAGACTGAGGTTTGTGTACTTGTACTGCTTCAAACCTTGAAAATTTGAAAATGCTTTAGCCTACAGTAAGATTTCTTTTTGAATTTCTTGAATTTTACACAACTCTGGAAAAGTCAAATTTGCCTTCCGATTTTGTTTGTGACGTGCAATGCATGTCGGCAGGATCCTTATTTTCCATTAATGCAATGTTTTTCTTATTTTATATAAAACAGGGTGGCCCATTTAACTTTTTCACCTCCAACAGCGTGTGAAATATTTCAGACATGCACGTGAAATATTTCAGATATGCACGTAAATTATTTCAGATATGCACAAACAGACAATTACAAAGTTAATTTACATCGAAGGGGACATCTGATAACCGTAATGTATTTTTTGTACATGAAAATTTTTTGAAGATATTAGAGTCAACTTTCTTATTTTAAACGGAAACCAATTAAGTTTTGTATTGCAAATGATTTGTTAGCTCTGTCTAATAACAACTGGTTACTCTACTGACTATTTGAATGTCACCGGTAAGAGTAAACATAAAAAACGTCTGATCAACGATAGAACAAAAGAAGGAAAATTCTGGTTAGAAGTGTGGGTCAATTAAATCACAATCACAATGTACTGTGTAGTTGTAAAAAAAAACAGCACTCATGAACAGCGAATATTTTCTAAGTCCACTTCGGGTCACGGCGTTGTTACACGATGCATGTGCTTGTAGAAGCAGTTCCTGAACTATTGAATTGCTCTGTATTTGCGTTTCGTAGACAAGCGGTAGAGTGCTCGCTTAATGATTCAAAGGTTGTTGTTCGGGTCTTGTTCAAGTTTTCATTTTATTTTTAATCGTCCTTTAGCGATATAAGTAATATTCAAGTTAACATTTGTCTTTAACGATATAAATAATATTCACGTTATTTATATTGTTATCGTTCTTTAGCGATATAAATAATATTCAAGTTATCATTTGTATTCTGTTATCGTTCTTCAGCAATATAAATAATATTCAAGTGATCATTTATATTCTGTTGTCGTTCCTTAGCGATATAAATAACATAAATTTAATATTAGATTTGGAATAATACAGTTGCATAAGACGTGTTAGTTTTTTCTTTTCATATTATTACATTATACTATCTTGAAACACAATAAAATGAATCGTAATGACGAGGAATTTAACCTGAGACGTTGACATCTAAATTTCGACGTTCTTCCGACTAAGTTACTAGGGCACAAGTATAGAAACATTTGCGGAAAAATTGGCCCAATCCCCCTTCAAGATTTTCTGATGATTTGTAGAAGCTCGTTCAGGACGCGGGGGGCAGGGCTAATTGCGATTTTCCGGTCTCTGATCGGATCAGAAATCCTGATAGAACTAATATTTAACCCTTGCGGTGAAATTCGGTAAAGTCCGGAGGGCCCAATTAGTCAAATCCACTCTTCTCACCTCCACGCTTGGGCCCCCTGGGATCTATTAAGATGCCAAAGAGACAGTGGTGTGCGGAAAGCAAAGGGAATTTACCGCATTTATCCTTCCCAAGAAAAATTGCAAACATGAGCAAAGAAACTTTTCATAGAAACAGAAGCATCTTCTGCGGACCTCTGGAAAAGAACTAAGGAAGAGACTAAAGAAGTGCTTTATGTTAAGTGTGGCATTGTATGGGGAAGAAGCATGGACATAACGACGAAATGAAGAGAAACGAATAGAGGCATTTGAAATGTGTAGGTCTATGTGGTGAAGAATGGAGAGTGTGAAGTGCACAGACAGAATGAGAAATGAAGTTGTTTTGGAAAAAGTGGGTGAAGAAAGAATGATGCTGAAACTGATAAGAAAGAGAAAAAGGAATTGGTTGGGTCACTGGTTGAGAAGAAACTGAAGGATGCACTGGAAGGAATGGTGAACGGGAGAAGAGTTCGGGGCAGAATAAGATATAAAATAATAGGCGAAATTAAGATATGTGGATCATGTGCGGAGACTAAGATGAAGGCAAAAAATAGGGAAAATTGGAGAATGCTGAGTTTACAGCGAAAGACCTCCCCATGGGCAGAACACTTATGTATGTCCAGGATGCCTGGAATGTCGTGGCTGAAAACAGTGGCTATTTGAAAAGACTGTAGTAGATTCCATGCCCACTCTACTGCAAGATGTGATCGAGATGTGGAGAAGATAGACTAAATATTGAATCGTGGCTTTTTGTTTTGTTTTTTGAACGCTTAATTGTTTGAATGTTCTAAGGCAGACGCCAGTAAGTTTGTTTTGTTTATGCCACGAAAGGTATTCTTGTTGAGAATAAAATCTTATTTTCTTTTCATTTGCAGCCATAATGTCATAATAAATAATGATAAAGTCATGACATAACACATTCATGAACCGACATTAATTACTAAAATAATCATAAAAGAAACAGGAGCAATTATGTATATTTTCTCTCTGTCTCTCTTAAAACATACAAAAAACATAATATAGCACTAGGATGTATTCGAACGCAGGACCTCACGAATACCAGACCGAAACACTATCATTACGCTATAAAGTAACACACAGAAAACAAAACACAAAATCTCCGGTGTGCAACCAGATTTCTCGTCGAAGTCTTATCGTTCAATTATTTAGTACAGATCTGAAGAAATGAGGGTTGTATTGGTAGTGTACAGTACTATAGGTATGATCGATCTTCAATTAAGTCAACATTATAAGAAAGGGTACGTCAAACATTGTTTATGTTTACTCTTACCGATGACATTCAGACAGTCGGTAAAGTAGTCATTTGTTATTAGACAGAGATAACGCAACATTTGCAATACGAAACATAATTCCTCCCCATTTAAAACAGATAGTTTACTCTAATATCTTGAAAATTATTTCTTGTAAAAAAATACATTACGTATATCACATATCCCCATCGATGTAATTTAACTTGTAATTGTAGGTTTATATATATCTGAAATATTTCACACGGGAATTTTACTGGAAGCAAGTAAAGAGATAGGTTTGGAAGTAAATCCCGAAAAGACGAAGTATATGATTATGTCTCGTGACGAGAATATTGTACGAAATGGAAATATAAAAATGGGAGATTTATCTTTTGTAGAGGTGGAGAACTTCAAATATTTGGGAGCAACAGTAACAAATATAAATGGTACTCGAGAGGAACTTAAACACAGAATAAATATGGGAAATGCCTGTTATTATTGGGTTGAGGAGCTTTTGTCATCCAGTCTGCTGTCGAAAAATCTGAAAGTTAGAATTTATAAAACAGTTATATTACCGGTTGTTCTATATGGTTGTGAAACTTGGACTCTGACTTTGAGAGAGGAACGGAGATTTTTTTAATTGGGTTATTTTACGACGCGGTATCAACATCTAGATCATTTAGCGTCTGAATGATATGAAGATGATAATGCCGGTGAAATGAGTCCGTGGTCCAGCACCGAAAGTTACCCAGCATTTGCTCGTATTGGGTTGAGGGAAAACCCCGGAAAAATCCTCAACCAAGTAACTTGCCCCGACCGGGAATCGAACCCGGGCCACCTGGTTTCGCAGCTAGACACGCTGACTGTTACTCCACAGGTGTAGGCTGGAACAGAGATTAAGGGTGTTTGAGAATAAGGTGCTTAGGAAAAGGATGAAGTTACACAACACAGAACTGCACGCATTGTATTCTTCATCTGACATAATTAGGAACATTAAATCCAGACGTTTGAGGTGGGCAGGGCATCTAGCACGTATGGACGGATCCAGAAATGCATATAGAGTGTTAGTTGGGAGGCCGATTTGAGGGAGGTGTGATATGATGATAGAGAATGGATTAATCTTGCTCAGGATAGGGACCAATGGCGGGCTTATGAACCTCCGGGTTCCTTAAAAGCCAGTAAATAAGTAATATTTATTTGTTGAAGCATATTGTTTCCGCTGTATTCACTGAGCGACTGAACTCATAACACCGCCGCCTTAAGATTACTGTAATCGGTGGTTGTCTTATGCTGTGTTAACAGGACTGGCGTGACGTATACCAGTAGTCACAACCCTATGTGCACATAACTTGTTTTTTGTTTGGGTTCCGAGACTACCAGCCCTGCTCATAATATATTAATTTTATGACCCATGTTTGTAGGACTTTTATTTCTTGTTTCGATACACACTGTCTTCTCTGAGAACACCTTGTGCTTAACAGAAGAGTAATATACAAAATGTGCTGACATATATTAGGAAGTCCATAGTGAAAGATGTTTTATATGTACCATTGTTTATGTTCAATTATTTACATGGATTCATTAGATTAGATAAAGGAATATCGTTTGGAAACGAGTTTTCTCCTGTCTTAGAAAGCTGAACGTGTAACATTATTGTTATACATTATATGAACGGAGAATTCAAACGTGCAACGATAACGTAGCAAAACGAAATTTCTCTCATATTAATATGATGTTAAAAAAAGGAAGTGTTGATTGGAGCATGCCGAATTTATTTACGTCATGAAAAAAATATTAAGATGGCGTAAGCACTTCAGCTATAATGACTTCGGTGCTAATTGAGTTTTAACAAATTGTAGAAGTCTTCTGAATACTTGCAACTATGCTACCTTCAGTCTCTTTTTTTCAATCCAGTATCAGAGATCGCTGTAGTCACACAAGGCCTGCAAAAATCTTGTAGTTAGGAAATATAGACAGTTTTTTTTTCTCCTTTAGACAAAGTTCTTTGTAAATCTACAAATTTCAAGTCAAGTAGGTCTGTAGCATTGTTTGTCTGGAATGATGTTTATGTTTCACTAAAATTTGTCACTTCTGTTCTCCAAGATGTTACGAAGTTTGTATTTGGAGAACTGAATGTCTCTTGTTAAGTTGGTGAAGTAGTGCAAGTTTCTGTCGGATTAGTCTCACTAATTAATCATGTCTTTCAAGTTATTCCTCTGTAACAAGGCTCGTTCATCGTAGATGAATCTTGGTTTAATTCAGTTGATTGTACAATAGTTGTCTCTTCCGTATTTCACATTACATCTAGATTTATAATGATAGTAATAGTAAAAGAAAAAAAACATTTATTCATTCAAGGAAATAAATAACTGAAGCTGCTTGTGTTCAACAAGTTGCCTTAACGCACAGCTGACATAGTCAATCATTTAAGACAATAAGTACAATAAATGTAGTAAATACATATTCGTTTAGTGCTTAGGTCCACATTATATGACATGCTGCTTTATTTTAATTTAAATACTGTCACTGTATATGTGATGACAAAATTTCAATGCAACCAGCAATAATGTTCTCAGAAAATAAAATTGAGTATTACTTCTTGACGCAAAAATTATTAAATAACTTTACGGTATTGTGATAAGATAGTCCCCCTCGCAGCGAAAAGTAAACCTCGTACAATGAACATCAAATCAGGTAACTTGTCTCTATACTTCTACTGAGAGAAAGGAACGCAATGATCATAAATATTTTTCTTTACTTGGTCCATATCTTGTGCTTGGTCCTGTTCAGTCTTGTCATATGTGTTAGACTAATCAATTATATTAATTGTTTTCAATTTTTATCAATAATAATAATAATAATAATAATAATAATAATAATAATAATAATAATAATAATAAAGTACAAATTACAACAAAATCTGTTTCACAAAGCACTAAAAAATATTCATGTAAATGTAAAAGTAGTTTATAAAAGGTAGGATATGAGCGATTTATATAAAATATTTTGGTTTACACAAAATAGGTCATGCAATTTCCGAAAGTCATTGTTGAAGCTAATATCAACACCACAATAATTAACCGTGATTTTCAAAAACACAATAGAATGATATATCTACATTATTTAGCAGCAATGCAACTTTCTCACGACCAATCCTGAATCTCTGATTGAACTCCACTAAACTTATTCGACATTAGTTCTTTCTTGAAATATTCTTATACAATAATTATGTTGATAAACATAAATTTCTTATTACCAGAATCAGCCATTTACAAAACACACTTCAGCCAATTCAGCTGTTTACTTTAATCAAGAATAGGGTAAGCATTCGCTTAAAAATTTGTAAATTTGTAACATACAATTTGTAAAACTGCAAACAAATGACAATTGAATTTGTAAGATTTTGGCATGGGGCCTGTTATGTTTTACTATACTTAGAAATTTGCAAGAGTTTCTTTGTAGAACAAATAAATTTGTGAATATGTAAATTTGTAACTGTTTCCTCCTGTAATTTATAATAATTAAATTTGTACTTCCGTAAAACAAGACCTTGGTGGTTACCAGATTAGTCAGTGAATCCGAAATTCGCAAGTGTAAATCAGGCCAGGATGATGGATTTCAATGAGCGATAAAATGCCTAGCATGGTATTTTGCGAGACTGAAGGTAAAGCTGCGAATCCTGTACCTTAAATGTATAACACATGAGAGAACCCTGTCCACAATGGAGGGCTTCAGCGAAGATTTGTCAGCCTTTCCAGCCATGTTCAATTTCGGTGTTCAATAACTTCTGTAGTTTAAAATGTAAATAAAGTACCGGTAATAATACTATTACTACTAGCCCTACAAACATAGGCCCTACAATTAATATCTTCCGAGAAATTGGCAATCACTGTGAGTGGAAAGACAAAATTCTTAGGCGCAATTAGGTGGCAAAATGTACCGTTTAATTCTGCTGCAACAAATGGATCAACCCAAAAATAGTTATATTTCTCCTATGAATTGGTTGCTTACATTTCGATTCTATGTATGTATGTATGTATGTATGTATGTATGTATGTATGTATGTATGTATGTATGTATGTATGTATGTATGTATGTATGTATGTATGTATGTATGTATGTATGTATGTATGTATGTATGTATGTATGTATGTATGTATGTATGTATGTACGTACGTACGTGTGTATGTAATGTCTATAGGTCTATAGATGAATTGTTTATGTAATTTGAAGTAATTTGCATGATATATTATCAATTTCTGTATATCTCAACTGATTGAATTGTTTATGCCTTAAATTGAATTAACGTACATGCTATGCATTATATTTTATAGCTAAACTGATAAATAATCGTTTGCGTTTGTAAATTTAATAATCTGATTGGCTACGTACTGTATATTTTTAGTAGAGCCATCGATGTAGCTCAGTCGGAATACTCGCTGGCCTGCTGATCCGGAGCTGCGCTCGGGCTTGGTTTGGATCCCCCGTTTGATCTCATTGATTGGTTTCTTCCAAGGTTTTCGCCAGCCGTGGGACTGATGCCGGATGGTCTATGGCGAGTCCTCGGCCCAACTTCAATTCACCCCCTTTGGTCTGATTACCTGGTTGGGCTTTTTCAGAAGTTTTTCCCAACCATTAGGCAAATGCCAGGTAATCTCTTGGCGAATCCTCGGGACTCACCTCATCTCACTACATCTCGCCAAAATATTGTAAACAATTGTAAAAAAAAACATTGTAGAAAATTGCAAAAATGTAAAAAGTGTAAAATATTGTAAAAATTGTAAAAAATTTGTAAAAATTGTAATTGTAAACTTGTAAAGCTTTGACTTGTACCACATCTTAAAGCTTCATTGCTAATGTAAGATCTATGGAATATAATATGTGAAATGAAAGAATTGAAAAAAAGGTGTATGTGTGTACATGTGCGCGAGTGCGCGTGAGCAGTGCGCGTATGTGTGTGTTAACACTGCAATTGGGTATACACCGGTAGTAGTGATTATAATATACAATGACATTACAATAATCACTGCAATAAATAAACACTCCTACTACGGTGGGGTCACCATTAAAAATTTTTTCGTATCCTCTTCAAAAAATTTTTGTAATTTTTTTCCCTTTTTAACTTTTATTATTTTAGGTCAATGACACTCCTCTCAAATATTTCTCGTCTACCATTTTCAGTTTCTGAAATATTGATTTAATTACATCTAGTATCGCGGGATCAACATTGACCCCAAAACGACATTTTGTGCGGTTTATAATTTATTGCGGACAAACCACTCATAATTAACTCTTATGTTATCTACTGGCAGATTATGACACTCTTTAGTCCAGTTCTTAATTTTTTCGGCCAGATTTCACTAATATTTCAGGGATTAACTGCCTTTGTTTTGCGATCTGATGAACAATTTATACATTGACTGCTGTAGGTCTAAGTCTGCCCGATGATGAAGTATGCAACATTTTGTTAGCAGAAAATGATGTGAAACATTGTGATGCTACGTTGTTGACGAACGATGACCAGAACCTTTCTGATGACGATGGGGAGGTTGACTCCATCGAAAGTCTTGAAGCGGTGATGCTTGAGTAGTTTTTGTGCTTCAAGTGTCGAGTCCTTGTCTGATGGTGAGGATGAAAATTTTGACTGTGCTGTCTAACGCAATTTCAAGTCACGGTCACTGACGTAGCTCAGGTGGTAGCGCGTTTGCCTGCTGATCCGGAGTTGCGCTCGGGGGTCCGTTCGATTCCCGTTCGCGCTGATAACCTGATTGGGTTCTTTCCGAGGTTTTCCCCAAGACGAAAGTTAGGTGATCTATGGCGATCTATGGCGAATTTTCTGTCTCATCTCTCCAAATATCATTTCGGTATCACCAATTCCATCGACGCTAGATAACCCAGTAGTTGAGTTATTTCAAGGTAAAAATTGTTGCGGGGCCGGGTATCCAACCCGGGACCTTTGGCTAAACTAACCAACGCTCTACCCAGGAGCTCTATTGAGTCTGTGTCTGGTAGAGTTCTTGGGTAGCTCAGTTGGTAGAGCGTTGGTTCGTTTAGCCAGAGGTCCCGGGTTCCATACCCGGCCCGAAACAATTTTTCTCCTGAAATTATTCAAATCACATTCACAGGGATCTATATCTGAAAGCTAGATTTGCACCCTAGTACTTGATACAGTATCGTTAAATAACCAAGTACAAAAAGTAAGTCATATCCTTACTGTATAATGTCCTAAAATAGAATAAAGCCTTCCAGTTCATCAGCGCTAGCGTGTGTCCTTATCACTAAGTGCTCTAGAGTTCAATTCTCAGTGTTGACTGAAATAGTAATTATGATGACTAGAACTTTTATCGGGACACTTCTGTTGACCGAAAACATTCAAGCAGGTGCTCAAGTTGTGCAAACATTACATGTCAAGGCTATTTGATATGCAAATAATATAGTAATTGATTGAAGATATCCTTCGAAGCACATATGAAATATATATTACTTCTCTACACATCAGTATCAATAACTGTATGAAAATGTTAATATTGTAGTAAAATAATTATTTTATGAATAATTATGATGAAAACAATTGCTGAAGACTAATTTTGTGCATGAATGTCAGTATTGAAAATGTAAGTATTTTTTATGACTTTTTAAATACTGGGGTCAACATTGACCCCATGGTATTTAGAGTCACACAAATGTCTGGTAGTACAAGGGTAAAATAGATAAAATAAACGTAAAACCAATTCTAACTATTACCAAATAAATGCAGTAAACCTGTGATTATAAATAAACACTATGCTATAAAGAACGCCTACTATAAACAAAAGTATACCTAAGTTACAGTGTTTCTATTAAACCCAACTATTGTCAACTTCAGTAATTAGAAGTCACCTTAATTACATATCAACTTAATTACATATCACAAATTAGAGTAATTACACTGCACCTATTATTAAAATCTCAGTCTAAACTTTTAAGTCTTCCTTAAACGTGTTTGCTTTGAGAAGACCATCATGAAAAATTGCCTCAGGTAAGCTCTTCCAATATACTATTGTGCGTTTAACAAAGAAAAATTTTGTCACGTCTGTTCGTTTTGTGCACTGAAACGTCATAATAATAATATTATACACATATAATTATTATTATTATTATTATTATTATTATTATTATTATTATTATTATTATTATTATTATTATTATTATTACCTCCGATATCACGGAATGCCATTCACTCCTCTTCTTTGTCTCATGAATGAAAAAGCAATAGAGATGGAGAACGGAGTCCGTATTTAGTACGAGTCTCTTTCAACACAGAGGTTACTAGGCGTGCAGCCAGCCGCTTTAAGAGAGTCCAGCTTACCGTTCATAGTCTGCTGCTGTGACGTCAAAGCATAATCAATTCAAGGGACTGTGACGATGAAGAGCCTTTTGTGGGTGGCTTTTGTTCTCGGCTAGTAACGCACTTTTAGATTGATTCTCTTAAGAGAGAACTAGGCTCCCTGTATATTCTACTAAATTTGTGGAACAGAAGACAAGGCCAACAAACAACGTAGTATCATTCCATCATGTTTCAACTCCAATCTTCCTTCCCTTCCCTCTAGATTTCTATGCAAGTTAAAGTAATGTGTGTTATAATTTCTACTATGTTTATTATATTTTCTTCAAAATTTTACATCACTTAGATCCTGATAAAATACATGTGCACAATTTTTCTAAAAAAAATATGTTGAAAATTGCTCATAAGTGCAAATACAGCTTTAATTAGAGCTCAAAAGCACGAAAGTTTAGATGTAATGCAGAACTCATAAGCGCGAACAGATCAAGTTATAAGAAAAACAAGATACTCACGTCTTTGTGAAATGTGGCAAAGTCTACAAGCTACAGGGTTGAAATTTGAGACCCACCATTTTTAGGAACTGAAGTCTGATTATATTTTTATTTTTGGGGGCCTATATTCATTCCATGATTTCTTGACGAAACGTTCCCTTGTTGTTTGTTGTGCTCTTATGACCCGTGATTGTTGTAATAAAATTTCATCATCAAGTAAATTTCCGACTGTCATTCATTTACTCTAATATATTTGTAAATACGTGTACAGAGGGATGTGATATATGGAATGAATCTCCCAGATGCTTTTAGTATGACTGCTGCATTAGATGTGCGAGGAAAGTTTGACGAATGCTCAGTCCACAGCTCGGGTGGAAATCTGCAAATATCTGTTTGAATATACAGTGGAACTCCACAAATAGACACTCCACAAATAGACGCTCACTCTCGTATACTTCACGATACAAGGTACTACGCGACCAAGGTGGGAACCGTTTTCTTTGGTGGCGCTGCGATTCACTTCACAACACATGTCGTCTAATGTTCGAATATGTAGTTAACTTTATTGTTTAGTTTTATTTTATCATATTTATACACATAGGTATCTATTCAGAAAACACACCACAACTTCCGTGTTCGTAAAGAATCGAACATGAATCGAAAGTAACATAAACTAAAGTAGGTACTGTATATTATACAATATTGCGTTTGATATACATTTCTTACCGTAGCATTTTAATGTAGCCGAACTCTGGACATCATATATGAGGAAAGCACTCGGTATAAAACCATCACTACCACCAGTATGGGCTACTGTAAGTCGTTGACCTGCACTGCTATTTGTATAAACTCTTGACACGTTTACGTCTTGGCAAAATTTGTGCACAGTGTAATGAGTACGGAACCATATTTCGTCCAGATAAATAACGGGCTACTATATCAGAGCGTTCTATTAGATATTTCCTTTTATCTTTACATATTTGACTGCAAACCCCATGAATAGTATGAGTTTTCCTAAAGTTTCCTTGCACCCTTTAAAACCTATCTCTCTCTTACAAAATTTATGCAACTTTCCTAATGTTGTAAGCTCTTTGTAGAAACCATAATATTTACGAACTTCTCTTCTTATGATACATGTCGTCTAATTCAACCTTATTTGCAGGAGGTCGTCTAACTTTGTTTGGTGTCTATATTTCTACACCCTTGTCCTCACATTCTTTACCTTCCTTTCTAATCCTACTAATTGTTTCCTTATTTAACTTCACAAGCTGCAGCACACTCTGTTGTCTTCGATAGACGTAAGAATAAACCAGTTGTCTTTTCTTTATCACTAAAATTTATGCCATTATAAATAATGCTCCGCGCTTGGCTACGAAACACACGTCTTCCTACACGCGGCATTGCGACCAGATTGAAACGCTTGGCATTGGATGTGACGACACTCCAGCAGTAAACATACGCAGCGAGCACGAAGTTTCTCATTCTGCCACGACGGGTCCCTCCTTGGTCGCGTAGTAAGTCAACGCACCCTCCCCCGCGCTGCACAGGGCTAACCAGTAGTGTGCAGATATCAGTACACAGACGTCTCCAAAAGCCTACTCGCGAGTAAGGCCCTGAACGGAACCGAAGACAGTACGTAATGAGCGCGCTCCGCCTCACCTATCTCCACCTGTACTGTACTCAATGTTTATGCGTAAACGAAGAGCAGTGGCGGACTGTCATTATCATTGTGTTGATCGGCGTGTTCCACCTTTTCACAATGTCTTCTAATCATGGACGTAGTACATTCAAGGATGAATAGGAAGAGAAATTTTTTTGTGTTAGTGGGGAGAATGTCAAATGCTTTATTTGTTCGAAAATTATTAAGGGTGTGTCAAAATTCAACATGCGACGACAATACTCGACTCTTGAGAAATAATATCATACAATTACAGGCATGTTGGACATGTGAAAATAATTTATTTTGGGACTATCTGTATAACTGTTGGTTATACATAATAATCAATATATTACAATTCGTTTACACTCAGTTCTGCATGACAAACATATAGTTTTTCTTTTAATTTTAGGTGAAATGCGTAGACCTACAAATATTTTGATAAATATAAAACAAGAAAATACAAACACAAATCAGACACGTGTCCTGAGTCTTAAAAAAATGCTTCTTGCTAGCTATGTTCTAGCTTGGAATATTGTAAAATCAATGAAGCCCTTTACAGAAGCATCATTTGTAAAATCGTAGATACAGGACGTTACTAAAATACTGAGTCCAGAACAAAGTCAAAGTTTAAGAAAATTAAAATATTTCCAATTACAGATCAGAGAAGAAATTTCAAGATTGTAAATATAATTGAATCTGAAGTCGAAACCACAATTAACCAATTTGTGGTTTACTCACTTGCATTGGACGAAAGCACAGAGAAATGACAAAGCTCACCTAGCCATTTTCATCGGAGGAGTTAATGAACATATTACTGCGTCTGAATGTCTTCTAGATGTAATTACAAAATACAAATGGAGAAGATCTTTTCCAGGCACTGAAAGGCACCATAGAACAGAAGACGTTGAATTTGCAATGGCTTGTGTCAATACCAACAGACGGGCTCCAGCTTCATAGTATATCAAAATAATCTACAAACGTATGATATTTCTTATATTTTTGATGTTATTATTTGTAAACATGAGCATACTGTTGCCGCGATCCCCCACTGATCGCTCCCATCTGTTGAGGTACGAGCCTCTTCCCCTTCTCTAGGCTTACAGCACATCGAGAGCACGTACACGTACTCGTACACGTTGGCAGCATGGCAGGGAACAAAAAATGTGTACTTATATTGAAGCAGAAGTTACAAATATTGGAACGGTTAAAAAAGGTGAATCAATGAGAGCCATCGCTCAAGAATTTGACATTTCGATCAGAACAGTGCACCGAATAAAACAAAATTCATCTAAATACGAGGCATTCTGTAGTGTTTATAAGAAGCTTTGTTATTATCAGTTTTGTAGGATGGAAACACAGCTTATTTTGTGTAATTTCCTAAATTTAATCAATAAGGATGATTTACGTTCTCTCTTGAAGGGTATACACCATTTTAAAATAATTTATTACACAAATACAACTATTACATGAAATGTTCTATAAGTTTTTGTAGCTTTATTCTCTTCAGCTCTAATCAACAATAACAACAATCCAGGTTGGCAGGTGACGATAGAAAAGAAAAGATGCGAAAACGAATGTGGTGTAGAAACAATTGAATACTCTTTCATATTTAAGTATAAAACTATTGGGGTGCCATTCGAAAATTCAAATTTCAAGTGGGGGTGGGAGGTGAAATCTAAAATGCAATTAAGCCTTGTTTAAGACTTCCCCCTCAATATCTAAATTTGCGTGTTTTTTTTTTGTTTAAATTGAATTCAATTTAATTAACTAGTTATTTAGAGTGGGAAGTTTTGAAATGAAAATCGTGTATGTAGATTTATTTAGAGAGTTTTTCCTCCAGAGGTTTGTTTTATGTTTCAGATGTATCACGTATAGTATATATTACACTTAATCGCGGATTTGTTTTGGTTATATATTTTGCATATACTTCAATATATTATTTAAAATTATGTACGTTAATTATTTATGTTTCGATCCGAACGCCATAAAAACATTGTACAGCCTTTATGTTTACCAATGTACGCAGTACTTCGTAGAAAGACAGAGTTCGTACCTCGTTTCGCACACGGAACATTTGTGTCTATTTGTGGAGATCCACTAATGTGTTTAGTACAAAATTGTAATATTGTGATGCTTTATGATGATTAGGATCTATGCTGAAAGGTTCACAGAACGAATCTTCCACTTCACTGGGTGAACATTTTTAGCCACATTCCAACCTTAGAGTTGTGGTCATAGTAAAATGTTTTAAACCACAGTTAAAAGTGAAATCGACAATCTTTTATCATTTCACTAGAAAAGACTTATTTAAATGCGATATTTCAATGTAATAATTTGAGTACAAAGTCAAATCCAAGGGATTTGTCTTGATTATACGCCATATCATTTTAAAGCATTGTTCGGTTTTAGATGACAATAAGCAAAATTATAATGTTTGTACCATCTCATATGCAAAGCGTGAATGGTGTGCAGATAGTGAAAAAAAAAAACTTAGGACACACTCAAAAATTACTGTCTCATAAAATAATGCCAGACTTCGTGTATAAGTGTTCAAGGTTTGTCTTATAAGTTCAAATTACAATACTGATATCTTCATCCATAAAACAATATTTTTCGTTTTTTCTTATTAAAATACTGGAATTTTTCTTCTGAATTATAGTTTCGTCTAAGTTTTTATAGAAAACTGTGAACGAATTTTCGGCATTGCTTGTACAAGGATTTGCGAGTATTTGCATATCATGCGAAATGTTTTCTAAAGTTTTCAACTATTGCATTAAAATTTTACTGGGACGATCAAACAAAGATTTATTAGCTTTAAGTTAGCATACATTTATACAAAATACCTGAGATTCACCTTCGGTCTCTGCAGAGTGAGTGTGTACATTACAACTAGAATCTAAAGACTCATAATGTCATAAATTTCTCCATTTGTATGAAGAAACCCCTTACATTCTTTGTCCATATTTATCCATGAAATATTTCCACTTTTAATCATACGTTGTCCTTATCTAAATCTAAACCTTAATGCAATTTGTTTTAGTCACTATAAAATCATTGCATCATTAGAAAATGTTGACGTTCAAAACACTGAAACAAGACTTTGGAACGAATGGAATACATTGTTGTTCTATGCCCACTACCACGACACTGTAACACGACCTTGGAAGTAACACACTGTTGTTCCATGCTCCATACACTGAAACACTCACTATCGAAAAATCATTGCACGCACTCTCCTTTGCTTTTGCTTATGTTGCCACATTTCATTCCAATACTATTAGTACAGAAATTATCAACCCATAACCGCGAATTTCGGAGTGCACGACTTCAACCCATAACGTTACCTCAGAACAACAGTGGGATATCTTGAAAAAATCATATTTTAAATAACGAGGATAAAATTGCTATTAAACATCGAGTGCAATGTGTAAACAAACTTTTGATTTAATATGAAACTAAAACAACAAGAAACTTTGTTTACACATTGCACTCGATGTTCAAGAGCAATTTTAATCCTCATTTTTTAAAATATGATTTTTGCAAGATATCCCACTGCTGTTCTGAGGTAAAGATAAGCGCGATTATTTTCCCTTGTGGGAGGGAGAGTGACGCAATTTTCTCTTATTTCGCGCTTATGCCCGGCTCCGGTAAAAATAATTTCTATCTTCAGTAAACATTTATCTAGCGCTTACAGAAAGATAATCAATTTCCTAAAAGTTAAAAATGAAGTTAAAATGAAATGGTACATTCGTTCCTTTCTGTTAGTAAAAAATTACTTTGTATATTATTAATATATAGCAGTCATGTCAACTGATGCCCATAGGTGTAAGTGCACGCTTTAGAGCTCAGGAGAGCCTAAGCACTATACAGCGGAAAGGAAAGAGACAGACGAAAGAGGTAGTATATGCCGCTTGGTCGAGCTATATACAGGGATGGCCAGCATTGATTCAAGGATAAAGGGAAGAGAACTTATTAAAACTGTATCCATGTTAATTTTTAGATTTGTCTGAGAACTATAAGTGCATTATAAGAATGTAAGTTTTAATTTTAATGCACATATTTCACAAGTTTGCTTTTATATTCCAAAGCAATAATTCTTAACTTCTTTTTTTTTTTACAGAAAAGTGAAATTTTAAGATATGTTTATTTAGTAGCCTTACAGGTACTGAAACAGTGTTTTCGTAAATCTAATATATCGTAAATACGTATTACTGAAACTAGAGTATTGAAAATTTTGAAAATATTCGCATGGAAAGTGTTTGTAAGGAAATGAATTAACAAAGCAACTACTGTTACATCATAAACAAAAGATCTGTATGTGCCCATGTGTTGTAAAAACGACAGCTCTATAGCTTCAACAGATTTCGAGAAAATAATTTAACATTCTGATGATAGGAAGTTGCGCACCAGAATCAACTTAAAAGCATAATGCGATAAAAGTTTTGTTATGTAATATTAGTTACAGGTCAACTGTCAACTGTCCGTAGACATGTCAGAACCTCACAAGTGATACCAACAAGGCATCACTCATGAGGCAACCAGGCAAGGAGATACTGGGGAAGGGTAGCCAGACCCTTGCCCCCTCCATTGCATAGATCGCCGATTAGCTAAATATTACACTACTCAGACTTGAGATGCATACAAATAATTGTTCTTCCTCTGACACATATCATCAAGTGAGATGTACTGCCTGAGAGTAGAAGTGCATATCACTGAGGATCTCAATCGGAGGCAATATATATAGAGAACTGGCATCTATGATGTGCACCCCTACAGTGATGGGTGGAGTCAAATATTTAAGGTTGTAATAATGATTTGAGGCTTAGAATTCAATTATGTTTTGTTCCATGTGATTCGCAGTACTGTTGGCTTACATCCCCGCGCACAGGCTCTGTCCGGAGAGCGCATGGGAAGCTTCAGTTTAAAATTCATTGTGCGCATATGCATATCCATGTTTATCGTCGCTTAAAATTAATAATTTTTTAGTGTTCATTATTGTTGTAAATAGTGTTTGGAGGTTTCGTTTTTTTGTATTGTGTTCAAAGCTTGATTATGAACTCCGTTTAGTGTATCTCAATAGAGATAAGTGGTTTTAATGTTGAAATATATGCCCATCACTATGTTCTAAAAGTCGTATGATATATAATGATGGGCACAGTGTGCCCGTCACTGATTCTTGTAGTTTTATATAACACAACTTCTTTATCATACATATTTGTAGTATTTGGTGCGACAAATATAATATTTTAAAACGGATGTTTTAGAACTATTCTATACAGTGATGAACACAGTGTCCATCACTAAATATTTGTAAGTGCCCATTACTAGTGCAATTATATAAAAGTGATAGACATAGGCTACTAGTCCTTATTTAACCTATTATTAGTCATAAGTTATAGCCTAAGCAGGACTCTATATTCCTATTTTCCTTCCAATCTCAAAATGCACAATGTTGAAAAAATTAAGTACATTAAAGATTAGTTGATGCCGGCAGTTTCAACACTTCGTCATAGTGAGAGGAATAAAACTTCTGCTAAAAAGTTTGGGGAACCAAGATCAACACTCAAACGGTACTTTAATTTGGCCCCTCCCTTTAAGAATAATGTCTGGTAAGGGATGATATGAGCTGTCCTCCAGAGGAATGTCATTACTTCAGAGTAAGCAGTACAATATTGCCGAAAGCAAATTTAAATGTGAATGAAGACAATATAAGAAAACAGTTTCTAGAAACTAAATAAATCTTAAAGCGGGGAAATATGTTTGATATATTGCGAGATCGAACAAAGGTCTTTAATGGCGACGAAACGAATTTACAGCTTTGCCGTAAAACTCAAAATGTTCTTGCTCCCAAAGGGCTCCAGAATGTCTATCAAGTGATAATTGCTAGTGATAATGAAAGCCTTACAGTCATGTTCACCTTTACAGGTGCTGTATTCATGTGCCCTCCAATGATAGTGTGAAAGTATAAAAAGTTGCCACATGAAATAGCATAGTCGGTTCCCGATGAATTCGGAATTGTCTTCGTCATTCCGAATGGATGAACTGGGATTTTTTTATGAATTTGCGGACAATCCTTTCATCCTCCTGTTGCAACAATAAAATAAAACTGTCTGCCATTTGGTTCGTGGATGGGCAGAAAAGCCATATGACATTCCAATTGAGTCAGTTATACATTGAATTTAATTTACCAGTAGTTTGAGTCAGTTATACATTGAATTCAATATACCAGTACTTTATGTTGATTTGTACCCTAAAGCAGCGTTTTTCAAACTATGGTCCGCGGAGCATCTGTGGTCCTTGAGTTCTGCCCTTATGGTCCTTCAAAAAGACAGGAGAAAAAATAAAATTCAAACGAATTGCATATCACACTATAGCTGAAAAACTCAGAGTTTGGAAATCACATATGGCAATCACTTTTTCTCCCAGTAATGATATTTCATGAAATTTTTTACCCTACACGTCTACCCACTTCCTACTCTACTCTCAGCAACAGAAGAGGGATTTAAAGCACTATAAACTATGAATGTGGCGTTTCCCTGCACATCTGGTGCCGAACCTGTAACCCAGCTAGGGAACTGCCGATTCATAACAGAGGACCGACTTTCTTAATAGTTTTGTCGACACCCAGTCTGCACATTGAAATGGACACGTACAGTACGTCGTACACTAATAATAGAACGTGCCAAATTGCATCTTTACTTGTTAAAAATCGGGCACATTCCTGCATTAATTTTTTTATTTGTTTTTCTAGATGACGATATAAGCAATTTTAGACTCCGACAGGTTTACTTTTTACACTTGCGTGTTTCATCTCTAAGTGCCGTTTCAATTTCGCGGGTTTCATACACTCGTTTGAAAGCACTTCGTAACAAACAACGCACCGAGGTTTTGGTTCATTCTCATTGTCACACCAAATAAATCCAAGTTCCAAATAACTCTTGTCACATTTACGAAAGTATTTCTTCTTTGAATAGCTAATAGCTACCACTAGGACTAGATATTTCTTTAATGGCACTATAATCACTGCCAGATCGAAGCCAGTTTTCCATTATTTATAATGAGCACTATTTAACAGAGACGTGGACAACTACTGCATGTACCACATAAGAAGGATTTCAAACAGCTAACTGCTAACAGGCAAACGATGAATCAACAATGCACAGAATTTGTTGTAAGTTACTTATGATTGGCTACAAAAAATATAATTAGAAAAGTATTATTATTAATTAATTCTATTTTAAAATATAAGTATACTGGTATTCAAATATACTACAAAATGACAAATTTGCTTTCGAAGGGAACAAGAGTAAGGCGGTCCGCGGAACTGTTCTGACTTAAAAAAAGTGGTCCCCACTTCAAAAGAATTTGAGAAACGCTGCCTAATGTAACTAGGATATTACAACCTGCCGATGCTGCTGCTTTCCGATAAGTGAAGGAAGCATGGAAGAACGGAGTTTTACATTTTCTGGGGAGGGGAGTCCTGTCAAACCCTAAAAAAGAAAGAATTATGCACCAGTACTAAATGAATTTTTAGCATCTTCCCTTTTATCGTCGTATCCCGAATCATTGACTTTACAATGTGTTTAGGGAAAGAATACATTGGACCTGAAACTATGCGTATGAGAGATTGAGAGATGGTATGGAAGAGAGGTCTAAAATCAAAGAGATCTAAAATGAAATAAATCCCCAGGGTAACTGAAGAAAAGTTCGATAGCATAAATGTGGTGACAGAGAATGAAATAGATCAGCCATAAGAAATCGAATAAATAGTTAATAGATTAGCCATAAGAGATCGAAGAAATAGCTGAAAGAACCTTAAGCTCTCAAAGTGAAACTGAGACAGTAAAATAGCAAGTAACGAACATTACCACATAGAAGAAGCGGGTGCTAATATTAGCATTCGAGAAGATAATTTACTAAAAGGATACCAGAAAAATCTCAGCAATGAAACAAATAACACATTGAGACGGCCAGATGTCCGTACATTTATGACTGCTTGGTATGGCCAAAAACCTCAGAAGGAAAGAAAACATCCTAAAATTGAAAGGCGTCATTCATTCTAACATTAGGGAAATGGAGAACTCTTTTTAGGATTAAGAAGAAAGGAAGTAGAAGAAGAAAGGAGAAGAGAGAAAAAGAAAAATGAAGGTAAATAATGGAGAGAAAACAGATAAGCGTAAAAGAAATATTTAGTTGACAAAACAAGTAAAAGATTTGAAAAATTTACTGAATTATCAGCACTGAACTCACGCGAAAGCCCACAAAACACTAGTTTAGGCCTAATTGTGAATCTTCCAAGATGTTCAAGTAACTACTGGTATTAGTACTAGTAAAATCATGTTAGAGAAGAAAAGGACGCTTCACTTAGTTCACAAGAGCTTAATATATTGTTCTCATTGGGACATTATTACAAATGCGGCGGGCGTTGAAATAATAAGTAGCCTGACATTTCCTGAAAAAAAAAGTCTTTAAATGTGTCACAAGATGTGTTTGCAAGATGAGATAAGTAATTATGATCGGTAGATGAGAATGTATACTTTTGAAAGAAATGTGCGAGAGAATTAGAAAACAATTCAAGTGACTAGGATTATTAAACTGTTGTAAAAAAGAGAAAAAATTAGACTTATATTTAATACAGTGAAGACTATCCTGTATGTTGGAAACATAAATTAACTCAAATTAGAAATAAATGTCTCGGTTTTATGTCATAATATTAATGTTCCCATCATTGTACACCAAAGTACCCAAGTCAGAAGCTCGACTGCCCATCACTATGTTTTTCTTTTATTTGGACATTGCTGTAATTTCAAAAGCATCAGGCATATTATTGTAAATTATTTCTTATTGCAAAAAGTCATAAATACACTTAAGTGTTTATTGGAAAAAATGAGAAAACTATCTCAGAAAATTGTATGCGTTCAATCAAATATTTGTTTTAACGCCTCTTAAAGTGCCCATCACTATGTCCTTTACCCTATTCTACTTTTCAACTTCACTGCTCGACATAAAAGTCACACCTTTCTTAATATTAATCGTAAGTGTGAATGAACGTAACATTTCCTGTAACAGTTGTGAATATGTGTGCAAAGTTTCATTTCTCTATGTTTTGCCATTCAGAATATATCTTATTTCTAGTAAGTAAGCTAAACTGTAAAGTCTCTGATTTGCAGCAAAATTACTTTATAAAGTTTGTAATGTGCATTCTGAACATTGCAACGACAAATTTAATTTCTAACGTAGAATACAGATATCGCTATAAAATCTTCACTACAGTATTCCTCAAGAAACCGTGGATTTTTGGCACCATATTTAAAATATTAAGGGAAAGTACCAAATTCAGTAGCGTGTCCTCTCATTCTGGGCATTGCAGTCACATTCATGATACCAATTAGTGACAGTAGTACAGATCGAAACATTATGGCTAAAATGATAAGAATTTTACTTACGAGTTTTTGGATTGAAGTTCTATAAATATAATGGAAATGTACACCTCCTAATTTGCAGAAATGAAAATAATAATAATGGCACGCACATTCTACGAAAAGTGATGATTTTGATGTTCGAGGAAAAATGTACAACTTGTTGGAATACAAAAGAATAGAAAGGATAGCAGATATCTAGACCTATAGCTATCTCAATTACGTTGTACGAGTATAATTAAGAGAGGTAATGAATTTTATATAAAAATGTGCGCAAGTGACATGTAAAACAGTCGTACGTAGTTGAAAAATGACTCTTAAGGAATATATCCAAGAGAAGGGCGAAATGAAGGTCTTTCTTTTTCTATTTTGTTAAGTTTATTTATACTGGCTTTAACGTCTATGGTCATATCGCGTGTTAGGATCTGTGGATATACCAGTAGGGCGAATGAAGGTCTTATAACGCAGAGAGAGTAAGAAAAGAAATACCGTAGAATAAATACTGTAATGGCGATGCGATGTGCCTCAGTTAAAAACGCTGTAACCAAAGGTCACGAAATCACGGTTAAAAAGTTATCGTGGTTAAAATGTAACTTCTATGCACAATTCAAAATCACCGATTACTCTCACATGGTTAGCTGACTCCTCATTTAACATTACCTCACAGGGTAATGCCTGTGATGATACACTGTCTCTACAAAATGAAAGAAAATCATCGGATCCATACGTCAGCAAAGAAAATAGTGAATGTCCAAAAGTTGCTTGCTCCGTTCTAGATCGAAATGAGCGTATCCTTTATTTTCTCGTTGAATTTATTTATCTTTGGGCGCTGTTATGTTTGCGAGTTGCATTTCTTTGTTTTCCAGTACAGTTAGGTTAAAATCTTACAGATTGGAGATTAAAAAGGGAAAATGACTATATCCCAACGTGAGTCTGATGCACTGATGGACGTAATTAGGTCTATTAGATTTAAATATGTTGTATTACGAAATGATGGAAAATTCTTTAAGAAATGGATGAAGAAGATTACTAGGAAAATATGTACAATCTAGGGCCCCAATTAAACTAGAGAACTGTGCAATATCATAAGATCCACCCATAACCTCTCTTCGTTTAGCCTGTAACGTAGGAAAAGAGATACTAGAGTGTTCCTCTTAAAAAACCGAAAATATCAGTTGCATACAATCGTAATGTAAGAAACCAATTCATAGGGAAAATATGACTGTTTCTGCATATTCCAAGTGATCCATTTGTTGTAGCAGAAATTAAACGTTAGATTTTGTCACCTAATTACTCCTAAGAATTCTCTCTTTCCACAATGAAACTTTACGCTCATCATCATTAATCCAAATACAATAATAATCATCTTCGAAATTATCAGCTGTGGATCTGTCCACCATTTTGTTTTACTAGGCATACTAATCACTGATTATTTCCTTCAGCCGCTCGAATATGGCCGGTTAGGAAGTACCGTAGTTAACCTACTCTTTAAGCCACAACCATGGTCGATACAATGTAAAAATAATTAACTAGGGGTTAGGTGACAATTTTAATCGATGGCTACGCTAACCGACATCAATAAAAGGAGCGGAAGAAGCAGAACGGTTCAGTAGTATTATTAGTGCAGCAATAGAAGCAGTAGCAGTGGCAGAGACAGGAATATTTGTAAGTAGTAGTACTAGAAACAATAATAGAAGACGCACTAGAAGTAAGAGTGGTAGTAGTAATAGTATTATTACTTTATGTTTTAAACTACAGAAGTTATTGAACGCCGAAATTCAACATGACTAAAAAGGCTGATAAATCTTGGCTGGAGCCCTCTATTGTGGACAGGGTTCTCTCATGTGTCATAAATTTAAGACACAGGACTCGCAGCTTTCCTTCCAATCTCAGAAAATGCTAGGCATTTTATCGACCTTTGAAATCCATCGCCCTTGGCCCGATTTAAACTTGCGAATTTCGGATTCACTGACTAGTCTGGTAAGCATCAGGGTCTTGTTTCACGAAAGTACAAATTTAATTACTATAAATTACAGGAGAAAAAAGTTAAGAATTTGTATATTCACTAATTGTTATGTTTGACAAAGAAACTCTAGTAAATTTTAAATTCCTAAGTAAAGTAGAAAATAACAGGTTCCAGGCCAAAATTTTACA
Source organism: Periplaneta americana (assembly GCF_040183065.1). Classification (NCBI taxonomy): domain Eukaryota; kingdom Metazoa; phylum Arthropoda; class Insecta; order Blattodea; family Blattidae; genus Periplaneta; species Periplaneta americana. Next base: position 109,012,369 of record NC_091124.1, read on the forward strand.
AATTCAATTATCATTAGGTTGCAATTTTACAAATCGTATGTTACAAATTTACAAATTTGTAAACGAATGCTTAATTTATTCTTGATGTGGGTAAACAGATGACTGAGTCGGAGATTGTTATATAGGCTGAAGTGTGCTTTGTAAGCAGTCTGATTCTGGTAATAAGAAATTTATATTTATCTACATAATTATCGTATAAGAATAATTCGGGAAAGAACTAATGTCGAAATTGAAAGTTTAGTGGAGTTGAATCAGAAGTTCAGGATAGGTCGTGAGTATCTTGCTCTGCTGCTAAATAATTTATAGATGTAGCATTCTATTGTGGTTTTGCAATCGCGGTTATTGATTGTGCTGTTGATATTGACTTCAACAATGACTTTCGGAAAATGCATGACCTATCTTGTGTAAAGCAAAGCATTTTATATAAATTTACGTTTTATATAAGCTTACTACTTTTACATTTACACGAATATTTCGTAATGCGTTGTGAAACACATTTTGCTGTAATTTGTAGCTAAAGGATCTAATTACTGTAAATTTGTAATTTCCACTTTCATGAAATGGGCCACAGATCACTGATATTGGAAGAAATGGTGATAGTTGATTAAGGAGGAGAAGAGGAATAAAAAGGAGTGGAAGAGAAAAAGAATAAGAAATTATTAAGGAAGAATAAGAACTGTTTCTCTGAAGTTCAAAATTTATTCTGTCTTATCAAGTATCCATTAAATGTTCTTCTTTCTTCAACTGAAAGTAACACTTTCTCTGTAGTTCATTTTCAGTTACTTGTTTAACTTCGTCGCTTAGTATTTTTCATTATTTATCACGGTGATATTTCTACTAGTTTTTATAATTTTATTGTAGCTTAACAGATTTAAAATTAACTAAGATAGATATTGTGTTCTAAAATTGAAGTATCAACCATTTCCGAGATATTCCTCTTTTACTCAACTTACCTAGTGGCCATTGTTATGAAGTATTTGATCTCCAACTTTAATGTCTGTATCGAGTAATGAATATTAAAAGTCGCACCTAGGTAAATATTTGTTCCACTGTTAATATTTCACTACAAAACTACTTCAGCCCCCGAGCCGGGGTTGCAATAAATTTGTAATTTTCAATTACAACTCAATGTTTAGCTGAACAGAAGTGGACAAGAGAATAGTGGAACCACGATCCGTGTCGCGGCCTGCCTACCTCACTGTATAATGTTAACTTTTAAATACTACGTTAATAGGCGGCTCTTACAGTCAACAAAAGAAACCATTATAATCGATGAATTGGCATTATGTAAGCTTTCCCATCCAGAAATTATGAAAATATCATAAGTTTATATGAAAGAAAGCGGTTACGAACTGCTGCAATATTATTGTGAATCGGATTCCCTTGGAGACTTAGTTTTCTTCCGTCATTTTCTTTTGACGTTGACTTGTAATGATTGTCCATGTTCAATTGATCGCCTGCAATTAGTCTCAAAAGGACACTTATCAAAACCATTGTATAAGTTTCCCTTAAAAAGTTCGTATATATGTAGATTAGGTTTATTACGTTTTAACTTTTTGCAAAATAATTGATTTCCTGTATAATAAATCGATGAACTTTTGCTAAAAATAATGAAAAAAGTTTAAATTCTGCTTCGTTAATAAAAAAGTCACCCCCAACACGAAATTTCTGAAATAATATAAGATAAGTTGGCTATTATAAGCATGTATTAGCACCACGACTTTCTGTAGCTTCTAGAACTTTCTAGAATATTAAGCTGTTTCTACAATTTTCTCGATTGTAAAACCTTCCAAAGCCTTGAGGAACATTCTGGAACTTTCTAGAACTTAGTAGAACTCTGCAGATGGCATGATGATATGAAATTTATATATCATTTCACTCGAGTTTCCGCTTTTTTTTTTTTTTTTTTGAAAAAATTTGAAGACTTACGCAAGTGAAGTTTAGAAAATACCTAATTTAAATAATGCAAGATGCAATTCCCGAGCAATATAGCTCTTTTAACATTTAATCTTATACCAGAGAGAAGAGACTCACTACTCGAAATTTGTAGATTCATCTCTCACAGATAGGCGGATCATTGGTTTGCTGACCAAAATGTACAATGCAGCTGATTATCAGAAGCTATGTAGCAGCTTGCAGGTTCATGAAAAGGCATTGAAGTCTGTGAAAAACTTTTGGAATCAAGAACCATCGAGACTGGAAATTCCCAGAACAAATCAATGTGCACAACGAGCAATAAGTGCCTTCGAGAATTTTATGACGTGTGTAAAAATAAGGAGAAACTTCAGCTTAGATTTATTTTGTCTAACAAAACATAATAGTTGTACATTATGCTGTAATTATGTTAAATACGCCACAATGTTTTTTTTTGTTATACAGTAGAACCTCTATTATCGGTGGTAATGAAAGGGGTGGAGTGAACGGTTAATCGAAAAAATCGGATAATCCGTACCATAAAAGTTTTCATAAACTAAGTACATAATATTTTCGTAATTTCCTTCATGGTCTTTTCTTTTAATACGCTAGGTAGTGGATCAGAAGTTCACTAATTTGTCTGTTTTTTTTTTTTTTTTTTTACAATTCATGTTCGATTTTCCAATAAGTCAGTTATTAAATCATTATTTATTGTACGATGAAAGAGTAATGGAACGGAGAAAAATTCTCTCCGGCGCCGGGACTTGAACCCGGGTTTTCAGTTCTACGTGCTTATGCTTTATCCACTAAGCCACACCGGATACAACTCCGACGCCGGTTAGAATCGTCTCAGATTAAGCTCCAACTCTTGGGTTCCCTCTAGTGGCCGCCCTCTGCACTACGTCATAGATGTCTATGAACGCAGGACCGAAGTCCACACATGTGCTAAGGTGCACTCGATATGAGTGACTAGTTGGCCGGGATCCGACGGAATAAGCGCCATCTTAAATCACGAAGTGATTTACGCATATCATATATATTATTTTTAATGTACCGAAGTACATATGATATTTCCATGCAGATATTCTGCGTCATCATACGATGAAAGAGTAATGAAACGGAGAAAAATTCTCTCCGGCGCCGGGACTTGAACCCGGGTTTTCAGCTCTACGTGCTGATGCTTTATCCACTAAGCCACACCGGATACAACTCCGACGCCGGTTAGAATCGTCTCAGATTAAGCTCCAACTCTTGGGTTCCCTCTAGTGGCCGCCCTCTGCACTACGTCATAAATGTCTATGAACGCAGGACCGAAGTCCACACATGTGCTAAGGTGCACTCGATATGAGTGACTAGTTGGCCGGGATCCGACGGAATAAGCGTCGTCTTAAATAACGAAGTGATTTACGCATATCAAATACTTCGTGATTTAATACGGCGCTTATTCCGTCGGATCCCGGCCAACTAGTCACTCATATCGAGTGTACCTTAGCACATGTGTGGACTTCGGTCCTGCGTTCATAGACATCTATGACGTAGTGCAGAGGGCGGCCACTAGAGGGAACCCAAGAGTTGGAGCTTAATCTGAGACGATTCTAACCGGCGTCAGAGTTGTATCCGGTGTGGCTTAGTGGATAAAGCATCAGCACGTAGAGCTGAAAACCCGGGTTCAAGTCCCGGCGCCGGAGAGAATTTTTCTCCGTTCCATTACTCTTTCATCGTATGATGACGCAGAATATCTGCATGGAAATATCATATGTACTTCGGTACATTAAAAATAATATATATAATATATATTATTTATTGTACTTAAGTGTGGTTTTCAACGACGGATTTTTAATGGTCAAGAAAACTCCTTGTGACCATTGTCTGTGGAAAGATAGGAATAGTAGATGTCTCATGTTGTAGATTTACAAAGTTTATCCGAAAAAAATCCGTGGCGCTACAGCCCGTGAAGGGCCTAGACCGACCAGCCGACTGCTGGCCTCACGCCCACATGCCGAAGCAGAGGTGGACGATCATCCAACCAGAATGGAAGTATCGTGTGGTTAGTACGATGATCCCCAGCTGTTATAGTTGGCATTCGCAACCGGATTTCGCTACCTATCGTAGCTCCCCGAGTGCATCACGATGCTGGGTGGGCACCGTTCCCATACACTGGCCGAAATTTCATGAGAAAATTTCTTCCTCCATGAGGACTCGAACCAGCGCGCATTCCGTAACGCGAGTCCTAGGCGGGATGCCTTAGACCGTGACGCCACGACGCGGGACTTACAAAGTTTATACAGTTTATATTTTGTTTTTCATTAGCCTAAATCGCACCCAGTTGTAATTCCTATCTCGTATTGTGATGTGAGATGAACCACATTTTCTCTTTTCCTAAACCAGTCAATTACTTTCACTTTTTTCCGTAGTACAACATGTTTTCTTTTGGCACTTGTAGAAGACATTTACACAGAAATTAAACAGTATGGCCACTCGAAGAGTAGATCATAACGCGTAAGGGTAAAGATTTGTAAAAAAAAAAAAAAAAACAATATGTAGAAAAAATTTGTACTAATATAATGTACAGTACTTCATATCTTTTTTTCTGCGAGAGAGAAAGACAGTCGGATAATCCACCATTCGGTTAATAGGGTGACGGATAATCGGGATTTTACTGTATAGCAATTCATAGAATAGAATAGAATTCATATGTTACTTTGTAATTTTGTATGGTTTTTAAATTCCTTATGTTATACTCTAGGAATAAACTGCACTATCAATAAGCAGTGCTTCAGAAACTGAATGCAAAATAACGCTTTTAAATTTTTTTTATTTTCTTACCCTACAAGCGTATAGGCTCTACAATAACATTAAATTTTCGGTTTGGTGGTGACCTTTTTGCAAGAACTCAAATTAATATCATTTTCATTACTTATGAACAAAAGTTCATCGATTTATGATACAGGAACATGGGGTTACAAAAAAGACTTAACCCTAGTGTAGATACTACTAAAAAAATTTGAATTCAAGAAGAAACGTCAATAAACAAGAAAAATGTTCCATAAATAGCTTAAAAACAGAATTTTTATTTCCATTTTTAACATGGATTTCCCTCGACTTTCATTTTTACTTGTCAGTTAGGTCTGTAAGGGAAATGTAATCATTTTGCCTCCGATCATTTACATCACACTACAGTAGACTTGAAAATTCCTGACATGTGTTCATCGAGATGTTGATGTAATTAAATTACGACTTTGAATATAACTGTCACAAGTTTAGCCTCAGGTATGCCTTCCCCAGCATCAAATAGTTATTAGGTTATAGAGCGAGTCAAACCTAACTGACCAGAACTCCTGCCGTCTCTCTACACTACAGTCTGGCAAGCAGATAACAAGCTGTCACGAATAACTATCTTGTTATTTTACAGGACCATAATCCGGCAAGTGACTTTTCTCGTAACTCACGAGTTATTTTGTTTAAGGAAATGAAGGAAATCTTACTTCGATAATATAGCAGTTGTTCAAAATATCCTCTATAACGTTCTGTACACATGTTGCAATTTGTGAATAAACGGTTCACTTTATGCAAAAAAGATAGACATAAATTGTTTTTTTTTAATCTATCTTGACATTCATAGTAAAACTTAAAATTTTAAAGAGACATGAAAACATCGGCAACGAAACTTTCCACACAATTTATTTTTTATTGATTGAATTATGCGTTGTAGGAAAATATTTCATTAGAAGCATTGGTTCTATTTCATATAAAGAACTTACTGTTAAAATTTGTTCAATTAAACTCCTAACATCCTGTATATACTAAAAACATTAACATTACATACTTACGTAACGTACAGGTAAACATTACTTCCGCAAACATATATACCGTACGGCTATTATATACATAGTACACAGGTTTTCGATATTAGTTCTCCCAATAATTTACAGTAACTAATTATTTTCCATTCCATCCTAAAGTTTGAAATGAACATAAATTAGATCTTTCATATTCCAAGGTAATTGTCACAATCAACTTTCCTGAAAATGCTGAGTTTTGAAATTTTTCTGTTAGTAACGACGAATTTTCCTTTCTGTTTCGTAGTAATACACCCATATCTCATCCATGCTAACCAAACGAGGCGGAAACAAATTCTCTCAAGTATTACAACGTTCGAAATTCTTTTATCAAATTTCCAAACGCTTCAAGTCTTAAGTTCCTGTGAGCTCCCATGGAAACGAACGAGGGCATACTTTCCGTACATTCAATTACTCACGAATGATTGAAAATACTGAACCACAGCTAAAATTCAGCTGTTTGCAATTTAGTCAATTTTGACTCTCCGGTCCTCTAGAATTATTTATCCAACTTCTGATGTTGACAGCAGTTTTGGAACTGGAATGTCTCCTTGAACGATCTTTGTCACAGGCAGGTATTGAGCTATTTTAAAGCTTTAACTTCTGTCGTTGATTTCACTGCGACCAGATCACATTCGCCATGCTGCTGTATTCTGTGAATATCTCTGCGAGTTTAAATACCTTTGTACAGAAAACAATGATGGTTCAAATTTTCTCCTTTGTCCAATTAGATAATAATATATTAATTCCAAATTGGACACAAATACACTAGTCAATTACTGAAGACACAAAAAAATTTTGAGGTTCTGTTTTTATAGCCAGTGTTACCAATTTTTAGTGAATGGAAAAAGTCCCTTTACAATTTCACTTTCTTTCCTACATAGTACGTAGGTTAAATACTTTTAAATACCGTATTCATTTTATAGAGTACATGCTGTATATTACATCATAATATCCATAAATTGGCCACCGGCGCGGCTCAGTTGGTTAAGGCGCTTGCCTGCCGGTCGGGTGCAGGTTCGATCCTCGCTTGGACTGATTACTTGGTGGGGTTTTTTCCGAGGTTTTTCCCAGCCGTAAGGTGAATGACAGGTAATCTATGGCAAATCCTCGGCCTCATCTCGCCAAATACCATCTCGCTATCACCAGTCTCATCGACGCTAAATAACCTTGTAGTTGATACAGCGTCGTTAAATAACCAACAAAAATTCCATAAATCTATATTCCACCGCTGTGGAGTAATGGTTAGCACGCCTGATCATGATGAAATGAAGAAGCTATATAACCATAGCAGTTGAAAAAGAGTCGTAAAATAACCAATAATCTCTCTCTCTCTCTCTCTCTCTCTCTCCATAAATATAATGCTATAAACTGGGATCGTGATCCTTGGGAGATGTGATTCAGGGAAGGAGAGGAAAATAACGTGATAACGAGTGATATTTAACACAAACATATATATATATATATATATATATATATATATTGTATAATGTATGTGTATATAGATATTCGACGTTTATATTCTAGAATGGAAGGTCAGTTGGAAGAAGAGCTGTTTAACTTCAGAATGGGAAAAGATACGAGGGATGTAATTTTATTGGACTACTATAAATAACCTGCGAAAGACACATAAAGAAGAATAAAGAAGTGTGTATAGTATTTATGGACCTAGAAAAGGCATTTGACTCAGTGGATTGGAACAAACTGTTGGACATACTGAAGAAAATAGGTGTGAATTGCAAAGACAGGAGTCTCTTCAATAATCTTTATATGAAACAACTAGTTAAAGTCAGGATTGAAGAAGAAATGTCTGAAGGAAATGAAATAGGAAAGGAAGCACGATAAGCATGTCCTTTACCATCTACCCTGTTCAACATGTACTTGGAGGAATTGGAGAAGCACTGTTTTCAGAAATGATAGGACTGATAGTAGGAGGAAGAAGGATAAAATGTATAAGATCTGCTGGTGATACGGTATTGTTAGCAGAAGAGATTATACTAAGAGATATGCTAGTGGACTTAAATGACAGCTGTCAGCATTATGGGATGAAGATAAATTCCGTTGCTTACGAGATTATACAAGCTGGCGCATAGCACGATCGAGAGTAGGTCTCTGAGAGTCATGACAATTTCTGCCGCTAGGTTCGCCTCGCTGCACTAAGAAATGATTAATAGTTCCATTACTTGGTTATCGTGAAAATAGTTTGATTAATTGTGCATTATTGATCGAGTACGAAAATTATAAATATGCCAAGCATATTACAGTCTTATTTGAGATTTATTGATGACTTGTTAAATATCAGTATGCAGATTTTCAGGGTCATTTAATGGAATTTACAATTTTGTTTCCCGAAAGTCTGAATTTGTTGAATTAAAATTTTGCTTCCAAACTACATTGTTCATATGGTTCATTTACTTTGGAAAGTTGATTGTTTTCAGTTCCGTGTTTTTCCTTCAGATTTCGTTCCCTCTAATTTGTTATAATTGCTGAAAGTGAATTACCGGTTTCTGCTACTTTCAGATATTATTATTATTATTATTATTATTATTATTATTATTATTATTATTATTATTATTATTGTCATCATTATGATCATCATCATCATCATCATCATCATCATCATCATCATCAAAATCAAATTAATATAGTTCTTAGCTTGTCTTGCCTTAAGGCAATCAGTAGTGTTATTCGAGGAAAAGAGTATGATTTACCATCATCATTTACAGTATAGTGGCAAAATATTCCACGACAATGGTTAATTATTACTGCTGAATATTGACACATATACGATTTGCATTATTTAGGATACAACACACGCAGCAATGCGATTTTAATATTGAGAATGCAGAGTTTAGTGTAACGTACTCCCCTCATCCTCCAAGCCAAATCAAATATTATTACGACATTACGAGTAATAAATAAATAAATAATTACTACAATTATTCGTTGTGATAAACTACAATTATCACTGCATGGTGTACCGAAAATTTTATTTTATGTTTTAATTAAATTGACATGTCATGAGTGACGACAGAAAACAGCTTAGGGGAGCGAGATTCAGACATTCCTAAAAATGAAATGAGGATCGGGGAGAGCAGATGCGCATGTGCCTTTGATCGGAAAATTCTAAAAAATATTGTCCCTGAGATTCCTGAGATATTTGTTTATGTTTTGGAAAATGGTCAAATTCGAAAACCATTTCTAATCACATATATTCCAGTCTAACTTCCTAATTAATTTAATTCTAACTCCTAATTTAAAAACTGTTTACACACACTAAAGGTCCCGCGCCGTGGCGTGGTGGTCTAAGGCATCCTGCCTAGGACTCGCGTTACGGAATGCGCGCTGGTTCGAGTGCTCATGGGGGAAGAAATTTTCTCATGAAATTTCGGCCAGTGTATGGGACCGGTGCCAACCCAGCATCGTGATGCACTTGGGGAGCTACGATAGGTAGCGAAATCCGGTTGCGAATGCCAGCTATAACGGCTGGGAGGATCGTCGTGCTAACCACATGATACCTCCATTCTGGTTGGATGATCGTCCACCTCTGCTTCGTCATGTGGGCGTGAGGCCAGCAGCCGGCTGGTCGGTCTAGGCCTCCACGGGCTGTAGCGCCACGGATTATTATTATTATTATTATTATTATTATTATTATTATTATTATTATTATTACACACTAAAATATCATAGCACTTGCTATTACTACCCACTACTGGATTAATCTTGCACAGGATAGGGACCGATGGTGGCGGGCTTATGTGAGGGCGGCAATGAACCTGCGGGTTCCTTAAAAGCCATTTTTAAGTAACAGGTTAATCAGCAGGCCTATTAGATATTTATTTCACCGCTGCAAGTTGTGCAAGAAAAATCGCACATTTGTAGTAATCATGTATTGTGACTGCTGTTTGCTTTAGTAAAAATCATAACACTTCAACGTAAATATATTTTTTAAAAAGAAAGGGATAAGTTAGGCTTACTTACAAATGATTAAATTATGGAGTCACGGAAATGGAAGATAATACAGTACCTTAATTCATTGGAATAATAATAATAATAATAATAATAATAATAATAATAAATGAATATGTAAAAAGGGTAGACTACAGTGTTCATGTAAAATATATTAAGTTTCTTTTATTATTTCCGAAAAGGTACGGTGTATGAATTGAACAACAGAAAGGTAGTACCTTAGTTTATAATATGTAATATATTTTAATATCAAGACTGACAGCCTTTTATTGTAATATAATTGAGACGTAGAAGTTTGGAAATTACGTCTATTGTTCATGAAATATTGTACGAAGCATTTAATAAGCAATGGTGAGTCCTTTAAATGCCCCAAATGTCAATGTCATTTAAGTGTTCTGTTATGAATATTTAGTCTAGAACAGCGCTCCGAGCGGAGGAATTGGCATTACGAGGGAACCACTTCAGATTCGTATTTCAAGCGCTATGCGCCAGCTTGTATAATCTCGTAAGCAACGATAAATTCAAACAAGATGAAGACATGCTATCGGAAGAAAAATAAATAATGTAAATTTTCGAATACTAATGAGGGAGTAGAGCAAGTTAACAGCTAGAAATGCTTGTGGTATAGGATAAGCAGTAACATGAGCTGCTGGCAGAAAGTAAAAAAGAGGATAGCAATGGCCAAGGAAGCTTTTAATAGAAAAAGGAGTATCTTCTGCGGACCTCTGGAAAAATAAGAGACTAATGAATTGCTTTCTGTGGAGTGTGGTATTGCATGGAGAAGAAACATGCAAATTACGAAGAAGTGAAGAGAAGCGAATAGAAGCGTTTGAAATGTGGTTAAGGAGAAAAATGAGTAGGCCCTATGTGAAATGGACAAACAGAATAATAAATGAAACTGTGTTGGAAAAAGTTGGTGAAGAAAAAATGAAGCTGTAACTGATCAGAAAAAGGAAAATGAATTGGTTGTATCGCTGGCTGAGAAGAAACTGCCTGCTGAATGTTGTACTGGAAGAAATGGTGAATGGGAGAGAGTTCGGGGAAGAAGAAGATTTCAGAAGATATACGGCTTTAAGATATATGGATCATATGCGGAGACAGAAAGGAAGACAAGAAATAGGAAATATTGGAGAATACTGGGTTTGCAGTGAAAGACCTACCCTGGGGTAATCACTAAAACATTGTGTAGTTTCATTGTCTCGCTAGACTTTCTCATTTTCGGATTATTCAATCATAACAGATTGAACTAGCTTAACTATTCGAGGATTAGTCCTGATATCTTGCGACTTTTGAAGGCCTTAGGAATTCTACACAAATGTAGCTCAAATGTATTTGGAGTGGGTGGGTGAGTGAGTGAGTGAGTGAGTGAGTGAGTGAGTGAGTGAGTGAGTGAGTGAGTGAGTGAGTGAGTGAGTGAGTGAGTGAGTGAGTGAGTGAGTGAGTGAGTAGTTTGTTCTGAGCTGGGCACTCATCTGAGTAAAAATGTAGTTTTTAACACTACTTTTTAATTCATTAGTATGGTAGTCAGAAGGAAAGAACATCATACATTGGCTCTTTTTTGGCCTTTCTCTCATTTGCATACATCTTGCAACTGTTGTTATTAAGGTTGGTAGGTTCAACACTTTTCTTGGGGATTACTTTACCTCCGTAGTTTGCATATGCTACCCTTTCACTCTTCATTTTTAACATTGTTTCTAAGATACATTTCGTTGCGATATTGACTTCCTTTGCTTCTACGGCCAGGTATATTCCATCTTCCATTATCCGATACTGTTATTATTAAGTACAGGACAATCAAAATTAACATTTAATATGCCAAACTGCTAAAAATCAACAATCAGTCTGTTCAGACTCATAAAATCCGCGAGATATTGCAGGCAGAAATGTTGTTAGCACACGACAGCCAACCTGTTCCGTATTGAAAGCACTATTTAAAGGAGTTAGTTCCTTTCAACAACACATGAGAGAACTGATCACCTCAAATAAAACCCAAGGAATATGAGTAAATAATTCGTTCCAACACCTACGGATGCAGCATGCGTTCTACATAGGATTCGATAATAAAGCAAAATTGACAAAATTATGAACTTAGTTCATTTCAACAACGAACGATTAAATTATAACTGTGTTCTCCTCTGTCACTCAATTATTAGTGATTCCGGCATATTCTCAAGAAACAAGAATAGGTGCACCTTCTTTCACGGGTATTCGGTGTACATTCATTTTCTTACGGAGTTTAAATGATACCAATGAGAAGTGGTCATCATACTGGTAGAAGTTCCACTACTTGAAAATATACTCGTATAATGTTATTTCACAGTCGCTAGAATACCGAGCACAAAGTAAACCAACCCTGAAGTGAATGATGATGGTACAATAAGAACGACGACGACGATGATGATGATGATAATGATGATGATATAATAATTATAAGCGTACATTTTAATTACTTAAACATAATATTAAACGAAGTTTGAATCAGTAAGAAACTGTGTTTGACTTCATTGTTTATGAATATTTCTGAAATGCATTTCAACACATCAAATTCAATTAATCCTGCACTACATTTGAATGTCTAAGAAATTGTATCATTACTGGCAGATTGTGGTCCTCCAAACGAATGGTTTAATATGCCCTGTCAGTTCTCACTATAATGCAGATGTCGCCCATGGTCACAATGGGATTGTTTCGCTACAACAGTGGCCAACTTCATTATCAAAACACTATGACTACTTCACAGAACATTACCTGGACAATGTAAACAGGAATACCTGTAGGCGAAACCCCATTTAGTATAGAAGTAGAACAATTTGTATAGCCTACAGTATTATAACATGACAGCCATAATGTACTTATCAGATTACTGAATTCTGTTTAGGATAATCGCATGAGCCTGTATTCAATGAGAATTTGCTTGCTATAAAGTTACGGGTATGATATAATTATAACTATTGTTTATATTCAGTCTGCAGCTCGCACATATACCCGATCTGCTACAGTTCAATTTATTTATTACGGATTTGTTGTATCCATAATGCTTAAACTGCACATTACATCTTTAGGAGACTATATGAAAAAGCAAAGAAATGAAATTAGGACTATGCAATACATAAATTAAAACTACTACCAAGTATTGGCAGTACTAACCTTATTACAGGAAAAAAAACTGGCAGTTTGATAAATAAGAGTAAAATAACTAAAATAAACATGGAAACCACAGAAGCAGAAATATTGAAACTTTTGATGGTATACACTGTTGGAGATATAAAATGGAATACAGATATGAGACGAAAATTATATTTTCTCTTAATAGACTAGGAAACGAATGGGTATGAACATGTCTTAAAAATTCTAGTAATCGATTTCCTACAGTATTCTTAAATCATAACTGAAAGTATATAAAAAATGATACGAATAAATTTTATTCTAAGATCAGAGGCTGTTTCCTGTACATATTGTCGCAGACATTGAAAGAAAAAAGAAATCAATCCTATTAACGTATTTGTACTACTTAGAAAGTCCTTTAAAATGTGTGAAATACAATAATTTTATAGTTAAAACTTAAAAGAATGTGATCACAGTATGAGTCAGATTCTATTGTAAATTGTAGAAACTGAAGATAAATGTGTCCTAAATTAAAGATTTATATATAATTCAAATATAATATAATTTTTTGTATAAAATATTATCTTGTAATGAAAAAATAAATTACTTCTAAAATATTTATCTATACTAAATAAATTTTACAAGAGAAAGAGTTCATCCAAAGGGCAGGACTCGGGAAGGGTACCCAAAACGCTCCTTGCATTTTCGCGTTGAATTGCAATACTTAAACGTTTACGCAAATAAGTAGTGCAACGACGATCATCGGTAATGGAGATCAAAATTTGGCCGATTTGATATTCCAAAACTTTAGCGTCATGACTCCAAGGACCGAAGGTCTCCACAGCAAAGGGGACAAAGATACAAATACGTAAATATTACAATAAAAATCTAATTTACTCGTGTGAATATGAGGATAGTAATGGCGTGATAAAACATTTTTAAAATCTGTAATGTAAACAAGACGAATACCACGATCATCGGAAAAGAAGAAAACGTGCCAATTCCAACTGAGGCAGAAGAACAAGTGGACAGCTTCAAAAGGAGGATAGCAATAGCAAAGGACGCTTTTAATATGAAAATGAACATTTTCTGCAGACCTGTGAAAGAGATTAGTAAATTACTCTATATTTTGGAGTGTGGCATTGTATATAGCAGAAACATGGGCATTACTACGAATTGAAGAGAAACAACTGGAAGCATTTGAAACGTGGATATGAAAAATAACGGAGTGTGTGGAATAGACAGAAAAAGTCAGAAATGAAATTGTGCTAGAGTAAAGAAAGAATAATGATGAAACTGACCAGGCAGAGAAAAAGAAATTGGCTGGATCAGTGGCTAAGAAAAAATTGCCTAATGAAGAATGCACTGGAAGGAATGATGCACGGGAAAAAAGTTGGGGGCAGAAAAGGATATCAGATGATAGACAGCACTAAGAGACATGGATCGTATGCAGAGACTAAGAGGAAGATGCAAAGGAGGGAAGATTGGGGAATGCTGGACTTCCAGTGAAGGACTTCTTCTTGGGCAGAAAACTGTGGATGGATGGATGGATGGATGGATGGATGGATGGATGGATGGATGGATGGATGGATGGATGGATGGGTGGATGGATGGATGGATTAAGAATCTCTACTTGTGATATTCACAATTGCACAGATGAGCAGACCAGCTTTCGTGAAATTAAGAACGAATTACCGTTCAACATGGAGTGTGCTGACTAAAAACTAAACAATGTTTCTGTCAAGTTTTCCGCGCTGATTAAGAATAAGCAATTGGTTTTTTTCCTATCATGTCAAAATTTTCCACAAATCGTAAATTTTCATTCTACGTATAAAATACAGTTAATCTATAAGTATTTATAAGTGTACATGTTGTTACGTTTATATGAACTAAATAGTTTCCTTTAACTTTTAACTTAATTCTGGAAGAATAACACTTCGAGAGGTTAGAATGACCCTCAGTTGCGTACCCGGGAAGTGTCGGTGCGACTTCTTTTGTTGCATTTCTCTTAATTTATACCAATTTAAAACACTCTGAGGCAGAACTCTGAGCTTCTACTCTCCTTAAATACCACGTGTAGATATAATAAAATGTGCTACATTACTCATTGAACTGGATTATATCGGATATGTTTATACATTAGTTTATAAGTTCCAAAAAATTTCAGAAGAAAATATGGGAATGGTATAACCTTGTCCTCAAAGTAAATTAGGCAAATTAGGTATATAACTTTAATTTTTGGACAAGATTATTGTGTGGCCTGTTTCAGTCGTCCAATCACAAGTAGTACTTTATTCACACAATTGTCGTTTACTTACGTCCAAAGCTCCTACTGTCTACTCACTTTCATTTATGTAGGGTAAACTAGGGTCTGTTGGACAGTCGGGCATGTTGGACACTCTGTACTTTAACGTGTTACCACGCCACTTGTGGGCACCACATTCTGCTAGAAGTCAATGACTACTTCCGTCATTGACTTCTAGCAGAATGTGGTGCCCACAAGTGGCGTGGTAACACGTTAAAATACAGAGTGTCCAACATGCCCGACTGTCCAACAGACCCTAATTTACCCTATGTGTTTGTTGTGTTGTGAGCATCTCTAACACTTGAGCTTAGTTGAGAGTCGGTGTTTCTTCTTTAATAATGTCACATTGTGGGTGTGTTAATGATCCAGACCTGTCCTGTTATATACTATGTGGTTCGTATACAGTGCCAAAGCAAAGACAGAAAATAAATGCCTTCACAAAACACGCATACTTTGCGTATTTTGGTGTCAAATTACGTAATCAAACCTTGCGCACCACATAGAATAATGTCGAACTTTTGTATAGGAATTAAGGTACTGGAAGATTGGCAAGAAAAAAGCTATTCTAATTAGAATCCCTTTAGTGTGAGGGAACTGAGAAATCATGGAGATGAATGCTACCTTTCTGCTATTAAAGTGCCAGAATTCAGTACCAAAAAAAATCACTTAGTCAAACTACCTTCTGCCTTGAGGCCAGTGCCTCCTGGTTCTGAAATGCCAGAGCCATCGCCACCAACCAAAACACGATCTATCTACATCTAACAGTTCAGAAGCTGAAGGTGCAGAAGAGGCTGTGCTTCAATAGATACGAGGGAACAACCAAAACAACTAAGTAAAAATGAATTAAATTAATCTACACAGTGAGAAACTTGTATTTTCAAAAAAAAAAAAAAAAAAAATGGCCGAATACCTTGTTTCTAGGCTTGAAACTAATAAGCTAAAGAAATTAAGTCTACTTGATACAGGCATAGAGAAAGAGAATTAATTACATATTTTAGAGAAGAAGACAATCTTGTGTTTTGTTGTGATATTCCTGCGTTTGTGAACTACTATAACATGGAATATAACTCCGAAGACAGAAGATTTTTCATAGTTGCTTCAAAAAGAAATCTGGAAAGAGTTCTGTTGCATAATGGAAATATTCACTCTTCTCTTCTCTTCACATTCTGTAGTTTGAGAATTTAAACCTGTTATTGCAGACAGTGGACTATCGAGATCATAAATGGATCATTTGAGCAGATTTTAAACTTATTGAGTCAACAAAGCGGTTTTACGAAAAATCCGTATTTCTTGTGTGAGTGGTTAGGTATACGCACTGGGAGAGGAAACAGTGGCCAAGCAGAAGAATGATGTTCAAGAACATTTGATAGACCCAACCAAAGTTTGTTACCACCCTTACACATTAAACTAGGCCTTATGAAACAGTTTACTAAAGCTTTGGACAAAAACAACGGTTGATTTAGGTACCTTTGTAATGTGTTTAATTTATTTATGAAAAAAAAATTGTCGGTCATTACTGCCCATGATGAATTTCGACGCTGAATAAACAAAGCAGTTTAAAGCATAAATATATAGGCTTCTCCTACACCTACTCCTCCTCCCCATCTCCTACTGCTCCTACTCCTGCTCATACTCATCCTCCTACTCCCAGTACTCCTGCTCCTTTTAATCTTCCTCCTATCTCTATTACTACTCCTTCTCCTACTTCCAATCCCTCAACTTCTCCTACTCCTAATCCTCCTCTTGCTTCTACTCCCACTATTGCTACTGCTGCCAATAGTACCTTCCTTCTGTTCTCTTTTTTTTTTGTTAACGTCCCTCTACTTCTCGCTTCATATTATCTTAGACTTTTTTCTACACTTATTTCTTGTATTATTATTATTAATAACTAATAGACGCAGTATCTCTGTTCACTTATTATTTTAAACATATGAAAAACTCATTCATAAATTAATTACAGCGATAAGTTCAAACGTATAATAATCATTGCCATGCGCATGGGGGGATGCCGGTGGCGTCTGATCATCCCGTAATGAGCCACTGTCCATTCAAACAATATAAATATTTAAAATATAATCTATGTTAAAAAAATGGAAATTAGAAATTCCATTTCAATTCGATTGGGGATATTGCAACACACATGTAGCCTCCGCACGCATAAGTTTTTATTGTTTACAGCAACCGGAAATGCTGCACAAATGGTTGCTGCTTTAACTTAAAATTATTAAAAATGGTAATTTTTATTGCATGAATGTTTCACCTAGCAACCAAAAAAATCGTAGAATATGGACCTATAATGTTTACATGATATCAATTGAACCCAAAAATAAGATAACACAGTATTTTCTTATATTTCCACTTACCGGATCAATGGATTCCCTTCATGTGTTGGAACTTCAATTGAAGAGGTCAGAAGCAAGGGGGCACAGGTGATATTTCTAAGAACATATGTTAAGTGCATTCAGGGTAAGCTAAAGCATTTAGAATGTTAGTGGAAAAGGGATATTAATTTTAACCACATCACACACTAAAATTTAAATAAACAATTTCACGGAATTTGAAAGCTTAAGTACTTTCAACCACATTTTCTCAAAAATTACTTAAGTGCACTTATACCCCTTTGTTTCTGACTCCCTCAACGGTGTTTCGTTTCAGAAAAAAAAAATTATTTACAGTATTTCCAAAACATTGGATTACAAAAGTTTCTTTCAAGCCTTGAAAATTAACTTTCTTCTGTTGTGTCTTAAGACACATTAACTTAATCAAACTGTATTCGACATGCCATGAAGTAACGGGAACGTATTTAAAATTGGAAATATCTTTTGAAGTTAACTCCACGTTTATATTCACACTTGTGTCACTACATAACGCTACAACAATCTTTAATATTTTTTTTATTTCCATGATTCTTCAAAATACAGAATCCACATTCATTTTGGAAAAATCTTCAACTTTAGTTCTACTACAATTTTAATTCATTAGTAATACTATTCGCAATTGTGTAATTTTCAGAAGAGAAAGGTGCCTGTTTTGGAGACTTTCGAGTACTGTGGTAATGTGTAAAATTATTTTGAGTGTAACTTATTTCATTCCCTACATTCGTGTCACTAACAACTGTTTTTGTCGCTCTTATCTTGAGAATGCATTCTCAGAGTCAATGTCTTGAAGAGCATTCTTAATAGAGTTTATAGTTTCTGCATAATATTCCACCTCTTCCAGCCACATACTTCGCCAGGTTAGTATCGGCATAGGTCACGTTTGGAAGTACATTCTTTTTAAAAGATTAACTACATTATGGACTACAAGGAAGACCTTTTTAGTGAAAAAAATCACTAAATTCATCATACAGACATGCGCTACTCATGTGATATTCATCATTTTAAAGCAAACAACAGCCGATGATCGTCGGACTGTCATCAGAATAGAGACGGAATTGCTAATAAATAGGAAATATTTATTACATTTAACACCTTCCGGAACCATCGGCGTAGCTCAGTCAGCTTAGGCGCTCGCCTACTGATTCGAAATTTTGTTCGGTGTGGGTTCGATTCCCGCTTGGACTGATAACCTAGTTTGGTTTTTCCCGAGATTTTCCCAAACGTAAGGCAAATATCGGGTAATCTATACCGAATCCTCGGTCCCATCTTGCGAAATACCATCTCGCTATCACCAATCCCATCTACGATAAATAATCTAGTAGTTGATACAGCGTCGTTAAATATCCGACTACAGAGTACTACTCGCAATATTTTTAACTACGAGTATTAGAACAAAGCAAAATGAAAGCTATACATTCGAAATATTGTATGTAGCCAATTAGCCTACCTTATTTATCTGAGGTGTCGTTAGTGGAAATCCATACTGTATTTTCTTGACTTTATTTCTTTCCTTCGTCACAGTTTCATTGTATACGGGCGAAGCATAATACTCGTATTTCTGAGCATTTGACTCATCCGGGACTGTTCGTACAGTGTATATCTTGATGAATTCCCTGAAGCACTAATGCTGTGTTTGTACAGAGTGATTGCCAGCACTGATAAAAGCACAGAAGAAATTGGAGTAGAACTCGGATCTTAGACTGGGAGTTGTTGGTTCTGTTACAAACATTTTCATTGTCTCTGTTTGGAAATTCGTTCTTTCTCGCCTGATTTTTACTAGTTGAAATATGTAGAACAATATTGTACTCCACTTGACTCTATCATCGATAGATAAACTTTCACTTTAAATTCTGATATAATATTTTGGTTTCAAAATGGCTGAAAGAGCTCTCTTGACATTACATCTGTGAACGTTGTCGTCTTGTATGAATAAAATACACAACTGAATCTCTCACTAGTGCCACAAAATTCTTGCTCGTGATCAGGTAGACCTACTTTAAAAATATATAAATTTTTCTTTTGTATTGTTTAGATGTAGAAATAAGCAAATCTTAAATTTAAAAATAGCAACAGCGAAACTATATATTGTGCAGATATAGAAATACGTAGGTATTTCAGTTTTAAAGAGAAATGGAAACAATTATAAAAATTGAAATATTTAAAATTATAGTTTCGAGAATCAACAGAATACCTTTGCTTTTAATTCCATAGAGGTGATATGTAGTGATAACCTGAAAGTGGAATATATTGACTGTGTATATTTTTAAATATGAAAATTATATTTTAATACTTTCGTAAAATGTGGTGTACCCTAACATGTAACATTGCATTTTCAACTGTAAGTATCAAGGTGGACAAAGTAAATACAACACATAATTAATTCTAGCTTTATCAATAGATATGCATTTACATAATAAATTCAAGTGATGTGAGGGAGAAAAAAATTATAGTGCTAAAGAGAAAGAATGTATATAATCTAATAGTAAATATAAGTGGTAAACAGCTACGTAGAAGAGGGAATAAACCTTGTTGTTAAGCCAGAGTATTCTAAATTCTAATAAAAGTAATTTTCAGAATGGCAGGTTAAAGTAAATTAAAAAATATATAAAATAAAATAAAAACACTGAAGTAATAAAACACTTACAGACATTTCTATAGTTTTATCTTGACCCAGTGAGTGAAATACATAATATGGTAACAGTATTAAAGAAAAACTAGTTTTATAATGATTTTAATGCAAAATGTTTGCCAATTAGACAAGTACTACGACAAACGTTACAAACTAGCATGTTTATATTGAATATGCTAGTTTTGATATCACGCTGGAAATTACAATTAACAGCACTTTGTTAACTAAGATCCTCAATGATCTGCACATTCCTAAGAAAATAAAATGGTACAGATTAGGGGGATGGACGACAAAATTAGAAAAGTAGACAGGTGTCAAACTGTTCATTATCAATTCGATAGTTAAGCTCTGAACTATCAGAACTAATGAAAACAGGGGGGAGAAGCGATTTCAACGGGGGGGGGGGGGTACTAAGGTCCACAGGTTTAGTTTTTCATTATTAACTCATTTAGTATCTCGAATCAAATTAAAAAAAATAGTGTCAGTTGGACCGTAAACTGACAAACTATGAAATATTTTAAAATGACTTTCATAAAAAAATAATAAAAAAGATTGCAAACTTGTTATGGGTCTTGGAGGCCCCCCCCGTTGTTAAAAGAAATGTTTATAAAATTCAAGTTTTTTTAAATTATTATTTTATTTTCAATTATTGTTTGCACGTTCGAAATATATATTTCTCTTCAACAATGATATTAACAGCTGTCGGGTTTATATTACAATTTCCTGCTTGTTATGAGAACTTGTCTTTCTCATTTTTTCTGTTCATAGACATAGTCAGATAGTTATATCGGCGTGTGCAATTCGTGAAACCACCATGGGGAAGATAGTCAATGATGTCTTAGACCAGCGATCATTAGCACAGTGCACCCTCGGGCTAGAGTCTCTTACCCGCGGATATTCCGATGCACTCCTTACCTATTACCCATTTCAGCGAGTGCTCATGATCACTGTCTTAGACGAATAAGATACAGAAACAAGTGGAGTTGAGGACAACATTGCAGAAATTGGATCGTCTAATTCTGGAGTAGAAAATGAGGATAAACACAATGTGTCAGTTAGTGGAGAAATCTATACATCAAAATCTAGACGTGTATGTGTTACACAACCTCCAGCACGATCCTCACGCCAACTGTGTAGAATATTTGAATAATTTCAAGTGATAAATTGTTCCGGGACCGGGTATCGAACCAGGGACCTTTGGCTAAGAGCACCAATGCTCTACCTACTGAGCTACCTAGGAACTCTACCAGACACGGACTCAATTTTTCCCTTTATATCCACATATCTCAAAGTGAACTGACAAACCGTCCTGGATAGCTCAGTCGGTAGAGCATTGGTGCGCTTAGCCAAAGGTCCCGGGTTCGATATCCGGACCAGGAACAATTTTTCCCTTAAAATTATTCAACTTAGTTTCACAGAGAGCTATACCTGAAAGCTAGATTTGCATTGTGCAGAATATTGTACGTGAAAAAATGGGACTTCATAGACAGGGGAAAGTAAATTCTATGATGGAAACAATAGGCCTACAGTTGTTCTTTACACCACAAATCATGAATCTGATAAAAGTCTACTTCAATGAGGCACAGCACACAGTTGTTTTGCTACATTGGTTTGTTGTTGGTAATGGCACAAACCACGCCACGGCTATACCAATCCAAGATCTCTGGCGTTTCCTGCAAGGTCGACAAATCTATTACGGAGCAATGAGTCGAACTCGGTTCTTTGAACTAACAAGAATTCTTAGATTTAACGACAAGAACACAAGGGAATTACGCCTTCAGAATGACAAGTTTGCACCACCGAGGAAATTATTTCAAATCTTCAATGAGCTTTTTCCCAACTATTACGTTCCAAATCCTCATAATTGATTATGAAATGAATATTGAATCGTGTATGTACGCTAATGTTTCTTGAATTACAGCAAATAAATAATATTTGAAGTCTTCATTAATGGATATAAAAACAAAATAGCATAATTTGAAAAAAAAAAAAATATATATATATATATTATATTTGTGGGCGTGAGAGGCCCCCCCCTTTGGTAATGCACGTTACAGATTGTGGGTTGGTATTGCTAAGGTTAACTAAAAGGCCAGCAAATTTTGCTGTCACACACTGAGCAATATTTGAGCTATGTAAAATTTGGTCAATTTCATTCAGAAACGGAATCATCGAAATTTTTGATTTCAAAAGCGTGCCTTCCTCTTATAAGTTTCTGTCAATTTTTATTTACTTACGATGTTAAAATATAAAGAACAACTATCACCAACACAAATTACAAATGACGATCATCCCGTCATCTCGTTCCTCCCGATAACGATTGCGACCCGACACTACAGAGACCAAGTCACGTGGTTGACATCGTCTAGGAAGACTATTGAATGAGAGAACGCAGATACGAAGGTTGAGGAATTAGTAATCAAGGCGACCATTTCCTTAAAGTTAAGTGATAATATCACGACATGTCGTATGTCGTATGGCATCCACAGTATGTGGTCGCATCCTAGATGCCAGTGTGGTATATTGTTATTGCACAAGGAGCAATGTGAATTCAGTTGTGAGTCGACAGTCATATCATGCATTCATAGTATGAGTATGTGTTCACATCACTACGAGAACAGCAGTGTGATTGTTATTGTACAGAGAGCGTTGTTACGAATAATTGGTAATGGCAGTTGTGAGTAGACCGCTGTGCTCAATGGATGTGACTCCATGGGTATTTAGGGTTGCTATTCAAACTACCGTAATAAACACGAGTATTATGATGCTGTATCGTTTATGTATATTTGATCGCTATTCTTCCCCAATCTACCCCATTACTTCACACAGGTACAGATCTTTCAAGGTATACTTACACATACCCTGCCCTTTCAAGTAGCATGATGCTGTATCATTTATGGATGCTTGATCCCTAATCTACCCTACCTTATACCCTGTCTTTCGAACCGCGCCCGTATTCTGACAAACATAATATCTGCCATGACTTATGCTCCAGCCCTCAAAGTGCAAATAGGAAACGTAAGGGAATAGAAATTCCATAATCATCTCGTCAAATTTCTGTTAAAAGCAGTTATTGTGCGAGATGTTCCAGCCATGGAGTTGTTTAGAGATCACGATACAAAGAAGACGAGAGTGGAGAGAGAGAGAGAGGGAGAGAGAGAGCTGACGATCAATTTCAATCGGAGCTATGCTCCGTGCATTCAAAAACTTTATCACTAATCGCACTTCACACTCGGCGGGAGCTGGAATAGGAACGTCCAACTTCAACCAATGCAACGAAGCTACTGAGAGCACTCGGGAAGTTCCGCTAGCGCATGCGTCATGCCAGGACATTACTCTATCACGTACACGCAGTCTCTTCGCGCAACATACGGTTTGCTAGTTGTGGGACGAGTGGGAAAGTTACTTTATGGACGCACCTCGTATGTTTATTTCTGATGTTGTGTGCGATCTTATATCCGAAATAACACTATTGGCTTCAATTTATAAATAGTCATTTTAATCGGTCTTGTAATATACGTGTATCATGGATTCATCATTGTAAATTCTAAATTATTCACGATGACTTGTTGTCCAATGGGCAACCATAACTTCATTCTGGTGCTTAATGTGATAGTTTTCGGTAAGGTCTGTCAAGGCCATTGTTGCCTAGTTGCCCCATGTTTCGAGTTTTATTTATTTATTTTTTTTTTCACTTCGAATGCTTGTCGTTTTGTGTGAAAATTGTGATCCAACAATTTTAAGATAAGTTCTTTTAACATCATGGAAAAATCATTTACAGGTATGGTCTGTTCCTCAATTATTCACCCAACGCACTGATGAATGCCAATGGCTTCATTGCAATCGTCTGTGTTCTCTATAGCTGTTGAAATAATATCGTGAAGTTTGTTACTGCAGCTCTGACAAATCCATGTCAGCGTACATTCTGGATTACTTTGATTACAAACAACCATACAAATTAATTCTCCAATGCTTATAGCATTTGATTTTAAAGCAGAATTTTTTAACAGGAACGATAAATTCTCGCAATAGGGACAGCAGCATACAGATTGATAATTACATGATAACTGTTGTACATGTAGTGATCTGAGTTCGTGAAATTTTGTGAAGCCAATGGGAATACTCTGACTTGAATAAATGAAGCTCTTCTTTGAAATTGAACATCAATACCCTTTTTAATCTTTAAGTACTCTTTTTATTCTGGATCTGTTACAATTTTATAGTCTTTCTTGTCAGGACACTGACGATATATATAATCCTGTTGATAAGAGTCTTGTACCAATTTTTTAATCTCTTCCGATATGGAGTCCACTCTCTCAGTTTTTGTTTCTTCCACACAACAAGGTTTTTAGGATAACCTTTTTCTTGCATGGACTTGCTGAAAATGAAGTGTGGACTCCTCTTACAGTTTTCCCAAACGTTTGTGGTGATTTGTTGGGGAAATGAAGAGCTATGGACATCTGCTCTTTAATTAGCTTTTTCTCTCTCATATTACACATACAGATTTTACATACTTCTGCTCGCTTCTTCTTGAATTCATTATTTCATCCTCTTTCTCTGTATCGTCTCATACATTCCTTCCTTTTTATGCCTTTCTTCGGCTATTTTATCTGGAGTTCTGAATGCACGACTGTCTTCCTTTCTCCCCTTGGAAGTCTTTGCCATGCTCTAGAACCACAATTAAAGTACCTAACGACAGAAAGACTTTGGCAGGAAAAGAGTACGTCTGTTAGCTTATAACTTTTGAACATGAGGCGTGGCTAACGTAACATCAGTTTAATGTTACCTTAGTCGCAATTGGATGTTACGTTTTGTCGTTTCCTTTTCGGAACCCTGTTATTCTGCTCCGTTTTTCTTTATGGATTAGTTTTTGTTGATCTGGTGTGATTTTCTTTCTTTTTCTATTACTTCCTTTTCACTGTCATAGATGGCTCTGTACTTTAGTTTTTATTTCCTCCACTAATCCTCTTTAATTATTATTTTCATATACTGGAAAACGAGTGCATGTCTGCGTTCGAAGCGTGGCCTCCTATTGGCAGATTCATAATTTGACGTTTGCCATCTTTTGCTACGTGCAGTCTTTCATCTAAGAAGGAGTCTGGGACCGGTCGCAGGAGAAGTAACTTCGTGGTTTCCGCTGCGTATGGAAGCGACATGTTGGCGGTCCGTGCTGAGAATCTTTACCGAGTAGAAAGCGTCGAGTTCGGGGCGCGTGGTGAAAAGAGAGAGAGAGAGAGAGAGAGAGAGAGAGAGAGAACGGTTACTTGCCAATGCGTATGTTGCATTAGTACTTGCCTGATTTGTAATGGGTATTTCAGGTTAGAGGTTTGTTAAATTAATTAATTTTGTGATAACACTCGTTCGCTAATTTGTATATTTTAGTTTGTTTTTTCTTGTGACCCTATATATTATTCTTGTACGTTTTATATCTGATTTGCCGTGACAAGATATGAAAGGTTCAGAGCCATAGTGGGCCAAACGCCATATAGAAAACAAGGTTAAAGTTAAGTGCTTGCCATAATTCAATGAAACATATAGCAAGTAATAAAAAGTATGCACATAAAAACTAAATGATATGTCAATCTTCATTAAAATATGGTTTTCACTTAACTTTAAACCTTGCTTTCTACGTTTTTAATAGATGACGCTTGGCCCATTACGGTTCTGAACTCTTCACATGTTCAGTGAAGTATAAGCTTGCTGAGTATTTATGAATAGTCACTGTGTTGGTTATTAATGCAGCGTAGAGGGTGCACTTGTGATTGTAAGTGATTTTGTGGAGCTGGTGCCGCAGTCACGGATTTAATCAGACAATTTACATGTTCTATTTCTTTCTTTATTATTGTCTACATAGTGGGTCACGATGGTAGGCATAGTGAACGAGAGTGACCAATCTTTCTCTCTATCTCTATCGCTCTCTCTCTCTCTTTCTCTCTTTAACAAGTTGGTTTCCCAGAGTTAATTTTGCATATTGGTTCAGTTTACCCCTGTGAGATCAGGTGTTTCTCACCTTCGTATTTCCCTTATGGGATTTTTATTATTACATATGTATAGGCCTACATGTGTTTAGATTTTTTAGTGTGGTTTTTAATTTTGTTATTCTTTTCGAGTTTATATTATTACTTATATTATTTAAATCATTTTCGTGTTAATAAATAGTTATTTCTGAGGATGAAAGAATTTCTTTTTATTAATTACCTGTCATCCAACCAGGTTTTCCGCACTGTTATCCAAGATTTATGGTTTCTCATTAGGGAGAGGGATCCCAATACGGCTTAGCGTTAGTCACAGTAATACTTAAAAACTGTTTTTAAATTCAAAATTAATATACGCTATGGCTCATAGCACTCAGTACATGTAGTACTAAGAGAATGCAGCATTTTAGTTCAATAAATATTATGAATGTTTCAGGAACTGAAAAATATTTCATTTTTGTGACTAACGTAACCCAAGATTTAGTTTGCATTCAACATGTTACAAGTACTTACTTATTCACAGTAGTATGCAAATACAACCACAAATTAGAACTAGAATACCTGTACTAACAGTAAACAGCATAGTTATGCAGACATGATCAAGTCATGTGATTTTTTATCGTGCGGTAATCAGTTATAGTGCGAAACGTACTCATAACTCACTCCACTCTCCTAGAGGAATGAACTGTTACAGAGTGTTTCTTTAACGCGGTATTATCAGGTTAATGAAGCTCAAGTATCATATTTTATTATTAGTAACTTCAGGTGATGAGACTAGCACTTCAATTTTTTATATTTGTGTCCGCTTTATCGTGAAATTTCCCTATTCATAACTTCAATTTATGCAATATTAAATTTCTTGACATCAACCATTCGCAGCACCGAAATATTTCAAGTCGACATTTCTCAGTATCAAAACGCTTTAAATATACTTTAATAATTTATTTATGAACATCGAACCAACAACGATTTTAGTCGTCAGACAACGAAGATCTCTAAAGAGTCCTTTTTCCAGCTACGTCTTGATGGCCTAACTAGATTAGTCCTTCCATTGAAATCGTGGCCTACCAACTGACCTACCTAGTAGATAATTGTCAGTAGTTGAATACATTTTATGGGAACAAAATACACGAAATACCCTTATTGCAATGTAAAAATCCTTTAAATATACTTACAGCAAGTCGATAAATTCTATAAATCGATCTTGTCCAACATCAAAGCTCTCAAAATTGAGGCCATGCGGCATTAATCTAGCAACAAATTAGAAGACATTTTTTTACAGTATAAACATATTCTATATTTTCGCATAGATGTGAATCTCTCATTGTTTCTTAGGATCCCTGTGTGAAATAAACATGAATTGAATGGAACAGAATTTCTGGACAAGGGCACTATGATCTAGCACTGCGACCTTTCAAGACCTATTGTGCTAACACACAAGCTAGGCGCGTTCCCAAATCCACACCGGCTGACTACACTAAAAATCGCAACCCCTCTCGTCCCTAGGTCAATCCTCTTCGTGCGTAATCAGCCGTTGTTCAGGGAATAATGACGAAATGGAGAAATGTTGACAGAATAATGTAGGTGCCCAATATCGGGAAATGGGTGAACCCCGAGAAAAACCCCAAAGGTGACCTTGTCCGTCACAAGAGTCACTACGGATTGTGCAATGAAAAATCGCAGTTCTGACCGGGATTCAAACCCGCATCGCCTGCTTTACAGTCTGAAGGTTGACCACTCCGCCACTGCAGGGATAATGAACATCAAACGAGAATACACGGGAATTTTTATACATCGACTATACCTTATTATTATCCGAAGTTAAATGTGTGACTCAACTCGAAAAACCAAGTTCCAAATTGTGTAGCTGAATTAACTAGTGTTTGTCATCAAACGTCACTTGAAGGGTGGGGCTGCCAACGTGTGAAGTTTATCTCCCCTGTTACCTAACCGCTGTTACTCATAGTGTACACTGCAGCTTCAAGGATTAACTTTTACTAATGAACTATTCAGCAGCTGAATGCAAGGTCTCAAACTTTGTCAAGAAAGTAGGAAGAAAAATTAGGGACACGAAGTTGCTATAGCAACGCGTTTAAGTTTGTAATACATGAATTTGCTTATTCCTAACATTCTCGTAGGCATAACTTCGGCTATTATAGCATAGAATAATCTTGCATTCAATAATGTCTTATCAGTAACAGAACTGTACAAAATTTGAGTGCAAAATTTAAAATACACCCAGGGATAGAAAAAACCGGACAGTTTTAAATCTGTTTATATTTCGCAATAAAATACATAATAAAATTGCCTTTGATTATTTTAAAACGAAAGAAGACGCATTTAAACAAAATATTGCTTAATTCAAGGCATTAAATCGCAATAACAGAGACAAATACTTAAGCTTCTGGAGAAAAGCCACAAAAGATGCAAATCGTTAATTGTGATTTAATAATTCATCAGCGCTTGAAACATTAAACACATGTTTTAATAACGCGTGTTACTTCTCTGGCTTTAATAACAGCATTCTTACGTCTTGCCATGTTTTGGACAGATTAACGTGTCTTCTTGTGGAATATAATCTTGAAAAATGCTCGCCGCAAATTCTGTAAGGTTATTGGTGGTGGCTGTCTTTCCCTGATACGCCGTCCCAACATTTTCCACACATGTTCAATCGGATTCATGTCGGGACTCCTTGATGGGCATGGAAACATTAATTTCCACGTCTTGGAGATAATCTCTGACCACGTGGGCAGCATGCGGGCTCACATTATCGTGCATTAAGGGACAATTTTGGCCTATATAGATACCAAATGCCACCACATGGATATCCGAAAATTCATTGATGTTATGATGTATCTATCAGCTGTTAAACTTTCATTTCCTATGATGACTAACTCAGTACGAGAGTTTATTCCCTTCGTCTCCAAACTCTTACTCGCCCATCAGGTAAACGAAGATTGAAACGAGACTAGACTGTGAACAGGACACAGCTCCATTGTTCATTTCTACAACCCTTCTGATAAGGTGCAAAAAACAATCTTCCAAACCGATGCACTCTGAGCAATCTGGAGCCAGTTGCAGCCTAGTTGATAACAGTCCTAACCTTCTTCTAACTGTTTTGGCTGAAATCAGTCGTCAATATATATCAACAAATCGTTGAGCTACAATTTATTGGAGCTGGTAGCTTGCACTCCCTAAGAACTGACATCGCCATATGCCTATCTTCATTTTGATTTGTACCTCACGAACTGCCCGAAGCTAGTCTCCTGGTATAGGCTACTATTGTGTCTCTCTAAACCGTTTTATGATATCATGGACTGTGTTTCTAGCCATATTAATTACATTTGCGATGTAACGTACCTATGTCCATCATCGTTTAATGCTACAGCTCGAGTCACATTTTATGGTACCATTTTTAAAGAGACAAATCGCTAGAGACTACTGTACTTATCACTAGAAACACTCACAACTTATAGGCATAAAGAATTAACGATAATAATGCACAAAATGTAGAAGAGAAGTTTTGCTATAAATGAGATATTCTACACAAGAAAAGAATATTGGCTAAGAATGGCTTGTTTATTTATCTACATGGAATAAAAAAACAGTACACGTGCTCCATACATCGCTATGACAACCATAATATTATACACCAAAAATATTTGATCAAGATATTATGACATAAAAAAGTGTCCGTTTTTTTTTGTCCCTCAGTGTACATAAATATTACCTAAACTTCTACAGTTCTACAAATTCTATAAAATCGGCTTCAATTTATGGTAAGAAAAATTAAATTTGATCTTCCTGAAATTTGAATTGAATACATGCTCCGTATATTCCTTCTTGTGTTTGTTCTATTGTTATGTTATTTACACCATTAGGTTGAAGAAAGAAAGAATCATTCTGCAAATGAATATGAAAAACAAAGTTTATGTGAACGCTTAATAGTGTAAGTGCTGGTGCATCTGCTATTGTTGCGAGTTATCAGGGTGATATTAATTTATAATTACGTAGTGGACAAACAAGTGGCGTAGTTGAGGAATGTGAAGCATCCTACAGAATTAGTGATAGCACAGTCCTCTAGTTCATACAAGGATCCTACTGACGGACGGCATTCAATAGACGTGATTGATAAAGATGACGGCCAGCCCTAAAAGCTCAGTGAGCTATGTGGCTCGAGAAAATGGTATCAGTAGGGAATCGGTTAGCAGAATATTGGAAAAAAAAGTTATGGTTTATTTAACTGCGCTCGCAACTGCCGAGGTTATATCAGCGTCGCCGGTGCGCCGGAATTTTGTTCCGTAGGAGTTCTTTTACATGCCATTAAATCTAGCGAAATGAGCCTGTCGCATTTAAGCACACTTAAATGCCATCGACCTGGGCTGGGATCGAACCCGTAACCTCGGGCACAGAAGGCCAGAGCTATACCACTGCGCCACTCAGGGCGACAGCAGAGCAGAATATTGAAATTTGCATGTTTTCTTCATGACAAATTACAGAATTTACACACAATGCAAGAAGAGGATCAACTCAAGAGGCGGACATAATATTGCAACTGGATCACACAGCGTTTGAGTACTGACCGATCCTTCCTTCAGCATTCTTTTCAGTGACAAATACTTATTCTTTCTGAATGGGCATGCTCATACACAAACTGCACGATAGCCTACCGGTACTAAGGAAAGCGAAGTTGGATGCGTGAAGCAAACAAGTCAGGTGTGGTGTGGTGTGGATACTAGGT
Organism: Periplaneta americana; assembly: GCF_040183065.1. Classification (NCBI taxonomy): domain Eukaryota; kingdom Metazoa; phylum Arthropoda; class Insecta; order Blattodea; family Blattidae; genus Periplaneta; species Periplaneta americana. The sequence continues at coordinate 109,043,224 of NC_091124.1, forward strand.
GATATGGTTGTGGGACCATATTTCTTTGATGGAAATGTAAACCAACACACATATGGGAAATTGCTGGACATCACTGTAATGGAGTTCCTGCATGATTTGCCACTAAACAATCGGATAAAAATGTGTTTTCAACAAGATGGGACCACGACACATTATATTCTAACAGTTCGCCAGAAACCGGTTTTCATGCCTGTAACGCGGGTTCGAATAACTGCGGGTTCAGGCGAAATTTGTGCTGGACGAAAACTGTGCTTGAGGGTTCCTTTTTCCTTACCGGCAGCATTCCACCATTGCTACATTAATCATCTTCAACATAGGCCCCAAATTAGTTCGCCTCCCATAGTGCACTGAAGGAAACGCCTAAGAAGTCGCTCATAGAAGAGTGAATAACGAAACGTTAAGTACCGTACCCTTCAAAGAATAAACAATATTTTCCGAATTATTATTAATGCCGAAAACATTTGTGACAGTACCTGTGAGTAGTAGTTATATTAATATGAAATTGTGTATTGGAGAAATGAGATTGTTCAATTCTCCAGATAGCCTATCTCTTTCTCTCATATCTTTATCAATTCTGACGGCTTTATTCATGGCACTCTATCATCTCTCAGGGGATGTGAATGGTGATGGAACAGTAGGATATGCCGTTGTATTTGTCAGTTTCTCCTATGTAATTCATTCACTTTGACTTGAAATAATTAATTATGTTCATTTTTGATTCCAAATAAATATTACTGTATTTTTGGTAGAAATTATTATGGTTCGTGTGCATTATTCCGAAATAAACTGACTCGCTAAGACTGAATATGAGCAAAAGAATCGAGATGGACACGAGTAACACAGATAGACAGGTGAGTGTCGCGCAGGAAATAATTCACTCGGTGTCAGTAAAGCTGAAAATGTTTATCTTCGTGAAAGTTTGCACACGAATTTTTTCAGTCTCTATAGATTTTTCTTGCACTTTGTATAATGAGCAAATAAAACTGAATGAAAGGGTAGTCTCGTAGGCCATTTTCAAATTTCAGTGATAGTAGAAAATTGAAAATTAAAAATATTTGAAAAGGCTTACAAGATAGCAATATTGAAGATATGGATTAGTGTTCTTGCGAAGTAACATAATAATATAACATAATAATAGCCTTCGTTTGATTTCCATAACGAAGACAGATATATGAGGATCTACAATTTTGTCTTAGTGGAATGGAATGGAATTTTGGAGAGGGAGGCACTATGGCCCAGCACTGCGACCTTTTACGATCTGTTGCGCTTTTCAAAACCCACACCGGCTGACTACACTAAGGTTCGCTGCGTACCCAGATTTCGAGCAAGACAACTCCCCCCCCCCTTGTCCCTAGGCTAGCCTCCCCCCCGTGCGTCGTCAGCCTCACCTGGCGTTCGGGAATGCTATGAAATGATAACGAAATAGAGAAATGTCGACGGAATATTGTAGATGCCTAATATGGGGAAACAGAAGAATCCAGAGGAAAACCCTAACTGCGACCTTGTCCACCACAAGAGTCACTATGGATTTTGAATGAAAAATCCCAGACCTGACGGGGACTCGAACCCGGACCGCCTGCGCGACAAGACTGAAGTCTGATCACTAAGCCATGCAGAGGATTTTGTTGGAGTAATATGTTTTGCCTGTCATAATTTTGTCATTTTTATTACTGCTCTCCGTTAGACCAATCGCATAATTCAGGATTATCATATTGCGAACTGGGATTCGATTCCAGGTATTAACTAGAGTGATACTTTTGTATAATTGTAGCACCGGAGGTCGACAGTTTTACTCGATGATCTTATTTTGTATTCTTAAAATCTAATTACACCAACACGCTTCACTTCACCTTAAATTTTGTCGTATTTCATATCATAGAAGTATGCATACAGAATGGCACACGATCTTCGTTGTTCCTTCAGGTTGAAGTCACCGTACAGATTACTTCTATTGTGAAACGTTGAAGACTGTGCATCGGTGGAGTCGGTGACATCCATTTGGCGAGACCTGCTGGCTTAAGGGAGTGTTGCACTTGCAAGTGACAGTAGACAGATAATTCAAAACCTTTAACGGAAAAATCGCATTACATTAATAATATTCTTATTATATGGATATATTTTAGATTTATATTTCGATCCGTATAACATAGCTACAGTAAACTACTATTCAATTAATTTTCATCATTTAAAAAACTAACTCAATGTAATTACAACTCTATACTTCATCTAGACTGAATTGTATGATATTACCTCATAAATTATTACTTTTTCGTTATAGGCTTTATCTCAAGCTAAGTACAAATACAATATTAGTTAATATTTGACTCAAGATTACTGTTGTAGAATATTTAGTGTACTGTAAATATTCGTAATTTAAATATATTGTATTTTACTATTGTATTGATTGAGGCTGGTTGAGTGGAAGACAAGACCCTATGGCTAGCGAAAATAAAACATTCATATCTATTCCGTTGCTATAGCCATGTATTATTTTGTTTTCCTTACATTTAAATTTAAACTCATATTTTTCTCCTAATTTTCTTATCATACTCGTATATTAACTCTGCCAGGTTAAATAAACCATTATTATTATTATTATTATTATTATTATTATTATTATTATTATTATATTGTAAGGAAAGCAATTAAAAAATTAAAGCCCACGAAATCAATGGCCACTGATGGTATTCCAACTTTTATAATAAAAGGCTGTTCTGAAATTCTTGTACCATTATTAGTTCACATATTTAACTTAAGCTTGAAAACTGGAGTATTTCCATCATACTGGAAGCAAGCAGCAGTTATTCCTGTCTTTAAAAACTACAGACCTATCTCTATTTTAAACAATTTCTCAAAAATTTTTGAAACTATAATTCACAAACTTATTTCTTTTTTTTTTGTAAATTCTACACAGCACGGACTTACTAAATCCAAATCTACTACAACTAACTTAGTCTCTTATTTGAATCAGATTGTGCCAGTTGTTGAATCCCAGGGCCAAACTGAAGCAATATATTTTGATTTCAGTAAGGTGTTTGATGTAGTTCCACATTCAATTCTATTATCTAAATTAGATAATACTCGACTATCGATAAGCTACGTAAGCTGGTTTGAAAATTATTTACACGATAGACAATCTAGTGTACGAATTTCGAATACTCTCTCTGATCCATTTAATATTATTTGTGGTGTGCCGTAGGGCTCAACTTTAGGACCTCTTCTATTTTTAATCTTCATTGACGACATCTGCAAAAGAATAAGTTCTGACTACGTATCTATTATTCGCTGACGATCTTAAAATTTTTCGAAAAATCAATAGTGTTGCTGACTGTCAATTTCTTCAGGATGACATTAATTTAATTACCAATTGGTCAGTTGATAACGGGATGATGATTAATGAATCCAAAACTTACGTAATATCATTTTCACACTAAAATATAACTATCATCTAAAAATGTATTTATTAAGAGAAAAGATTGTATTAGAGACCTCGGTGTATTAATTGACAATAAATTATATTTTCATAACCACATTGATTATATTTATAACCATGCAATAAGAATGTTAGGAATAATTCGGTCAATTACTTATTCTTTTTCAACACCTGATTCTCTTTTAATACTATAGGCCTACTATACTATACATTAGTGAGATCGAAACTCGAATATGCATCTGTAGTTTGGAACTCTATTACTAGTTCTGATTCGGCAAAACTTGAAATTATTCAAAGGAAATTTATTTCATTATGTTCGTACAGATTCCTGCCTAATAACTCTGGGTATAACTATGATAAAAAATGCGAGTACTTTAAATGTCGAAGCCTGTATGCCAGACGTCATGATCTCGATTACTTATTTTTATGTAAGGTCCTTAAAAGTGACATTAATGGTCAATCTTTCTTAAACAGTGTCAACCTTCGTATTCCTATGAAGGACATGAGACATCACAAACTCTTCTATATTAGAAATTATAAATCTTCCTCGCCGGTCTTCAGATTTATTAAAAATGCTAACTTACATGTAAGCGATTTGGATCCATTCAATGTATAGAAGTATTAGAATATGGCGATGTATTTGTTAATATTATTTGCATAATCCTTATGCACAAATTGGTAGTAAGAATCAACTCCTTTCCCTTATATTTTATAGTATTAATTCTTGTAAATTAATTATCGTAATCTATGTCCTTTATTTTGTTGTTAACTCAAGTATTTAATTTGTACCATAGTTGTTCATTTTAATGTATTAATTATATCACTGTGCTGGACTTTTATTGGCCAATGGCTGTTGTCCAGCACATAAATATAAATAAATAAATAAATAAATAAATAAATAAATAAATAAATAAATAAATAAATAAATAAATAAATAAATAAACAAATAAATAAACAAACAAATAAATAAATAAATAAATAATTAATATTATTATTATTATTATTATTATTATTATTATTATTATTATTATCAGTACTAATGATACTCACATTATATTGAAATTCCTAGTTACAAAGTCTAATTTCAGAAGATTATAGTTTCTGATAAGAGGTAACTAAACGAGCGTTACAACATTAGTGAGACTAATACGAAGATTCAGCTCTTCTTCTTTAGAGAATTTTGATAACCTAACAATTCTGGACATAACCAGTATTATTGATTAATGTACTTGTAGGAATGTGGATTCTTTTGATATAATCTTGCAATGTTTTTACTAGTGTTTCATAGTATTCCCATCAGCTAATCATATTAATGGACTGATATAAGTTTTCATCCTGAACCCTCATCTGCAGGATTTGTACTTACACACTTCTGTTTTTATATTTTCATAACGCTACATTTGTGTATCTATAAAATCTGTAACCGAATTTTTTCTCATAATTTTAGCTTTTCCAAAAATAATTGGTGTTAACATGTAGAATTAATCGTCCTGAGAGCGAAATAGCTTTTTTGTATTTTTGTTTGTCTGTCTGCCTGCCTGTCTGTCTGTCTGGACGTTTGTTACCTTTTCACGTGATAATGGCTGAACGGATTTCGATGAAAATTGGAATATAAATTAAATTATTTGTAACTTAGATTTTAGGCTATATGGCATTCAAAATACTTTATTTAAGAGAAGGGTTGTAAGGGAGGCAGAATTAAATAAATCGAAATATTTCGCTTATTATTGATTTTTGTGAAAAAATAAAAGTGTTACATCACAAAAGTTTCTTTAAAAACAATTTCCGATACTTTTTATTCCATGCAAAATTTTTATAGGACTCATAGTACTATGATGTGCCCAAGTACATAATATTTCCGTGCAGGAATTCTGAGATATTTTTTTTAAATAACGAAGCTTTTTTTTATCATGGCCACGTCAGATTAATATACGAGTAATGAAGATAAAACAAATGACTCTGCATTTATTTAAGGCTGTTTTAGAGTCCTTTGACAACAATCGGCTTAATATACGGATGATATGATATGTTTATAATACATATAAAATATTATTATATCATAAAGAGAGAGTGTTTGTGTGTTTGTATGAGACAATCTCACGAAACTATTTCATAGACTTAAATAATTCTTTCATCATTGGAAAGTGTAGTTCCTTTAGATGGATGTGGGCTTTATGTCATTACAGAAGCTCATTAGTGAATCGAAGACTGGGCACAATGTATATAAAGTAGGACTAAAGAGAACATAACGTATAGAAATACTGTCGAAAGTAATAATTAGTTATGTGTACTGCAGTTAAATTTAATGCTATTTGGAGATACCGTACTGAAATTTGATGTCTGATTTACGTTGCGTTTTTTATGAAAGATTGTAAGCCAGAAATGGAATAAATTTACAAATATGTACGCGGCACATATTAACTATTAATTATTCAGTAACATAACACTACATATTTTTAATGCTTAATTATGTACTTGGGTGAGCTACGGTAATGTATACTTAATAGGTAACAGTTCTATGTAGTAACAATTCTGTGTAATACCCCATACTGAATAATTAACAAACCAATATCTTCAGCATGACTTGTGGTTTGTAGCCAGATCTTACATACTCGATCAGTTATGGCCGAATGTTACAATAAAGACAATTTTATTAACAACATAGGGATTTCAGTCATAACATCCGTAAGTTGTGGTACACCATAACTAATATAAATGATGATAACAAATACATATCTATCAGTCATAACATCATACAACACCAGATGAAACTATGAAGCAGTTACATAAATTGAAATACGACCTTTTGGTCTAGGAAGCATCCATTTTCGTTGCAAGAATAATTCGTTTAACATGTTTGTAAATTAGTCTTGAACACGTTGCGCTGCTGGAAAAGTTTTTCTTCCTGAGATTCAAGATCCCTCCACAACCAATTAAATACTTAGCTAGGTACTTATAGTAGTACTTTCGTTATCAACACACGTTTTAAATAATATAGAGCAGTACAACACCTTATTTCAAATTGTATCGTTTGGTGACAAAACTTTCTTCCAGCTGAAAGTAACAACCTTTAATTCTTACAAATATATTCTATTTCAGACGCTGTTAGGTCTAACATAATACCAAGCTTAAAACTAGAATTAATCGAACAACTCCAGAACCGATTGCATGGTAATAACAGTTACATTCATAGCTCTAAATACAACTTTGAAAATAATTCAGGAGCAAACGATTTATAACTGATAATAAATTAATTATTAACTGACAATATGAAAGCTGTATTTGGAAATATAACAGAGCTAATTCAATGATATTTATTTATAACAAGTGCAGCGACGCGCGCGGGTAGGGCTAGTTATATATGTGATTAAAGTATTACTAATGCCATTACTGTAGACCTTGTGTTCAATGAGCATTATGTACACTTAACGGCAAAAAGAATAGGCCGCCGACAATTTCCAAGTTTCAGAGATTTAACATTACGCATTCTCGTCTCGTCAAAGCCGTAGTTCACCAGGTAGTACATAACTGAAACACTTAAAGTTGCTGTATTTTGTTTCAGAGTCTAAAATATGTTATAAAATCGAATGGAGTAGTGATTCTAGATACATCAGGGCCTCTGACGATTGAAATAATCATAAAATTGATAACTACAAAATCAACCGAAGCGAACACGAACAGGAAAAGCACGTATTATGCCAAAACGACATTAACAGTATCAGTAGGGTAAGTCGTTACAGCATCGATCTTTTGAACGAGTTAATTGTAGTAGGTCAAGGTTCGAATCTCCCAAGATCTTCCTTTTTTATTACAAATTTTCTACTATAATTGTCTCGCAAAACTATATTTATCTGGCGACATCTCTTACAATACGTATGCCCAAACTCTAACAAACAATAAACCTCCCTCTCTCTTTCAAGCAATACCCCTGTTTATTAATAAAACGTTCTGTTTCGTCAGTACGCTTGAAGATGGCAGAGAGACAACTCCGTCAACAAGTCATTGCCCTGGTTGGCGTAACTGATTCTGAGTCGATGGAGGCCAGAGAGATTGGAGTCCGATTATCAATTGCTAAGCGGTGGGTTACTTTTTTTTGTATAGAGAATTGTGAAGTTGTAATCGTCCCATTCCTGGTAGCCCGGACATCTCTACAAGGAAAGAGGACGCCATGTTACTGAGAGAAGTTGAGAACCACCCCTTTAGAACTGCCTCTCAACTCAAGATGTCGTCCAACTTTTCATGTTTCCCATACACCATGAGGAGATGTTTTAGAAAGCGTGGAATGCTGTGTCGTGGATCTGTAAGGAGAGAACATTTGATGATGGTGTATACCGTGGACCGTCTGACGTATACTACTCTCCGATAAGACTTCGATTGGAGAAATGTCATTTTCTTCGACGAGGTAATTGTCTCCAGTAGCAACGATCGTTCTGCCCTAGTTTATCTTATGGATGGCCAACGATACGATGACCGCTTCGTGAGACGACTTAACAGGTCGGGTCACGTGAGCGTCGCGTGTTGGAGGTGTATGTCACACGATGGGCCAGGCGATCGGTTTACGGCAGAAGTGTACGAAAACATTTTGGCAAACTTAATGATCCCTTCCGCCCGAGAACGATATCGAGAAAGAATACTTTTCTTCCAGCAGGATAATTATCCGGTACAAACCACCGACCGGATTCAGAGATGGTTTACGAAGAGGCCTGATGTCGACCTGGACGACTGGCCTCCAAAATAACCAAATATGAATTTGATTGAAAATTTGTGGGCTACAGTCAAACGGATCCTACGCTCTAATTCGTCAGCACAACCACCCGTTTGGACAGCTGAGGAATTGAGGGACAGAGTTCTAGATGAGTGGGAGGAGGTGGCCATGAATTTAAGTTTTGTTCCATAATCTTGTGGACTCCATGCCGCGCAGAATGAGGGCAGTTGTTGACGCAGATGGTTTGCGGACGAAATACTAGTCCCCACCATAGTCGTTTTTGTTAATATATTAACAAATTGTTTCTTTTATTTTATTATGTGTTTATATTTGATATGCGTCCGGTTTCTTAGGATGTGAAACAAGTATTTATATTTATATAGGCCAAGTTTCGTCTATTAATAACCCACAGGTGATGGGCAATAATATTATTACAAGGCAGGCATAACGAAGTTCGTAAACAAATGCCATTTCACATTTAAACTAATAAATAAAAATATTTCTACCGCACTGAGAGGCGAACTCACAACCTCTAGTAGGGCTATCAGATATCTTACCACTGGACCGTACACAGCACGTACAGTTGATTGCATTGTAAACGGACAATTTTCAATAAAGAGATACCAAAGCACTACCTTGAAGTACAGCCCGTTTACACGAATGAACCGCGTGAAACAACTTAGCATTTCTATCGATAAAGAGTCGGGCCATTCTTTTTGCCATTAAGTGTACATGGTACAGACATTGAGTTCTGAGACAAATGACGCCTGGTGAGTAGGCACGCAAAAGAATCTGAATGTCTCACAAGAAGCAGCGTAACATGGCGTACACTTAAACAGTTCCACATCCTCCCTCTAAATAGTCACTGTCGGCCACTATGCACGTTTGCCAACCTGGTATAGCAGCTGGAAGATGTTGGGAGGAAGGTCCCGTACGGCTTCTCGTTTGGCAGTCATGACCTTTTCGGCCAAATGAAATCTACGCCCACGTAGGATTCTTTATGCGGGGAAAGAGGATGAAAATCGCATGGTGCGAGATCAGGTGAGTACGGAGTATGCGGCAAAACGGCGACGTGTTACCTTGAAAGGTCCTCTTGAACAAGAACAGGGCGATTTGCATGAGTGTTGTCGTGTAGAAACATTCAATTCTTCCTACGCCAAAGCTCAGGACGCTTACGACGAAATGAATCGCGTACACGTCCAAGGATTTCCTTATAGCGGATCTTGTTTATAGTTGCACCTTGTGGGATGAATTCCATCTGAACATTTCCATTCGAATAAGAAATCAGTTCAAGCATCACCTTGCCTTTTGACCTGTCTTGTCGCGGTTTTTTCTGTCTTGGCGATAATTACGTTTTTCAGATGCCGGATTGTCGCTTCAATTTCGGATCGTAAAGGAAACATCATGTTTCGCATCCAGTTATGATCCTGTTAAGAAAATTCGGTTCATCTCAGCATTACTGATCAGGTTACTACAAATCGTCATGGCATCATCACGTTGGTCTTGTGTCAGAATGCGTGGCACTCTGTGCTGGATAACACGCGATATTTTCTGGTCATCAGACAGAATTTTGGCTGACCCCTACTGCTGCTGCGACATCGTGTACTGATTGGGAGCGGTAGGCACACACCAACATTGCAACTTTTTCGACTTTGCGTTCAGTAGGAATCGTTTGTGGCCTACCAGAACGCACACCATCCTCCAAACTGTCTCTCTCTTGCGAGAAACGTTGGTGCCACCTAAACACAGCACTGCGACTCAAAGAGTCGTCACCGTAAACTTGCTGCATCTTTTGCAACGTTTCTTTAGCTGATTTTCCTAATGTCTGGCAGAACTTGACGTTTGCCCTTTACTCAAAATGCGACGTACTCGAATTCCGACACTCGCATTCAAATCCACGTCACAACAAAGACCATAGTTTTTTACACTGTATGTACACAACTGTCTCTTGCTGGGACGAGAGACTAATTGACAAGGTATCACATCACGGCGCCGCATATCGGCTCTAGTGCACCACACCGCCACTATGCGCTAGGTCTTAGAACTTAATGACAGCACCACGTATAACGACACATAAGAATGGAAACCTCGTATGTCAATTTTCTAAATTTTACAGGAGAGCAAAAAATCGACATACAAGGTTTTCACATTTAAATACATGGCTCGTAATTCGGAAATTCTAATATGATTTCGACATACAAGGTTTTCACATTCAAATAAATGGCTCGTAAGTCGGATTTTCTATAATGACTAGAGATACGCGCTTTTCATTTTAAAATTAAAGCATAAGAGATACGTGGTTTTCAATTTTTCTCTTTTTTCACGAAAAAAAATTAAAAATTAAAATTTTGCAATAGTAGACCATAAGAGCACGGGCTCTCCTATAAATTTGAGTGAAAATCGTATTTTCGAAAAAAGTCGACTCACGAGGTTTTCATTCTTAGGTGTCTACAATGTTTTAGTCAAACTAGGTATTATGATTTTGTCTAAGCTTAGCCTATGTTCTAAATTTTGAATCCGAAATTTATCCGTTAAAGTACAGTCAAGGCGATATAATTCTTTAGAAACACTTTCTTTGCAAGGGACATCAAATAAAAAAGTCCTTTCTTATTTAACATGTAAGTCACCTTGCTGGCTCAATTGTTTCTGTCTGGAAAAATAGGGAATCACTTGTGTTTGCGAGGCACCGAATAGATCGTCCGCCATGGTGAAAGTTTCTTGCTGTTTGTCCCTATAGTGGCAGATGGCAATGATGGTGGATTTTAAATGACTCATATCTGCTCAGGGCTCCCCTAGTTCTTGCTTGTCCGACATGTGGATCTGTGAGGGTACGATGTACAAATTTTATGGCCGGACAGGAATACGTGGTGTGTCGTATAGTGGACCCGGCATAGCCAAATAAATCACTCGGTACACAATTCATTTAATCACAAGAGGTAAATATCTTAAAAAACAAAAAAAACTACTGAAGCTTTCCTGACGACATGATGATTCAATACATTCTCGGCTTCTAACCAGGTAGAAATTTGGTGATATACTGACGTTTCTAGGATGTTCATCTTTCTAGTGTTCATGATAAACTGGCGACTACGGCCGTCGTGAACTGAATTCAAAGAGATGGGAAATGGAAAGAGAAATTTAAAAGGAACGCGAAAAGCGTCCTTGCAAATGGAGTTTCAACCTGAGAGAAACTGAGTATGTGAGCTCCAAGCCTCTTGGCCATTTGTTTCACTCCGGATTTACTTTGCTCTCTGAAGGAGCTCTAGAAAATTTTGAAAGGGAAAGCCGAAAGTGGACGTAATATCACGTACCACATATGGGGGAGGGGTATGCACTGCAAAGCACGACTGTAGAACGGAGAAAGAAATTGCGGAAAGTGTAATCCTTTCGCAGTGCAAGTGGAGTCGAGAAGACTCACTTGTGTATAAGATGTGATGTTCGATGGACAAGGTTAAGGAAAGGCAGACGGAAGAAAGGCCGCGAATTTTATGTCTTCAAATTAAAAGGTTCTCTGACTAGGGGAATGAATGAATGAATGAATGAATGAATGAATGAATGAATGAATGAATGAATGAATGAATGAATGAATGAATGAATGAATGAATGGAGAGGAAAATGGGAGGAGTACCTGTAAACCTACGTGAAAACACGTACTTGCAAGGGAGTTGGGGCAGTGCAAAACTGAATATGTGAGCTCCAAGCCTGTTGGCCACTTGTCTCACTTAAGGTTTCGCCGCTCCACTGAAGGAAAATTTCGAGGGGGGAAAAGCAGAAAATGGACGTAACTTATTAGCTACAACGGGAAGAAGTACTACGAGCTGACTCAGAGGAGATAGAAACACAAAGTTACTGACTAAGAGGAGAAGTGGTCGAAGTCTAGGCAACGAAATGGTATACAGGCATACAGATGATTACGTCTACCATGGATATAGCGAAGAGGGAAGTCATTAATGAAAATATATTGGAAAGCATGGGACCGATAATGGATCCCTGCGGGACTCCTGCTCGAATATCACGAGGGGTGGAGAAACTAGTGCCTACTCGGGTCTTGAATGTACGGCCTCGGAGATAATCTGAAATGAGGCGTACCATTCCATCTGGGACTCCTATGCCCTGTAACTTAACCAGAAGCCCCTCATGACAAACTTTGTCGAATGGTCGCTCGATGTCCAGGTAAGCTGCAGCTACGACACGCTTTGTGCTCATACCCCAGGTAATGACCTCCGTCATGTGGATTGCCTGGAGTGTGGTGGAATGACCAGGGTGGAAGCCTAAATGCTCGGTCCTGATTTGGGGCAACACTACTTCTATGAGGCGTCTATGTATGACCCGCTCCGCCAGTTTGCTGACATAACTGAGGAAACTAATGAGCCTACAGTTGTCTGAATTCGTCTTATCCTTTCCGGGATTAAGAAGGAGGACTACGTGGGCTCTTTCCAGGGAATGGGATAGTGACTGGAAGCCAAGATGTTATTAATTATCTTTGCTATATGCTTCATAGCTGACCTTAGGAGATGCTGCAATATAATTTCTTGGATACCGCCGGCTCCTGCAGCCTTATGCCGGCTAAGGAGACGAATGAAATGTGAGACCTCTTGTGTAAATGTAGGTCGTTTCCCAATTTCCTGCTCCCTACTCAGGAGGTCTTCAACCGATTCCTCAACAGCTCTGAAATGGGGCAAGTTTAAATTTTGATCCATCGGTTGGAAAGTGGCCTCTGGAATGTCTGCCAGTGCTGTAGCCTTCTTCTCAGGAGTAAAGGCAGTAACATCTGGGCCGACTAATAGTGGGTGGATAGGTTTAGACGGATTGGACAGATTTCAATATACACGCCAGACATCTGACATAATTCTGCTGTCCACCGTATCAACCTTGGATTTCCAAGCACCCATGACCGTTTCGTGGACCACCTCGCTGATACGCCTGCGCAAGTGGTTCATCTCTACTCTATGCTCATCTCATCTAGTACGCATTCACAATGTCCTGGCTCTATTGCGGGCATCCGTCGCGGTTGTGAAGACCGTTTCGGTATTGCTGCATCCATTGCCTTCTTGATTCAATCCGTCAGGTCGATAACTGACTCATCTATCCCTGCCGGAGTGACTTCGGGGGGGTGGAGGGTGGAAGCATAGCGACTACCTGGTGTTGAAAGAACACACAGTCTGCCGCCTTGTATTTGAATTTCTCAGCGGTGGGAAAGAGTTCGGCTGGGTGCATGATCTCCATGATCACCAGTACATGGTCGGATGGAAGACCATCCAGGGTTGTTACTCTCGCCCTGGTTCCAAGACCTTTCACCATATCCAATATCCAAAATATCGGGAACTTGATTAGCAGCATTGGGTACGTTTGTGGGGTCCTTAGGGGCCATCACAACGTACCCATTTCCTGTGGAATTTTGAATAAGCCTATCGTCCTCCCGATTGGGGCGTCTACAGTTCCAGCTAGCGTGCTTCGCATTGAAGTCACCGGCGACTACGAACCTATCGTAGAGACTTGTCACTGTATCTAGATCCCGTTCAGTGAGTTTGCCCGGGGAACTGCAAGCAGCCATAAGCAGAAAGGGGAGTCTGCCTATGTAGGCTCTAATATATACTGCCTCTAACGTCGCTAGCTGGGGAAGAAGATACAGTGCGTGATCGTAGATCGAGTGAACACCTCAATACCTCATCCTCTTCTAACTGGCCTATTAGTCTATACATTTTAAACCCCGCGCATCTGAAATTTACTTGAGGTGTGAGAAATTTATCCACTACAAACCCTATTTCTATATTATTTACGTCCAGAAATGCCCTAAACTCGTTCCTATCATGTCTAATGCCCGTGGCGTTCATATACACATCCTAGTAGCTCCGTCATTTCGTCTGGCCATTAGGGGAAAGGAGGGAAGTTAGGAGTTTAAATAACTCCGGGAGGGCGCACATAGGATTCTCCGTAAGGAGAAATATCACCCTAGTTAATCCTTCTAGGACTGGGGCGAGCGGCAGGTTAGGGTTAGCTAGTCGCCTAGCCTCGGCAATGTTCTCAACTTGTTCAAAGGTAGCACCTTGATCGGTCACGTTTTTCGAGGTGCTTGCAACAGCTTCCTGCTGGGCTGAGGTGAGCTCTGCCGTGGTAGTTTTAGTGGCTTTTCTGCTGCCCTTGTTGCGCTTAAGACGCTGGGATAATACATCTTGCTACTTATTTATAGTGTCTAGGGAAGGATCCAGCTGAGGAGCTAGGCACTGATTGGCGTATCGTGTTCCAGATGTTGCAGACCGCGTCGTGAATATGACGGAAAACGGCTCTTCGGCTGGAAATGTAACGGCAATGTAACTCTAAACCTCTTGCCATATATAACTTAATAACTTATTTATTTATTCTGGTAGAGCCTTCTCTTCCGCCCAGCTAGACTCTAATTCTAATTGAATGCAATTATTACATAGTTATTGCATTAATATCTACTATTAAAACAACATGAAAGTATATTATGAAAGTTGGATAAGTAATGTTAGTGTGACAATAATAAACTTTGGTAAGCAAGAGTGATGGTGATGATGATGATAATAATAATAATAATAATAATAATAATAATAATGAGATAATTTAAATACTTATTCTGTGATATGAATATATATATATATATATATATATATATATATAACCATTAAACATTGAGAAACCTGAAAGAGCTATTATTGTTAACAAGAATTGTTAGAAAAATATTTCGTTAGTCTATTCTTTAATGGTTTGACGTCTGACAGTCCCTGACATTACTCGGTAGGAAATTCCAAAGCCGAGGAACAGCCACAGTGAAAGAAGATGAATATGAGGATGTATGTACATATAGTATGTACGAAATATTAAAAACTTCGATCTAAACAAAATTACTAACAGTATGTCACTTGATTTGAGCACATGTCTCTCTGGTTCAATATATTGATTGGGATTGTATAATATGTATATGGAGGATATTGAGACTCCAAATGTCTTCTGCATGTGAAACAAATTGAAGCAAATTGGAATCTATGTCCTCCAAAGGCCTAAGTTGCTGGAGTATGTGATAATAAGATGCAATTACATATAGTTTACACTTACAGCTATCCATTTCACAATAACACTTGCAATAATTAGAACAATTTAAAAAACATATGTAGAAATATTATGTATACGTTTATTTTAATTTATGAAGTTCGAAACTGAAAGAAGAAATCGGTAGAAAGGACAAGAAATGTAAAGAAGTGTAAGCCTATATTTAAGAGGGAGGAAAACAGACAACAGAAAAAAAAAGAGCTAAGAGGAGGAGGAATAGGTTTGCAATTTCTTAACAGAATAACTTAATTTTACACGACGAAAAGGAAGAGAATGAGGGAGGCAGGAGAAAACAGAGAAATGGCAAGAGTGTGAAGAGGGGCGTGAAGTAGAGCTGAACAAATAAGAGGACAATGAGAAGAAGTTGAAACAGGTCTGTAACTCCATATGCACATATTTTTAAGAGAAGAGAGGAGGAAGAAGAGAACGACGAAGTGGATAAAAATAGGCCTACTGTAGGAGATGAATAAAAGGATGAAGAGAAACGATCAGAATATTAAAGATAAGAAGTCAGAGGGCAGAGATGAGAATGAAGAGTGCAAAGAGAAGAAGAAATTGATCGACAAATCCAAATAAACAGCCCTTTCTTTAGAAAGATAAAGCTAGAAAGAGATGTAGGAAGACAACAGTGAAGAGGGAGACAATGACAAAGGCATACAAAAAGAGAGCACGATGGCTCGCAGGAGGATGCCAAAGAGAGTGATATAAAATTCATTACAATAGGAAGAATGCAAATGAGAGGAGAAGGGAGTGAGAGAGAGGAAGTGGAGTGCGACGAAAATAGCGAAAAAGGTATAGAAGTGGAGGAGAAGAAAGAGAATAATAAGTAAACGCGAAAACAGAACGTAGGTCTCTATTTTTAGAAAGTATAAAAGTAAACATCTCAGGGTAAAGTAATAGGGCTATATAATGAAAGTTTGAGAAAATTGTATATCGTATGAGGAAGGATCCTGTAATACGTTTTCACTTACTTATTTGTGTCAAGAAGATAATATTATATATGAACAGAAAGTCGTTACATGTTCTGAAATGAAGTTCTTAGCTTCATATCCAGTACCTAGGTAGAAAATTCACACGTACAGCACATTATATTGATGGTCTTGTCATCCGGGAAGTATTTCGAGATAGGGGAGGGTTTATAGAGTGGAGAAGATCTGAACTGGAACCGAATACCCAGTGCAGACACAAGGAGCCTTCGCTATGGAAACGCTGAACAATCAGTTGCTGCAGGATCACAGCTTGGCCCGACTGAAGTTTTATTAGCAATAAACAAGATGGCAACTAACCTAATTTCCTCGTTGCTAACGAGCGTCCAGCAGCGACTTCTTGCTTCATATAAAAACGACTACGGCGCCAGATGACGCCGGGAAACCCCACCTCTCCTTATTAAACTAAGTAAAACATCGGAAAAGAAATTACAAAGCGTCGTTAATATGACTTAACGCCATTATCTTAGTATCGACGTCCTTAGGTTAATAATCTGTGAATGCTACAGGCTTCTGACAGATTCAATATTATGTAATGTTTGAAAGGGAAAGACTTTATACTTCCTTTAAAATAATGAAAAGGATTTATTAACATTAGTCTGACCCTATATTGTCTATCAAATTTAATGGCTAATTTTTACGATTTATTGGCGACTTCTGTAGCGAAAACACAGCAACGGAAAATAATGGTCTAACCCTCCTCAAAGCGAAAAATTAAATAGTGAGCCTTCTGTTGATTTTGACGTCAACTAGCTTCCTACGAGGTGGAATAGACCAATCCACCATTATATAGCTTCTTAGGAAGCATATAATTTTTTCTAAAAATATCATTCATAAATACGTATAGAACTTTAACTTGCTTTTCCTACATTAAAAAAGTGGCTTAGACCACTGTTGCACTGACCCCCTCAATTTTAATGCATATACGTAATTATGAACCAATAGATAACTTTTCTTTAATTTAAAAAGAGATTAATCATTGAGAGAAAATGCCTGCACGCACATGAAAAAAAAAAACAAGTAAGCATGAATTAAAAAAAATTACGTTATAAGTAATTACAACACTAACATTACAAATTTATGTAATGATTCATCGAAGTATGAAATATGTATGAAGTCCTAGACAAGGGTGATTTCGTACTCGGAAAATCTATTTATTAACTAATTACCGCACAGTTTAAGTATGACAAATTCAAAGAAGTTTAATTTGAAAGTAACACAGTTAATGCTTATAATTAGGCAAGAACTTCAAAGAGATTTTTCATAAGAGTAAAACGTTTGGAACATATACATATCCCCTTCTTTGAGATAGAGATAAATACTGAGTTACCGGAAAAACTATCAATTTGACTATAATAGAGAGTTAGTAATTTTAAATAATAATAATAATAATAATAATAATATTATTATTATTATTATTATTATTATTATTATTATTATTATTATTATTATTATTATTATTGACCATTAAATAATTAAAATTAGAACAGACTTCGTTAAAAGGAAACATTAAAAATTAAAAAATAATTATGAATTGAAATACAAGATCATCCATCTCTACAGTAAAGAACTCGCCAAAAGTGTAAAAAGGCTTATCAATTAACCAGTTTAAGAGAGCGTTTTTAAAATGGGAAAGAGCAACACATTTGGCATTAACAGGTAAGGCATTAAAATATTTTATTTCCATAGTTTCCCAAATGTTCAGTGCTTTGGAAGTATGTCAATATTTATAACTCAAATCATCACATCACCTAGTGCCATAATCATGAGTGGCTGATCTACTACAATGTTTATCCACATTTTCTCTTATAAAAATCAGGCAAACAAAAAAAATTATTTCCAGGAAAAGTTAGTATTTTATAATTAATAATTAAGCTTTTACAGTGTTCAAAATGAGATTTTCTTGCAATGATACGTAAAGCTCTTTTCTGCAATATAAAAATCTTACTGGCACTAGACGAATGACTCCAGATGTGTACACCGGCTCGCAAAACTTTTGTCCGATATACTGTAAGTTTTTCTCGTTCTTAGGTTGGTATATGTACTCACTCTAGTACAGTAGCGTAGGTGGCAGGTAGATTCTCCGCGGGTAACAAACCACCTCTCCTCACAACAGAAAAGTTGAACCAAGCTACTTAGTAAACTTAAAGTGATTATATTATAGGTTTATTAATTTATCCTACAGAATAATATCTGTAATATTAACAATATTTGAGGAGAAAAATTTGTTTCGGGGCCGGGGATAGAACCTGGGTCCTTGGTTCTACGTACCAAGCGCTCTGACCACTGAGCTACGCCGAATTCAATCCACAGTCCCGGACCGAACCCTCCTCCTTCAATGTTTCCCTTTGTGGTCTGATTCCAAGTTAAGCATATATGTTGACGTATATATCCAATGTCAACTGCCATTATACTAGGAGCGCACTGAGCTGAGTGACTTGATTGGCCGGGATTCCGCAGTTACGTGCACAGTAATCTGTACAAATATACGCACTGCAGCTATGAGAATATTATAGATTTATTACCGTAATTTGTCCTGCAGAATAATATCTGTAATACTGATAATTAATATTTGAGGAGAAAAATTCGCTCCGGCCGGCGCCGGGGATAGAACCTGGGTCCTTGGTTCTACGTACCAAGCGCTCTGACCACTGAGCTACACCGAATTCAATCCACAGTACCGGACCGAACCCTCCTCTTTCAATGTTTCCCTTTGTGGCCTGACTCCAAGTTAAGCATATATGTTGATGTAGGCCTATATATCCAATGTCAACTGCCATTACTATGCATGTAACTGCGGAATTGTGGCAACGAAGTTTAATTGCACATATTCCGGAAGATGAGCATCATCCCAGGAAAATACACAATGGTTGATTGAATGCTGCATGCGAGACTCGAACCCTGAAGACCAACTTACAGTGCAGTCCTAAGCAACAACAGCGAATTCGGTACTGGAGGACTGTGAAAAAGAGGAAAATCGACCTCAAGACACAAGAAGAGGGCCTCACCTATGTTACAGAAAGGTTTTAGGAGCCTAAAAGTAAGTTATTTGTTACCTAGCTTGAAATTTAACTTTAACTTCATTTTTACCCCATTTCAGTTTTTCAACATTCTTTAGTCTTTGAGCAAGAATTGAGCTATCGACTTCATTCAAACATCAAATTGAAGCTTAGACATAGAGATATGTTGTAATCTAAAATCAACGAATGTAGTTCATAGCATAAGCATTGACTCCCTATAAATAAAAATAAATAAAATAACATTTTTACATGTTAGGGAAAAATTACAAAAAAAAAAAAATAAGTGAGAAATGCTATTAAGTTTATTCTAGACTACAACATTTTTCATTGTTTGGCGAACAATTTGATAAAAATTGAATGATGAAGGTTAATTGGAAGCGATGATAAGCTTGCTGAAATAATATACGTGAAATAATATACAATATCTTTTCACAAAATTTTTGCCCTGTACCCCGAAACTTTTATTTTCTCTGCTTCCTTTAGCATTATTTCCTTTAATTGTAAGAAAGTAGTAAGTGAATTAAGTAAGGGGAAATTATAATTTTTTACTCCAAGAGTCGATGCATACCTTAAAATCGAATGGCTTGTTGATGGCTGTCATCGGAATTTGTTGAATAGAATCATCTTTCATTTTCCCATTAATACTGTTACTTCTATTACTGTTTCCATGAGTTTTTTCACATCAATTCTTTTTCCATTGCATAATATTAATGGGTCAATATTTCGCAATAATGCTAATGGTGATTCAATATTAAACGTTAAATTATGTGTCGACAATTCTTACGGTTTCAAAGAATTAAAAAATTCAGTTGGTAAAACACAGTCTGCTCACTATCTACAACTGTCTCGAAAAACTCATAATACGGTTCTGGACTGCGTAAAAATACTTATTACATGAACTGTCTAGATTTTGACCTTCATGACATTTTGTATAAACATTGTTATTTAATAACATATTTTTCTTGTTTCATGACCTCATGAAAATCGATGTTGAATGCAATAGACAATATTAAAGAACAATTGACTGTAAAAGGTTGCATTTTAATATTATACATGGATGTTTGATCGAATTTATTTTAATTTTGTATCTTTCTAATTAATTTAACGTAAATTTGTCTGATTTTAATGTAGCCTATATTCTTCTAAAGTTTATGATGGTTAAATGTGCAAACTTTGGCAAGTATCGGTCAAAGTGTGTAGATTTAGCCTGTATAGAGCACATACATACATACATACATACATACATACACACATACTGTACATACATACATACTTACATACATACAAACATGCATGCATACATACATTCATTCCTTCCTTCATACATGCATACATACATAAAGTTACAATGTATTACACAGTAGTCCACACCTGTGGAGCAACGGTTAGCGCGTCTGGCCGCGAAACCAGGTGGCCCGGGTTCGATTCCAGGCTTGGTCAAGTTACCTGGTTAAGGTTTTTCCGGGGTTTTTCCTCAACCCAATTTGAGCAAATGCCGGGTAACTCTCGATGGTGGACCCCAGACTCCTTTCACCGGCATTATCACCTTCATCTCACTGAGACGCTAAATAACCTAAGATGTTGATACATGGTCGTAAAATAACCTACTAAAAATTACATAGTATGTGTGTATGTTTGTGGGCGTGATTGCCCAGAGAGATGATGAAGATGGACTATAAACTTTTTGAAAAAGTAGGTGTGTTACGAAACAGGAAAATAGGCCTAAGTGATATCATGGGAAACTAAATTATTATTGCAGAACACAAAACAATAAGTACAATGAAATAGCATGTGTTTTATTGACATACAGAATGAACCTTAGCAATATAATTTATTTCAGGGAGTTATTCTTTAATCGAGCAAAATTGTATTAAACTTGTTTGTTTGACATAGAGTATCTCAATGAACAACACGTTGAAATTAATGACATTACTTACCGTTCACCCTGCAGGGGCATACGCAAGGGATGGTTAAGATATTTGAACTATTTGAAAAATGAGATATTTAGATTTGATTTTTTTTTCCATAATCGTTTCCCCTTTTCTAATTTTTCCCTGTCAGAGTAACAAAATCTACATCGACATTATCACCTTCATATCATTCAGACGCTAACCTGTTGATACAGCGTCGTAAAATAACCCAATAAAAAAAATCCATCCCTCCTCCACTATAATCTATGTGCTTTGTGCTGCGGCAGGTTCGAAATTATAAGAATGCTATCTTTATTATAGAGAGACCTACCGCCTAGTACCGACCTTGAAATAAAATGAAGCCGACAGAATATGAAATTTAACTTGGTGTGAAACATATTGAAAAGGTTGTTTTGACCTATTCAATTATTGTAAAATAGCTTATTGGACCCACACATCATGTTCATCAAATTTCTGTAGATGTTCATAATGTTATCCATTGTCGATTTTGAACTAATTTTAAGAGTGATATTCATCCGTTCGTTAGTTTGAGTTTTGAATTTATTGTGAAACATTCGTTTAACGTTTAGTGCATTTGACAGTTAATATTTTTCATACAAACTATCACCGTTCCGGTTCTTTGATATATCCAAGGATCAGTCGGCTAAGGCGCTTGCCTGCCGATCCGGAGTTGCGCTCGGGCGCGGGTTCGATTTCCTCTTGGGCTGATTACCTGGTTGGGTTTTTCCGAAGTTTTCCCCAACAGTAAGGCGAATGTCAGGTAATCTATGGCGAATACTCGGCCTCCTCTCGCCAAATAGCATCTCGCTATCACCATTTACATCGAAGCTAAATAACCGCGTAGTTGATACAGCGACGTTAAATAACCAAGTAAAATAAAAATATATATATCTTAGCGGCCACAAAGCTCAATTTTACAATTTTTAGCAAAAAGTCATCGTGTTGTGTGATTTCCGCAAGGTTAGTGGAAATTTCACATTGACAAATATTTCTTCCGAGCCACAGCGTGACGATGTTGTCGGGAACGTTCTATCAGGAATTAGTTTCACATACTCCTGTGAAAACTCAGCTGAAAATAATAATAATAATAATAATAATAATAATAATAATAATAATAATATACATTTTAAATACCGATAATGTAAATTGTAAACAATTTTAATAAGGCCCCCTTGACAAAATTCTGTGTACACCACTTTCAGTCTGTTTATTTATACACATTGGTGCATCATCGACAGTCGGCTAAACAGAATTAGGAGAGAAGACTCGTGTTAAGACTAGGCTACAAGTAGGCTACCTGTCTTTTAGCGTTGGGAGGCACTACTTTAACCACAGATGTTATTCAGAAATGAGATAACATGGCCAACTAATAACGCATCAATACTAAATAAGTCTTTCGAGAATACCTTCCAACGCCACTTTCTATTCGACATAAATCTCCCATAATGTTCCCTAGATCGATCCCATATCTCCTTCGCCGAAAAGGTGTTGTCTGGCTGATCTAGAATTTTGCAATACTCCAAATACTGTAAGAAGCTTTTTCTTGACGTTAAAATAACAAAAGTTATTCGTGATCCCTTTTCGATGTTTGGAGGTGCAGAGAGAAAAGCGCAATACAGATTTATCTTACCCCAACATGTGATTTATCGTAGCAGGAAGTCGGCACATACAAATCCACTAAAAGAATAAAATGTACATATTGAACTTGAATCCTTGTGTCACCATGTCTTCCAGATCGTTACGGAATTCGCGAATACCATGACATCCCTTTTGCAAGTCAACAGCTCAGAGTCTTCGATGTGTTTTGGACAACCGATATCTGAAGCCGTCCCCAGGGCGTGTCTCCAATTTCAATGACGTATGCGTTGCTTATTTAATATTTTATAGATCTTTGAAAGAAGATCATAATAGATGTTATGACATTCCTTCCCACAAAGATGAAATTTTAATAATGTGCTTTATCTGAGTTGTTCCATACTTGATTTATCAATAAATTGTAAACTGTTAAACAGTGTATAATGACAAGGTATCATCAAAAATTCATCCGAAACAACTACATAGCGCGCACGTTTGTTGCCGTAATGTGGATCCCTTCCGCTAGAGTCTGCGTCTTTCTGTCACAAGAAAAAGAGGCACCCTGTTACTCAAGCATTGGAGCGCGATACTGCCGCACAAACGGGATGCAACATCCTGAAGCAGATGTCGCTCAAGTACTTTAAAAAATAACCTCAACGTTGTTGTTTGCTTTTAGCAAACAGTCAATTTGAGACATAACACTGTAAAAAAATTACAATAAAATACACTTAGGTTTAGTTATTGGTTTATTTCATGTCTCACTATTTTTCCTATGACCTTCCATGTAATCCGACTTACTCCTTCTCCATTACCTCGGATGACCAAGATTCTGCTGTATTAAGGAAATTATTAACAAAATTTGAAGCAATTTAGACATCCATGGGAATATAAACTCGAAGCTCTCGAGTACGAAGCCACTTATCTTAGCTTGGCTTGGCTTTTCGAGGGCAACACCGGGGATGGAGCCTCTAGAATTACATTGACCCATTGCGCGCCCCATATACATACATATATATATATATATATATATATATATGTCCAACAGGTGGCCTGAGTGGCGTTCGTGTAGCTTGATAAGGCTCGGGGTCCGAAGCCTCAAATACTTTCTATATCAGCATGGGAAACGCGTACTACACCGAAAACTTCACCCCAGCTTATTTCTAACCATTACAGTTAATATATAAAATAAGGAAAATGTGGAGAGTGTTGGTGGAATGATACAAGGAAACGGAAGTACCCCGAGAAAAACATTTTGCAATGTCTGATTTGTCCGCCACATTTTCCATCACGACTGGCCGGTAGACATGACAAAACAAGATTCTTGGCTCGGCGTTATCCTCGAGAGTGACTTCCGATACATTAACTTACCTATCCTGGCAGTGAAACAAAGAAACAGAAATGGCAACCTTAAATTGCACGGATAATATTTACCTTTATTTATGCATATAGAAAAAAGTGTTGCTTTCCGAATCGAAATCATATATAGCTATGCTTTTATCGTACTTGCATATTTATTTTTTCTTAAATTTAGCTTTTAATGAAAATCACAAAATAAAATAATTTTATAGAATATTTGTGACAATAGTCAAATCCTTCCAGTATGACAAACGTCTGAAAGAAAATAAGTTACCTTTCACAGAATAACGCATTGAAAGTTTCATTTTTCTAAAAGAAATTTAATTAAACACATTTGTGGAATTGTCTTAAACTTAAAATTTCATTCAATAAATAATATTTGTCACGTTCCCAAATGCAACGAAAATTCTAACTCTTATAACAAAATGTTGACTCTCTTACTAAACGTCGTTTAAAGCTTGCTACGATCTTAATTATGATTATTGCAAAGAATTATTTCATTGTAGTAATGAATAACATAACCTTGTTAATACAGGAACCACATGGTCGATTCAAGGAATAGAAAGATTGCTATGAAGGAAAACCGTATCATTCACATTACCAGGGTGCAAACTTGAACTTCTCTCATACAGTACAAACCCTGCTATACTGAAAACGCATTCGCAGGGTGCGCTTGTGGCTGGCACACACAGAATTTTGTTAGTCACACGTGCTAGGTTGGGAAATACTTTTTCATAACTCTTCAACGACGTATCCAAATTTGCGGCTACCGAACGGTAAATATTAATGTCTCTGTCAATTATAGAGGATGTTTGTTTTCTCTTTAGAAGAATTTATATGTCAATAAACATGAACAGTAACTGAGAGTCATGCAATGCAGGTAGAGCTGCGAGTTAAACCCGACCCGTCGGCTCTGTAAGCTCGTGATTCTAGTTCCACCTGAAATGAATAACTGACTTCTGTATTGCCGGTTGTCTGGTAGGTGAGAAAAGGCCAAGCAAAGCTCGAGCTGTTCTCATCTCTACTGGCCGGAGATTGAACCGGGCTCTTCAGGCAGGAAGACTAGCGCGCTAGCGCTTCAGTTACAGACGCGGGAAATCAGTATTCCACTTCTAGGATATAGATCTATGAAATTATCGTTCATTACTTTATTGTAACTTATAACTGTTCAGAACTTATTCGTCGGCAATATATAGTGTGTATATCGTCGTATCTTCAACTGGGATTCCAATTCTTTCGCACTTCTTCCTTCATAATTCGAGAGAATTGCTTGCATATATTTTCTATAAAGTACTGTAGGTGAGAGTTCAAATCCATGCCTGAGTTCCCTCCTTACTTAAAAATAATATGTTATTATTTGTATACTTTTATTTTCGCCATCTGTTGTCACATAATTATTTTAATTATTGCTCGAACGAATGTGGCTCCTGCTTGGAGTGTAGCTTTAATACAGCCTGGATTTCATTCTAATAGCTGCTCAATCAAACAATAATTTTAAAAAGAGGGGTTTGACTTCAATGTAGGGAATGTGAGATTTGGTTTCTCTTATCATTACCCTCTTATGTATCAATGAAATAAATCCTATTCGCCATTATTCCGGGGGCGTTTCCTTCATTAATGAATCAATGAAGAGCTCCGTAATAAACTGTAATTGTTTCTCAGTACCTGATTTGAATTGTTATACTGGTTTTAATTACACTATGCTATTTAAAGGAAATGATCCTTTCTCATATTCCTGCTGTAATTCTGTTAAAACTTTGTATAACGTTCTTTCTATTTTTAGATTATATTTACCAGGATTCTTTACTTACTTTCGGGAGAAAGCCACTCTAAGAATTCTAGCTCTGCCTTAGCTAGGTTTAAAACCCCGAGTCTGGAATCGATAAGCATGGTTACCTCACCACCGCCGAGAATGACTATACTTCGTTTAATAATGTCTGACATACGACGTAAATATTGCCGGCAGAAAGAGAGCGAGAGATAATTGCTATTGAACCAATGGCAGAGCTCTCATTCCACGCTTACTTTGAAATTGAATGGTCTGACATGTTTTAACCCCGCCCAACTTGAAGACAAGCTAGGAATGATACCTCTGGCATTGGTTGAATAGCAATTATATTTGTCTTCTCCTCTGCCGCCAATATTTACATATTCTGTCAGACATTATAGATAGGTAGAGGTTGGAGAAGTAGGAAGAATAACGGGAGAAGAAGAAGCACTAGTAGTAGTCTATAGGACAGGAAAGTGAATAATCGTAATTCCCTTGCATATGTAGACATTTAAATTGAAGAGAAGTAAAGTAATGTAATAAAAAGGAAAATAGAAAAAAATAAAGTAAACATTGGAAAAGAAAAGGTAGAAACAAGAGGAAAAGGAAAGAAGGAAGAAATGGAAAAGAAAGAAAAAGGATAATGAGCAGGAACCGGAAAGACGTAAAAGGGTGCAAAATAAATAAATTAAAAAAAAAAATAATAAAACACAGAAGAGAAAAAAAAAAAAAGGAAACGGAACAAAAGAGTATATACGAAGTGGAACGACTTAAGGGAAACTGATTTTGTCCTCATTCCTGCAATATCACAACCTCGCATTGTGATTTTATTTCATTCTACATCTCTAGTTCCACGCAGTAGAACATAACCAAAAAGACTGTTCTACGCCACGAAAACACTGACGGGAGAACAAGAAACTTCAGGCGGTAGTAAATGCAGCTCTCGGGTTGCCGATGTCAACGTTAACGGGGATCGCCTGGGGCGGCAGATTACCCCGATTTAACAAAGTTGAAATTACCAGGCGGGCTGGAGCACCAGAGCTATCAAATTTAATGCCCAAAACATATGCAGCGTTCAGTGTACCGGCAGGAATTCTCACGGACTCATGCGAAACCTGAGTTATGCGGAAACGACTTCCTGCTAGGAGTGTAGCTTTAATACAGCTTGGAATTTCATTCTAATAGCTGCTCAATCAAACAATAATTTAAAAAAGAGGGTTTTGACTTCAATGTAGGGAATGTGAGATTTGGTTTCTCTTATCATTAACGTTCCTACATTTCCTCATTTTCACCTCATCTTCTCATAGTATCTTAATGATGTTTGCGATTGCAAGGTATGTAACTGTAACACTCAAGTAAATTCAATACATATCTCAATTGACAGACGGATATTCGAATTTTCTCGATGAAACTTTATTTATTACTTCTAATTGCTATCTTCAATCATGACCAACTAACAGCGTTATCTAGCCTACAATCCAATTAACCTGTCTTCGACTGCTGGCAGAGAGGTAGGCCTAGACATTTAGCCTGCATCCCTCGGAGAAGAATTATTTAAATGGGGTCATTTAAAATAAAATGAAGTGGAATTAGAACGACCACACCGTACACGAGCCTGGCTCTTACAGTAGTGGCTAGAAACATTTTTGTCTTAAAAATTTAATTTATACTCACTAGCTAGCTAGTTAAATAAAATATTTTATTTAATTTATAAAAATATTTTTTCCAACTTCATCCGTGGCTTTGTTCAATTAGCTGTCTGTACTTGGCGGAAAGTGTAGGCCTACTATTTACAATAAAAGTCAAATCATAGAAAAATGCGTCCTGCTGTAAATAGATTGGTTGATTTTAATTTACATGTATATGACGTTCATATGAAGAGACATAAGGACTTACATCAAATTAAATTTATATTTCAAATTTAAAAATCACAATCTGATTTACGTTTTAACAGAACATGCAATTTTCTGTACTTGGATAGGCTATATTAATTCGATGTTTGATGTTGTGTGTAGACCAGACTCGTTCACGATAGTGTTCTATGCACAAAAAGCAGCAAAAGCGCCAGCGTGGCAAAGTTAACGGGCTGCCTCGTGTGTTGTGAGCTACCACGAAACAAGTGGAGTTACAGCGTTAACCACTACATCATTAACCTACAAGTTTAGTGTACAGAGGAGGAACATGCCTCAACCACGTTAAAGCGCCAAGCGTAGATCTACCACGCCTACTTTTAAGCGTGTTCGAGAAAAAATATTTTTAT
This sequence comes from Periplaneta americana, assembly GCF_040183065.1. Lineage (NCBI taxonomy): Eukaryota > Metazoa > Arthropoda > Insecta > Blattodea > Blattidae > Periplaneta > Periplaneta americana. Next base: position 109,071,329 of record NC_091124.1, read on the forward strand.
TGAATACGAAATAAATGCAATATTTAATATGTATGAACACTAAATCAGTTAAAGAATTTCAATTTTAGGAGATATTATTCCATATACTACAGCCAACAATATTATGGCTATGTACGTGCACGGAAAATGAAATTAATAAATGAACTCAAAAGACGCTCTGGTACTAAAAGAGGTACAATGAACTTAACATTCGGGTGGATTCGGTCACATCGATCAAGACTAAAATTACCCCATGAAGAAGTTAAATTGAGATTATTATTATTATTATTATTATTATTATTATTATTATTATTATTATCATCATCGTTATTATCATCATTATCATTATCATTGTCACCATCAATGTCATCCTCACCCTCTACGTATCTATTACTTACTTACAAATGACTTTTAAGGAACTCAGGTTCATTGCCGCTCTCACATAAGCCCGCCATTGGTCCCTATCCTAAGCAAGATTTATCCAGTCTCTACCATTATATCGCACGTCTCTCAAATCCATTTTTATATTATTTTCCCACCTACGTCTCGGTCTCCCCACACATCTTTTTCCCTCCGGCCTCCAAACTAACACTCTATATGCCTTTCTGGATTCGCCCATACGTGCATCCTGCTCATCTCAAACGTCTGGATTTAATGTTTTTAATTAAGTCAGGTGAAGAATACAATGCGTGCAGTTCTACGTTGTGTAACATTCTTCATTCTTCTCTAACTTAAACCTTCTTAGCCCCGAATATTTTCCTAAGCATTTTATTCTCGAACACCCTTAACCTTTGTTCCTCTCTCAAAGTGAGAGTCTAAGTTTCACAACGTACAGAATAACCAGAAATATACTGTAACTGTTTTATAAATTCTAACGTTCAGATTTTTTTGAGAGCAGACTGGATAACAAAACTCCTGAACCAAATAATAACAGGCATTTCCCATATTTATTCTGCGTTTAATTTCCTCCCGACTTTTATTTATATTTGTTACTGTTGCTCGAAGATATTTGAACTTTTCCACCTTTTCATAGACATATAGGCCTACTTTGTTTTTATACAGACACAGAGGATCAGATTGCGAGTGTAACGAGCCAACTTATCGGCTCAGCTACTGAATTGTTTTAACATTAACAAGGCTTCTCAAAAATATTGATGATAGAGATATCATTAACGAACGCTTAATAATGTCTGGAGAAAACTAACCTAATGTAAATGTATCAGTCTGTTGCCATGTCACATAGCACTCTTAGATTCAGAAATGTTTTACTAAAGAAATGTAAAAGTTGATACAGAGTGCTGCAAAACTCCATACTCAAACTTCTGGGAATAGTAGAGAAGCCCTAAACAAAGATCCTGCTGTATACGCATTGCTTGAGTTGCTCGAAGACGTTCCCCTTGACATCCGGCGTCGCATGTGATACCAGCATGATGACGCAATACCTCATTTTTTTTCTTCAAGTTCGAGAGCATTTACGTGGCACATTCGGTGAACATTGAATTGGCCGGGGTGGCCTGCTCATTCTGCTGACCTTCTCCCACTCGATTTTTTTGTGTGGGGACATTTAAAGGATTTATTGTATGATACGCCAATTGTGTCAGAGGAGGACATCGTTTCACGGATTCTTGTAGCTTCCGATCACTTACATTACAACATCAACATGGAGTGTGTCAACGTATGAAAGACGCATTATCACGTCGTTGTACATTATGTCTTGAAGCAGGGTGGCGCAATTTTTAACAATATCTGTAAACAAAATGCCATCAAAGCCATTTTAAATGGTTACCACACTCTCAATGTCTGTCAGCAATGTCTGCATTCGAAGGTGACGATTGACGTAACTATTGATTTCCGACCTATGGTATATAACAAAAAATCTTTCTTTTGGGCTCCTCTACCAACTCTAGAAGTTTGAGTATGGAGTTTTGCATAGCCTATGAACATTATAGACTTTAAATGCATTTAATATTATTTTATTAACAATTTATCATTAAAAACGTGTCCCTGGTTGATCACATTATTGTAAGTCAGTGATAATATTATAATTTATGTTTTATATTACTCCGTGAAGTTTGAAAACTCCATGTCATAAAATTCTACTATGCACGCCAGTAACGCGGTGAGCTTTGATCCGAAAATCACACTGTGGAATCGCCTTGCCACCGGGCAAGAGCATGATCGTACCGGCAAAGCGGATCTGGTGTAGATTTTAATATTGAATAGTTTGTTCATAATTTTAGTGATTTACTTTTCTTTGACAATTGCTCGAAGTAAACTATGAGTATACTCTATTTTCCGAAAAAGAAAATGTTTTGTTTCTTGTTCTTCTTTAATCCATAAATTGCCGATGCAATTTTTCATAAATATTCTTCTACTTTTTAGGTAATAAATAATTACTCACTTGTATTACTTTCTCCAGTAATTCAGGAGGTAGACCTATTTAATTTTGTTTCATATTGTCGATATCACTCATATCAGACATTCTTATATCAAACCAAAAAGTCGCAGAAACGAAAATATGTTTTCATTTATTTCCTTAGTTGGGTAATTCCACGAAAACCATGGCATCAGATGTCACATACGAAGTTGCTGTTTTAAAGTCTTTGCTATTTTTACTTCTGACAGTAATGAATGGACAAGACCGAGGCACATAAGAGAGTATGTTTTCGTTTATAGTTTGTTCTGAATGTGAGCTGGAAGTTAGAGCATACTATTCCTACATGCGAAGCAACTGCAGTGAACTTAGGTCTCCCTTATCTCATCAATCTGTGAATGTTCTTAGCAGCGAGTGGTTTGGTTGAACGTACACCTTCACGCAAGATGACGAAGCAGGTATAATGCGTTGCCTTATTCGATAGTTTCAACTTTCGTTATAAGGTCATCTAAATCAGCTCAAGTTTATGTCCCATCTTGAGACGGTTCCTCGTATAGGATAAGGAAGTTTTCATCAGATTAGTATTTCTTGTTAATATTCTTATATGGATAGTAAGTGTGGGGCGTGTAAGAAAGTTCCAGAATGTGAGACGGAAGTAACAGCTGGGCAGAAAGGCAGAAGCCACGCTACGCGGACAGGAAACATGTGTCCAGGCGTAGATTTGACCGCTGGGGGAATGTGTGGACTTTGCCTGCGGGTGGTCAGCAAGATGACGCCAAGCCAGGTTCGAAAAGGAGACGGTCTGGTATATGTTAGAGAATTGTCAGAAAACACCGGAAGTAGGGGAGGATCTAGTTAACGAACAATTTTTGAAGAGCGCGTGTTATGTGACGTAAGAGTAATCATGGCCAATCAGGATTCGTAATAGAGACACGTGATTTATAGATAGAAGGGCGAAATTGGATTTTTGGTGGTTGCAAGTACGCACTCCACATATTCTCGGCGAACCTAACTCGGAAGGATAACAATTTACGGACTTAGAATTTTTAGTGGGTATAGGAAGAAGTCGTGTGTTGTATCATTCTTATAAGTCTGAATTCTTTTCTCGTCATTATTATTACTTTAAGAATAAATTGTCATCACCTTATCAACTCTCCGTTATATTACCGGTGTTTTATAGTACAAAACATATAATTACGTGAACCCAGAAATTAGTCTACCAACTTGTAGGAAGTGAGAGCAATATATTATACACTTGGACACGCATTTCTGCTAATCCAAAACCAACACTTCATAGTAATAAACGTTATCATAGAGATTTATTACCAACAACTTCTGCTGTCCGCTTACATCATTTCAATCAACGAGCACGTCTCCCAAACCCCATGTCCCAACCGTTTGCGGCTGACCTGGGAAACTCATACTCTACCAGAGTAATCTCGAGGAGGCTGGCGCCCAAATTAATTAGTGTACATCTTTAATTATTGACATCAAAGTGCCTCCTTGAGCTACTCTCCTTACACAAAGGGACTGGCAGCCGAGGACAAGGAAAGGCGTCGTGGGCGACAACGACGACGACCGACGACCGCCGCAATCTGTTACCAAATGTTTGAATTTATTTAGTTTCAAGCCATATTATTTCAAACTACCCAATGAAAGAAAATCTCTTCCAATATTCCATGAGGAACACCATGAACCTTCAAGACCTTAATTAAATTCAAAACAATATTTTTTAATCGTGATAACAGACGGGACATGTTGTGGTAACAGACGAGACAAAAATAACTGTCCCATCCGATACTTGTCCGTAATCATGAAGTCCATACCATGAATTTATTATTATTATTATTATTATTATTATTACTATTATCATCATCATCAGCATTATTATTATTATTATTATTATTATCATTATCATCATCATAGTCATCCATATAGTTAGTTAAAGTGTATATTGCAGGTTAATAGTACTTTAACAACATGGCAAAGATGTATCCAGCCGATAAAATGAAGCGGTATAGAGAATGCCTGAAACAATCGGGGAATTATGAAGATGCTAAAATTAAGGACGCATAATGGAAGAAACATGCACAGGAAGTGAAGAAGAAAACTATGACACCGAAGGATATGAGGAAATAAAGGAAATATAATCGTGAACGGAAACGCGTCTACCGGCAAAAATTAAATAGCCTGAGTAATACAGTAAGTAAAACCTCGTGTCCAAGTGAAGAACTTTTTCAAGGTATTCTGTTCCTAACACAGGGTTAAAGCTGTCCATCGTGCTCTCCGTAATCAGCCTCAAAGTCCAAGAAGAAGTTGTGAGGTTGTGGGTGTATTAGCGAGAACCTGTGAATTACGGATAAAGGAAAGCAACATATCTGCAATACGAAACCCTGTCAAAGATGTCGAAGATGATGCAATTAATTTCTATTGCAGGGAAGATATCAACAGACAGGCTTCCGGAAGGAAAGACTGTTTAACAATTTACACAGATACTGGGAAGGTAAAAATGCAGAAACGACATCTTGTGATGTCCATTAAAGAAGCTTATAACCTATTCGTTGCAAGAAAAGGGACAAACATAATAGGACTTTTGAAATGTACATCCCTTCGTCTCAAATACGTTCTTCCTAATGAAGTAAGATAAGCTTCATCTGAAGATTGAGGTGTGCTACCAGTGGACTTTTCGGAGAACAATTCCGCTATGTTTCAAAATGAAATACAGGCTGGTCATTGGAATAAGAAGCAAATTACAGTTTTCACAGTAGTGGCATGGTTTGGCAATGAACCTTGTAATTGTGCCTTGATTTATAACAATGTGACACATGATAAATATGCTGTCTTTGCTTTCTTAGACGAAATTATTAGAGACATAAAAATAATCATCCAAATGCGAAATACTGAAATACCTACACGTATTTTCTGATGGGGCTGCCTTTCAATTCAAGCATTTAATTTCATGAACATATCATTTGTAGAAGAATTTTCTGGGATACAACTTTCCTGGCATTTTTTCTCCACGAACCATGGGAGAGGAGCTGTAGATGGTGTAGGGGCAACTATTAAAAGACTAATTTGGACTCGGGTAGAAATAGGAAAATACACGGTTCAAGATGCATAATCATTTGTCGAATGTGCTGCAATTTCTTCCGTCAAGGTAATTTTGATTGCAGACGAAACAGTGAAACATCATGAGGATATGTTGAACGCGCGTTGAAACAACACAGCGTCCCTTCCAGAGACACAAAAAAATACATTCCATAATTGGAGTATCTCCATACAAAATCACACGGAAATATTACCCTTACAGCTCTGATGACCATTAATTAACATTCAGAAAAACCAAATCTTCAAGTAAACAACAAAAGTAGACCTATTAAATACATTTATGGTATTTTCAATCTGATTTTTCCACTGTTTCTTTTATTTGTACTTGCATCCATCAATAGTTTTGGTATTACAACGTTAAATGATTTCGTTGTACAATATACGACATTATAGATCTACTCAATTATTGTATTATTTTGTTGTTATAAGAGATATGCAAAGTGATATGTGCAGATATAATGTCTGTTAATTGTTTAAGACGTTTTTATAATAGTTCACTGTTTTATTCTGTTGTTCTTTCCATTCATTGCAAGACATTCAGAAAATGTCCCGTCCGTTACCTTTATGTCCCGTCTGTTAGCCATTTTTACACTGCTTCTCTCAATACACAATTCATATTGCACAAAGTTTGAATGCACCCATGAATTAGCTGTGTACACTCGCAATACTTGGTAATATTGTGGTATTTTTGTATTTCATAGCAGGACAGAGATTGTATGGCGTTTATGTTCGTTGTATTTTCTGTGTCATTTTTATGTTCCGTCTGTTACCTTTCTTTAAACAGTTCTAACTGTTGTCAAATACAGTACTTTATAATATGCTTTTTAACAGAAATAATGTAAGGTTCTTACCTGATGTAGACATTCTGACTTTTATTTTGTATATTAAATAATTTCCGTACGAAATTAGTACATTATGCAACGAGCCTATAATGAAGGTAATTAAGAAGTGAGTATGGATATTTATGAAACAAGCGCAAGCGAGTTTCATAATTCTCATACGAGCTTCTTAATTACCATTATAGGCGGCTTCATACGACTTTTTATGCTTGGCCATATTTCTAACTTGATATTATTAATTTTTAAGCAATGTCCCTATGTTGTGAGATGTGTGCAGACGCGAAAGTATTGATTTTTTCCGAGGAACAGATGTCCATATTGACCTTGCTAGGCCATAAGAACCTACAGAGATAACATTGAAATTAAATTAGACATTGAAAAACGAGATGACAAATTGAATTTATTTGAATATTATTTACAATTAACGCTGATTATTATAGTAATAGAACATAACCTTCTGCAATAGTATTGGATTTTCAGCCTCCGTGACTTTTCGCTAATTCTCTTTCGATTGCATATCCGAGAATAATCGATACTTGCGGTTTTATAACGGTAGAAAGCTGACCTGTCATTGGCTGAACAGTTGTAACCTGAGTCGTCATTGGCTGAAAGACCTGACCTTTAATGAGTAGGTGTACTTTAATGACATGCATTAAAGGTCTGCTACCAGGTGTATAATTACTACATTTCGGCATGGTCGAGCATAAAAATATTTATATTACACTGAACAACTTGTATGATTGTCCCGTCCATTACCATGGAATTACTCTGTTATAGCGGTTAGGCATATATTATCCCATACAATGATTTGCTTTCCACTACTTCAGGCGGTGTTGATGGTTCTATAACGCCAAAATCACCAAAATCCAACTTTTGTAAATAAATGTATGCCTATAGTTTTCACATACCTAGTAGCTACTTATGTAACTGGCCGTAGATAAATACAGCATAAGTTATTATGTAATTCTCATAATGGCTCACTCTTACAAAGTTCACGACGCTTGCAAACTTCTTACTTGTGTCTTAATAGCTATCATTATAATTATGACAGTTGCATAATATACTAGTGATAGCATGATATCTGTTTTAAAACATCTATGGTTACGGTTTTCGTGCGAGAAAACATGAAATAATGGGTAAATGTTAATAAAACAAAATATCACGTTACAAAGAAAGACTTTCTTACTCAAGCATCGTGCATCGTCAGAGAGCTTGAACACTTTTATCGCATAGGCTAGTATACATCAGTATAACTGAAATCCATGGCCCTCAGAAAATCTCATATGTCTGAAATAATAACCTCGTATACAAGTATTTTAACAACGCTTTAAAGTGTAGACGGTATCCTGCATCGAATTTGAATGCGGGGACACGAAGTGCCTAACTAAATTGTCTGGAATTCTGTATCATAGACGGGAACCCTTGTATGTTGTACAACTATGACACAGAACCTACATCTCTACTCCCGTCCCGGAAGAAGTCACTCTGAAAAGTTTATCATTATATAAAATCTATCACCTTCGGCCGGGATTTGAAACTGTGCACCTCGGATCTGATGGGCAGTATGGTATCCCCTAGGCCACCGAGGATGACTGCTTCATAATCTATTACAGTATCACAGGATATACGATTCATACATCTATGCAGATTATTGCATCAACTTTTGTTCAGTTTTGAATGGTTCTACCAATTCTGTATAAGTTGGTAATCATTTTAGGAGTATCTCTATTTCAATTCTTTAAATATTAAATATAATGTAAGACTATCATGGGGTTTATTGTAGTCCGAGGTTATTGTAGTCCTGTACCATGTTATAGGCCGAATACGTATAGGCCAGCTTCTGTCTGACGCTTTTCCAATTCACTGCGGGCTAAAACAAGGAGATGCACTATCACCTCTAAATTTTAACGTTTATCTAGAATATGCTGTTAGGAAAGTCCAGGATAACAGATATGATTTGAAATTGAACGGGCTACATCAGCTCCTTGTTTATGCAGATGACGTGAATATGTTAGGAGAAACTCCACAAACTATTAGGGAGAACACGAGAATTTTACTTGAAGCAAGTAAAAGATAGTTTTGGATGTAAGTACCGAAAAGACAAAGTATATGATTATGTCTTGTGATCAGAACGTTGTACGAAATGGAAATATAAAAATTTGAAAATTAGCTTTTGAAAAAGTGGAAAAGTCAACAATTGCTTGGAGCAACAGTAACAAATATAAATGACACTCGGGAGAATAAATATGGGAAATGCCTGTTATTATTCAGTTGAGAAGTTTACATCATCCAGTCTGCTCTCAAAAAAAGCTGAAAGTTAGAATTTATAAAATAGTTATATTACCGGTTGTTCGGTATGGTTGTGAAAATTGGTCTCTCACTTTGAGAGAGGAACACGGGCTAAGGGTGTTCAAGAATAAGGTGCTCAGGAAAATATTTGGGACTAAGAGGAAAGAAGAACTGCACGCATTGTACCCTTCATATGACGTAATTAGGAATACTAAATCCAGAAGTTTGAGACGAGCAGGCCATTTAGCACGTATGGGCGAATATACAAATGCATATATAGTGTTGGGAGGCCGGAGAGAAAAAGATCTTTGGGGAGGCCGAGACGTAGATTGGAGGATCATATAAAAATTGATTTGAGGGAAGTGCGATATGATAGTAGAGACGGAATGAATCTTGCTTAGGATAGGGACCGATGGCGGGCTTATGTGAAGACGGCAATGGACCCTCGGGTTCCTTAAAAGCCATTTGTAGGTAAGTAAGTACCTTGTTATAGATGAACGACATACAACGTGCAGTCCTGGAGAATAACTCCAACGGATGTGTTGTCCCTTTCCCAATCTTCGCTGTTGATGGAGGCAATATATAGCTCCGGAACGTTGGATATATTTTTATCTATGGAACGGTATGAATCCCCAAACCAAGCACCAGTCTTTAAATTTTCTTCACCTAATTCTTTTTGTTGCTCTTTCATTTAATTACTAGGCTATTGGTGTTAATCACACTTTTTCTTATGCATCCAGTGTCGTCAAGCACTTTAAACACTGCTTTTCGAAGATACCTAACCTAGAAATTTCTGATCGTGTAAGCAAACTTTCTAGCCATGGGATATGTCAAAACCAAAGACTACGTGCAAATACACAAACTTTCGGATAGTTGTGCTAGTTCTCAATAGTGATATTAATATTATACATTCATCTGTCACAGATTTTTATTAACGGAAACTAACCACTGAACTCGATATTTATTTCTAAACCAATTTAAAGAATTAGCACGCATCCTTAAAATACAGTAATATACATTACTTATCGATATCTAAAATATTGAAATACATAAAATGATAAGGTGAAAACAATGACATAAATCTTACTTACTTACTTACAAATGTTTTTTAAGGAACCCGCAGATTCATTGTCGCCCTCACATGAGCCCGCCATCGGTCCCTATCCTGTGCAAGATTAATCCAGTCTCTATCATCATATCCCACCTCCCTCAAATAAAATTTAATATTATCCTCCCCTAAGGTCTTTCCCTCAAGCCTCCCAACTAGCACTCTATATGTATTTCTGGATTCGCCCATACTTGCTACATGCCCTGCCTATCTCAAACGTCTGGATTTAATGTTCCTAATTATGTCAGGTGAATAATACAGTGCATGCAGTTCTGCGTTATGTAATTTTCTCCATTCTCCTGTAACTGCATCCCATTTAGCACCGAATATTTTCCTTAGAACCTTATTTTCAAACACTCTTAATCTCTAGTCCTCTCTCAAAGTGAGAGTCCAGTTTCTTAACCATACAGAACAACCGGTAATATAACTGTTTTCTAAATTCTAATTATCAGATTTTTTTAGCAGACTCAACCAAATAATAACAGACATTTCCCATATTTATTCTGCGTTTAATTTCCTTCCGAGTGTCATTTATATTTGGTACTGTTGCTTCAAGATATTTGAATTTTTCCACCTCTTCGATAGATAAATCTCCAATTCATATATTTCCATTTCGTAGAATATTCTAGTCACGAGACAATCATATACTTCGTCTTTTCGGGGTTTACTTCCAAACCTATCGCTTTACTTAGTTCAAGTAAAATTTCCGTGTTTCCCTAATCGTTTATGGATTTTCTCCTAACATATTCACGTCATCCGCATATACAAGAAGCTGATGTAACCCGTTCAATTCCAAACCTCTGTGTTATCCTGAACCTTCCTAATGGCATATTCTAAAGCGAAGTTAAAAGGTAAAGGTGATAGTGCATCTCCCTGCTTTAGCCCGCAGTGAATTGGAAAGACATCATACAAAACCTGGCCTATACGGACTCTGCTGTAAGTTTCACTGAGACACGTTTTAATTAATCGCAATAGTTTCTTGAGAATATAAAATTCAATAAAAAATTATTGTATAAAACTTTTCTCTTAACCGAGTCATATGCCTTTTTGAAATCTATGAATAACTGATGTACTATACTCTTATACTCCCATTTTTTCTCTAATATCTGTCGAATACAAAAAATCTGATCAATACCGGTAGTCGATTTATTACGCCTAAAACCACACTGATGATCCCCAATAATTTCATCTACGTACGGAATTAATCTTCTCAAAAGAATACCGGACAAAATTTTGTACGACGTCAACAAAAGTGATATTCCTCGAAAGTTACCACAGTTAATCTTGTCCCCCTTCTTAAAAATAGGTACAATTATGGACTCCTTCCATTGTTCTGGTACAATTTCTTTTCCTAAATAGCAATTATAAGCTTATAAATTTCCCTAGGTAATGCGCTTCCACCATCTTGTATTAATTCTGCTGGAATTTGATCGATACCTGGAGACTTTTAGCTGTTTAGATTTTCTATCGCAATTTCGCCTTCAGAAAGTGTGGGTTCGGTTATAAATGGCTCAGAAGTTTGTATTTGAATTTCATCCCGATCTTTTTATTTGGCCTTTGTACATTTAGTAGTTGCCCAAAATAATTCTTCCATTGATATAAAAATAGATTATCTATTTATTTCTTTATTCATGACATAATTTACATTTTGTTAATATATATAATTAATTGATATTTTTAAGATGATTACGCCTGACGTAAAGAGGTGAGTTGGATAAGAAATGGTTGGACATGTTTCAAAAAGTTCAATATGTTGTATATGTTCGCTATTCTGTCGTTAAAGACTCTAGTTATACAAGTGAAATCACCGGAGAGCACACTGCGGGCATGTGGGATGCAAAGCGTCCTGTTGACGCCATATGACTTGCAGTAAAAGACAATCAAAAGTGGTTCAAACGTTAGCAACAGCGTTTCTTAAAATTAGTTTTAGCATATTTATTTTACATGCTGTTGTCAACACCGACTTACCTGAGCCATCTATTCGTACAAGTACTAAACAGTGAAGCTGCGCTTGTACGAACAGATGATCAATCGCTATCGATTAGTATAGATCTGGCATCTTTGAACGTCAGTGTATATCGATCTCTGTCTTCCGGCAATATTTTAAACTTTCCCAGGAACAAAGTGCATGGACTTGCTCGATGGTAACATTGCTTTTCATGTGTTACCTCATCCCAGCCTCGGTTTTCTGAAGCTCCTTCTTCTTCGTATATTCATCTGTCTTGGGATCCTCTCTTCAGTCAACCTGGCAAGATGCCCGCACTATGTCAGCTGATTCTTCTGTGTGGTGTTTACTATTTCCTCTTGTCCCAGTTCTTCTCTTACAGCAGTAATTCTTTATCTGCTCCCTCCTCGTGCGCCCTGTTACTTCAGTTAGATATTTCACTGGAACATATTTCACTCTGTTGGCCTGTTTATTGAGGACTGTGTAGTAGCGGTAATAGCAGTAGTAATACAATAAGGGCGACCGATTTTGGCAAATGGATTTTGATAATCTGTACTTTAGAGCGGTACGGGGTCAGTTGATATCTCGGTCACAGACTGCAGCGGGATTTCATAAGAGTAAGTAAATACACAAGCTCGAGTATCCGTGGACACTGCTAGACAGTCACCTCCAAAAACTATGCACACATAGCTAACTATAGAACTAAATAAATTATTATTTTATCCTACATAGCTTTGCAAAAACGGTACCTAATTACGCCATATACTGTCACTTTCGATCTATATTGTAACTCTTGCACTCGGATATTCCTTCCTCTTCCATAAGCTGACTGTTGTCACAAGATTAGTCACCTACTCTTCTATTAGATTTAGTTTCCTTCCACTTGAAACCAAGTTCTTTTACAATTTGTTATGAGGCTATGATACTGCTTTGGAACCTAATAGTGTCTTAGGGTGCTATTCATAGACATTACGCTAGCCCGCGCTACGAGAGTGCTAAACAAGTCCCCGCTATCGACTGGTTACTTGTACGGGATTCATACATCAATCGCTAAAACTGGTTTATGAATACGGAAAACGTTAGTTCGCTGATCATCCACCGGACGCCCGCGCTAAGAATGTCTATGAATACGGCCCTTAGTCTTTTAGCTGTTGGGACTATTGCCCCCTATATATAAATATTCTGAATAACATGAATAATCATGCGTCGAATAGCACATTTTGGGAGCTGTTCATAATTACTATTATTAAAACTAATTATTTAGTATTGCCATTATTATAACTAATTATTTGGTACTAATATTATTATAAAAGAACTAGCTAGATATAAAATAGACTTCGTGGGAGTGCAAGAGGTTAGGTTAGATGGAAATGGCATATCACAAATAGGAGATTACTTGTTGTATTATGGGGAAGGAAACAATAATCACCAATTAGGAACAGGATTCTTTGTTCATAAAAGAATAAAATCAGCAGTAAAAAAGGTTGAATTTATCAGTGACAGGTTATCATATTTAGTACTTAAGGGTAGATGGTGCGACATCATAGTTATAAATGCTCACGACCCTACAGTAAAGAAAGACTACCATATAAAGGATAGCTTCCATGAGGAATTGGAACATACTTTTGATCAGTTCCCTAGATATCACATGAACATTTTATTGGGGGATTTCAACGCTAAAGTAGGACGGGAGGATATTTTTAGACCAACTATTGGAAAAGAGAGCCTAGACGCAATTATTAGTGACAATGGAGTTAGATTAGTCAACTTTGCGACATCAAAATATTTAATTGTCAAAAGTACAACATTCCCCCATAAGGATATACATATATATACTTGGGCTTCTCCAGATGGATTGACACACAACCAAATAGATCACATCTTGATAGATAAACGGAGACATACTAGTATAGTAGTTATTCGAACTTCCAGGGGTGCAGACTGTAATTCTGACAATTATTTGGTGATTGGAGAATTAAGAGAAAGATTATCAGTAGCCAAGCGAGTAGAGCAACAAGTTAATATTACAAAATTCAATATTTTGAAATTAAAGGACGAGGAAGTTAAGCAAAATTATTAGGTCGAAATTTCGAATAGGTTTGCCACTTTAGAAAGTTCCGACGAAGTTGAGAAAGAATTAGATGTTAATAGCGTGTGGGAAAATATCAGAGATAGTATCAAAATTGCAGCTGAGCAGAGCATAGGTTATTATGAAACTAAGAAAAAGAAACCGTGGTTTGATGTAGGTTGTTGCATGGTAGTAGAAAGAAGGAAACAGGCAAAATTGAAATTCTTACAGGATCCAGTTGAGGAGAATAGAGATAATTATTTCAATGAAAGACGGGAAGCAAGTCGTACACTTAGGAATAAAAAGAGAGGTTACTTGAAGGAAAAACTGAATGAGGTAGAAACAAATAGTAAGAATAAAAACATTCGAGATTGATATAAGGGTATAAAGGAATTTAAGAACGGATATCAGCCAAGGGTAAACGTGATCAAGGATGAGAATGGTGACTTGCTTGCAGACTCTCCATCAATCCTAAACAGATGGAAAAACTATTCTGCGCAACTACTAAATGTACATAGGCCAAATAGAAATGATCGGGACGAAATTGAAATACAAACTGCTGAGCCATTTATACCCGAACCCACGCTTTCAGATGTCGAAATTGCGATAGAAAATCTGAAAAAGTACAAGTCTCCAGGTATCGATCAAATTCCAGCAGAATTAATACAAGAGGGTGTAAGAGCATTATATAGCGAAATTTATAAACATGTACTTGCTATTTGGAAAAAGGAAATTGTACCAGAACAATGGAAGGAGTCCATAATTGTACCCATTTTTAAAAAGGGGGACAAAACCAACTGTGTTAACTTTCGAGGAATATCACTTTTGTTGACGTCGTACAAAATTTTGTCCAATATTCTTTTGAGAAGATTAACTCCGTACGTAGATGAAATTATTGGGGATCATCAGTGCGGTTTTCGGCGTAATAGATCGACTATTGATCAGATTTTTTGTATTCGACAGACAATGGAGAAAAAATGGGAGTATAAGGGTACAGTACATCAGTTATTCATAGATTTCAAAAAGGCATATGACTCGGTTAAGAGGGAAGTATTATATGATATTCTTATTGAATTTTGTATTCCCAAGAAACTAGTTCGATTAATTAAAATGTGTCTCAGTGAAACTTACAGCAGAGTCCGTATAGGTCAGTTTCTATCTGATGCTTTTCCAATTCACTGCGGGCTAAAGCAGGGAGATGCACTATCACCTTTACTTTTTAACTTCGCTCTAGATTATGCCATTAGGAAAGTTCAGGGTAACAGGCAGGGTTTGGAATTGAACGGGTTACATCAGCTTCTTGTCTATGCGGATGACGTGAATATGTTAGGAGAAAATACACAAACGATTAGGGAAAACACGGCAAATTTACTTGAAGCAAGTAAAGCGATAGGTTTGGAAGTGAATCTCGAAAAGACAAAGTATATGATTATGTCTCGTGACCAGAATATTGTACGAAATGGAAATATAAAAATTGGAGATTTATCCTTCGAAGAGGTGGAAAAATTCAAATATCTTGGAGCAACAGTAACAAATATAAATCACACTCGGAAGGAAATTAAACGCAGAATAAATATGGGAAATGCATGTTATTATTCGGATGAGAAGCTCTTATCATCCAGTCTGCTGTCAAAAAATCTGAAAGTTAGAATTTATAAAACAGTTATATGACCGGTTGTTGAGTATGGCTGTGAAACTTGGAATCTCACTCTGAGAGAGGAACATAGGTTAAGGGTGTTTGAAAATAAGGTGCTTAGGAAAATATTTGGGCTAAGCGGGATGAAGGTACAGGAGAATGGAGAATGTTGCACAACACAAAACTGCACGCATTGTATTCTTCACCTGACATAATTAGGAACATTAAATGCAGACGTTTGAGATGGGCAGGGCATGCAGCACGTATGGGTGAATCCAGAAATTCATATAGAGTGTTAATTGGGAGACCGGAGGGAAAAAGACCTTTAGGGAAGCCGAGACGTAGATGGGAGGATAATATTAAAATGGATTTAAGGGGGGTGGGTTATGATGATAGAGACTGGATTAATCTTGCACACGTTAGGGACCGCTGGCGGGCTTATGTGAGGGCGGCAATGAACCTTCGGTTTCCTTAAAAGCTATTTGTAAGTAAGTATTATTATAACTTGACTAACAACATATAATTTATTTTAAATCATGTAAAATATATCATATAATATATTGAAATCTTTTTCTTTGAATTGGCATTGTCTTTAAGTGTGCTAGTAATTTTAATGCCTCTTCAAAATCTGAAATTGTGATTAAAAGAAGAATATCTTCACCCTCTCACTTTTTACTTTATTGTATGTGATATAAATAATAACGGAGAAAATTATTTAATTTGCCTGGGAATAAACTGCCACACAGCACTTATAATTTATAATATAAATAAATTAAATTGTTACTATAAAATATTACATTTTGTGTGTATAATTCTAGCAGAAACAAGCAATACTCGTTTGAACAAAATTCGACTTATATTTTAAAAGAATTAGCTATACGTAAACATGCCGAAAACTACTTTTCCATACCAGAGTTCCTGAAAAAGAGTCCTTCGCGTAAATATGGTAACATATTTAGTAAATTCCTTCACCCTGACCGTGCAACCTTCGACGAAAGATGATGCAGTTAAGGGCGAAAGAAAAACGATTGACTAAGAAAATTGTATATGCAGATTTATCCTAACTTTTTTTTGTCGAAGTTTCTAATTTTAAAAGTTCCTAGTGTACAGTACAGAAGGACAGCTTGTGCGGGAGAATAAGAGAGATTGGCTCATTGTCCAAAGATTCCTACTCATTGTAAACACGAGAATTAACACTTCTGCCAAGTAGGCTACTAGAAGAATCCGTCTGAAATTACAGATTTTATGAGTTGGAATATTTAAACAACCGAGAAAACTCTGCTATTAATATTTTTGTTCGTTTGCATCTAACCGTAGAGCTTCTCATAGAAAACTATGTAGATACATGGATTTAACACTTTCTGAAAGAATTAGCAGAATCGGATGTAATTTATAAATTTTATTATAGTTTGAATATTTTATAAAATCGCGAATTTTAGAATTAATGTTTCTGTTCCTCTTCGTCGAACCTTGAAACTTCTGATATAAATTTGTGTAGACAGACGAATTTAACACTTTCTGAAAGAATTGGCACAATCGGTTGGAATTTATAGATTTTGAAGACTTTTATACAAATATCGCGTTTTTGTTCTCTCAAACGTACGTTTTTGTCATTTCATACATATAGACCTACTAATAAACTGACGTTTCTCAGCTTGGGGCCATGAAACTTTCGATATATATTTGTGCAGGGACATGAATTTAACATATTTTTAAGGAATTGGAAAAATCGGTTGGAATTTGTAATTTTTGTTCAAGTTTTTATGTCTGAAAATCTCGCGAAATCTAAATTTTCACAATTTTGTTTCTTTGGCTCGAACTTCGAAACATGTTTATAGATACTTGTGAAGACATATGAATTTTTAGTTACTGAAGCAAGCTTTTACATTCTTCTAATTCCATAATTCGGTTAAGAATATGAGGTTTCTTGCCTTGTGTCGAATGATGATCTTATTTCAGTTTGTATATTTCGTTTATTTAACTATCTTGGAATCGGACGTGTCAAAGATTCCTGTTGCCTCCGCAACTCGTTCTTGTACTTTCGGAATACCTGTTATGAATATTTGTTAACACAACCCGATACAATTCATACCAATTTTTATTTTCCTTTCGCTTCATGAAGTCATAAACATTAGCAATAATTTGTTGGTCCTGATTGTGCAATATTTTTCCTTTTAATTTAGAAAATGTACCAGACATAATGTAAAGTATTGCGAACAAAAGTCATGGCACACTACTGAATCAACTCGGACTGTACTTCGGTGTGGTTCATTAGTATGTTTCATAATAATGATATGAGCGGAGGGTGTGAAAATAAAAACAACGATGGAGTGTTATCGCAACTCATTGATACAGGACATCTGTGGCTCGTTGACTGGGTACTGCTATCAAGGTTATACGCCAAAATCAGTGGCTCCGACTCTAGTAGTAATAGTAGTAGTAGTAGTAGTAGTAGTAGTAGTAGTAGTAGTAGTAGTAGTAGTAGTAGTAGTAGTAGTAGTAATAGTAGTAGTAGTATTTAATCTTTTGACGATGCTTACAACTCAAGAGATTATTCAGCGTCGAAATTAAACGTGGGTGAGATAAGGAAAGTTGGGGGAATATGAGCACCTTATTACTATTTCGGGTGCAATATCTTTCGGTTTTTTCTAGTAATTAATTTTACAACTGGGATATGTTTCTTAACAATTTAGTTATATTATATAAGAATCCTGACTGCTTACTCCTAAACGTATGCAAGTAAAACTGGAAAATGCAAGTTAATGTGTTTTTCCCGTATTCCCCCGAGTGTGGGGGTAAAATGGGCATTAATGATGTGAATCACAGTGAACTGAAAGACGTGAAAAAACACTTAAAATACTTGAAAATATAACTGTATTAAGTATATTACATATTGTACATGCAATTTGTGATGGTTATTGCGTAACGCCTCTGGCAGATGATGTGACTCTTTGGAGATTCTAAGACATTTGAATCAGTGGAAGGAATTGTATGAATTGTAGGTTTGTCATCTGATGCTGCAGTGTCAATGTAAGCATAATCAGGAATGACACTCATGTGCAGTCGAGAAGGGCCTGAAGCTCGGAAGGCATTTACAGCCAGACATACATTGACACATCTGTTCCTTCCTTCTTTGACAATGGAAGCAAATTCGACCTCCGTAAAAGGTCTCCTATGTTGCCTGAAGAAAGCTGTAGCACCACTGTTGTAAGCTTTCCTCAGAGGACCAAACAGACCACTATCTGCTGATTGAAGCCAGGCTGTGGTGTGTGGAGGAAGACAAAACATGCATAATCTGTTTTCTACTACAAAGTTAAGAGTGTCAGGATTACAACTATGTGAATCGCGTCCATCTACTATCAAAATTGCAGATGCATGCTTACTGATGTTGAAATAAACAACGAAATTCTTTATTATTGACAAAAAATATACGAGATGTGATCATTAAATTCCGATATTGTGTCTGCTGTGGGCTAAGAGATCACGTGATTAACAAACTTGCGCAGCAGTGACACTAGACGACCTTGAAGAGACACGGCACAAAGTTTCGAAGCGCTATCTTCATTCAGACCTGTGTTACACAAGGTTTTGTTAGCACGTGCATCCGCGTATTTGCGAAATCATGATAGACTCGAAATTGGAGCAGAGAGCCAACTGGGAAATCGGCAACCATAATCCATGTAATGTTGAAGCAAGCCTACGGTAATGAAGCAGTGATTCAGGCGAGATGTTTTGTGTGGCACTAGAGTTTCAGAAATGGCAGAACATCGCTGAAGGACGTTGAGAGGCCAGGTCGATCACATACTTGCAACACTGTCGAAAATGTCGAAAATATTCGACAAATTCTGCATAATGATCCTCACGTCCATTTTGAATATGAACGACCACAGCTCTGGACAAAGAACAAATGGATGCTCCATGACGACACTGCGCCAACTCTCAGAGCTCTCGCAACACTCCAGTTTCGCACCCGTAATAAGATGGTCGTCATTCCTCACCCCCGTATTCACCAGATTTGGCCACCTGCGATTTTTTTTTTTTCGGAAGATGAAATTAAAGGTAATGGGTCATCGTTTTGGTACTGTGGAGGAGATCCAACGCGAATCGCAGAAGATGCTTGTCAGGCTTCAAGAACGCGACTTCCAGGAGACATTCCACAATTGGCAGACACGTTGGGATCAGTGTATAGCTGCGCAAGTTGACTACCTTCAAGGGGATGGCAGACAAATTTAAATTAGGTAATTTTATTTCCACTTATGGCACAGGTCTCGGAATTTAATGATCACTCTTCGTATCTCCGTTAATGTAGGCAGACTGCTTGTTGAAGTACACCTTACTGACAGCAGGCAGCTGTTCTTTCAGTCATTATTTCTTCACTCCATTTATAATGATACTTGGAGGAAAGTAGTTTCCTGCTGCATTGAAGCAGGCCACAAGGATAAATGCTTCTCCATTTTCGTTAGGGTAAATTCAATGCACCACTTTGTGTTCTTTGGGTGCAATGACATCTTTCGCTCTTGTAATCATTTGTAGGCCATTTTCATCAATTATTGAAGAGTCATTTCTGGCCTTCAATTTTTTCAGGAGAGTATTTCAACATGTCTGATAGTGCAATACAATATACATCATTTTTTTAATAAGACATTCTTTGTCTGATATCAGCAAAGGAAATTTCTACATATCTGTTACTTTATTTCGTAAGTTAGTGACTCCAAGATCTACTGACCTGAGAAGCGAAGAAGTAATAAAAAATTGGGATGAAAATTACTTCAGTAAGAGTAATTCTATTTAAACATCACACACAATGAAGGATCAGGTCTCGACCCGCCAGCGACTGATAGCTTCTGTCCCTATCTGTTGTCTCTGTCTCCCACGTCTCGTACACCGTGCACCGTGTGAAAACGTACTGCTGCTAACACTCGATTGGCGTAGGCCATATGCCTTCTTATTTTTAAACTGCTAGCGTTTTCAAAATAAGAAGGCATATAAAGCGGAGCTAGTTCAGACCGGTCTATTTCGACTAGCCAGTAAGAGTGAAGCGATGTTACCTAGTTAAATCGTCGCGAAGTCTCGCTGAAGCGTCGCGTATTAGTTTCATTCTTGCGCGCACAATACTTATGGCTAGGAATGAATTTTAAGCTGTACCATTCGATAGAGCTACGAATTCTGAATTGAACTGTAGAAGAATTGCAATTATATGTCAACTGGCTCGCGTGTTATCGCTTTAAGACTAAACAGAGATATCCAACCTACAATATACAACATATTTTGCTCTGAAATTCCTCTCTGTAAACGAAGATAGATTATGTTCATTTTCAAATTCAGATGTGGATTGTTTTCTCTTGTACGATATGTAACTTACCGTAATATCTCTTGAAGGGATTGGAAGTGGCTCTGGTATTTCATCTCTTATACGCAAAAGGATAGTCCTACACTATCAGACGACGAGTATGGTATTTTCTGTATATAATTTTTCTAAAGGACTAGCTTATGATGCGGTGCGTGTCAGTTTTTCACAAACAAAGAATCTGACTACAGAGGCGTGTGGTTTAGAAGTGCATACGTTATTACGTATTCTCGGATAAGGCAAAGAGACAATTCAAATAGATAGTATACTTGTATTTACCTCTCCTGGAAAATAACGCAAAACGTGTTAATTATTTGGATGGTTTTCAGAACCATGTATTATTTCATCGTACGATATTTTAGATATAATATATTAGTAGTATGTGTTAGCAGTGCCATTATAGAACGTGGAAAACAAGAAGAAAGCTGAGAATAATCACGAATACGATTTTCACTTTTCATTGGAATATTATGCATGGTATAAGACGAAATATGTCTTTAACGTATGGGATATAAGAAGAGTATTAACAACATTCTTGCTTAAGAGCATTAAAAACTTTATAAGATGAAGCAATTTAATTACATTTCACTGTTAAAATAAATACAGGCTTGCTAGAAACGAGGATATTTTATAATTCAAAAACTCAATTTCTCTTTTAAGAACCTTGAGTTGTACATAATATATTACATGTTATACGTTTTTCTAATATATAAATTTACCTTCAATATATTAACGATATTATTGGGTTACGGTTTTTGTATTCACTTATATACTACTACCTTCACTCGTAGGCTTATACTGCTCAGGCCAGAGTGATAGAACATAGAACCCTGGAACTCAAGGTAAGTGTAAGCTTGAGGATTAAATTAAATTAAATAGGCTTGATTTAACAAAGTAAAAGAAAGTATTCTTCAATTTAAATATGAATACTAAATTAGGCCAATAGTTATGCTTATATTCTTATAGCCAGATTCTTAGCCAGACTGTAGAACCCTGGACCTCTAGATACGTAAAAGTTAGAGAATAAAATAAAATTAGGTAGACTTAGTTTAACAAAGAAAAATACTGTAAAATATTCTACAGTTTCAATATGAATACTGAAGTATGTATGATCACATATTATGCTATGTTTCATTATAACCAGATTCGTAAACAGAATATAGAACCCTGGACCCCTAGGTAGGTATAAACTTGAGAATTTAATTACATTATATAGACTTCATTTAACAGAGGAAAAATAAAATACTTTTCAACTTCAATATCAATACCAAATACGTTTCTACAGACATGTTTACGTTTTATTGTTGCTAGATTCATAGGCTCTATATCGTCTTTCCTCTAGAGCAATAAACAATAATAAATTCAATATTGCTGTACAAGGAAGTCTGAAGATTGGGTACATTCTGGCCCTCAATTTTTTCAGGAGAGTATTTCCACATGTCAGATAGTGCAATAAAATATGCAGCATTTTTTTAATAAGACATTATTTGTCTGATATCAGCAGAGGAAATTTCTTACATATCTGTTACTTTATTTCGTAAGTTAGTGACTCCAAAATCTACTGATCTGAGAAGCGAAGAAGTAATAAAAATTGGGATGTAAAATTACTTCAGTAAGAATAATTGGGTCCCGCGCCGTGGCGTCGTGGTCTAAGGCATCCTGCCTAGGACTCGCATTACGGAATGCGCGCTGGTTCGAGTCCTCGTGGGGGAAGAAATTTTCTCATGAAATTTCGGCCAGTGTATGGGACCGGTGCCCACCCAGCATCGTGATGCACTTGGGGAGCTACGATAGGTAGTGAAATCCGGTTGCGAATGCCAGCTATAATGACTGGGGGGATCATCGTGCTAACCACACGATACCTCCATTCTGGTTGGATGATCGTCCACCTCTGCTTCGGCGTGTGGGCGTGAGGCCAGCAGCCGGCTGGTCGGTCTAGGCCCTTCACGGGCTGTAGCGCCACGGATTAAGAGTAATTATATTTAAACATTACACACAATGAAGGACCAGGTTTCGACCCGCAAGCGACTGATAGCTTCTGTACTTATCTGTTGTCTCTGTCTCCCACGTCTCGTGCACCGTGCACCGTGTGACAATGTCGTACTGCTGCTAACACTCGATTGGCGTAGGCCATATGCCTTCTTATTCTGAAACCGCTAAAACCACTGCGTCTGTTGACTAAACAATGTCATGATGACTTATATTTTCTTGACATAAGTGTCCCTCAGCTTCAAGCATATATATTATTTTCATTCTTCCTCTTTCCTCTTCCCCTCCTATGGACATTTCTTTCTTATGACGCAACACACAGCTCACTCACTAGCCAAACAACCAAGGACGGAGGCTATTAATGTTGAATCGAGCTGTATGCATGTATGTATGTATGTATGTATGTATGTATGTATGTATGTATGTATGTATGTATGTATGTATGTATGTATGTATGTATGTATGTATGTATGTATGTATGTATGTATGTATGTATGTATGTATGTATGTATGTATGTATGTATGTATGTATGTATGTATGTATGTATGTATGTATGTATGTATGTATGTATGTGTGTATGTATGTGTGTATGTATGTGTGTATGTATGTGTGTATGTATGTACATGTGTATGTGTATGTATGTATGTATGTATGTATGTATATTTTACATGGGGAATATTTGTTTCGTTCAGAAGCAATTAGTTTTCCTATTGATTGTGTTGATTGAATTTGATTATATTGAGTTACCGGATTTATCTAGGAAATATGCACATTACGTTACCATTTTTTACTGACAGTTCTTTAATGGTAACCAATTAGAGATTTAATAGACGTTTGACATATTATTTATTTATTTATTTATTTATTTATTTATTTATTTATTTATTTATTTATTTATTTATTTATTTAAAAAGAAGTACTACTTCCATAAGAATTAACCGATAATAATTATTATTTCTGCGTCCACCATAAATTAACAATACTTGTCTCAAACAGGATTGCGGTTCCTTTCGGTAGGAGCTTAATAGGTAGAGCCAAGACTTCTTCCGTACTTGCTTGTGATGCTATACCAGACACTGTAGCGCTAGTTACTTATTTCCTTGAAATATTCGTTATGGGTACTATGAAAATGATCTCTTGGCAGACAACACATTAATGTAGTTTCCGTTAAAACTGGACCCAGGAAGTATGAATAGGGAATTATGGAAATACAGCCGAGAAACAAATTTTACGTATAGTCACCAGTAGTGTAATCCAAAAGCATAAAAAGCATAACAGCACCTACATATGGTTTCTACCCTAAACATGATTTTGGTTATCAAACTGTCTTGAAGAAACAAATGTTAGAAGCACAAAAAAGCATATTAAAAAAATAAAGCACAAAAGCATAATATTTAAAGTAGAAGATAATTATTGGAAAATGAACTGTCTGCTTCAATGCACTATTTATAACAATTGTGACCAACAATTACTATTAAAACACTCACATTAATGAGAAGCTAGTTTTTCAAGAGTAGAAATTTCAAACTTAAGAATATAAGTTATATTTTAAATTTTTAACCAAAGTTATATTTGTAGTTCTGTGAGGAAAAACGCAAAAATTAAATTAACATTACAGAGTACACGTTTAACGGTTTTATGGCCAGTTCACACTCTGGATCAAAAGGTTTCACATCTATTTGATACCAACATGCCGAAAGCATCTGTAACTACGATACAAAGGGTTCGCGAGTTTCTTACAGATAATTTTGTGGCCCAAAAGGCAAAACTTTTGTGCACCTAATATTCAGAGTGTATTCATTGCAAAAAAAGTCTTTGTGCAGAAAGATGTGGAAACTTTTAAGCATAGATCTCGGAAACAGAGTGATGGACAGGGTTCAACTTTAGGTGGTCCTAGGACCATACGTGCCAGTAGGATACCTCAAGTATGGCAGTATATGGAAAAATCCAAGGATAATCTGAAAAAAAAAAACTTGTGGTAGCATTCACTCCTCCTGGTATTCCATTGCATGTCTGTCGTAACCAACGATTAAGTTAGTGTATAGCAACAGCTACATATATGCAGCCGGCTCGTAGTGAAACCACTCTAAGAAGGTATCTTGCAAAGTGTGCTGAAGACGACTTTCAGGAGACTAAGTCAAAATGTGAAGGAAAATCTGTCTACCTAGTGGTTGATGAAACAACAGATATAAAGAAATGTAAGGTGGTGAATGTTCTTGTTGTTCCACTGGGTGTTTTGTATGAAAAACCCCGTCTTGTGAAAACAAAAATTGTAGAACACTGCAAAGCCGATGTCATAGTAAATTTAATACTTGATACACTAGATCTTATTGGTGTTCACAGAAGCAATTTTATTGTTTTAATATCAGGCGGTGCACCATATATGCTTTCTGCTGTCAGGCGACTGGCTGGAGATGCACCTCAGTTTTTTTCAGTCTACATGTTGTGCTCACGTATTGCATATTTGTGCGGAGGAGTTTAGATTTTCTCTAAAAATTGCATATGAATTGATTGCAGATGTTAAGACCGTTTTAGTGAAAACTCCAGCCAGAAGGGAGAGATTGCTGGACTGCCTAAACGAAGCAGGAAAATTTGTTATACCCCCAGTTCCTATAATAACTCGCTGGGGGATTGAGTTGGAAGACGGTGAATGCAGTGCTGCTGTAAAAAACTTAAAGCGACTGGTTGAAATTAAGAAAAAAACTTGTATTTTAAGTTAGAGATACTGTATATCTGAAATTTCTGATGGACTCTACATCAAACACAGGTTTTAGAATCAGATAATCAAGATGCAAGGCTTCTTCTATCATCAGTTCTTCAGATGTTTCAAAGTTTAGGTGCAACGTATAACAATTTGGCAGGATATATGAATGAACATCATTCTGCTCTAAATTTCTGAAAGGAAGTTCAGAATATATATCCAACATTAATTGTTCCTGAAAAGATTTCTTCGGTTTTTACTTCAGGTGAACTGAAACGTTTCTTTGCAATTGATGTACCAGTGGAAGAAATATCAACATATGTAATAATGGTACATGGAGAAAATTTGTCTTTAACTTCTGCCTTATCCTTCTGGCAGAAATATTCCACCAAGAGCAAGAGACTACTCGAAGTAAGCAGGCAATCAAGGCAATTATGATTCCTCCATCATCTGCTTCAGTTGAGAGAAGCTTTTTTATTCTCAATTGGATTTTGAACTGCAAGCGGTCATGTCTAACAGAAGAAAATTTACAGTCTCACTTAGGCCTACAACTTACAATTAATCGAAATAAACTTCAAGAGGGTGTTGTTCTTCCGAGAGTGCGGGTGACAGTGACGAGGATGACTAGATTTTTCATTAATTTCATGACTAGATTGCTTACAGTAGGCCTAATCTATACCAATAATAAATCTGTAGCCGACATTTTTCTGGTAATTTTCGATTTTCCAAAAATAATTGGTCCTAACATATATAATTAACCGCCCTGAAACCGAAAATCGCATTTTTGAAATTTTTGTTTGTATGTCTGTCTGTATGTTTGTTACCTTTTCACGCGATAATGGCTGAACCGATTTATATGAAAATTGGAATATTTAAATTAAGTTCGTTGTAACTTAGATTTTAGGCTATATGGCATTCAAAATACTTTATTTAAAAGGGGGTTATAAGGGGCCCGAATTAAAAAAATCGAAATATCTCGCTTATTATTGATTTTTGTGAAAAATGTTACATAACAAAAGTTTCTTTAAAAATGATTTCCGATAAGTTTTATTCTATGCAAAATTTGGTAGGTCTGATAGACTTTTAAAATAACAATACAATACGTTTTCACCGCCGCCTCAGATTGTAGCGTTGTTGTTGCTGCAGTAAATCACATGTGCAAAATATAAAATTTTTGAGTAGGAAGAAAAAACACATTTATTCATTCCATGGCAATGGTATATAGGAGATCGTGAATTCTTACATTTTCGAAACAAAGAAATATAATTTCATATCACTGTTTATGCTGTATCACTATTTAAGTTATTTGAAGGGTTCAGAACCATAGTGGGCCAAGTGCCATTTACTGAAGACGTAGAAAACAATGGTTAAAATTAAGTTATTACCATAATTCAATGGAACCATATAGCAAGTAATATAAAGTTTACACATTAAAACTAAATGATATGTCAATCTTCATTAAACTATAGTTGCACGCAATAACAAATAAGAAACATGTTAAAGGAATTGTCATTGCACCAAATGAGTGCTCTCTGGACCAAAATGATCGCAATTCAATTATTTAAATACAATATCAATTAAGTAACATATTAAACGATTTATCGTTCTAACAAACACGAATGTTCCCTGGATCAAACGTCCTATTTTAATAATGTAATTACTTTACATTTATTTCTAACAGGTGCAGCGGAGCGCACGGGTACGGCTAGTTCTTATAATATAAACGTAATACCTATCCTGTAAACTAATACGGGTTGGGGAAAACTCGCCACAGAAAATTGGCCACAGAAGCAACTCACCACATAATTGAAATTCGTATCAAAGACAATTCGCCACATAATTTAAATTCGTATCAAAGACAATAAAATTAGCCACACATTAAAAGTCAAGGCAATACTCAAATTCGCAACAATTTATAATATATTTCTATGGTAACACAAGACAAATCTAGAAGCTGTAAACTAATTCGGAATTACGGCGGAAGAAATTCGCTTCACAAAATGAGAAAGAGGCTCTGACAAATTAATATAGCTTGGCTACATGTACAAGAGACTTTCAGAAAATAAGAATGGAGTTGTTTGGCGCTGTTACATGCGTGGCGGGTGTAATGCAACAGTCACGTTATCAGAAGGTGGAAGCAGTGTCGTCAAAGGACCGTCTGAACATAAGAATCATTCTGCAGACTGGGGAAGGATTAAGGCAAAGGAATGTGTAGAGAACATGAAGGCAAGGGCGGGGACTTCTCGAGAACCAACGTCTGTCATTATTCAAAATGAATTACAGCGTATTGCAAGCGAAGCCAATGTGAATCTACCGAAGAAACCATCGATTAAAAAACTGTGCGCCGTGCCAGGAAGCTGCACCTACCACCTGAACCAAGGAATATTGACGAACTGAACGTTATAGCCGACAGATACATAGATAGATTGGAAGGTGGTAATTCTCCTACCAAAAAGAAGCGGAAGAACATTGACATGGACAGACGAATATCACGTATAGTTGAAGAATACCCGCGGTACAAGGAGAAGGACCGTCATCCGGAACTTGAGAGCTGTAGGCCACAACCTAGCAGACATTTTTGAAGCCAAATTTACATGTACATAGCAATTCACATTCTTAGTGGAATTTACAATTATTAATCTCTGTATCCATTCGCACAATATACAGCTTCTGGAAGTCATAGATTTATCTTTGTACCTCAGTGTGGCAAAATATCTATCTGTGGCAAATTGTCTATTTGTGGCAAATTGTCTATTTGTGGCGAATTGTCCCTGTTACCAATTCTCTGTGGTCAATTGTCCCAGTTCCCAAATTTCTGTGGCCAATTGTCCGGAACCGAACTAATACTAGTGACAAAAAATTCAGTTTGATGATAGACCTATACATAAACAGTAACTGACTTAAGTTTGTTGATATAAAAGACATTATTACGTATTATTTATGTTGAAAGAAATTGAAAATTAAACATAATAAAGCATAATTAGAAGAAAGATAAAGCATAATTATCAATAAAATAAAGCATAATATGGGTTGCTCTACTCATCAGGCTTCAAACTGGTGTTCAGAGCGACGCTCTAACTGTACGTTGTTTAACACGTCTATGACCCAGTTGGAATGGTATTGATTCTTATCTTTTATATTGTACTTGTCGCGGTGGCGTTCAAGAACACGTTAAACTGCTGCATATAGACCTACTCCAATGTTTTATAACTTGACTACATTTAAACAAACACAGATCAAATAAAAAGAATTCCCCTCGCTCTAGGTCTGAGAAGATCAAACGGATATGCTCGTATTGAGTTTCAAAGCACTGCCTACTCCCAGTGGAAAGTTTTGGTATCTCTTGTATTCTTTATAATATATAACTTGTAAGGGTATGAGTTGCTGGATTTTGTTTTCCTTTTCTACTATGCAATCGTTCTATTTCCTTCAGTCTAGCTTCAGATCAACTTACTTACTTACTGGCTTTTAAAGAACCCGAAGGTTCACTGCCGCCCTCACATAAGCCCGCCATAGGTCCCTATCCTGAGCAAGATCAATCCAGTCTCTATCACCATATCCCACCTCCCTCAAATACATTTTAATATTATATTCCCATCTACGTCTCGGCCTCCCCAAAGGTCTTTTTCCCTCCTGCCTCCCAACTAGCTTCAGATTAATCATTTAAAAAATGAAAATATTTACCAAAATTATTATTTGCTAATATTTAGTTGCTTTCAGTCCGGTGGTTTGCTTGCGTGAAGAGTCTCTCAACATTCCATTAGATCCAACGGTATACAATATAAAGGCTACTAAAGAGGCTAATCAACAAAGGAACTTGAATTTGAACCCCCGAACACGCGCGTTGCTCGTAATTAATTATAATTTATCCTTTTGTTTTAATATTTAATATGTTAATTATTATTTAATGCATATAATAGTTTTTAAATGTATTTCATATGTATTTTTGTAATAAATTATATTGATATTTTAAAAACTCTAGTGAAATATTATCCATTCTGAAGGACAATAAATGAGCAGTGCTTAACTAAGCACTCTATTTCAAAATATATAGACTATCAATAAGAGACGAGATGATGATACGGAGACACAGTGACTATGACTGGAAGTAATGATAACTAAAGCAAATAATTAAATTATACCGACCCACAATTACTTTCAATTCCTTTCTTCACCATAAAATATAACAGGCTCTGACAAAAAATTTTTCCTAATTTCCTTCAGTAAGAAGAAGGGCTACCTGATAAGCTATTTTTGAAGTTAAGACAGTTAGACACATAGTCAGCAAAGCAAGGCAATTAACCAACCTGAACGGGAGGAAGAATATGTCAAGTGGAATTTTTTACTTCCTTCGGTGCTTTAGTGAGAGCGGAAACTGCTGGGAAAACAGAGGTAATGAAGGATAACCTACTGACAGCGGCCTTTTCCGTACATACGCCTAAATCTCATAGAGTAAAGAGGGATAATTTGAATAAATTTAGACATCTTAACAGTTTTCTTGGAATATATCCACATTATCGCTAATATTAATATCAACTATTGTGCTTACACCTTTAAAGAAGGACTAGAAATGAAGGAAATTGCAACTGAAGTCAGCTATCCCATTTACCCACAATGTTGTACAAAATTTAAAAAAAATTGGAATAACTTGGGCATATTGTGGGGCAATATGAATAATACGAAATAAAATTAGAAAATGTTATTTTCAAAATCAGTTTCACTTCAATACTGGATAATTACCTACAATTAATTAATCAGAACTTTTAATGAACAGCAAACATAAATTTAAAAAATTTTCTCTTTTGTCAATGTACTGAAATCTTCTACACATACCGACAGCAAAGAAACTGTTTTCTTCCTTCTGCTCCAACAGAATATTCGTGGTACCAAATTTAGCAACTCTGACAGCGAATCCAGTTCCCCTTTTTGGAAGAAAGTTCAGAACAATAACGTCTCTTTTTATTTTATTTATTAATTAATAGTTCAAAAGTATATAAACTTAATAATTAAAATTCACATATGCAGAAAAAGTGAATGTACACTATAAATATACAATTTAATAACGAATTTTATATCAAATAATTATTCAATTTATATTGGTTAACTTACACTTCAGGTTTAATGCAAGTTTTCAACCTATCGCATTTATTTTAAACATTCAAACCTCTTGAATAATTTCGAGGGAAAAATTGTTCCGGGGCCGGGTATCGAACCCGGGACCTTTGGATAAACGTACCAACGCTCTCCCAACTGAGCTACCCGGGAACTCTATCGGTGTCTGGTAGAGTTCCCGGGTAGCTCAGTTGGGAGAGCGTTGGTACGTTTAACCAAAGGTCCCGGGTTCGATACCCGGCCCTGGAACAATTTTTCCCTCGAAATTATTCAAATCAACTTTACCTAAAAGCTTGATTTGCATTCAAACCTCTTTACTTACTGAATTTGAAATTATTTTTTTAACTCTACAATAAACAAGTGTATATAAATCGTCCCTGCTGCTATATTTATCCAATTATGTTTTACAACAGACGTATTTATATTTAATTTTTAGGTTCTGGTTTACATAATACTTAACTATTTCATGTAATAAAAATCTCATTGAGGTTAGAAGATGTCGACAATAAGTGAAGAAACTGAATAGCTGAAGCGCTACATTCTATGCGTATATGTACGACAGTGTCTACTCTTACACATTCACTTGTCAGCAAAATGGTTTACGTAACCTCAGTACAGCTGTCAGCTTACTTGTTTAAACACATTTGTAAACCTAATTACGTAATGAGCATCAATTCCACTTTAATCAATTCAATCGCATGCACTCATTTTCATTCATTGCTATTATATTTTTAATAAATTTATAACTTAGTTCACTCCTGTCTAATTTGAAGTACAGTATTTACCCATTTATAACGTCTTAATCTTTTGATCGTTTACTAATCATTAAAGCTATTTGCAAAAACTTTTCTAGTGACTTATTATTCAGCTATTAGAATTACATCGTTATTACTTAAGAAATTCGTAAATGCATTATTTGCAATTTTATTTATCATAAATACATAATATCTATGTATGGAATCAAGCGAAGTATTTGTTACGGCAGCTATTTTTGGAATGGAGGTAGTGGGTTAACTAATTAACTTAAATAGCCTAGTATTTCAATCTGCGAAGTTTCATCGAATTTTATAGATTGGTTATTTATTTGTTTTGTCTCACACAGAACCGATTTCTTCAAATTTCCGTACTAAATTCGTCACATATCGTTGACACGTTTTTCTCAGGATGCCTCCCGTTGAAATCTCTAGCAGTTCTGTGGCCACAACGATATTCAGCTCCATAATTAAATATGATTTTTGTTTTCTCTTTAGGAGTATACACCATTTTAAAATTATTTAATGGTTATATGAAATGTTCAATAGTCTTTTTAGCTTTATTCTCTTCAGCTCTAATCAACAATAACAGTAATCCAGGTTGTTAGGCGACGATATAAAACAATAGATGCGAGAACAAATAAATTATGTACTGTATATAAACAATTTAATAATAGTCTTTCAAATTTAAGTATCTCAAGATAAGGCTGTCATTTGAAATTTCAAAGTGGGGGTGCTTGGAGTTGGAGTGAAACCTAATATACAATTAAGATTGGTTTTAAACTTGCCCCTCAATTCCTAAATTGTCGTAATGATTTTAATTAAATTGAATTTAAATTATATAGTTATTTAAACTGGGAAGTTTTGAAATGAAAGCTCTATATAAAAAACAAGCATTTAACACTAAGAAGACCGGACTTTGCGAAGACTCTAATACGGCCGTCGCCGGGAAAAAAATTTCCTGTCAGCAATCAGATGTGTCTTGAGCCGGAAACTGGTCTTTTTTATGCAAGAAATGGGTATTCTGCATGTAAGAGACTCTATGATCATCAAATAACATTTTTAGATTTCTAAACGTCAAGTACAATCCTCCGCACCTGTGGAGTAATGGTTAGCGTGTCTGGCCGCAAAAAGTTGGCCCGGGTTCGATTCCCAGTCGCGGAAATTTACATGGTTGAGGTTTTATCCGGGGTTTTTCCTCAACCCAATATGAGCAAATGCTGGGTAACTCTCGGTGCTGGACCCCCGATTCATTTCATCGGCATTATCACCTTCATTTCATTCAGACGCTAAATAACCTAAGATGTTGATAAATCGTCGTAAAATAACCTACTAAAATTAAACAATAGAAATCAAGTACAGTCATTTCATAAAGTTTGCGTTTCGATATGTCATGTAAAATGACATAAAAGGAAACTTTTCACATAAATTTCGTACATAATGTCTTATGTAGGTAATTGGCGTATATTTCGGTATATGTCTTGAAGAAATATGATTTCTTGATTACTTCAATCACGTATAGTCAAGTCGAAAGTTTACATAATATATTGAAACTTACAATAAATAAGTAAACTCATACTGAAAAATACGATACAAATGACATATCTTAGCATAAATTGCATTATTTTTCACACATGTATATATGTGAGTACAGTCCTTGCAGGTACCTATATATCTTTTTTCGATCGTTCCAAGAGAGTTGACCTCAGATCAAATCTGAGAAACCTCATTATTTCTTTGAACTGATTGTAGTTTGTGGTAATCCATTTTTCTGACCAGAAAAGATTCACTTATATTTCTTTCGATTCAGTGGCTCTGCTTACATACAGAATATCCAGAAATGCATCGCGGTCTTCTAAGCACTTGAGACAAGTACAGTAATAACACGCATTTCTGCTTATGAAGGACCAGTATTGTCCCGAAAAACATTCTGCTGTCTGCACTTTCCAGTTGTTACAGCATTAGTAGAGACTACTTCCCACTTTGTCCGTCAGGAGCCTGAACCTCTGTGCCGTCAGTGAATTTACTTCTTTGTTGTAAGGCCGGGAAGTCTTCTGCTGAAGGTAATTGTAAACACTTGGATTTTACTCTAAACCGATAGCTACAAGACACCCGCGACATGCCAAAACGACCCCTTCGTCCCAGACCCACTGTCTCTCAACACAGCTTCACGACACGACACGACACGACACGACACGCTTTGATATGCTACGGTCATATTCTGTACATACGACTCACAATCATGTTCTTTATATCAGTAATAATCAACAAAATTGACCACCGCTAATAATGTATAACGACCAATAGCATTTAATTTCTATGTGGGACAAAAATGTCCCATCGGTCGTTATAGGCATTTCTAACTTTTTTCATAAACTATACATTCGAGAGGGACTTTTTTTCAAAATGGACTACATCAAGAAATATTACAAAGTTAGAAAACCCCAACTTCTCTCGAAAATATAATTAGAAGAGGGAGACGCGTTTAAATTTTGAATTGAGATAAAAATGTCCCGTAGGTCGTTCTACTATTAGAAAATAAAATTAACATAGAAATGTATAGGATGCTATTTACTCTGGGAACAATGTACCAAACATCACGTTGTAAACAACTAGGCCGTCCTAAACAAACTACGGAAATAGTTAAATACAATATCATTCATGATCTGTAAGTAAACAACATTTAACTTCACTGTGTTATTATTAGAGCAACCCACATTATGTTTTATTTTTTTAAATTATTATGATTTACCTTTTTTTTAAATTATGCTTTATTATCCTTTATTTTAAATTTCTTTTAACATAAATAATACGTAATAATGTTGTTTACACCAATAAACTTAAGTCAGATACTGATTATGTATGTCATCAAACTGAATTTATTTGTCATTTAATGTTAGTTTACAGGATAGGTATTAAGTTTACAAAAGTATACACTGTAAGCAATCAAGTCATGAAATGAATGAAAATCTAGTCGTACTCGTCACTGTTACTCGCAATCTCCAGACAAACACACCCTCTTGAATTTGATTTGGAATAATTGCAAGTTGTAAGTCAGACTGTACATTTTCTCCTGTCAGACAAGACCGTTTAGACTTCAAAAACCAACTGAGAGTTGAAAAGCGTCTCTCAACTGAAGCAGATGATGGAGGAATCATAATTGCCTTCATTTCCAGCTTACTTAGGATAGGCATTTTGGTGAAACATTTCTCCCAGAAGGATAAGGCAGAAGTTGAAGACAAATTTTCTTCATGTACAATTGCTGCATGTGTTGGTATTTTCTACCACTGGAACATCAATGGCAGAGAAACGTTTCAGTTCACCTAAAGTAAAACTCGAAGAAATCTTCTCAGGAACAATTAATGTTGGATATAAATTCTGAAATCTCTTTCAGAAATTTAGAGCAGGATGATGCTAATTCATGCAGCCTGCCAATTTTTATACGTTGCAGGTGAACTTTGAACCATCTGAAGAACTGATGACAGAATAAGCCAGACCTTTGTTGCATTTTGATTATATTGTTCCAAAACCTGTATTCGATTGTAGAGTCCATCAGAAATGTTAGATGTAGCTCTGAGTTGTAGTATAAGTTCTTTATTTTCAACCAGTCGCTTTACGTTTGTTACAGCAGCACTGCCTTGAACATATTACAAATCAATCCAATGTTTTACTGCATTGAAATTAATGCAATGATATTTTATTGCCTTCAGACATGTCCCTCAGCGAGTTATTACAGAAACTGGAAGTAAAACAAATGTTCTTGCTTCTTTTAGGCAGTCCAGCAATCTCTCCCTTCTGGCTGGAGTTTTCGTTAAAACAGTGTTAACAACTCCAATGAATTCATCAGCAATTTTTAGTGAAAATCTAATCTCCTTAGCACAAAGATGCAATACGTGAGCCCAATATGTAGAATATAAAAGCTGAGGTGCAACTCCAGCCAGTCGCCTGACAGCAGAATGCATATATGGTGCACTGTCTGACATTAAAACTATAAAATTGCTTCTTTATTACACCAATAAGAGCTAGTGTATCAAGTATTGAATTTAATTTACTACATCATCGGCTTTGTAGTGTTAAAAAAATTTCGTTGTCACAAGATGGGATTTTTTATTCAAAACACCCAGTGAAACAACAAGAACTTTCTCCATCTTACTTTTCTTTATATCTGTTGTTTCATCAACTACTAGATAGACAGAATTTCCCTCACATTTTAGTTTCACTGGGAGACGGCTGCATACATGTAGCTGTTGCTATCCACTCAGAAAATCGTTGGTTACGAAAGGCATGCAATGGAATACCAGCAGAAGTGAATGCTTCCACAAGATCTTTGATATTATCCTTGGATTTTTCCATACACTGCCATACTTGAGGTTTACTTCTGGCACGTATGCTGCTAGGACCACCTGAAGGTGAACCTTGTCCATTACTCTGTTTCCATGATCTATGCTTAAAAGTTTCCACATCTTTCTGCACAATGGATTTTTGTTTTGAAATGAATACACTCAGAACATAAGGTAAACAAAAGTTCCTCCTTTTCAGCCACAAAATTATCTGTAGGAAACGCGTGAAGCCTTTAACTATATCGCAGTTACAGATGTTTTCGGCATGCTGGTATCAAACAGATGTGAACCCTTCTGATTCAGAGTGTGAACTGGCCATGAAATCTTTAACTTTGTACTCTGTAATGCTATTTTAATTGTTGTCCTGTTCCTCATAGAACTACAAATATAACTGTAGTTAAGAATTCAAAATCTATTTTTGAGTTTGAAATATCCATTGTTGAAAAACTAATTTGTCATTATTAATGTGAGTATTTTTAGTATCAGTTTTGGTCACAATTGAATCGTTTGTTTCAGAAACAACACTTCTCCACTATTTGACGGTATATGAGTTGTTAGCACAATCGCAATTACCGACTGAAATGCTACAGTTTTGTGCAGAAACAACACTTCCATCACATAACTGCTGCTTGCAAACTTAGTCGAAAGTTTCCGTTTTGTGCAGTAACAACACTTATCCTGGAGAGGTGCTGTTTCTGTTCTCCACAAGGAGAACTGCTAGTTTCCTCCAATAGTACTATTCCAACATGGCGTCTAGTAGTGATGAGGGAGCTGTTTTGTCCGTAGTGAAAAAACGAAAGAGAGGATTTTAAAAAGTGTTGAATACAAACGAGAACATGTGAAAAGAGGAAGAGTGAAGGGGTTAGAACATATCAACTATGCTTCTAAGGTGGTCGCAAAGAAGAAAATTGGAAATGATTGCAAATGAGTATGCCACAGTATTAATGTTTACCTGTTCAATAGCGTTGCTGTTATGAAAATCATACTTTGCAATGTAACCTGATTGATAATATGTTAAATCGATATTTACTCTTGTTATACTTTTCGTCACATAACATAATCTCTCTTTCCTTCAGGTGTAAATTGAAGTGCTTTGGAAGATTATTGGAGGCGGATCGAGAAGAAATATTTACAAACTGTTATGCCAAAGAAACTAAAGACGAACAGGATTCGTATTTACAAGCATTAGTGGAAGTAGTGCAAGTTAAAAGGAGACGTCCGCAGGGAGATGAACCAAAGAAGCCACGTTCGCGTAATTTCAAGTATTATGTGACATGTAGTTCTGGACGACAACAAGTGTGTGCCAGAGCATTTCTAAACTTGCATGGTGTGACAAAGGGTCGCATTCCTCGTCTAACATCTTTGTTACTGCTTGAAGATCTCCAAAGGATTTGAGGGGTTAAAACACTTCTGGAAATGCAACTTCTGGGGAAGTATGTATATTAGTGGAAGATCACATACACTCATATCCAACCAAAAAATCTCACTGCTCATCAAGAGAAATAGAATATTTGAGCGAGAGGTTAAATATCACATTAATGCGTGCCTCCTTTATGGAGAAGTATCCTGACCAACAGGTATCCTACTGGTTATACCGCAAAATTTTTAAGGAGCGATTCAGTCTATCATTTGGGAGGCCACAAATTGATACCTGCTGTACATGCAAACAACTATCGGTAAGGATGAAAAGTCCATCGCTGAATGATAACGCCAAACATGTAGCAGGAGCAGAGTTTTTTGTCCATAAAAGAAGAGCCAAAAAGTTAAAAAAAAATGGAATATTGTTCTAATCTCTGCAAAGAAGACAATGAAACTGCTTCAATATGTATAGATTATATGCAGAATTTGCATCTGCCAGAAATACCTGTGCAGGAAGCATTCTATCTCAGGCAACTTAATGTTAATATATTTAATATATATAACTTGAGGGATAACACAGCAAAATTGTACATATATCACGAGGGACTGGCTAAAAAAAGTCCAGATGAAGTCTGTTCATTTATCTTAGATTACATAAGCAACGGGTTACCAAACACAACAAAGTACCTACACATCTTCTCTGATAGCTGCCCAGGTCAGAATAGGAATAACACAGCTGTTCGATTTCTCCAAACTCTTGTTACTACTGGCAGATTAAAAAAAATATACCATTATTTTCCGATTCGTGGGCATTCCCTCATGCCCTGTGATCGAGATTTTTGGTGTTATAAAGAGGAAGATTCGCACATCAGACAGAATCTATTCAATAAAAGAATACATAGAGTTAATAGTTGCATCAAATAAGAACAACAGATTCTCTATTCAAATGGTATAAACTGCAGACATTTTGGACTTTAACCATTGGTGGAAGACCTATTTCAAGAAGTCTGTTCTGTCCATTGAGTCCATGGGAAGAGGAGTGAAAAGAGATAAGAAATTAACGTTTCATGTGAATGACTTTATGGCGTTCCAATATGAAGTGGATCATATCTCAGGAAGGAACTTTATTGATGGACTGACTGTTCATACTTTCAAGTTGTTCCTTTCTAGAAGTGTGCTTCCTATGCTGCCCAGTGTTCCTGCTGATCCACATGGCTATGTGGCTTTAAATGAAAAGAAATTATCAGACATTAAGAAATTGGAACCATACATTCCAACAGAATATCATGATTTTTATAATGAACTATATACTTGGCCAACGACTTCAACTGATGACTAATCATGGTGATGCAAGAAAACATACTAAGGAAGAGTAATGTTGTGTGTATGCTTTGATGCCATCATGAATTTATTATTGACATAATTAAAAATGTCCTGTTTGACAGAAACTTAGTGAACTTCTTTTTCTTTGCAAGTAATATTTTCTGCATTTTAAGTTGTGATTATTAGGCAGGTTATGCTGTGAAGTTTGAATGATTGGGTTTAAAACATGTTCTCTGACTTATATTAGCATTTCTATATTAATTTAAGATTATTAACATTGAGAATCTACTTGTTGTTCTTGTTATTCCTACTGTTTGTTTCAGAAACAGCACATCTCCTCCAAATTAAACAAATTCTGTAGATGTGGGTATTGAACTCATTCAAATAAGCAAGATGTCAGGATGTTTGTATTTAGTAAATGATCAAATGAAAAAAATACCACAAGTGTGAACAATAAAATATGCCTTACAGAACGTTTTTTCAATTTCCTGAAAAATGTTACTGGAGGGAGAAGTGCTGTTTCTGAAACAAATGATTCAATTGTTATAAATAGTGCATTGAAGTAAACAGTTCATTTGCAGGAATTATGTTCTATTTTAAATATTATGCTTTTATATCCATTTAAAAAAATATGTTTTATTGTGCTTCTAACATTTGTTTCATTGAGACAGTTTGATAACCAAAATCATGTTTGGGGTAGCAACCATATGTCTAAAGTGCCGTTATGCTTTTTATGCCTTTGGGTTGCACTAGTTATTATTGAAACTATGTTGGTAATTTTATCATAATGACTAGTTTCAACTTAATGTATCGCCATTGTCAGATTTCCTAATGCAATCTTGTGCGTCTTTCTCGTTTGTTCTTGATGGTTTGATGGAGATGTGTGTGGGTACAGATAAAATGTGTTTATGATTGGTAATGTTGTGTTGACTAGAGTGTGTGTTCTGTTAATACAGTTGGGTGTAGAGGATGGTATGGGTGTGTTTTCGGATATCTATAAATTTCGTATTATTGTAGTGTGTTATGTTTCTGGATTTTCGCTTTAATGGTATTTTCATGTTTGTTTCTCTATTGCTGTAGTTGGTGTTGGAATTGGTGATTTAATTCTCTGTAGGTGAAAATGTTATGCGTTTGAGTTATGTCTATGATATGAGGGAAGACTGGAGATTGGCAAAAGATCTGCCCTTGGGCAGAACATTATGAATGAATGAATGAATGAATGAATGGTGTGTTCCTTGTGTCGTGTTTGAAAAGATCTCCCAGTTTGTACGATGTGATAACTTTTTCATGTTAATTTTTAAACATCCGTTAGATTATATTTGTTTGGTGTCTTGATTGTATGTTGAGATTTTTTGTGATGTATCTTGTGTACCAAATCTAATGTTGTATTTGGTTTTTGAAGGAAAATACAATTTTATGTGTTTCTATTTTCGTATGTTAGTGTGATATACATTTTTGTTCTTGTGTTTGAACATCACACAATAACAAAAAAAGTATGTTAAAATCACGGAGAGAAATCCTGATTGGGAGCAAGTGCTGGTGAAGGCAGAAGCATTGATAGAAAATCACACTAATATAATTGCTGTGTCTCCGAATTGGTCCCCAGCAGACATTCGGTCGATGAAGTATTGTTCGATTACTTCATGTGAAACGGAGGGAATTCTCTGCCACTTTCACTATATTTTTCGGACCATAGATATCACCTCTCATTAAAACTTCTAGAGGAGGATATTTTAGTTTTTCACTGTCACAATGACATTCCTACAAAAACTAATATGTAATGTTGTTCTAGGGTTGCATTTACATGTGAATGTTAAGAGTTATTAGTGTTTTTGATATACCTGTTTTATAATTTTAAACCCCTATTTCGCCTGCCTATACTTACTGTTTATATTACGTACAAATCCGCAGTTTACTTATCACACTTATATCGTTACATGGACACACAGAATATTTTGTTGCCGTGAAGTAAAATATAAGAGACTTTTGAATGGTAAGTAGAACGTATATTTTGATTCTTAAAGTGGGCAAGCAGTATCGTTGGAATCAAGGCGTAACGCAGCAAGCCGGTTCGTTCGATTCTTGATAGTGTCATAGATTTTCTCTATTCATTTAATTCTTCCGGCAGCACTATGACCCTGGTGTTTACTCATCCTTTAACAGGAAAGAATACCATGGGTATTTCCTTGCATATGAAGATTGTGGACACGTAGTGGGAGCCTTAACCTCTCGCTAGTCTGTGAGACTTCAAGACATGTAAACGGGAAAACTTTACCTTTACCTTTAAAGTAATGGCATTCCCAACGTTTTTCAATGTGAGTTTACTAAATTTCACTTGTTGCCTTTGCCGATTGGACAGCAGAGGAATCAAAGCGGACTGCAACAGCCAGGATTGATCACAAATGCCCACGTTCTCTATAAGGTAGAATCACAGTCTACTATATACAGTCGCGAAGCTCAATATGTAGTAAAAATGCAGACACGGGTAGTTGCCCACCACTAGGATCGCTACTATCGCCTCATCATCGCAGATCTCTCTCCTAGCTGCCGACAAAATATGTTACACTTTCATTGTCGTGTTCTTTTGAAAAAATTAACACCTTCCTTCCATTATTGAAATATTAAATGCATAAAGTTAATTTATTATTTTAATGAAGTATATTAAATTCCACCAGAAACTCGAAGATACCTGCAAGAAATAAGTTAATATAATTTTTGTTTGTGCAAACCGAACTGAAATTTACTATAATAGCTTCACTCATTCAAGATTATAGCGATAATTAACTATGAAACCAATAAATATTAATTTGCATTTCTCTTTACAACAATAATAATGGGCATATGAATTAATGGAGTAACTTACGTGTACCGGTACTTGTAGTGTAGACTTACGTCGTTAACAAAGTGGGATGAGGTTAATTATAATCACACCAGAATTTGAAATAAAACGTGATCAATAAATTTTATTGTAACATACTTTTTCTACGTCTCAACA
This sequence comes from Periplaneta americana, assembly GCF_040183065.1. Classification (NCBI taxonomy): domain Eukaryota; kingdom Metazoa; phylum Arthropoda; class Insecta; order Blattodea; family Blattidae; genus Periplaneta; species Periplaneta americana. The sequence continues at coordinate 109,112,594 of NC_091124.1, forward strand.
AATAGAAATATCAACAAAACTTAACAGCTATAATTAAACATATCCTTTGAAGAAAAAGTAGGCCTAAGTAATAATAATCCCACCAGAATTGAAAATAAAACGTGATCAATAAATTTCATTAAACAAAATTAATTTTTCTACGTCTTTAGTAAAATAACACATAAAAATAATAATTTATAGCACTACAAACGTCTCCGCCTTGTCCCATATTATTATTGCAATTATTATATTTTAGCCATTAACATTTTCATTGTAACCAATAACGAACATTTCGCAAGCATCAATGTGAAATACGCAACGAGCTAGCACTCGATAGAAATACGCCACAGTCCAAAGTCGACCATGGATAGTCTATTGTTTCTAGTTGCTAACCGCTTGGAGCGCTTTATCACGAGATTTGCAAAAAAACACCTCAAGCATTTAATATTTCAATAATGGAAGGAAGGTGTTAATTTTTCCAAAAGAACACGACAACGAAAGTGTAACATGTTTTGTCATCTCTTAGGAGAGATCTGTGATGATGAGGCGATAGCAGCGATCCTAGTGGTGGGCAACTACCCATGTTTGCATTTTTACTACATATTGAGCTTCGCGACTGTATATAGTAGACTGTGCTGTGCTAGCACAGTCTACTATATACAGTCGCGAAGCTCAATATGTAGTAAAAATGCAAACATGGGTAGTTGCCCACCACTAGGATCGCTGCTATCGCCTCATCATCACAGATCTCTCCTAAGAGATGACAAAATATGTTACACTTTCGTTGTCGTGTTCTTTTGGAAAAATTAACACCTTCCTTCCATTATTGAAATATTAAATGCATAAAGTTAATTTATTATTTTAATGAAGTATATTAAATTCCACCATAAACTCGAAGATACCTGCAAGAAATAAGTTAATATTATTTTTGTTTGTGCAAAACGAACTCAAATTTACTATAATCGCTTCACTCATTCAAGATTATAGCGATAATTAAATATGAAACCAATAAATATTAACTTGCATTTCCCTTTACAACAATAATATAATAATAATAATAATAATAATAATAATAATAATAATAATAATAATAATAATGGAAATATGAATTAATGGGAGTAACTTACGTGTACCGGTACTTGCAGTGTAGGCTTACGTAGTTAACAAAGTGGGATGAGGTTAAGCAATAGCAATCACACCAGAATTGGAAATAAAACGTGATCAATAAATTTTATTCTAACAGACTTACTTTTTCTACGTCTCTAGTAAATTAACAAATAAAAATAACAACAAGATTAACAGCTATAATTAAAAACATATCCTTTGAAAAAAAACGTAGACCTAAGTTGTCTGAAATTGTACAATATTATTCAAGGAATCAGGTGATACATACGTAGAATTAGTGCAAAGCTTTTGTTTCTCTGCTGTAGGTAATAACAGAACAGGTTTATTTGAAACACAAAATAAAGTTGTAACTGCATTCCAGATTAATTTATTTTTGTCTTCATTCACAAATTGTGTGTTTTCGAAATGAAGAGAGCAAAACTTTATATTATTATAAAGATATGCTTCATTCTTTGTGATTAGATCTTCCCTCCTGCTGTTTATTTATTAACCACTTTTTGCATCTAGAAGTAAAATAAGAAATAGATGTTAGGATTTTTCTTCACAAGCATCAATGCGAAATACGCAACGACCTAGCACTCGATGAAAATACGACTCAGTCCACTCTAAATCCAAAGTCGACGGTGGACAGTCTATTGTTTCTAGTTGCTAACCGCTTGGAGTGCTTTATCGCGAAATTTGCAAAAAATCACCTCAAGCTTCGCGACTGTATACAGTAGACTGTGGTAGAATAGTGTAAAGTGGGAGTAATTTTATTAGTGGAACCTAGGAAGAAGCTGATGCCATTAATACGCTTGAAATTGGATCTTATTAAACAATTTATCACAGCTCTTGATAATGAATCGACAACCTTCAAGAATCTGCAAGACTTCATTTTTAAGCTGTCAAAAGCAAAGGTCAAAGCCGAACAAAAATAAAGAACTTTCTGGATTGCAATGAATTTACCAACAAGCTCACACGAAAAGAAAGAAACTTGGAACAACTCTGCCGCAATGGTTAGGGATCTCCACAGTAATCAATCACATGGCTAAAAACTATGTGGAGCTGGTTGAGATTCTAGTGAAAAACTACGACGAGCTTTAGGATGACCCTCAAAGTCCATAACCTTGATGCTTATCTTGATAAATTCAACGAACGTTGGAGCATAATTGTAGGAGAAAGGCAAGCTCTTCTACCAGGATATTCTGAAACTTGATCGTCGCTACCTAGGACAGTATAACGACAATCTGATAGGAGGTTGCACTTTGACAATGATTCGTGAAAGTGATACCAGTGAAGTCGTAAATCACGAAACGCTATTTACTTCTAAATCTTTTGTGGTTATGCAATAATGATTCCATACATTTTTTGTGTGTGCGAACGAAAAGGAACTAATTCGCTCAATTCATTTTCGGTAACGTACATTTCAAAATATCAGCATTTTTGTTTAAAAAAATTGTGGGCAATAAATAGCCAATTCTACGCATTTTATGCACACGCAATTGCAAATTATTATGTAATAGCCAGGAACAAAGTATAAAAGTAAATATTTGCTACACGCTAGTAATTCAAAAGTATTCGAATTATATTAATTTAATTGCAACAAAATATAATACAAGGTAAGCGTTTTAGGCTTTCATGGTGATTGTGTTTAGTAGTAGACGTTTCAGAACTACATAATATAGGTTCCAACTTCAGAGCAAATAGATGCGCCCTGAAGAGTTGCTTATTTTGTTGTATTCGTTATGCCTAGCTACTACATACTGCTGGCTATCATTATTGGTCCTGTTGCTCATGTAGTGTCTGCTAACGACTAACTACTGGTGTCAAATGCGACAAAAGAAAAATAAGAAAATATATTATGATAAAAATTTATGTAAAATAGACTAATAAAAAATGTATCCGAGGTTAATAAAATAAATAAGTATCATCATGAGCATAAAGAAGAAACAATTCGAATCATAAAGTCTAAAAAAAGTAGTAGCTATACTGTAATAATAATTATCATCGTCATACTAATACTCATGATGTAGTCAGCGCTTGGAGCCGCCATGATAATCAATAAGATGGCTAATACAATTTGGTATGTTAATCATGGTTGAAGAGAATTTACATTAATAAAGTTACTATTGAATTTGTAGCAGATCCCACTTAAAATAATTTAAAAATGTCTTTACTTAGGAAATAGAAAAGAGAACCATCTCGCTCATAAAATAGTGAAACATACCAGACGGATTTGTTAAGAAAATTATTCTCTAATGAATCCATCTTCCCCAAACTATGTACTGCCAGAAGTCCCCAAAGATGGTACACAATTTAAGGACATAGTAAATTCCATAAATTCCCTTCTTACAGTTCAATAAAATTGCTTTCCAATATACGTACTGAACTCCTTGCTGCCTCAACCTACTGTATTTTCCTTCATTTTGAAGTAGTAATATTGTTATTAATCTAAAAAACAATTGCCATTCCCTTTAATGTTATATTGAAGTCATATACAGTTACGCTCAAAATGTTTAAGTTTTAACTGGATAGTGTATCGGTAACTAAATCTGGCTAAGTTCAATTTATATGCTATTATTTTAATTTTTGAGGAGAGCTCGAAGACTTGCACAGCATCCTGAGGCTTTTTGGGTCGAAGTCCTTATTGGGGAATGATTATTGAAGTCCTTATGACCGCATTCCTCTAAGTACGGATTCACTGCTTGCTGTCATTTTATCGACTGAGCTATGACATTCAAGTATGACAGAGTTTCCTGTTGTCTGTAGCATCCTCAGATCGATAGCATCTATTCGAAAATCACAAACTATGTTCTGCTATATCCTGAATTGAGCTGAAGATGACAGCACCATAGATACCATGACCCACCATGGTGCCATCTGTCCGAGAGAGCTACACAGAGCTTACAGATCCAAGGTCTGCCGTAGTCCGCTGTGGAAGAACCTTCAACTACCTGGGATTATATATTATGCAGCTCCCCAGAAGATTACACCTATAGGCGAAGCATGGCACCACGTTTACTCGATCTCCTGGTCGACCTGAGACTATTGCAGATGATACATAAAGTTTAAATTTGTGAAGGCGAAATGAGTCCGAGTTCCAGCACCGAAATTTACCCAGGAATTCTGCTTCAAATGGTTAACAGGGAATATCTGGGAACAATTTGAAACAGGTAATTTGCAGTAAACAGGATTTGAACCTGCGTCAAGAATGCTAACCGTTACTCCACAGGAATGAACTCTATCTATCCTATTTATCTAGGTCCAAATTATCTAACTTCTTAATCAAAATACACATTGAATTCTGAAACATTTCCTGTTATTAAATCCAAAATTGTAACATCTCTTTATAAAAGATACTGTACTTAAATTAATCTATGTATAAAGGTTTTACGTTCTTATTTTTCTTTTGTTTTCATATAGACTTTCTTTCACATTTCTTGTATCGATTACATGTCACTCCACGCGAGCACAAGCTTGGCTCATACGAGTATTTATGATTTTTTTTATATTTGAAATTTTTAATTTAGGTAAAATAAATATTAATACCAATTTCAATGAAAATACCAATGAAAGTAAAATAAATTATTTCAAAATAACAAAACAACAATGTCACAAACATCAGAACATAAAAGTTGTAACTAAATCTCCGAAATAAAGAACTAAATTGAGAGTACATGAAATACATTAACATCACAGCACGTATTATTAGAAAACTCGATCCTTAATAACGCACAACCACTTTAATTTTGCATGATTTATTCCAAAATTTTGAAAATGATAAGTTAAAAATGTTGGTAACACTGAATGTTATCATCAAAACAATTCCCTTCTCTTCCATGGCTGTTTTGTGGATTCGTCGTACTTACTTATTTACTGGCTTTTAAGGAACCCGAAGGTACATTGCCGCCCTCATATAAGCCCGGCAGTGGTCCCTATCCTGAGCAAGATTAATCCAGTCTCTACCATCATATCCCACCTCCCTCAAATCCATTTTAATATTATCTTCCCATCTACGACTAGGCCTCCCCAAAAGGTCTTTTTCCCTCCGGCCTCCCAACTAACACTCCATATGCATTTCTGGATTCCCCCATACGTGCTCTGCTCAAGCGTCTGGATTTAATGTTCCTAATTATGTCAGGTGAAGAATACAATCGTGCAGTTCTGTGTTGTGTACCTTTCTCCATCCTCCTGTACCTTCATCCCTCTTAGGCCCAAATATTTTCCTAAGCACCTTATTCTCAAACACCCTTAACCTATGTTCCTCTCTCAAAATGAGAGTTTTTACAACCATAACCAACAACCGGTAATATAACTGTTTTATAAATTCTAACTTTCAGATTTTTTGACAGCAGACTGGATGATAAAAGCACAGTCTACTATATACAGTCGCGAAGCTCAATATGTAGTAAAAATGCAAACATGGGTAGTTGCCCACCACTAGGATCGCTACTATCGCCTCATCATCACAGATCTCTCCTAGCAGATGACAAAATATGTTACACTTTCGTTGTCGTGTTCTTTTGTAAAAATTAACACCTTCCTCCCATTATTAAAATATTAAATAGATAAAGTTCATTTATTAGTTTAATGAAGTATATTAAATTCCATCATAAACTCGAAGATACCTGTAAGAAATAGGTTAATATTATTTTTGTTTGTGCAAAACGAACTGAAATTTACTATAATCGCTTCACTCATTCAAGATTATAGCGATAATGAACTATGAAACCAATAAATATTAATTTGCATTTCCCTTTACAACAATATAATAACAATAATAATGGAAATATGAATTAATGGGAGTAACTTACGTGTTCCGTTACTTATAGTGTAGGCTTATGTAGTTAACAAAGTGGGATGAGGTTAAGCAATAATAATCACACCAGAATTGGAAATAAAACGTGATCAATAAATTTTATTCTAACAGACTTACTTTTTCTACGTCTCTAGTAAAGTAACAAAAAATAACAACAAAATTAACAGCAATAATTAAAAACATATCCTTTGAAAAAAAAGTAGTCCTAAGTTGTCCGAAAATGTACAATTATTCAAGGAATCAGCTGATACAGACGTAGAATTAGTGCAAAACTTTTGTTTCTCAGCTGCAGATAATAAGAGAATAGGTTTATTTCAAACATCAAATAAAGTTGTAACTGCATTCCAGATTAATTTATTTTTGATTTCATTCATGAATTGTTTGTTTTAGAAATGAAGAGAGCAAAACTTTATATTATGATAAAGATATGCTTCATTCTTTGTCATTAGATCTTCCCTCCTGCTGTTTATTAACCACTTTTTGCATCTAGAAGTAAAATAAGAAATAGATGTTAGGATTTTTCTTCACGAGCATCAATGCGAAATACGCAACGACCTAGCATTCGATGGAAATACGATTGAGTCCACTCTAAATCCAAAGTCTACCGTGGACAGTCTATTGTTTCCAGTTGCTAACCGCTTGGAGTGCTTTATCGCGACATTTGCAAAAAAATCACCTCAAACTTCGCGTCTGTATACAGTAGACTGTGATAAAAGCTTCTCAACCGAATAATAACAGTCATTTCCCATATTTATTCTGTGTTGAATTTCCTCCCGAGTATATCATTTATATTTGTTACTGTTGCTCCAGGATATTTGAATTTTTCCACTCTTCGAAGGATAAATCTCCAATTTTTATATTTCCATTTCGTACAATATTCTGGCTACGAGACATAATCTTTTCGGGATTTACTTCCAAACCTATCACTTTACTTGCTTCAAGGATAATTTTCGTGTTTTCCCTAATCGTTTGTGGATTTTCCCCTAACATATTCACATCATCCCCATAGACAAGAAGCTGATATAACCCGTTCAATTCCAAACCCTCACTGTTATCCTGAACTTTCCTAATGTCATATTCTAGAGCGAATTAAAAAGTAAAGGTGACAGTGCATCTCCCTGCTTTAGCTCGCAGTGAATTGGAAAAGCATCAGATAGAAACTCTCCTATATGGACTCTGCTGTACGTTTCACTGAGACACATTTTAATTAACCGAACTAGTATCTTGGGAATACCAAATTCAATAAGGATAGCATATAATACTTCTATCCTAACCGAGTCATATGCCTTTTTGAAATCTATGAATGACTGATGTACTACTATATCTTTATACTCCCATTTCTTCTGCAATATCTGTCGAATACAACAAATCTGATCAATAGTCGATCTATTACGCCCAAAACCAAAGTGATGATCCCCAATAATTTCATCTACGTACGGAATTAATCTTCGCAAAAGAATATTGGACAAACTTTTGTACGACGTCAACAAAAGTGATATTCCTCGAAAGTTACCACAGTTAGTCTTGTCCACCTTCTTAAAGATAGGTACAATTATGGACTCCTTCCATTGTTCTGCTACAATTTCCTTTCCCCAAATAGCAACTACAAGTTTATAAATTTCGCTATATAATGCGCTTCCACCCTCTTGTATGAATACTGCTGGAATTTGATAGATACCTGAAGACTTCTATTTTTCAGATTTTCTATCACAATTTCGACTTCAGAGAGTGTGGGTTCGGGTATAAATGACTCAGCAGTTTGTATCTGAATTTCGTCCTGATCATTTCTATTTGGACTATGTATATTTAGTAGTTGCCCAAAATAGTTCTTCCATTTGTTCAGGATTGAATGAGAGTCTGCAAGCAAGTCACCATTCTCATCCTTCATCACGTTTACCCTTGCCTGATGTCCGTTCTTAAATTTCTTTATACCCTTATATAAATCTCGAATGTTTTTATTCTTAATATTTTTTTCTACCTCATTCAGTTTTTCCTTCAAGTAACCTCTCTTTTTATGCCTAAGTGTACGACTTGCTTCCCATCTTTCATTGAAATAATTATCTCTATTCTCCTCAACTGGATACTGTAAGAATTTCAATTTTGCCTGTTTCCTTCTTTCTAGTACCATGCAACAATCTTCAACAAACCACGGTTTCTTTTTCTTAGTTTCATAATAACCTATGCTCTGCTCAGCTGCAATTTTGATACTATTTCTGATATTTTCCCACACTTTATTAACATCTAACTCTTTCTCAACTTCGTCGGAAATTCCTAAAGAGGCAAACCTATTCGAAATTTCGTCCTGATGATTTTGCTTAGTTTCCTCGTCCTTTAATTTCAGACTATTGAATTTACTAATATTAACTTGTTGCTCTACTCGCTTGGCTACTGACAGACTTTCTCTTATTTGTCCAATTACCAAATAATGGTCAGAATTTCAGTCTACCCCCCTGAAAGTTCGAATATCTACTATACTAGTATGTCTCCGTTTATCTATCAAGATATGATCTATTTGGTTGTGTGTCAATCGATCTGGAGAAGTCCAAGTATATTTATGTATATTCTTATGGGAGAATGTTGTACTTTGGACAATTAAATATTTTGATGTCGCAAAGTTGACTAACCTAACTCCATTGCCATTACTAGTTTCGTGTAGACTCTCTTTTCCAATAGTTGGTTTAAAAATATCCTCTCGTCCTACTTTAGCGTTGAAATCCGCAAATAAAATTTTCATGTGATATTTCGATAACTGATCAAAAGTATGTTCCAATTCCTCATAGAAGCACTTTGTCTTCTGTAGGGGCGTGAGTATTTATAACTACGATATCGTACCATCTATCTTTTAGTACTAAATATGATAACCTGTCACTGATAAATTCGACCTTTCTTACTGCTGATTTTATTCTTTTATGAACAAAGGATAATAATATTACGCAATGCACGAAAGGTATCGAGTTTAATGCCAGATGGAAACGGATATTTTATCTCTGTACAATTGTATTCTAGAATAACTCTGGGATACACTGAACATCTTATATATTTTATTTATTTACATTATATGGATTTGTACATCGCTTCACAGCTAGAATATGGAACATATTAAACCAAAAAAAAAAAAATCTTAACAGTACTATAAATTCTTAATTATAGTCACAGTCTAGTTTAAATCGATACAGAATCGTTTTACATTATAGTCTGTTATTAGAACACAAAGTTTTTGTATCAGTCTTAATACAACACAGAAATTTGCATGAAACGTTGTTGAATGCAACAAATTCACCTACAGAATAGAAGGCGTAAGAAATTAAATACTTCTTTAATTTGGACCTAAATAATCTTATGTTTTGAGTTTCATTTCTTATATCCTTACGGAGGTTATTAAAATTTTTAGTCATTTAACGCACTCCTTTTTGATAGTATGATAGAGTTGCCGATGGACTGTGAAAGTAATTTTTGACGCATATGATTTTGAACGTCTAACATTTCGATGAAGAAACTCTTATCGGAAAGTGGTGCAAAACATAACATCTCCAGTTAGTGCCGAAGTCATGGAAACACACATTAGTTCCCGGTTTTATCAACAGAGGTTAAATATGTATTAATCCTGAGTTATTAACAGCAGGTTAAAATTTTAACTAGTTGTTGCGACTAATGATTTCGCCAAGTTTTTTTTTCGGTAGATAATTATATAACACTACTTTAAGACCCGTAAAGACTATAATATCACATTACAGCGAGAAATATGTAATGGGTCTGTCCAGCTGTGGAAAATGCTTTCCTTTAGCACTGAGTTATAAGACATAGCTAACATTGGTCAGCTAGCATTTTTTTAAACAAAGCTATCCCCACCACCTGTATTTCCTGCTCCCTCAGGTAATCTAATCTAATTGTAGCCTCACAAATTTATATTACGTGAATAAAATTGAACAATTAATAGAGAGTCAGCTGTCAAAACTTACGTAACTTTATTTCTATCAGCCGATATCGAACTGTCTTCCGTAAGGCGTAATAAAATTCGTATTTTAATTACCTGTACAGACATGGCTCCACTTTGTAGCAACATATTTCCCGCTATAGTGTGTAGACATAAGCATTGTTAGCTATCTCCACAAATATTGCAGTTTCTATACTTCGTTCCATAAAGTCTGACAGGCGACGTAAATATTTCCAGTGGAGGAGGAGAGAAGTATAATTGATAGTGGACCAATGGCAGGAGTCTCGTTCCACGCTTGTCTTGAAGTTGGGCGGTCTAAAGCGTTCTACCCCCGCCCAACTTCAAGACAAGCATAGAATGAGACCTCTGCCATTGGTTCAATAGCAGTTACACTTCCCTCCTCCCCTGTCGACAATGTTTACATCTCCTCTCAGACATTATGGAACGAAGTATAGTTCTCGGAGTAGTGTGTTACGGCCTAAACCTCGAGGGAAAGAGAAAAGTATTAATTTAGAAGGCCGTGACGGAAAATTTTCTTTATGAACGCATCTTGTTGCGCTTTTCTTTTATTTTCTTTCACAACTCCATCCATAACAGTGACCAAGAAAATGGAAAAAGTTAGGAAGAGAAACAGAAGCTCAATTTTTTTGGGCAATTGCTAATTGCATTACTAACTAAACACAAAGACATCATAGAGTGAAAGAAGACACATGGATTAAAAATAAAGGAAAAGTATGAGGCAATAGTAAAAGATTCCAGAAGAATTGAAAAGCGTTGCTCACGTTACCGTCACAACAGCAAACCACTAAAACGCTAGGAAAGTGGTAGACTCATGAATAACACGTGGGCGTTATTCGACGGAACGAAACTTTATATACGTTTGTCTCATTGATGCTATAGCTACAGACACCTAGAGATAATTCTGCTAACAATAGCTTTTAAACTTCAACATTGTCTCCGATCATTATAATGAAAAGACACTGTAGCATAATATCTTAATGTCAGTAGTCAGGGGCGTAATGAATGTGGTACGGGCCCGCCTGCAAAAATAAAATTTCGGGCCCCCTGAAATAAAATGTATCGTTGCACCCAAATGTATAACCTATCAATAACTAACAATAACATAAATATAATTACAGCAGATAGAAGTTCAACTTTAATGCTATATATATTACCACGTCATAAGAACAAAGGGATTGATCGTTAATTATTGTAAGATTATTAAAATAATAATAGTTATTAACAAATTTTATTAAAAAACATATAATATATACTATGGTGATTGAAATTAAGTATGCGGGAAGGCCTATGAATAAGCATATACTTCTATCTGCTGCTTGTTGTACCCCTTTCCTCCAAGCTGAATACGACTTATGCTGCCCAAAGAGCCAACACGGTTTACAATAAACAGAGTCATTTTTAATTGAATAACACAACTATTCCCTCCCAGTTCTTTACTCTGTCAATATGAATTTATAGTAATATCTGTTATCTTGCTTAGGATCTTTAGGGAAAGGACCCGCTGGCTCTGATTGATAAGGAGTTTGTCTAACGAAGAACTTTTTAGTTCCATTATCTACTTCTAACTCATAATCTGCACGATCCTTTGAATAATCTGCAACTGCGATATTGATAGATGTTCGTACTTAACTTTAAACGGTTTCATTTTTCAGTAACTACAGTACTATCTATACTATCTATACTCTCAACAGTACTGTACTATCTACACTCTCTAATAATAGTTTACTCGATTAAGACAGAAAATATACGAACAATATTACATTAAAAACTGTTCAAATAAAGTTGGAAAAATATCACATCGACCACACAACTGATATTATTAACTTGCCGCAAAGAGAGCTCTTTTGAAACTGAGTAAAGTTGACTGATCGTTACTACACAAACATCTTATTGGACAATTATTGGCATTATAAATTTGAACGAAAACCCATTCCATTGTTGTCGAATAAATATATAACAAAAGTTAAATGTTCAGAAAAAAAAAATGTGCATTAAACCATCTCAGGTACACTAATCATCAAGAAAATAAAATTTTATAACTAAAATATGATATTTTGATATCAATTTTCATTGTTTTCATTATGATAAAATAACTTTGCGCTGCTCTTTTGTTAGGACGAGTGTCCTTGGATGTAGTAGAGTAGTGCAATCACCGAGTTAGCAGCCATTGCTATTCGTTTCCAACATACTTGGGATAGGAATATTTAAAGTATAACTCAGATATTTTAAATTTGAAGTGCAAAAACTTCAAAAGGATATTCGTATATTTTAGAACAGTATTGTCATTCAACATGCTAATGCACAACAATCTAATTTGCTTACAGCATAAATATACATTTCAGTGTTCAATACATTTCTTCGTACATGTCACAATTATAGTTGTTACAGCAACATGAACTTAATAAATTACAAGTAACAATTGAAAACAACAAAGTTACAAATCAAATAATAAATCTAAACATTTCTAACTGCTTCCTCGTGCAAACTCTCCAGCTTCAGCATTTAAGAGGACACTATACTGAAGTTTCTCAAATTCCTTAGTTTTTAAGAGTTCGTAATAGCGAAATCAATAACTACCATACTACTACCAAATTTTGATCACTGGTATATCTGCTTATTTGTGACAAATGTACAAAATTTTATCCGCCTATGGTATGTGGTTTACATTTCTTTAATATAATATTTCATTAAAATATTGAATCGCTTTACATAAAAAGTCGCTTGCACTGCAGTTTACATTATTCTTAAGTGATATTCACTTATATGGATCTTTATATACATGGGATCATAGCTTACTATAGAGTTTTTCTGTAAAATTAATCGTAAATTACTAGATTTTTTTTATTATAAAATTAAAAAAAAATAAAAAAATTAATAGCCATAAAATTTCCTAATAATTCACTCATTCACTGTAAAGAAAATTTTAATAGCAATGTTTGTTCCAATATATACAAAACTCATAATGTAAATTGTGGCGTAAGGAAATTCTTATCTAAATCAATACAACATTTTATTCAGATATTAATAAAATACAAACCACTTATTATAGAGAGATGAAATTTTGTTCATGTGTTATTAACCAGATATAATAGTGCTAAATATTTTGAGAATTTAGCTTTAAAAATATGGAAGTTAGTAATTTTAGTATGTCCCATTAAGACTAAGACCACACCGTACACGAGCCTGGCTCTTACAGTAGTGGCTAGAAACATTTTTCTTTTATAATTTTAATTTGTACTCACTAGCTAGCTAGTTAAATAAATTAAATAAGGTTTCTACGGACTTTGTATTTTTCAATCGAGACAAACAATACAATCTTGTGTCGGCCTCTGTAGCGAAGTTGGTATAGCGCTGGCCTTCTATGCTCGAGGTTGCGGGTTCGATCCCGGCCCAGGTCGATGCCATCTAAGTGTGTTATATAAGACAGGCTGAAGTCAGTAGATTTACTGGCATGTAAAAGAACTCCTGCGGGACAAAATTCCGGCACACCGGGGACGCTGCAGTTGCGAGCGTCGTTAAAAAACCATAATTTAGTTTTTTTTAATTCAATCTTTTCTCAAGAACTGATTCAGAACTTTCACAAATATATTATGGCATTATGACAAATAGCAATTAGGATTAAATTCAGAAATGCTTGGTTTGAAAGGGAGAAGATGGTAAAAATTTCACATTGATCCTAATTGGTACATAATTTTCATTTGTTTTATATAGAAATATCATTGCTGTAACAACTTAAATTCTAGATTAGTTTTAGAAAAACATTTTGGGACGCAAATTTTGAAAAAAAAAATATATATATATAAAAATACAGTCATTCGTTAATCTCACAATGTATGCTCGCTTAGATAGTGGATCGTTCCTTTTTATATTTATAGTCACTTCTTTACTTTTTCCTTATTTCTTTCACCTTGTGACAGAGAAAACAAATTTGCACATTTTTCAGTTCTCTGTAAACAGTTCTGAACACAGCAGCATTGCATATTTTCGCACTTACATTACATTCTTTCCCTGTAGCTACAACTGTATACTGCATAGCCCGCGCTGGAATAACAATGGAGGAATTGTCGGCATTTGCCGGCGCAAAGGATGGCGGTACTCTGGATGTCTACGGGTTCTGGTGAGAACTAAGAGTAATACCGCACACCACGTGTACGTGACTTATACGACACGGCCACACGGTTGTCGGCAATGGCACAGGATAAGCATTGTGATAGCTGTACTGGATTTAACAGCATGCTCCGATTCTATGAAACTGTCGTGATTAGTGATCTGACCAGTTCCATGCAGGCTGCAATTAATTGTTTTTTTTTTACTTATTTATTTTTTTTTTTGCGTGGTGTTTGCGGGCCTCTTAAAACCCCGGGCCCGCCCTGCAGGCCCTAACATTACGCCGCTGTTAGTAGTACCTTCAGGATAGGAGAGGTCTGTTTCTGACCATTATAGGCCTATATTCTAACCTCTCGTGAATTTCATCGACAATCTTACTGACTACGGCTTTCGACAATCTATATCATCTTACAAATTATTCCTCAGATAGATTTTGAAAATAAATTGTCAGGGGTCTCTCTATATTAGGAACACCATTTAATATATTATGTAAATAGAACAACGTCAAAAACATGATTTACAGAGCCCTTTTTGTTTTTAGCCCCCGAGTTAAACATATAAGCCAACTTAAAGTAGGCATTAATTTAACCCCAAGCTTAACCCCGTGTTGAAGTTAACTTCTGTTGATGAACGAATTTTAGTCAAATCTAGAGTTAAAATTGTATAAGACGAGATTAAGTTTTAATCCATTTCGTGAAACTGGGCCTAAGTGTTTTAACTCCTTGTTCCTGTACGTCTCAATGGCTTGTATTGTATTTCTCAAGTAGGAGGTGTACAGTTAATACGTCCAGAGTGATAAGACCATCTCAAGTTACTCGCACTTAATTTAAAAAGGAGAGAGAGAATTTTAACAACAATATAATAAAGGAAACTTTATACGTTACAAACTAAGATTTTAGCCTGCAGCGTCATAGCTGTATTATCTAATGCTGAGAAGCAGGGAAAAGGAAGTAAGGCAAATGAACTTTAAGGTAGGGGTCTTTACTTTTTGTAAGATCAGGTCGAGTAATTTTCTCATTCGCTGCAAGAGGAATCGTACGAAGAAGCACTGTGAATATGTCGCGAAAGCTTTCCCTCCAACACTACCTCCACCTTATTCGCAATCGCCACTCCATTGAACGGAATCAATGGTAAGACAGTGGAATACTTTCATAATGGCCTTACTCACAGAGTATAGATCCTCATCTAACCGAAGATATAGTTCTCTTTTACTATGCTACTGCAAGACTTCGTCCAGATCAAGTAGTCTAGTAGTAACATATCTGGAGTTGGCGGGTACAAGACCCGCTGAGGGCAAGACTCATGCAAGAATTCTGACCCCGGAGAGAGAGCATTCTATGCATTGTAGATTGATGTGGGCATAAATCAAATAATAGCAGGAAGTTATACATCATATCCCAGTAACGCTGCGAATGTTCTAATATATTTCTAGAAGGTCATTAAATCTTCCAAAACTGGGAACTATGGTAAGATTACTCGTAAACAAGAAAGACAAAAAGTCATCAGACAGAAGTACATAAAGGTTTTTTCCTTCGTCACAAATGAAATCTAACATGACTACTTTGTTCAGATTACATAAGTTCCTAATACGATAATGTTCGCAGTGTGAAACTAAGTACACATCTGGTATGTTCACAATAATAAAGAACATTTGAAAAGTACAGGGGAAAAACAATCAGTCACAATTCTCTCAAAGGTGATATCTAATTCAATATACACTACTGTTTGTAGAAAAAGTGAAAAGCGAAACACCCAGAAAGAATGGCCCGAACGACTCCAAACTCGGAAGTTGTGTAAAACAGTGTACCACCAATAATTGATTACGTTTCCAGAGAGATGGCGTACATATAGACACAACAGTGACGTCTCTTGTCACCAGCAAGGTAAGTGTTATGCCTTGCTCAGTCAATTCAGAGCTTCCAAACGAAATGGAAACGTAAAAGCTAGTGCAGGTATACCTTGTCGACGTGGAAGGGCTCAAAATCAGCTAGTGAGTGAGTTCGAACGAGACAGAATGGGTGGTCTTCGGAAAGCAGGTTTGTCATACCGTGAGATTTCGACTCGTACAGGGTATGGTGCTACGACAGTGATACGTGTGTGGAACCAGTGGATAGAAGAGAGTCGTGCGCAGAGACGATCGGATACTGGACCAAGTAATATGACCACAGCACGGGATGACCGCTATCTTGTCCGCATTGCCGTGACGAACTGTACAGCTTCATCCACAGTGGTGAGTCGATCTTACAGTACTGCAACGGGTATGGACCTGTCTGCGGTCGTCTCAGTCTTTTGAGGGCTGGACTAGTGGCTCGCAAGCCGTTGAGTCGGCTTCCATTGTTCACCACCAACGCCTCAGACTGCAATGGGCACGCGAACACCGTCACTGGCGTGCTGAGTAGCAAAATGTAGTGTTTTCGGACGAGTCCCGCTTCAACTTGTCCTACAATGATGGCCACATACGTGTTAGACGTTATATTGGTGAACGCAATCTGAGAGCCTGCATTGTTGAGCGGCATAGCGGACAAACGCCTAGTGTGATGGTTTGGGGCGCCATTGGTTACAATATGATCTCGCCTCCTACGTATTCAGGGAAATCTGAACAGCAACCGCTACATTAGGGTAGTTCACACCATACTGAAATCTCACGGACACAGATCAGGTACAGTTCTGTAATTATAGTCATTCGTGTATTGTCATGTAGGCCTACCTGATCTTAGGTATCAATTTCATTTCAGTCATATGTATCCTCCTTGGAGTTGCAATTTCCACAAACATTAGTATAGGCCTATTATTGCAAGTTTTATTGCTGTTCCTAAAGAAAAAGTAGGAAAGGATGAGTGTATCCGTGGTGACGATTCTCCTTTAACAGTTTTGATAAGAAAAACAACATTTTTCAGTAATGTAATGAATGACATCATTTATTAACTTGGTTACTCAGCGTCGATGTAATTTATAATAGCGACATGATATTTGGCGAGATGAGGCCGAGGATTCGCCATAGATTACCTCACATTTGTCTCACGGTTGGTAAAACCTCGCAAAAAAACCCAACCAGGTACTCAGCCCAAGCGGGAATCGAACTCGCGCCTAAGCACAACTTCTGATCGGAAGGCAAACGCCTTAGCCGACTGAGCTAAGACTGTGGCTGAAGTAGATGATTACATCAGATAATGAAAATTGTGATTTTGATTGTATTCCCCATGTCTCTTCATAGGAAACAAAACAGTCGAGATAAACCGAAATATTGGAGACAAATTGCTACATTGCAGCTTTTTTCATCACAATTCTAACAGAATCTGCTGCTGCGAGCTGAGTCGTCATTTTCGGAAGAAGCCATCAACTGATCGAGGTACAGTGGTGTTTCTCATCTTGCGTTGGAGTTAAAATCTTATCGTATAAAAATACATGCCTGCATTATCATTACGGAATGCTGCATTATGAGCTAACAAATGAAGACGATGATGGTAGTGCTTGTAATGAATAACAATCTTACATTATTTTTTCTTTTATTGTGCTTCGGATATGCAGTACCTAACTTACGAACAAATCCTAAATATTTTCTACTTTGTTCTTGTTTTGTATTCCAGAGGTCTGTGTAATCTCATAAAACTTAGTTCTGAAAATATCTCTGCAGATCTAATAGATAGATTGGCGCGTGAGGACATCCGTGATTATTCTTCAGTAAAAGAGGTATATGACTTATATTTTGGAAGTAAAGTTGACTAAGTTAATAAAACTGGGGCATCTTGTATAATTATTGTAAATGTACCTGTAGATACATGCGATGTTTACTTGATTTTCTTACTAACATTGACAGAGCAATGTCCTTCGGAAATCATGTGGAGAGAACAGGAACATCATACTACACAGTGTTACGTCAGGTTAACAAAAATATATGGACATACTAATTTAAACCAAAACATGTTGTCGTTTATCCCATTTTCCTTCAGTCAAAAGACCTACAAACAATCAATAATCATAGTGGTTTCTAAGTCACCTAAGGAATGGACACTAGATTAGTAAGAACTAAGCAGTTAGTCTCTGGAAGGTGAACTCTACTTTAATCTTTCAACAACGACCAGATTTTCCGAAACTAAATATAACTCATTATAATATCCCTATCCGAACTAAATGCTCTAGCAAGAGACCTGAATTAATAAAATTCAAGTTGAATGTTTGGGTTCTTTGGGTTCTCATCTCCAGAAATGGATTTTTTTAAGCAAAATTTTAAGATGTAGGACACGAAACGCCAGCAATCACTGACATTATTTTTTTCTATTAGTGGTGAGTTAGCTTATTGTAATACAAATAATTATGTAGACGGGCTTTCACAGGAGTTACAAAGCAGAAACAAGCCCAAAAAATCGGAAATTTCTTTACATTCCTCCAAATTTACATTACGGGAATATTTAGTCTCAGTACTCCTAACGTATTCTGTCAGCATTAAGGACAGTTATGATACTATGGATATGACCTTGAAATATATAAATTGCTCATATATGGGAGGACAATATGTGCAGTCTTCATAGTGTTTGGGATACTTTAATGAATGCAGTCCGGTTTTACAAGATTCTGCAGCTTTCTTTGTGAATAAGAAGGCCAAGCAAGGAACAAACTTTATAATCTCAAGGATAGGCCTATGCAAGAAAATTTATTTCCAAATAAGAAAGATCTGAAGAATCATCCTCTAGTTCAAAGAATACATGATTCTGTTGCTACCACTTACATTAAGCTAGAGTTGACGAAAAATTTTGTCAAAACTTTGGGAAAACATGGTCAAGGCTCTGGGTCATTGGGAATTCTTTTTCAAAATTTAATGATAGTAAGTTTAGTATATTTATTAGGCTCCAAATTCGTGAGCTCTCTCATGATACAACATTTTTGTGAACCTCGTAACAGAAACTGGGAAACTCGCATGGATAGCTATCAAAGAAGAATGCACAAATTTTCTTTGAAATAAGAAAGGTAACAACTATAAATAACGTATGATCACTTCTTGAAGGCATATCAGTGGAGTATGTAATGTTATGTGTTTTTGAAAATTCTCACTTTACAGTTACATTAGGACATCTTTTCTCCTAATCTGGCAGCAGATTAGAGATGGAGAAAGGCACCACCAAGATATTTCTGCTATTGAGAAAATATTATTCAGGAAAGTCGCTTCGAAACATGTTAGCAAGCTATTATATTGGACTCTTCCGCAAGAGAATTCTGAAGGGAGTTACAAATAACAGAGATTAAAAATTTTACTGAAGATTTAAGAACATTCCAATGATTGCATGGAATGTCTATACCCGAATTGAAGTAATATCATGTAATATTACTGTCATGTATTTTAGTTTATATTCATGCATAAACATAATCCAGATACCCAATAGTTCCATGACTATTGAATATAATGGCAACGTCAATGGGGAAATGGGAGGTGAAGCATTTAAAAGGTACGCGAAAACGCGTCCTTGCAAGGATGTTGGGGCTGAGAAAAACTGAATATATGGTACGGAAAATTTCGAGGCATATTAAATTGAGAATTGAGCAAGACACACAGCGTAGAAAACTACTTACGCTTCTGTTTACACGGTATCACGAATGACGTCAGAGTAAACTTCTTCATCATCGTCACCATCGTCGTCGTCGTCGTCATCGTCATCATCATCATCATCATCATCATCATCATCATCATCATCATCATCATCATCATCATCATCAATGACTTCTAGATTTAGGCCTATTTCTTGTTACATTTCCAGGGTTCAATACCAATTGGTCTCTCCAGCGTTTCCTTGGTTGTTCTCTTTCCTTTCTGTCCGCACTGTTATACTCTTAACGGGATTATTACACTACTTATCTTCTTTACATGGTGCAAACGGTTCTGTCGACATATTTCTATTGTTCCAGTTATGTACTCTATTTGTAATTTCTGTTGAATGTCTTCATTTTGAATTCGATCTAGTATTGTACATCCCACCAATGCTCTCAACAGTTGCATCTCAGCAGCTTTCAATTTTTGTTGTTGTTGTTTAGTGACAGATTCCATGTTTCAGCACCGTGTAACAATACCGGAACTCTCATTGTTTTAAAAGTAATTGAGTTTTGACTCTCTTTAATCATATGCGTTTTATAGTATCAATTATTTTTTTGGTATTTACAAATGTTATTTTCAACATATCTGAATGACATGTGGCATAAAAGACAGCCTAAATAATCAAACGTTGCTGTAAAATTTTATTATAAATTACAATGTTTCTCGAACTGAAATTTTATCCATAAAATGTTTGCTTTTGTTAAAGAAGTTTTAAAATTAAGTGTTTTATAATACACTCAGGGACAAAAAAAAAAACCGGACACTTTAATATTTGCTGGTATATTGCAAATCATTATCTTCTCATACAATATTATGGTAGCCATCTGTTGTTATGGAGACGTGTATACATTGTTGATTGTTTTTTGTTTTATAAATAAGCCATTACAACCAAATATTCCAATTTTGCTTTCGGAGTCTCAGCTATAACAATTTTGTCTCAACCATTTTGTGCTTCATTATCGTTATCATTCGTTATTTCTTTATTTTTACATTTTCTGAGTTTAAGTGGGGTTGTAACATTTGTCTTAAAACAAGATGCGACCTGAAGATGTGGCTCGAGCTGTAGCCCTTTACGATGATGGACGCAGTGTACGTTACATTGCAAATGTTATGAATATGGCTAGAAGCACAACCCATGATGCCATAAAACGGTATTAGAGAGACCCTAGAATATACCAGAACACCAGGTTCGGGTCGTCCAAGAGCTACAAATCCAAATGAAGACAGGTATATGGTGTTGAGAGTTCTTAGGGAGCGCAACCTGCCAGCTACTAGTGTAGCCCAGCAATTTGTTAACATGAATGGACGCCCAATTTCGGCCAAAACAGTTAGAAGGAAGTTGAAAGCAAGTGGACTGATATCAAGTAGACTTGCAACTGGTCCCAGACTTCTCAGGATGCATCGAGTTGAACGACTGCGTTTTGCAAATGATCACAGGGATTGGAGGAATGGACAGTGGAGCTGTGTTCTGTTCACCGATGAATCCCGTTTCAATCTGTGCTCTCCTGATGGACGTGAAAGAGTTTGGAGGAGGGGAGAACGATTTTCACAGTGTTGCATTTCCGAAAATATGCCGTATGGAGGTGGTGGAGTGATGGTTTGGGCAGGAGTGTGTACGGATGCTCGTACAGAGTTGGTTTTTGTTGAAAATGGAAGACTAACAGCTGATAGGTATATAAATGAATGTTTGGCTGATCATGTTGTGCCATTTGGCCAATTTGTTAGGCGATAATTTTGTTTTTTTGCATGATAATGCACGGCCGCATATTGCCCATGCGATCGGAGATTATCTCCAAGAAGTGGGAATCCATGTTCTTCCATGGCCAGGAAGGAGTCCAGACATGAACCCAATTGAACGCGTGTGGGACATGCTGGGACGGCGTGTTAAGAATAGACGACCGAGACCAGAATCGTTACAAGAGTTGAGGCGAGCACTTGGCGAAGAATGGGAACTTATTCCACAAGAAGACATTGCTAACCAAATTGAGAGCATGCCAAGACGTATGGATGCAGTTATTCAAGCCAGAGGGGGTAATACCCGTTACTAAAAAGAGTTTTTAATGTTTAAGGCACCATAAAATGAAAAAACAGTTAGACCAAACGATGCCATAGTTACACGCCCTTTGTAACTTTTTGTAAATTTTCTCATCAAAGATTTTTTTTTCAAATGTTGTCGTATAAGGTGCTAAATGAAACATTATTTTGTTTAAATGGGTTTTGTTTCATTTTGAAATAATTGGCAACAAAATACAAGCAAATATAGAAGTGTCCGGTTTTTTTTTGTCCCTAAGTGTATTATTTAGTAATAATATAGCTCTCTGCAGATCGTACTGGCCAATTACTACCCGATCATCTGCGAATTACAGTGTATTTGAGAGAGTATTATTTTCTATAAAATCGCCATTAACTAATGGTTCTGTTAAGGCCCATTTTAATCTTTCTATTTTCATAAATACTTTGCACGATATTTATTAAATTACTAAGTTTTCCCTTTGGTTTAGTAACGTTCCATAATTTTATTCTATGAACATGATCAAATGTTTTCTCATAATCAATGAAAGTCGTAAAAGTCTGTATATTGAATCGAGTATTTTTTCTTTCAATAATTTATGCTACTGCAAAAATGTTATCCATAAAGGATCTGATATTTCATATCAAAAGTTTAATTTTTCTTTTGTATTTGGAAAATACGAGTTTCAACTCGAAACATCCTAAACTGTGAGTACAAGCAGATTATTTCAATTTTCTTTGATTTTGCATGCAATTACATGAATTGTCTTCGTACGCCATGTCTACAACGGTTTCTTTAAATGTCACATCAACATTATATAATTAAATTCTAGGAAAACGTTAGGTGATAGCATATATTCGTTTCGAGATTAGGATTAAGTGAAATCGAAATGTAAAATTTTACTTCTTTTATTCAAGATAAAATAATGAATTTGAAATTTGTCAATCAATATTATTATTCTTTTCTGTATAATTGTAAAGTGTAGGCTATAGAATTAAATTTCTTCAATCGAGCGTGCTTCTGACCGTTCAACATTTTAGTATCATGGCAACAGAAAAAAGACACATTAGTGTTCATGAACTTTCTTCTCTCCCTCTCTTTTTCTCTGTCTCTCTCTCACCCTCTTTCCGTAGTCTTCATTTCCGTTTTTTCTTTTTCATTTTTCTAGCTTCCATTGATATTACATATATATATCCATTCAAGTTTTTTTTCGTCATTTTTCACATTTTCTGGATTAATTTTATTTAACTTAATCATTTTTGTCTTTCTTCCCTCTTCTTTTCTAAGTAATTTTCTTCTGCATTTTTTTTATTTATTTGACTTATACCTTTCATCTATTATATTTAAGTGTCTCTCCTAGTTTCATTTCATTTTTCTTTATTTATTTTTAAATTTTCTTTGAGTCTTTCAGTTCGTTGTCTTTATTTTTATTTTCCTTGCTTTTAGTTCCTTCGCATCGTTTTATCACCAATTTTCTTCCTTTACTTCGCTTTACTTTCTTCATTTCATTAATTTTACATTTTTCTTCCATAGTTATTTTCATGTCTTTATTACTTTTTGCTGCGTCTGTAACAACAATTTCCTAAGCACAAATTACAGGTAGCTGTTTTTAAATTTAAGTAAAGAATGAAGTAATAACAGCGTTCCCTATTCATTACTCCCTGAGAGTTATTATCTAACCGTCCACGATTACTCAAACTTCGCTTCAATTACGACAGAGTTATTATCCCGTGTTTCTTGTAGTTCTAATTAAAGTTCCCGGTGTCGAGTGTTGCGCTACAGCTCCGTGAAAATAAAACGATATACGAGTCTTCACAGCCTACTGTAATCCTCCTCTCGTGTCTTAGCGGCCTATTCACACCTACAGTACTGTAATTATATACATACGTCGGCCCTATACGTCCTTTTTGGAATTATTGTATAATTATCGCCTAAATTCGAATAACACGGCCTGTGTTCTTCTTACATAGAGATTTTTGAATTAATATTAAATAAATGCTTTATTCCTTGAGTGTTATAAAGTGAGATATTAAAATGTACACCACATTCACACCTACAAAACCAATAGAACTCAGTACATTGTTTGCTTGAGCACTGTTTATATTCACGCAGAAATATTTGTCCAAAAGTACAAATCGTCAAGCTCAAGTCAAGGTAAAAGTTCATATACGAGAATCAATAATTAATCACAATGACCCCGAAGAGATAGTGTAAGGTTATAATTTTATTTTTAAAAAACATAAAAAGACTAAAGTGCGTAGACAAAAAAAATGTTTGTAATGGTTGCTTTGAAGGAAGTTATAACGATCAAATATGAAGAAATTATTCTTTATTAGTCAGAGGGGTAAATTCCAAACATTAGCAAACATGAAAATCCCATAAATAAATAATTATTCAGTATTACACGATATAATAAAACGCCAAGCAGGGGCAAAAAGTACGAATACTATAATAGAAGTTAATTCTTATTGGAATGAATGAAACGCCAAATATATAGGACTACGAAAAAAAAAAAGGTAAAATTATCATAAATTAATAACATTTATTATGTATTACTACATGCAAGAATAAAGCTTCAAGCGCTCAGAAAGCTAACAATCTCACGAACGATGTAGACTTGTCTATACTTAACCCAAGCAATACCACTGTTCTTTAACTTTTTGTTAAATTTTAACTGCTTATATACTTTGTGACCTGGTAGGGTGTAAGAGAAGGCCTTATGGCCTTAACTTTGACAGTATAAATAAAGAATTATTATTATTATTATTATTATTATTATTATTATTATTATTATTATTATTATTATTATTATTATTGAGAATTACCACAAGTGAAAGTTCATGTACGAAGAAAATGAGGGTTAAGATGGCAGTCTCATTAATGTTTAGACATCTCAATAAAGTAGAATACTGATACACAGACTTCATACTACGAAGAGATTTATACCGTACATTAAAATATTTTATTTTTCCTGTGGGACTGAGTTGTGAAATGGACTTTTCAATATTTGGCTGGGTGATAATTTACATAATCTCTTTGCAATGTCTAAAAACAAGTCATTCATTCCATTTTAGGTTTGTGATGTTCGTCCACTGTTTACAGTTTTTATACCTCGATAGTTTTGGCAATAGGACACTGTATATCAGGCATGCTCAGCCGAAGCAATTCTAGCCTTCAATGCAGGTGCGACGAAGAATATCTTTCATACGTGTGCCTGCATGGCATTCTGAGATTCCACGTCACTGTTGCATTGCATCTGGTTTGAAGCCTAGATTTGCCCTGGCTGGGCATGCCTGCTATATGAGGGGTTCACAATCAGAGTGGACCAAGTCCTTCTGGAATAATTTTGAGAAATTGAGTCTTAAAGTTCCTGGCTCATGCTTAGCAACCTTCACCTTCCGTAGTAAATGCTGCCCTCTGTGGAGTAACAAATGAGTTATGGACTTTGTTTGTTATGGCAATGAATAAATCTAAGTTTTCTTCATCTGAGATTGTATTAATCTACAAACTCAGCACTGGTGGACTTAGTCCACTCTGGTTGTGAGCCCCTCATATATGAACCTAAGTGGGGCAGCATCTATGACTCAAGTGCCAGAGCGCTGTTTTCCATCCAGGCTGCCCTGTTCGATTCCCGGTCGAGTCGTGATGGAATTTGTAGTGGACAAAGCAGACGTTGTAGAGAATTTTTCTCGGGATATTCACGTTTCCCTCTATCATTCTACCAACACTCTCCAGCAACCCGCCATTGCATCTACAATAATAAAAATAGCCAGGATTGAAGTATTTGGTGTAGTACGGGTTTTCGATGCTGAAACAGGAAAGGGTTGGGACTCCGGGCCCGTGGAGCTTATCAGGCACTCGTGTGCGGATAGGACCTGGTTCTATCAGAGCCTGAGGCAGGATGGCCCAGAGGTCAGCGTCAGATTAACGAATGTCGGTCTTCGCATATATAGGATTCATCATGGACCAAAGCGTGTCTAAGTGTACGGAGCCGTCCTGAGTCCAGCCTTCGTAAAGCCAAACAAGCCAACGAACTTATATGTGTGGATGAACTTTCAAGGTCATGAATGAGGAACCTCCAAGTTGTTTTGAAATATTATATAAATCATATTTCAACACGGATTCACAAAACTAAAACTACATCTCTCATTTTTAAATTACCGAAGTCAATACCACAATCATCACCATCATCATTATTGTTATCATGATCACTGCGAACACATTGTGTCTTATGATCTTAAGGTCTGTTCCATCAAGATTCAAGATTATCTAGTCAAGCTATCTTTGTCATGGTCGTCCGCGGTCTTGCTGCCCATCGTCTATGTTGGAATTAATATTGGAAATACATTTAATAAAATTGTATATATTTATTGAAATACTTCTACTGTATGCGAACATTTTTATAACTTCACAGACTTCTTTACTCTCATTTTTTCTCCTATGATTTCAGTTTACTGTCTAGGCTTAGTGGATAGTGCCTGTGCTCTCTATCCAAGTGGAACGTGATTTGATTACCGACTTGAGTAAAAGATGAGCTTTGTCTCCATCCATGGAGTTTGTCATGTGATATACTGTGTTGTGTCAGCGTTCGTCCTGTGTCGTGCTAATCACGCGACCAGAAAAGATCGAAATATGTGCCTGCCAGATTTTAGTACAAGGAAAAACCTTACCCTCTTCTACGCTGCATTGGCTCGTAATTACGTTAAAAATGAAATTTAGAGAGTTAAAAAAAGGGGAAACGAACGTAATTCCCTTTAATACTCCAAATATTGGGATCATAATGGTAATCATATTAAAATGTATAAATTGTGTGGATTCTGACTTTTGGGCACCTGAAATTTTACTGGATTTTTAATTATTACCAATTTCATGAATTTCTGTGTATCAGACAGAAAATATAATGGTAGTATTAATGAATTACACAGATGTTGGGAGTGAATGTTATTTTAAAAATTATAAACAGATTTGTAAAGTTGTTATTCTTTATTTATTTATTGTTTTCATTAATCTCCTCATGCTTTAGGACTTGCTCACCAATCGGTGCAGGGGGGAGGACGATTCTATGGACCATACACAATAGACACCGACACATATCATGGGGTCAGCAGAGCATAATGGTGTTATTATTATTTTTTTCAGTTACCCTTATTTAGCTTGCTTTCTAGGTCTTACAAGTCAGTGTCCGCAGAGGAGGGATAATAAATTCTTATGGATCACAAAAAAGACGGGGAGATTTCTCTGTTGAGGTATCTGCTCGATGCAAGGATCACTTCCTAAATACAACACGCTGTATATAGACAACAAATAGGACGTTCGGGATAGATGGAAAGAAAATTTCAATCCGGCATTTCGACATTCACATTTGCGAGCGGGGAAACTCCAATAAAACCCACACTCACATTGGTTGAGTTAGGGATTTGAATCCGGGTCTCCAGAATGCGAGTCCGAGACCATACCAGCTTGATAACCTTCTAGGTGTTATTCTTAAAAAATTAACATAAAAATTCCGGTTCAACATTATCCGATTTATATCGACTGAAATATGGTTTCTTAACGAAATAGTACTTAGAATAAAGTTGCACTATCTTCACCATAAATAAGCTGCCTACTTGCTACCAACTTGCCAACATACCACTCGCTATTATGAATTCCACCACAGTTAGGCAACCTTGCGGTTGATGCAGTGAAATTAAATAACCGGTTAAAAGTAAAAAAAACTGTTGACAATTTGCGATAAATAGCGTAATACTCAAATACTGATATTAATTTGTAATGAAAATACAAATAACATCACAGAGCCATAATTTCAGGAACACATCAACTTTTATGCAAATATGAGTATAATAGAATGCATTTAGCACCAGGACGCCCGCAGTTTCACGTATAACGCCCAAACGGGTCAATTTAATCAGAATTACACCCTTAATATCCTACTCTGATAAGATATTCTTATGCACTTTTATTTCAATATTTATACTGATACATTTATAACATATTAGTAGGAATACACAACAATTAATGACATTTAACTTCAATGTGACAAAAATTGGTACTAGTATAAGAAATGATACTTTTACAGGAATTTCAGTAGGCCTATTATAAACATTGAACTGCCAGATATAATATGTTGCAAATCCAATGATCACACACACAGACACACACACACTTGATACATACAGGTATTTTTAAAACATTTACAGCAGTCTATTTTCTTGCAATATAGGGATTTACTGAT
This sequence comes from Periplaneta americana, assembly GCF_040183065.1. Lineage (NCBI taxonomy): Eukaryota > Metazoa > Arthropoda > Insecta > Blattodea > Blattidae > Periplaneta > Periplaneta americana. The sequence continues at coordinate 109,140,388 of NC_091124.1, forward strand.
ACTCTTGTTTTCCTTACAGTACTGCTTAGGTCACATCTACGACGTTTTCGTTTATCTTCAGATTCTAAATGGCCAAGTATAATAATGATGATGATGATGATGATGATAATAATAATAATAATAATAATAATAATAATAATAATAATAATAATAATAATAATAATAATAGTACTAATAATAGAACCTACCTGTTTCTTTATTCTCTCGCGATATTTCTGCAGAATTTCAATCTCACTATTATCTGTAGAATCGAAACACAAAATCATCTTCGTGAAAGAATATCTCTTTCCCATCTGAATCTTCATTCGTAACTATCTGGAACTCAGAAAATAATTTCCACATAGCCTAATATTTCCCGACGGTGTCTATGAGATAGTGTGTTTGTCACATTCTTGTTGAAAATGAGAATCAGGACTGCCATACATAAATAAATAGCATTATTCATAATTGGGTTGAAATGATCCGTTTGGGCGTTGGAGGTTAATTAGGTCAAATTAAATATATATATATATATATATATATATATATATATATATATATATATATATATATATGGTTACTTATCAAATAGAAAACAAAAAGTAGAAATAAATGTACCAAATAGTCATAAAGTTACTTATTCAGAATTTAGAAATATTAAACATGGTGTTCCGCAGGGGTCAATTTTAGGTCCATTGTTGTTTCTAGTTTATATTAATGATTTAGCCTTGACCATAAACAATTATCCCATGTAATTTTATTTGCAGATGATACAAGTGTAATTATTTCAAGCAAACAATACGATCATTTTATAAACACTTCTAATACAGTGCTGAATCTAATGAATGAATGGTTCCATGCAAATAAACTAGCACTTAATGTTGATAAAACCAGTGCAGTCAAATTTAGTACACACAATAGTGCTCAGGTTTCCTACAGTATTCGATTAAATGGAACTCATCTCAAAGAATCTATAAGCACAAAGTTTCTTGGTTTAGAATTGGATAATCACTTGAACTGGAAAACGCATATAGAATGTATTACTCGTAAATTGAGCTCTGCCTGTTATGCATTAAGATCCTTATCTACTATTGGTGATATAAACTTACTTAAAATGTCATACTTTGCATATTTTCACTCTGTAATGAAATATGGATTAATATTCTGGGGTAACTCATGTGAAGCTAAACACGTTTTTGTTTTACAAAAGAAAGCTATAAGAATAATGGCCGGTGTGCATAAAAGGACCTCATGTAAAAATATTTTCCGAAACTTAGAAATCTTGACTTTACCTTGTGAATACATTCTTTCCCTAATGATGCTGTATATTAAGAACCAAGATAAATTCAGTACTAATCAAGACTTTCATCATTTTAATACAAGACATAAATCAGATCTTCATCTACCCTCTGTTAGTCTAAGCTGTTTTAAAAAAGGAGTTCGCTATTCATGTATAACAGTCTTCAATGCACTGCCTAATTATCTTAAAGATTTGAAGAACAACGAGAAAAGGTTCAGAAAAGAATTAACCAAATTTCTACATACTCATACCTTCTACACAACTGATGAATTGTTTATGCTTGTGAATTGAATTATTCTACTTAAATGACATGTACAATTTTATATAGCTCAACTAAAATATGTTTTTATATTGACTTAATCTGTTTACTATGTATTGTATTTTTTGTTTAGCATAACTGATGAATTATATGTACTGTAAATTGAATAGTATACTGTATAGGTCAACTGATGAATTGTTTAAGCTTATAAATTGAATTAATCTACTTCATATGAATTGTATAGCTTAACGAAAATAAGTTTGTAAATTGAACTAATTTGATTGTATATGTTTGTATAGTTTGGCTGATGAATTGTATATGTTCTTAAAATGATTACTAGTTTGTGTAGCTCTACTGAGGAATTGTATATAGACCTACTGTAAATTGAATGGTAATATGTATAGCTCAACTGATGAATTGTTTATGATTATAAATTGAATTAATCTACTTGATATTAATTGCACAAATTTGTATAGCTTAATGAAAGTATGCTACTTTGTATTGTATATATTTGTATAGTTTTGGCCGATGAATTGTATATGCTTTAAATTGAATAGTAATCTATATAGCTCTACTGATAAATTGTTTGTGTTTGTAATTTGAAGCAGTTTGCATGATATGTATTATCAATTTCTGTATATCACAACTGGTTGAATTGTTTATGCCTTAAATTTAATTAAATTGTTTTGTATTATAATATAGCTCAACTTAAGAATGATCGTTTGCGTTTGTAAATTTAATAATCTGATTGGCTATGTATTGTATACTTTTAGTAGAGCCATCGATGTAGCTCAGTCGGCAGACTCGCTGGGCTGCTGTTGCGGAGCTGCGTTCGGGCTTGGGTTGGATCCCCCTTTGGACTTTGGTTTCTTCGGAGGTTTTCCACAGCCGTTGGACTGAAGCTGGATGGTCTATGGCGAGTCCTTGGCATCAACACCTTTGATTTGATTACCCCCTTTGATTTGATTACCCCCTTTGATTTGATTACCTGGTTGGGTTTTTCCGAGGTTTCCCCCACCGAAAAGGCAAATGCCGGGTAATATTTTGGCGAATCCTCGGACCTCATCTCATCTCACTACATCTCGCCAAAATGTAAAAAAAAATTGTACAACATTGTAAAAATTGTAGAAAATTACTAAATTGCAAAACTATAAAAATTTGTAAAAATTGTAATTGTAATATTGTAAAATGTTGACATGTTCCACATCTTAAAGCTTCATTGCTCATGTAAGATCTTTGGAATAAAATGAATGAATGAATGAATGAATGAATGAATGAATGAATGAATGAATGAATTGATACTTTGTATATATGAAGTACTTCCATATTCAGAAGGACTCTTAAAAGGAGATGGTTATATTAAAATAATTAATATAGAATATGTGTATTTTAAGGTCCCGTAGGGTAAAATTAGCCCTTTTGAACGTTCTAGTGTTAGACTGTTTCTACTCACATTACACATATGTCCTCTTTTTTAATTTTCTCGTTTAGACAGAATGCGAAACAAGAGAATTAGGCAAAGCATAAAGTACAAGAGAAGAACAACCTCCTAGATTACATAACTGAAGAAAAGCTATTGTTATTATGAAAAGCACTTTGTGCAAAGAAAGACGTATTTGTATGAAATTTCTTCAAAATATCACACTTTACTCTCTACAATGAGGGAACCATATATGTACGTATGTACGTATGTATGTATGTATGTATGTATGTATGTATGTATGTATGTATGTATGTATGTATGTATGTATGTATGTATGTATGTATGTATGTATGTATGTATGTATGTACTGTATGTATGTACGGACGTACGCATGTATGCATTTATGCGTGCATATGTATGTACGTATGTGTGTGTATATGTAGGGTAAGGAAAGGTATTTTCGTGATATAGGTGTATTCGTTATAATTTTTGTAAAAGCTTTCAAGAACATGCTTACTGTAGAAAATTATCCTATTCTGCTAATAATACTGCATTTGTTTCACGGATGACGAAACATGATTGATTGCGTCTTAGTTTGTTTGTGCTCGCCATGACAGAAAGTTGTATTGTGCGCTGCGTTTATTCTTAAGAATTTCGGTAGTTTTTTTTTCTTAACTATTATTGTAGTGTTGCAGTGATTACTGAGAATATATTTAAAGTAAGAAGTCTATACTTGTACTATACTGCAGTACTTGAGTTCCTCTAATTATGCATATATTTAGATTCCTTTACTGATGTTAATGGCACCAATTAAAGCTTAGGAAATGGAAGCGATTTCTTAGCTTTCTTCTCGTGAAAGTGATGGCGGCCGAACAAGCCTCAGTATTTCGGCCCATAGCAAGGTTTCTGTACCTTTGTCAGGAAAACTTATCTGAAGAAGCCTTTTTACCCATAAAACGTACTTAATTCTATCAATTTTTTTTATTAATTTAGTGCCTATCACGAAATTACCTACCTATTTTGATTTTAAGTCTAACATAGGAAACGAGAATTAAATACAGGAAATACGGTGCAATCAACTTATTGCAGCCGCCAAAATGATGAAGGAGCAGAAGGTATCTAGCTATAAAGGTACACAAAAAATGAATTTGTCATGAAATTCACTCAAAGATTTCATGAGCAGTAATGATGGTAATGGAAATCAGACTCCTAAATTAGAAAGGCTTTTTGCTCTTACGTCTGATTTGGAAGTACGACTGTATATTAATTATACCATGATGGATCAGAAAGTAACGCAAAATAATTAAAAAAAAACATTTAATAGGTCAACAAAAATAAAAAAATACCCAAATGAACTCACACCTTCAGCTATTTTTCTACACAGGTGCCAAGTTTCTCAACACATTTCTCCCATCGTGGTGCCAGTTTCAGTATATCCTGTTCATAGATGTCCGTTCGGTTGAAGTATAACCATCTGAGGACAGTTGATTGCACTTCAGCATCGATCGCAAAGCGATGGTCGGCCAGGAATTTCTTCATGGGACCAAACAGATGAAAGTCTGACTGTGCAAGGTCTGGACTGTATGGTGGATGCTGGAGCACCTCCCAACCAAATGTGTTGATTTTCTCATGAACAGAAGACGCAACATGGGGGCGAGCATTGTCATGAAGAAGTATGACATCGTCAGAATTAATGTTACAGCGTTTGTCACGAAGGGCACGACGCAACTTCACCAACGTTTGAATGTAGGCTGCAACTTTCACAGTGGTCTCGTGTTTAGCAAAGTCCACCAACAAAACATCATGCATATCTCAGAACACTGTCACAAGCACTTTCTTTGCAGATTGCGTCACTTTGAATTTTTCTTTGCTGGGGAAGCACCATGTTTCCACTCCATAGAGGCCTGCTTTTTTTCAGGCGTGTAGTGGTGCGCTCAGGACTCATCACCAGTGGCAATTGCTTTCAGAGAGCCATGCCCTTCTACAACGTAAGTGTTCCAAGTATGTCATCATTCGCTGGAACTTGTGGTCATCTGTCAGGTTCTTAGGCATCTGGCGGGCAGCACCTTTATGAAAATTCAATATGTCATGTATGATATCATACACCACACCGCATGAAATGTTAAACTGCTGAGATAAGGTTCGCAGTTGGATCCGCCGGTCGTTCAAAATTGCCGCCTCAATTCCTGGACATTCCGCTGGGTTGCAGCTGTTATCGGCCGCTCGGAACGTGGCGAATCACAAAGGTTCTCACGGCCGCCTGAGAAGAATGCGCACCATCTGGAGATATTGCTACAGTCCATACGGTCTTCCACAGCCACACATGTCCCTGTGAATTTCACTCGAGTTATATCCTTTAACCCAGAAAAATCGCACAAAACTTCGCTGCTCTTCACAAGTTGAAGATAGTAACATGCGCGCCATCTTTGTTGCGTATTTGTAACACACGCTTCTCTCGCTAGAGCTCCAAAGGCAAAACAAATTGTGTCTGTAGTGAAAACTTCAAACTATATCTTGATGAAATGTCAACATCCCAGCCACAATACCAACGCAGAAAAAAATTATTTTGAGTTACTTTCCGATCCACCCTCGTATTATACAAATGCAAGAGCTGGTATTTAGCTTGACGGTGCCAATTATGAAAGTGGCACAACAGATGGCCAGGAGTGTCGATCGAGAACATTCCTTGAATGCAAATAGCGAAAGTGCCTGGTAATGATGGTGGTTTCATTTTAAACAGAGATACAATCTCACAATAAGGCCTCCTAAAAATCTTGCTGCCAAGAACTCACAAGAGTCGTAAATGTGTTTATGTTTCATGTTTTGTTCTTTGTTTAATGTTTTTAATTTTATTAGCTGAGACGTAGGTGGGAAGATAATATTAAAAATGGATTTGAGGAAGGTAGGATATGATGGTAGAGACTGGATTAACCTTGCTCAGGATAGGGACCAATGGCGGGCTTATGTGAGGGCGGCAATGAACCTCCGGGTTCCTTAAAAGCCAGTAAGTAAGTAAGTAAATAAGTAAGTAAGTAAGCCCTAAAGTGTTTTGGAGATTGTTGTCCGGACGATCTCTTATTTTTACATCAACAGTCCCTGTAAAATGTTCAAATTAATGAAAATAGGGCTATCTCTACATAACGGTCATAAATGTGTGTATGTTTCATATTTTATTCTTTGTTTCATGTGTTATTCTTTATTGAGCCTAATATATTTCAACCAAATATGATGGTTGCGTATTTGAAACACACGCTTCATTTTCATTTTCTAGAAGATTTTTTTATTTCACGAACACTCCTATGAACTGTTAAAACTGATGAAATATTCTATATAATTCAAATACATTTATAGACGCATAATTAAGAGGTCATCGCATAGTTTAGTGTATAAAACACTATTGTTAATTTACATAAATATACAGTAGGACTACTATGAAGTAACTATATATTCCTTTCATTCACGAAATTGCCTTACCACTATCATTTTGAAATTAGATACCTCTATCACGAAATTACCTACCAAACACGCATATTTTCAATTCTATTTTCTATTAATAATCAAAATTAAGGAAATAGAAAATACACCACTATGTTATATATTTTGTTACAATAATGCCATAGAAATAGAAAACATACTATCATTTCCAAAATGGGGAAAACTAGCCATAATATTTAAAATATCACGAAAATGCCTTTCCTTACCCCACGTATGTATGTCTGTCTGTATGTATGTATGTATGTATGTATGTATGTATGTATGTATGTATGTATGTATGTATGTATGTATGTAAGTATGTATGTCTTTATCATACTGTTTCCTTTTATTACTTCTGATACAATGAAAAGCGAACATAAACGCTCAACTGTACAAGTAGCGAAAATCGCAATTAAATTGTGTTAATCTGTCAATATTTATTTAATACAACAATAGGCGCTAAATTAGGAATAAGTTTAACTATCGAATTAAAACGGTTCGTGCGTTTGCAACTACAAACGAACCAGAATTAATCCTTCTGCTCGATTTCAGTTGTCAGACAAATGAAGCGTGTGGCTAACTACCGCTGTGCATTCTGGTTACCGTATCTCAATCCACATCTACAGTTTCATCACTGCCACGAATCGTGACTAGGCTGGGCAGCGCCTAACTACTAAATGCGCTACCTCGCAACCAAGTATTAATTCATTTTCTACTAGCTGTAACACTTCACGAAGTTCAATCAACACAAGACTTATTGTTGCTTATTGGTGATTTAAATAAATCCACAGTCTGCGAATAGAGCTGTACCTAATACGATTCTGCTCTGCGCGTCTGGCCGCGAAACCAGATGGCCTGGGTTCGAATCCCGTTCGGGGCAAGTTACCTGGTTGAGGTTTTTTCCGGGGTTTTCCCTCAACCCAATACGAGTAAATGCTGGGTAACTTTCGGTGCTGGACCCCGGACTCATTTCACCGGCATTATCACCTTCATTTCATTCAGACACTAAATAACCTAGATATTGATACAGCGTCGTAAAATAACCTAATAAAATAAAAAATGGAAGAGAAAGTCTGAATTTGAATCAAGAACACGATAGTTCACATCGTATAGAGAACACACATACATCCACTCATACATTAGGTATATTGTCATGTAGCCATCTATCCATGTATCCGTTCTTTTACCAATCGATAGTCCAGCCACTCATATCTGTCCGCCAATGAATCAGTTGATCAATTTCGATAAACTGCGAATCATGTAGTCATTAAAGATGTGAATTAATGAGTGAATATGTGAAAAAATCAATTAGTCTAGAAGTGAATCAATCAATCAATCAATCAATCAATCAATGTATCATTATTTATAAACTTCTTTCAGCACATCATCCGTCTGTTAGTCTGTCTTTATGTCATTCTATCTGTATTCTCTCTCTCTCTCTCTCTCTCTCTATATATATATATATATATATATATATATATATATATACACACACACACACACACAGGGTGATTCAGACCACCGGTAACAGTAATTTATTTCGGAAACTAATACCGGGTACATTAAAATTTTCGAGACAAAAACATTTATAACTAAGTTAAATCACATACGAACTTTCACTTGAGCTTGATTTCATCAATCAGCTCTACCAGAAAGTAGGGTCAGTGCTGTATTGCTTTAAAATTTCAAATGGAAATCGGGGTCAAATAGGGTACTATTTGATAGAGCTCTTCAAAACAAACAAATTTCATAGGAAACGTTTTTATTAATTCCTACTCTTTCAATGAGAAAACGTACGAAAGGACAATGGGTGATTCGGACCACCAGTAAGTAATTTATTTCGGAAACTAGTGCATATTTAGGCCTATATACACAGGGTGATTCAGACCACCCGTAACAGTAATTTATTCGGAAACTAGTGCATTAAAATTTTCGAGACAAAAATATTTATAACTAAACCACATGTGAACTTTCACTTGAGCTTGATTTCATCAATCAGCCTTAACAGAAAATAGGGTCAGTGGCGTATCATTTTAAAATTTCAAATGAGAGTCGCAGTCAAATAGAGTACCATTTGCTAGAGCTCTTCAAAACAATTAACTTTGAAAAGAAACGTCTTTATCAATTCCTATTCTTTCAATGAGGAAACGTACAAAAAAACAATTCCATCAATATTGAGAAATGTTACAAGAGGAAAATGTAAAGAAGACAATTAATGTTGACATGTTTACTGAAAGACTGTACAATTCTATTAATTTTTACAAATGTTCAAACTGTCTGCCGTTCTGAGCAGCACACACCCGTACTCTTCTTCTAACACTGTCAGTGACTCCTAACACTTCCGCGTGGTCAAGTGACTGGCAGGTCTCCCGGATTCGCTGTTTTATGTCATCTCTTATTATGGGACAATCTTGATAGATGATATTTTTAACCGTCCCTAAAAATAGGAATACAAAGAATAGAAATCAGGAGATAATGCAGGCCATACCACAGAAACGCATCTACCAGTTCATCGCTCAGGGACTAGCTCAGCGTTTCTCAAACTACAGTCCGCGGACCACCCGTGGTCCTCAAGATCTGCCCTTGTAGTCCTTCAAAAAAGACAGAAGAAAAAATAAAATTCAAACGAACTGCTTTGCTCACTATAGCCGAAAATCTCAGAGTTTGGAAATGACACATGGCAATTGCCTTCCATTTTTTCTCCCAGTATTAACATTTTATGGAATTTATTACCCTACCCGTCTACTGACTTCCCACTCTACTCTCAGCAACAAGAGAGAGATTTAAAGCAGTATGAACGTGGTGTTTCTCGCCATCTTTCCTGCACATCTGGCGCCGCGCCAGTAACTCAGCCAGGAACGACCCGAATTCATAACAGAGGACCAAAGTACCGAATATTTTCATGTATTTATGATTTTCTTAATAGTTGTGCCGACACCCAGTCTACACATTGAAATAGTCACATACTGCACGTCGTACACCAATAATAATGGAACGTGCCAAATTGCATCTTTACTTGTTTAAAATCGGGCATGTTTCTGCATTAATTTTTTTTATTTCTATTTTTCCAGATGACGATATAAGAAATTTTAGACTCCGCCTATTTTAAAATCCAGGCGAATCAGATTCATAAATTCAAATTACAATACTTTCCTAATTATATTTTTTGTAGCAAAACACAAGTAACTTATAACAGATTCTGTTCATTGTTGATTCGTCGCTTGCCTGTTAGCAGTTGTTTGAAATCCTTTTATGTGGTACACGCTAGTATAGTTGTCTATGTCTCTGTTAAATAGTGCCCATTATACATAATGAAAAACTGGCTTTGATCCGAATCTTTGAAAAGAAAGTAACGCGATGATACGTTTCATTTAGACAGTGCTAATAGTTAAGAAATTGTGTGTGTGAAAATATTAATATCAGTGATTCTAGTGTCATTAATGAAATATCTAGATATCCAAATATATAACAACTGTGCAGGAATCGGCAAGATCATCCATCTCATTAATGTGAGTACCAACATTTATTGATTTTTTTTAATTAACAAGTTAAAGATTATCCAAACTCTAATAGGCCTTGAATTATTATGTAAACGAAAATGAATTTTCTTCTGTTAACATTAACTTAATTAGTTAATACTAATATAAAATTCATTGAATTAAATTAATTTTAATTAATTAATTTTATTTTAAAATATAAGTAAACTAGTACCTATTAAAATATGCTACAAAAATTTAAATTTACTTTCGAAAGGAAACAAGAGTAAGGCGGTCCGCGCAACTGTTCTGACTTAAAAAAGTGGTCCCTACTTCAAAAATGTTTGAGAAACGCTGGACTAGCTGATTAGCTATATCACGTGCCACCAAAGAGAAATGAGCTGGACAACCATCCTGCTGAAGCCACATTACTACTCGTGTTGCCAGTGTTACGTCCTCCAAAAGCTGGTTGAGGATGTTCTTCAGGAAGTCAGCATTGTCTTGTTTACATTTTCGCCTTGTAACATGTCTCAATATTGATGGCATTGTCTTTTTGTACGTTTTCTCATTGAAAGAGTAGGAATTGATAAAAACGTTTCCTATGAAAGTTGTTTGTTTTGAATAGCTCTATAAAATGGTATCCTATTTGACTCCGACTCCAATTTGAAATTTTAAAGTGATATGCCATTGACCCTACTTCCCGTTAGGGTTGATTGATGAAATCAAGCTCAAGTGAAAGTTCAGATATGGTTTAGTTATAAATATTTTTGTATTGAAAATTTTAATGCATTAGTTTCTAAAATAAATGGCTGGTCTGAATCACCCTGTATATATATATATATATATATATATATATATATATATGTCTCTATTCCTATAAAGTTTTATAGTATTCGTCGAGGATCGAGCACTGGATTTGATGTAGAAATAAGAGCTAACTGATATACCTTTGAACTCGTTGGATGTTTCTTTTTTTATTAGTTTTCTTATCAACGTTTATTCTAAATGTCGAGCTCGGGTGCAGTCGTCATCCTTTGCCTCTGATGCGGTTTGTACCCTATATTTTGTAAATAATTCAGGGTCTCACATATCCACCCTTTCTAGATTTGAATCTCTTCAAGTACTGTCGCCTGCTCCGTCGCTACCGACTGAGTTGGTTCTATAAAATATCGACAATTGAAGAGCTCTTCTCACTTTATCCAACGATAGCTTTACCTACACCCACAGCCCTCTGAATAGACCTCTTGAGATAACCATTCCCTGAATATTGAATGTGTTGGTGTTTGCAAATAGGCGAATACGGTTTACTGGCAATTCAAGCTTCATGGTATAAAATTCAGATCTATTTGTAATAAATTCGGATTCTCGATCGATATGTCTACGAGATAAACTAATATTTATTCACTCTTCACAAAGTCAGGAGTAGGCCTACATCTTGAGACATTCTGAATTTTGAGACTTCGCACTGCTACTACAAAAAAAGTGACTAAAATAACGACATTAATAATTTATTCAGCAAATAACAAACCTGAGAAGAAAAAACTTAAAAAATCATCTCTTCTTTACGTATTTTTGTGCGCTGAAACCAGAAATGGCAACAAAAATGGCACACATCACGCACCAGTTTTACACGAAATTATATTCTATGTTTTACATTATTAATAAACTAGTGATTTTCGTGCATCCATAACCCAGTGCTATAATGCAAAATTTTGTACTAAACTGTACATGAAGGCCAGGAACATAATCTAGAAAGCTGTGTGATGTAGAGAGTGAAACTCTGAAGAGTTTACCGGTTTGAACTCAATTATTTAATAAGAGATTTAAGAAAAAGCTGAGCTCTTACGCTCGAGATTAAAAGAAATGAATTTCTGACATTAGGAGCATTTCTTTATTGATACAGGTGTAAAGAAGAGTAATTTATAGCCCACTCTTCGTAAGAAGGTTTCTTAGTATATTGCAGTGATATTCCTTGTTTGAAACAAAAGTTTAATCTTCAATACGAAGTGGATAATGGAGACTTATCTATTCCTCCAAAAGAAGTCTGAAGGCAGTGATCAATGTTTTTGCACAATGACACCTGTTGATCATTTGATACGCCTAAAAATATACATATGAGAATCTTAAACGGGTTCTTATAAAGATAAAATATAAAGATCGTAACTGGGTGATCTGTGGAGATCTGAGAATGTTACGCATGTTTCTTGATCAACAGGCTGGGTATACTAAGTTTCCATATTTCCTCTGTAATTGGGGCTTCAGAGCAAGAAGCAGTCATTGGGAACAAAAACACTGACCACAAAGAACATCTCTTGTACTTCACACAAGAGGAAAAGCAACCAACGCAATTTCACTATAAAGAGAAAAAAACGGTATAAAGCATTCGACTAAATGTGAGTTGTGAACAATCTAATAGTTTCTGTAAAATAAAGTATACCTTCAATATTTTCCACAGGACGTTTCATTTTATCACTTTTGCATTTTAAATTCAATAACGCTACATTCACATTGCTAAAAGTGTCAATGCATGTTACTGAAAAATGGTACGTGATAGAGAAAATCTGAGCTCAGTTTTGGATTCAGCACCCCAAAGAAACCGTAGCTAGTTGTAGCATACATTTTTATAAAAGGTTTTATGACTCTTAATTCTGAAAGCTTGTGTAATTATTCTTCCCTAATACGGAATTCTTTGTTACAAGCATCGATCAAAGCTCATTTTCATCACACACGTCGATTTGTATTTAATTTTCGTATTTGAAATGTACTAAACTGTATTATACTTCCTACTGTGTTATCTCATGCGATTATCGGAACAATGTAAAGCGGCCCATCCTCTTACATCATCTGAAGCTGATTTCGCACTGGTATGAGGCAAGTTCAAGGCCCGTTTTTCACACTTCGCGAAAATCTCGGTCGTAAATTAAGTAATAACTATTGCTGTATGAAGGCTGGTCCGTGATTAATGATCTCTTAACTTAGAGGTCTGACGTACTGAATCTTCATAAGTGGAGTTCCACTGAGTGTCGACCTCGTGTCATGTCGAAAAGTCCAAGTAGGGAATTACGGTAAATCGCGGCAAAGCACAAATATCTTGGGATGAATGATTGAAATGAAAGGAAACACATTTAAAAGGTCAGCGAAAGTGTGTCCTTGCAAGGGAAATTAAGACTGAGAAGAAGTGTACAGGCTATTGTATGTGAGTTCCAAGTCTGTTGACCACTTTTCTCATTCCATGTTTCTCGTTCCATTGAGGGGAACATTAGAGAAAAGCCGAAAATGGACATAAACTAATAGCTATAAAATGAGGGGGAAGGATGGAAGAAAAAAAATATATATATTCAATTATTATTTACTTTTATTTAATGATACTTTAACAGAAAGTCAAAGGTAGGCCTACTCACATAAAATAAATTGATTCTGCAGCAGTGAGTTGAACGGCACATTTTAATATTATGATAAGTCTATAAGTTATGCGACTAATAAAATCGTAAAATTCGATACTTTTAAGTAAGATTGGATAAGATGGTGTTCCTAAATTTGATTTAGGGCAGTACCAACGCTTTTGTTATTGAATCAGCTGATATATGCCAATTTCAAAATGAAATGTTTGTATAGGCCTAAACGGAAATAATTACGTCATATACTAAAAAGTAACAATCGGCCTTGCAGATGCAAGCTAGACAAGTCTAATAAAATTACAGAAAAGATATTGGGTACTCAGGATAAAAAAATGGAACAATTAATTTTATATTTATAATATGTAAAGGTTGAAATCGATAGGTTTCACAAGAGTCAGCGTTATGGAAGCATTGAAGTCACAAACAGGACACATGTGTGCTTATCGCGAGGGGAAAAGGCGAGATAAGAATGAAAGCAAAAATTGTGGACCGTTAAAATTAAACGTGTCAAAATGAGTGGAAAAGAATGTATGAGGAATTGTATTCAAAGTAGAAAGGAATGACAAACAATTTTACAAGATGTAATAGCTATAAATAATAATGCATTCACATCAATTGTAAATATGCAATCTATAAAATAATGTTATCAAAGTCAAAGAAGGACAATGCTACGAAGCATATTTCAGTTATTTCAAAAATAATTTATGAACAATAAGTTTGGCCACATTTTTTATGTATGTAACAGGCTGTGGTACCAACAAGAACTTAAATATATATCAAGAATTTCAGGCAATCCAAAGGATTTCGTAACTACCATATCATTTTTTTCTACGCAGATCTGTAATTTCAAAGCCTAAGTATCTTGATTTTGACATTAACTCAGGAATTTCAATCCTTATTGCAGTTAAGTGAAGTGATCATTAACTCGAATTCTCCAATAGGGAAGTGGTCAGCGAGACTCGGGGACCGTACATAGTTCTAAGTTGTGGCCGAAGGACCTTGCCAAACAGGGATTTGAGTGTAAGTTCATCAAAGTGGCAGCATCTATTTGCTGACTCTCTCTTGTTCAGTGCACCACATTGTGATCTAAATCCACAAAGCTTTTATGGAATTCGAAACTTCCCTTTAAATCACATATCGCTGCCCTGTCTGTCACTGAATGCCTTTGTTCTGGGCTGTTCAATGACAACGGGCTCAGAGTCTAGGCGAGTTCAAAAGCCAATGGTATTATTTACTTAAATCTCTCGTACAGATTGCAAAATGTCAAACGCTACTACACATTATCTTGTAAGAAGTACTCACATAATAACTTTACGTTCGAGGTTAAAATTAAATATGTAGAATAACACTGCAGCAGTCAGTTGTTCTAGATGGTTTTATAATGAGAACCGAAATTCAAGGATTCAATCCCAGCCCACAAAGCTGAATTTGAATATTGCCTGGCTATATCATGCACGTCTTCGAGATTGTAGAAGTAGAAGCCTGTATAACGACAGAACTAGGAAATACATTAGATTAATCTGAAAATTAAGGTCCTGTTCATAATTAAAATTAAATAACACTAGTGACCAAAGCAGCAAATGCTGGAAGCTAAGTTCATTAGAAGTTGAAATAAATTTTTTTTAGATTTATTTTACAAAAAGAATAGCAGACATTTTGAAAGTTATTTGCTTCCATAATAATGATAACGTAACTCAAAGCAACGTAATAACTCAATTAACTGCCTTGAAATGTAAAGGATAGTATCACTATCATTCCTGCTAAAAGATCTTGCTGAAGTGATTGGGAGACTAAAAAATCTCATAGACTCTTATTTTATCAGTTTTGGTTTTTCCTTAGAAATTGTAACCTTTGCGCTTCCTCCCGACAATATTAATATACTAAATAGTGCTGGATTAACTTGTGTGACCAATGATAATGTGAGAAATGGCTACGAACAGTAATCTGAAATGACACAAACTGAACTAAAGTCATTCTAGTGAGCTTGTTTTGCTGACGTAGGGCACTGTGTTGCAGTCGTCAGTTAAAACTGTCATAAGAGAAGAGGAGAGGATATATCTTCAGATCACAGTCAGGGCTTAATTTGATCTCTCTTGTGTGCCATGCACAACATGAGGGTATTTTTCTGGCTGACCATCTTTGGAGACAAAAACACCCTCAATTTTCTCTGCAGTGAGTTTATTCTGTCGAAAAAATTATCAACGAAACAAATCAATAGATCGCACGTTTTCTTCATTTGCCAATATTTGTCCAGTATTTCGCAGGCAATAGCATGAAGATTGCTAACAACAATATCTGACAACTTTTGGAGTGTATTAGGTTCTTGTGAATGCTGGAAAACATTTTGGCCACGTAGGCCTAAAACATATGAAGAGTCCACTGCAATGGGGAGGAATGTGAAATGTATTGCATTTTGCAGGAAAAGCAATTTAAACTTTGACATTCCCACTCTTTGTGTGGTATACCAATTCTTCAACACGATGTAGATCTGGAACTATCATCTTTCTTGCAGTGCAACAAAGTGTATTATATTCTACTCCCTATGATCTATGGTACTGAACCTTCATCTCATTTTTCACAAATTTACGACATTCTCCCTTTTTCCAGTGGACTCTTCATATGTTGAATCAATGACATATAATTGGCCATAAACTCGACACGAATTGTTAGTGGCGGAGGATCGGAGACGTAAATTATTTATGTATGTTCAGCAGTATAGGTTGTTTTGAAGAATATATTTCTGAAATGCGGAAAATTAGGCGAATGCTTTAGTAGATTTGTAGAATCTTATATATGTCCTATCGCAAATTATTAGTAGTTTCATTGTTTCATTCGTTGCTGGTTGCGGGAAATATACTAACTCATCATGGCAGCAAGCTAAATGGCCTGCTAATTTCTCCGCAACAAAATGATATGCTTGGCAGTGGTCACAGTTCTAATCGATTAAACCAAAGGAATATGAAATTAATTTTGATG
The DNA here is from genome assembly GCF_040183065.1 of Periplaneta americana. NCBI lineage: Eukaryota > Metazoa > Arthropoda > Insecta > Blattodea > Blattidae > Periplaneta > Periplaneta americana. Next base: position 109,156,673 of record NC_091124.1, read on the forward strand.
TAGTTTAAAGAAGCAACTGAAATAGGAAGCGTGATTCAATAATATTTCTATTGTTTTTTCCATAGTACTGCACTACATCCTAGGAAAATCAGAGAATCCAAACCGCACTGTCATTAAATATCTGAAAAAGACAATACCACTTGAATAATCACTGTATGAATATTTCATTTTTAATAATAATATTGTTATCTTATGTAATTTTTGTAGCTTTGAATCACACACACATACACACACACACACACACACACACACACATATATATATATATATATATATATATATATATACATACATACATACCGGGTGTTACAGACAACCCGTATCAGCCTCTTCTCGAAAACTATATGATACTGATTGTTCATAAAACAATTTTGATAACCAAAACCTATGTAAAGAATCAATTAGTGACTGTACCATTTCCCGTAGCAACCTGGAAGTAGGAGTACCTGTGGTCAACTTCGAAATATCAAATGAGAACATGGGCATTGAAGGTGCCATTGGAAACTACTTTTAAAAAGAAACAACTTTTACTCAAACTTTTGTTTTCTAGCTTTAATTGTTTACTCACAAAGCAACAAAAATGGTATTTTCTGAGAAACGTTGTATGTTGTTTATGTACGTACACTTTTCATAGTAAGTGTTCAAAATGTACGCCATCCTGTGCAAAAACAATGTTCTGATCTCCTACTAACATCCGTGATTATACGGAGACCTTCAGCACAGCTGAGGGTCACACATGGTGTGGCTTCTCTAATTCTTTGTTTTATGTGTTCTCTAGTTGTTGGACGCGCCTGGTAAGATCATGTCTTTAATTCTCCCCCACAAGAAGGATTGCCCGTGACTCAGGATTGCATCATAATACAGTGTTTAGAATTCTCAAAGACAAATTTCGTTCATACCATATTCATCTCCATCAGGAACTTGGGGACATGACTTCCAGTCTCGTGTTCATTTCTGCAACTGATTTCTAAACATGGACCGTGATTTCGACCTCAGAATTCTGTGGACTGACGAGGCACTTTTAAACGTAAAGGTCAGGTGACCCTCTACAATTCCCATTACTGGTCTCCGGTTAATCCACACTGGCGACTTGAAGTGGATTGCCAGCACGTGTGGAGCCTCAACACATGGTGTGGTCTCCTAAGACACCGAGTCATAGGACCATATTTTTTAGGAGAACTTGAATGATAGAACGCACTCTTCCTCCGAAACATCTTGCACCAGTTGCTTCGTGATGTTCCCCTTGCACATCGGTTAACAATGTGGTTTCAACAGAGTGGCTGTCCGGCTCACTTTTCACGTAAGGATCGGCGAGTTATTAACCGGTTATTCCCCTACTTTGGATTGGACGAGGAAGACCAGTAGCCAGGCCTGCCCGATCTCGTGACTTCGCTTCAAATGACTTCTTCTTGAGGGGGAGAATTAAAGACATATTCTACCAGGTGCATGCAACAACTAGAGAAGACATGAAACAAAGAATTAGAGAAGCCTGTATGTCTCTCAGCTGTGCTGAAGGTCTCCGTGCAATCACGGATGTTAGGAGGAGATCAGAACATTGTTTAGGACAGAGTGACGGATATTTTGAACACTTACTATAAAAAGTGTACGTACATAAACAACATACAATATTTCTCAGAAAATATTATTTTTGTTGCTTTGTGAGTAAACCATAAAAGTTAGAAAAAAAAAGTTTGAGTAAAAGTTGTTTCTTTTTAAAAGTAGTTTCCAATGGCACCTTCAATGACCCATGTTCTCATTTGAAATTTTGAAGTACATCTACTTCCGGTTTGTTGAGGGAAATGGTACTGCCACCAATCGATTCTTTACATAGGTTTTGGTTATCAAAATTATTGTATGAACAACCAGCATCATATAGTTTTCGAGAAAAAAAAGGCTGATACGGGTGGTCTGAAACACCTGGTAATTATAGTGTGTATAGCAGTTACTTAGTAAATTATAGAAATGAAGATCTAATTTAAGATATTCTCTACGTCTACTTGTATAACCCCAAAAGGTTTCAATTTCATATTATCAATATATCCATAGCTTTAATGTGTATCATTAGTGACAAACATTCGCGTCATGGCATTCAATATAATATTTCATTTCTAATGGTAATAATGTCATCAAACCTTCTTAAGTTTTGTAGTTTTTAGTATCCAATACACAGCTGTACTCAGAAAATTACACAACAGAGAACCGGACATGTAAATTCTTTTTAGATTTTAATAACCAATATAGAGACGTTCTAAAAAATTACACAAATGAAAATCGACATATTGACATTATGATGTCAGAGAATCTAGGTAGACGTTCAGTTACCGGAAAAAAATTGTTCGTTGCGTTCTGATTTTTATTATAGTATCGCTCACTTGTCCGCGTTTCCGAATTAATCATCAAGTAGTGTTGCAATTTACCGCTAGATCGTATTACTTCATAGTAATGTTCTGAACTGAACCTGAAAATAGAACGAATAGTGTTTTACCTTAAATAAATTATGAAGGACATACCTGGTTAATTTAGTATTTCCCCAACCTCTTCCCATATGTTCTTTCTCCATATTATATTGCTTTAATTCTAATTTAATAATTATAATGCTCTTCATACTCTTGGGCTTAATAAAATAATCTTCGCGTCATCCATTTCATTATACCTTCAATATTTTACTGCGTTTGGAGGACTTGCAATCGATATAATTGGCCATGACATTCTTTATTACGATTTGGACCGTACGAAAATCCGTTTAGAATTCTCTGGCCAGAATTCTGAACGGAATCCGGTCGTGCGGACAGAGGCGATACGGCCAAGTGCGCCATGCTTCTTTTAAAATAATGCAAAGTATAAAATTCCGTGGCGAACGAATTTTTTTGGTAAGTGAGCGCCTAGCTTCTGAGCACTAAATATGTCAGCAATCCTGCAGGTCATGACATTCGGCTATAATATTTATTTTGGTGTGTGTTTTGTTATTTCTGAAAAGCCATTAGTCTCAATACTGACGACAGATGGATTTTTGAAAATAAGAAAATTAGGCTATGTAGGAAAATTAACATTTCACTGAAAAGTACTATTTTTCAGCATATCCTTGGGTGCCGAGCTTCAAAATGAGGTGTCATTAATTAAAATCCGTTCAGCCATTTCCCGTAATTTCCATTACCAGTCCAAATTATATATAGGCCTATAGAAGCAATAGATAATGTGGGGAGGATCACGTAAGAACAATAGCTTACAATGGTTAGTTAGCAACTTCTTGTTGTCGTATTCTTGCTCGGTATCGCCTCCAAATAATTTGTGATGTTTGCTGCAACAAACAATTTTACTCACTACAAGATTCCTGTTGTAATACAGTCAATGTAATGAATAATGAACTATTTTTAAAACTACCGGTAATAGTAATAGTGGGCACCGATGTCGTATATTAATAGAGTGATGAATCACTATTCATTTTGAACGTAGCGCAGTGTCTGACCAATTGTGATAACAGACGCTTTAGCCAATATCAAAATTATTGAGTATCACTGTTTTACAATATCCGAACTATTCCTGATATTTAAGTACAGTTGTTCATAAAATTGTGACAAAAATTTAGTTTAAGCCTAAAGGAAATAATGTGCCAGAGGTTTGATCAAAATTCTGATTCTTAACTCGATCACTCGTTCATTATAAGAGTAGTGAATTTGAAAAGAATTTACCCTCTCCGAAAAGTCAAATATGTCTTCATTACTACGACCAAGATTATCAGATTTCATTTAAATATGAGCCGTTCAGAGCAGAAGTGGTGTAAGTCAATTTTGACTTACACCACTTTTGCTCTGAACGGCTAAAATAAATAATAGCCTATACAGAATAGAATTCCGACTTTCTCTTTGTTTTTTTTCTCTCTCTCTCAATCTCTCTGTTCTTCGTATATACATTTACAGGCAAAATATATATTCATGTCATTTAAATTTGTATAATAACGACCGAATCATTAGATTAGTTTATATGAGCCATTCAGAGCAAAAGTGGTGTAAGTCAAAATTGACTTACATCACTTCTGCTCTGAACGGCTCATATGTTGGCTTTCCTGTTTCCTTGTAATCGTAGTGATAAGAATGTAACCGATGAAATTAGTTAAAAGCTAGTTTCCGTTTTTATTATTTTGTGCTTTGTCTAGAAAAGTCTAGCTAGGTTGTGCTTGCAGTATATTTGTGAATATAAATGTTAGTTTTCATAAATGTGTCTAAAAGAATATGACCATTGATTGAAAAACTTCAACAAGATTTCCCGTACATGCAGAAATTAAAGTGGGAAGATGAAGTAGACTGTACACTGTGTAACTCGACACTGTCAGCAGTCAATCATATAGCGAGATTGAAGATTTCGATGACCAAATCAACAAAGAGCATAAAAACAAAACTTTATTATTACAGTCTAATGTCACGACTTCTTTTTGCAAACCAAAGGTCGCAGGAAAAGAACAATTAAAATTTAGAGCAGAAGAAGATACTTTTATTATAACACCATCAAACTTAACAGACGTATGATGAAAGAGTGATGGAACGGAGAAAAATTCTCTCCGGCGCCGAGATTTGAACCCGGGTTTTCAGCTCTACGTGCTGATGCTTTATCCACTAAGCCACACCGGATACAACCCGGACGCAGGTTAGAATCGTCTCAGATTAAGCTCCATCTCTTGGGTTCCCTCTAGTGGCCGCCCTCTGCACTACGTCATAGATGTCTATGAACGCAGGACCGAAGTCCATACATGTGTTGAGGTGCACTCGAATGAGTGACTGGTTGGCCGGGATCCGACGGTATAGGCGCCGTCTTAAATCACGAAGTGATTTATTACGCATATCATATATATTTTTGATGTACCGAAGTACATATGATATTTCCATGCAGATATTCTGCGTCATCATATGATGAAAGAGTGATGGAACGGAGAAAAATTCTCTCCGGCGCCGGGATTTGAACCAGTCACTCATTCGAGTGCACCTCAACACATGTATGGACTTCGGTCCTGCGTTCATAGACAACTATGACGTAGTGGAGAGGGCGGCCACTAGAGGGAACCCAAGAGATGGAGCTTAATCTGAGACGATTCTAACCGGCGTCGGGGTTGTATCCGGCGTGGCTTAGTGGATAAAGCATCAGCACGTAGAGCTGAAAACCCGGGTTCAAATCCCGGCGCCGGAGAGAATTTTTCTCCGTTCCATCACTCTTTCATCATATGATGATGCAGAATATCTGCATGGAAATATCATATGTACTTCGGTACATCAAAATATATATGATATGCGTAATAAATCACTTTGTGATTTAAGACGGCGCCCATACCGTCGGATCCCGGCCAACCAGTCACTCATTCGAGTGCACCTCAACACATGTATGGACTTCGGTCCTGCGTTCATAGACATCTATGACGTAGTGCAGAGGGCGGCCACTAGAGGGAACCCAAGAGATGGAGCTTAATCTGAGACGATTCTAACCGGCGTCGGGGTTGTATCCGGTGTGGCTTAGTGGATAAAGCATCAGCACGTAGAGCTGAAAACCCGGGTTCAAATCTCGGCGCCGGAGAGAATTTTTCTCCGTTCCATCACTCTTTCATCATATGATGACGCAGAATATCTGCATGGAAATATCATATGTACTTCGGTACATTAAAAAAAATATATATATATATTAACAGACGTAGTTTTCGTTCGATGAACTGCACTTCTACTACAGATGAGAAATTTCTAAGCATATTTGCTTGATAATTACTAAATGTGTGAAGATTTTAGTGAGGGTGCTGGCCAATTTTGCAATGAAAAACACTGTGAAGAAACTAGAAGCAGCTAGATTCAGCTCTGTGATTATTGATTCCTCAAATCATAAACACTTTAAAGTTATTCCTGTCATTGTGAGTTATTCTTTCTCTAACATAGGAGTTAAATTAAGGACAATTGAATTTAATTTGTATGACTAATTATTTCTTTAGTGTCACGTAAGGGTGTGTCGGTTTTTTGTTTTCAAAATCTGATCACCCTAAATGCAGAAGAACTTTCTTATCGGTTTCCCAACAAAATCGCATCTTGTTTGTTAATCTTTTCTTATAACGAACTACAAAAATTTATGTTAATCCATTTTGTCAAATCCTGAACAATGTTAAGCATGTTATTAAAAGCAGAAGTCTTATAAGTAATGTATGTACTTTCCAGCGTTAAGTCAAGCAGATTGAGCACTTATTTACTTATGTATTTACTTACTTACAAAAGGATTTTGGAAAACTCAAAGGTTCATTGCCGCCCTCACATAAGCCCGCCATCGGTCCCTATCCTTAGCAAGATTAATTCAGTCCCTATCATCATAACCCACCTCCCTCGAATCCATTTGCATATTATCCTCCCATCTACATCTCGGCCTCTCCAAAGGTCTTTTCCCTCCGGTCTCCCAACTAGCACCCTATATGTATTTCTGGTTTCGCCTATACGTGGCACACGCCCTTCTCATCTAAAGCGTCTGGATTTAATGGTCATAATTTTGTTAGGTGAAGAATACAATGTATCGACTTCAGCGTTGTGGAACTTTCTCCATTCTCTTGTAACTTTATCCCTCTTAGCTCCAAGTATTTTCCTTAACCTCTGTTCCTCCCTCAAAGTGAGAGTCCAAGTTTCACAATCATACAGAACAACCGGTAAATAATACAACTGTTTTTATAAAATCTAACTTTCAGGTTTTTTGAGAGCAGACTGGATGACTAAAGCTTCTCAACCGAATAATAACAGGCATTTCCCATATTTATTTTGCGTTTAATTTCCTCCTGAGTGTCATTTATGTTTGTTACTGTTGCTCCAAGATATTTGAATTTTTCCACCTCTTCAAAGGATAAATTTCCATTTCGTACTATGTTCTGGTCAGGAAACAAATAATCATATACTTTGACTTTTCGGGATTTACTTTCAAACTTATCTCTTTACTTGCTGCAAGTACAACTCCCATATTTTCCCTAATCGTTTGTGAATTTTCTCCTAACATATTCACGTCATCCGCATAGAGAAGCAGAGAACACTCTCCATTATCCTGGACTTTCCTAATTGTATATTCTAGAGCAAAGCTAAAAAGTAAAGGTGATAGTGCATCTCCTGGCTTTAGCTCGCAGTGAATTGAGAAAGCATGAAACAGCTTGACCACTTCGAGAATAAAATTTAAGTCAACTGCTTTTCAATTTCGATAAGCACCTAAAACTGGCTCGCATCTCAGCGGTTTCTAAATAATGAGAAATGCTCGGGAGGATTATATCAATTGAATCAAGATACTAGCAGTGAATTACTGCGACACAGGTACAAGAGATCAGATTTAGCCATATATATATATATATATATATATATATATATATATATATATATATATATATATACACGTATAGGTTAAATGAGATATCATTACATTAATTTGAACTAGTAATAGATATCAATAAGACTAGTAGATAAGTTCAAATAATCGTTTCTCTATATATAGTGATTATGGAAAAAAATATAATTTATATTGAGACACTGAAACTGGATGATGCATCAGCGCAATGCGAAGACATCCAGGGGAATGGAAAAGCAAAAATATTGTCCCACATTGATATTTACCAGCCCTATTAATTATGTCTAAGAGTATACCTCATTTCAGATAACGATGCAATTAAAATAATATATTATCCAGAAAACCAACTTCAAATTAATTTAGTTCTGGAAATTACTCACTTTCTCATGGAAAGACGGTGTTGATAAGAAAGTGATCATGGAGAATTAGGAGAATGATGACAATATAATCGGGAGGGAAAAGAGATAATTTTCTTTGCGAGTCGAAATTTCACTTGATTCTGCAAAATTTTAAGTCGGATATCGAACACAAACCTGATTTTATTCTGTGCGGCAAGAACTAATGTTTTCGGGACAAGTGAATAAGGACGAATAGTAATGTAGTAGTTGGTAGGATAAACGCGGATATAGGTCAACGAACTGCATTTTATTTCACTGCAGGGAACGTTTCGAAAGCGATGATAAAGCTACTGCAGGGGTATTGGTCTGGTCATAGTGGCGATAAAATCAGTCTGAAATGAAATTCACTCTCGTAACTCTTAGTGGAAGGAAGGACATGAACTGCTATGGTTTCTGGGTTGAACGGAGATAGTCCGCAACTTTATGGAAAACGTTCAGTTATTGCAGAGTTTCCTATTTTGACGTCATATTTCTGAACTTGGGTGGCAGTAAATTAATACAGACTCATTCCCTTCAACATCTCTTGAAACTGGGTAAACAAAGTAGCGTATAATCAAGTTTAGATCTATTATTCGATCTCATAACAAATTTGCTATGTAGCAACTTAAATAAGACTTGCGGACATTTGAATTCCACAGGTTATTACGCAACATTTCTTCAAATGCTATATTAATTCTGTGTATTCGATTACAACTTCTGTATCAAACTTTTTAGTACAGCCCTTCTTTAATGTTACTCAAAAAAGATTTTAATCTTGGTGACTGAAAATATGGCTTTGGTTAGATTGCATTCTGATTTAGGTGAATTTGATTTTAATGTTCATATTCCCAATAATAATTTCAATATGGGTTATGATCGGCAGTTATGAAAATTATTTTAATGAATATTGTCGGTTGCTATGCTGTAGACGACTCATTATATTTACATAAATACTGTAATACATAAAACTTTTAAACAGTCTACAAAAGAGGCACAAATTATTAACAAAAATGCCTCTTTGAACTCTTCCACGGGGAAATTCGGTCCTCAATGACTAAAATAAAGCGTCTCCAAACAGAAGATACAAGATTTTGAAACAAAAGAGAGTAATTTTTAATTCATTGTTAACTCATTAGCATCTCTAGTGCTTTATGGTCAAGAGGACTATAATTAATTGGCTTCTTTTTATGTATGAAATATATACAGAGTGTCTCAAATTGATGTATAGATCTACACCCTTTGAAATACTATTTCGCAGCAAAGAAATGAGATAGAAATACGATTTTTGCGGTTTATGATTCAGAAGGTAGTGGAAAGCATGGAAACATGTTCATCTATTTATAAACAAACATGACGGTGCAATTACCGTTCGATGAACATAAGTGGATACTGAAATGTTATTGGAAAGTGGAGAATGTTGTTGAGTTTAACGCTGGAGGGTTGAATTTGAGACACTACCGCCAACAAGGTTAACTATCACAAGAATCCGAGACAAGTTTTAAGTCGACGGAACGGTGCAAGATGTGTTGAAAGGACAGTGCGGAAGAAAGACAAGTTCCACAAGTTCCTGCAATCATGCAGACTTTTGCACAATCCCCAAAGAAGTCAATGAGGCAATGTTCTCGTGAGCTTGGTATCAGCAAATCCAGTGTTCATCGAATTTTGCGAGCTCAAAAATGGAAGCCTTACGTTCAGAGACTTGTCCACGCACTAAATGAGGACGACCCAGATAGGAGACTGGAATTTTGAGAATGGTTCTTGAACATGTGTGATGAAAGGGAAGATTTAAACATTTAAATGTTTGGTGAGATGAAGCCACATTTAAACTTAATGGCACAATTAACCGGCACAATTGTGTGTATTGGGCTAACGAAAACCCACACATCTTTCAAGAAAAGGCCGTCATTCTTCCAGGAGTAACAGCATGGTCTGGTCTGTCTCAGAGAGGAATAATTGGGCCGTACTTCTTCGAAAGGACTGTCACGGGTGAGAAATACCTGCAAATGTTGGAAACCACGATTCCACATCTTAGTGACCTCTTTGAGAATGAAAATGGGTTTTGCTATCAACAAGACGGGGCTCCAACTCACTTTTATGTCAATGCAATGTGAGGAATTTTCTTTGTCCCACACTCAATCAGAGATGGATAGGATGAAGAAGAAGTGCTGTGGAGTTCCCGCCTCGATCTCCGGATTTAACCCCTCCAGACTTCTACCTATGGGGAGCTCTAAAGGACACAGTGTACGTCACAAAACCACAAACACTGTAGGAACTGAGAGTTCAGATTGAACATGTCTGTAATGATATTACATTAGCAACAATCCAGTTGGTATATCGCTATGTTGTACGTCGTTGTTGGGAGTGTACTGTGGCGGAAGTTGGCCATTTTGAACATGTACGGGCTTAAGGAATACAAAACTGCAAAAATCGTATTTCTATCTCATCTCGTTACTGAGAAATAGTGTTTCAAAATATGTAGGTCCATACATCAATTTGGGACACTCTGTATATTGTACCTATTAGTTATAATTATGTACGTAATTAATTTCCACAAATATAGAAAAAAACGTTGATATCTATATATTCGTGATTTTTAGTACTATTTTTCGATTTTCGAAAATAGGCACTTAATATGATGTGATAGAAGTAAAACTGTTATTCCTTAAAAAAAAAACAAGTTGATTATTTCCGTCACAATATTTGATAAGATAATAATTTTGTTATTATGGTTTTATACTAAATATTTGTCATGAAATAGTAGCTAGCAGCTTGAGGAATTCTGAAATACTTAAGAGTTGTGCAAGGTTTCGACTAGTCCAGAACAACATACTTAACGTTGCAGGTTACACTTTAGGTATCGAAGAATACGTTACTAAGGATACAATCTGTAAGTATTGCCAATACCGTAACTGAACACATAATTGAAATCCTGAAGTTCTTCTTCACAACTCAAGCATAGTGAACGTCTGAAAATCTTAATTCTACAATAATCCTTGAATAGCCTGTAATTCGAATAGTTCTGCAAAATCGTAGATATTACATCTCAATGCATGATGGAAAACACATACGATGAAGTGCATCAACCACGGTTAAAAACGCAGTAATGAGAGGTGACGAAACCATTGTTAAACAGTAACCGTAGTTAAAATGTAATTTCTGTGTACCATTCATAATTACCGGTACTTAAACATGGTTAGCTGACACATCATTTAACCACGGTAAAGTCTGTGCTGGTACATGGTTTCTACAAAATGATTAAAGGAAAGCATTCATATCTCTGTAAAGAAAATGATCAACTTTTAAAAAGTCTGGGCTTACTTCGTTCTACGTCGAAACGAAAGTATCATATATTTTAAAGTTGCATTTTTTTTTTTTTTTGCCTTTGAGCGCTGTTATGTTTGCGAGTTACATTTCATTTTTTTCTGGCTGTTAGATTAAAATCGTACAAAATGGAAAATAATATTCACAAATGATTATACCCAATTTGAGTTTGAAGTATCGATAGACTGATTTACTAGATTTAAATACATTATATAAAAAAGATGGAATATCTATAAAGAAAAAGGGTGAAGAGATTACTAGGGATGTGTGTAAAATCCAGGACACCAATTAAGGTAAAGTATCCAAATAAGAGACACATTTTTTTAACTGCTTATAAATTAGGATAGGAATAGACATTTTTCATCTGAATGAGTGAAATACATAAAGAATTTAGTCTATTTTTAGAATTGACAATATAAATTTTAGTTAGTTTTTTATTATTATTTTAAATTATAAAAAAAGTGAAACTGCGATATAATTATATTTTGGAAAGGGTTTCCAAATAAGATGCACGTTTGTTATTTAAATTTATTTTTGAATATGGACAAAAATGAGCATCATTGGGTGAAAATTGAAACAATATATAATATTGTTTAATAATGTAGATACTTTAATAAATTCAGGAACATTTAAGAATTGAAGGGCTCAGTGCAACAGTGCTCTAACTCCTCAACAGAAATTCTGCTCTTTATTTGGAATCTTTCCAAGTGAAAATAAGATTACGAAAATAACAAAAAGTCAGTCAAATCGGACATGAATGTACTAATCTTACTTAGGATACTATTGCTAACGTTAATATTTTGCTAGAGAAAGAAAAAAATGATAGAATATTAAACTGCGATCTCCATATTTTAATATTAAGTCCATTGCACTTATTTTGCGACCCCTTTAATTGACATAATACTTATTTCGCTGTATTGAGCAAGTTGGATAAATGAAAGGTTCTTCATCAGTGCTGCAGTCTTCGTGTTCCCCAATGACGACATTTTGAACACCGAGTCTACTTCTCCCCCCAGGGCCCTGGTGTCCTCTGAAAAAAAAATCCAGTGCAAAACAAGCACTCTCCATCATCATAATTTTCTTCATATTGCATTTCCAAATCAGATTCTTCATCACTGGACGAACTCAAGCAGTGCTTCTTGGATTGATTTTTTCTGTGGTTTTGTTGTTTTTTGAACAACTTCTTCCGAGCTCCATCTTTTCTTTGTTTTTCCTTATCTAAACTCTTTCCCATTTGTTTCTGATAAAGAGTTAATATTATGATAGGTCTTTTTCCTGCCCTGGATATTTTACATGCGACTCCCCACTGGTTGAAGCTTGCGACTCTTGAGGTGGTTGTTGTTGCTGCTGCTGCTGCTTCTGTACTGTGATATAACTAAAGTCACCGTTTCTGGCGCGTGAAATAAGTAATGGGAACGTTGCAAGCGAATAAATTATCTTTGCTACAATCTGTGGGCATGAAAGCTGACAACTGTGATTTGACGTCACATCTGTTTAGGAGGTGATACCACTCTCAGCCGAAGTGACAACAGATGCCACTGACTAGACAGTTTACTCAAGGACACATCCCAGAAACGCAAAGTGCGAGTATCTTGCCTTTGACGCAGTCAGTGAGCAATAAGCCTGACAATTGTGACTGGCAGATTGCTTACGTGAAGTGTTGGGTGTTACCGTTCTCAGCTATACTGGCAACAAGTCCATACTGACTGGCTTTTTACTCAAGGACAAGCGCCACAAACGCTGGCACTGGCTGTAGTGGCGACATTAACACAGGTTCAACGAAATTTTCGAAACCAAGAATCACAATTAAATTTAATAGTTATAATAATTACACAAGATTTTTATTTGAAATATATAGAGAATATCTCACGAATTACGCACTTATGTTTTGATCTTTAAGTAAGGTAAATATTGTCGGACTAGCCAATTTTAATCGATTTTAGCTATTGATATTATTGTCATCTCAATGAATAATTAAGGACAATGGATAATTAATGATTGACCTAATTCGTAACTAATTTTAATTAACAGCTCAATTAATCTTTCATTGGTTCTTATGTAGTTAATGGCAGACAAACTGACACGACTAGAAGCATTAATACTTTTCGTAAACTCTCAAAGGTGAGCATCATAATAATACCAAAGAAGGGTTCTAAATAAGAGATACTACTCGTATCTCTTAATAGGACCTCTACGTATCTTTTATTAGGGAACGGAACAAATGAAAATGAAATAGCTACCCAAGGTCATAAATTATTTTCTTTCTTATTAGCAATCTACCGTATTATATGCAACATTTTGTCAGCAATTTTATGGAATTAATAATAAATTTGTTGTATCTTACATTAACTGCTGTTCACTTCCTCAACAAAAACCACCCAAAAGTTGAAAGTGTGAAAAATTACTGTTCTTGCTCTCAGCTTCGTTGCTTATTTTCAACTGAGGTTAGACAAAGAACACGATGCCTTAGAAACACAAACATTGATTACCCATAGTTGTCGAGAGATGGCAAATTATACCGGAGAAGTTAACAATTTATGTCTTATTAGGGCCCTGTCTCTTATTTGGGTACTTTACCTTATATACCTAGGAACTGTGCAATATCTGAGATCCATCTGTAGGTGATTTGTTTTCGTTCAGCCTGCAACGTGGCGTAGGGAAAGTGATACTCGAGTGTTACATTTTAAAATGCAGAAAATATCGGTTGTACAAAATCGTAATATATCGATCCATAGAAGAAATACGACTACTTCTGTGTTATTTCAAGTGATCTATTTGTTGCAACAACAAAAATGTCGCTGTACATTTTGATAAATGAATTCCCTCCTGAAATTTTCTGTGACCTAATACCTCGTAAAAATTCTCTCTTTCCACTAATGAAACGTCACCCTCACCATCATCCCTATCCAAGTAACCACAGTACAAAAATACCGTGTATGATTTGAGGCTTTCTCGGTGCTGGTTATCTACGATGGTTTCGCGGGCTATCAGTCGAATCGAGTTGTCACGGGAGAATTTCAACAACTTGACTCGGCCGATAGCCTGCAAAACCATTATAAATAACAATCTTCTTCGAAATAATGAGCTGTGGATCTGGCCGTCATTTTAATTGACTTGGCCTACTGATCACTGCTTATGTCCTTTAACCGCTCGAATTTAGCCGGTTAACCTCCTGTTTAAGTTCTAACCGTGGTCGATGCACGGTAAAAATATTTAACCAAGGATTAGGTGCATTTTAACTGGTGATAACAATAACCGACGTTGATCTCCGTCTCTCTTCACAATGCAATTGTAGCCTAAGTCTGAAATCTCAACTAAATTCCTACAATATACATTAATTACCAGTAAATAGCTTCGTAGTCGGTTACGTAAGGAGTGGCGGATGAGAAATTAGAATATTCTGAATCAATTAAGATGCCAAATTGAAATTTGGTACACTAGTGTACCTTAGCTTATTATATACATACACATTTTGAAAGAAATCAATCTATATCCTTAAAAGCTTAGTAATTATTTCTTTAACAGAAATAGTATCTAAAAATCTATCTTGTCTCTTAAAATTAAAGGTTTTGCACTGAATTTTTGTCATGCTTTTCCAAAGACTAAATTAATTAACATTGGAACAGTGAGATACTTCTATTTTATTGGCTAACGTATTAATAAAAATACTTTGCCACCGGTGTAGCTCAGTCGGCTAAGGCGCTTACCTGTCGATCCAGTGTTGCGGTTGGCCGCGGATTCGATTCCCGCTTAGGCTGATTACCTGCTTTGGTTCTTTTCGAGTTTTTCCTCAACCTAAGGCGAATGTCAGGTAATCTATGGCGGATCCTCGGCCTCATCTCGCCATCATGAATTTCGTTGACGCTAAATATCCTAGTACAGTGAAACCTGTTCAAGACGGAAGTGACATGGTCCTAATTTTTTTTTTTTCCGTTGTGGACAGATTTCCGTGTTATTCAGGTGTGAAGTTAAATGAAATATTTTATCATTTGCATAAATGAAAAACAAAATGGTATGCCGCAAATTGTAGGAATTACAAAATATTCCGTTTAACACTACTGATATTAAATCAGCTTCCGTCACTTATTTAATTGGTGAATGATCTTGATGAAAATCTCATTTCATATATAAATTATATCGTAACTCACCCATTAAACACTGTAAAGTTTATTAATTACGCTAAATTTAATATCTAACACTATAATATTATACTATATATTACAACACATTATTTAATTGGACTAGGAGCCTAGAAGACTTGAATTCTGGATTATCTAATTTCTTAGCCAATTCAAGGGTTCCAGAAATTTTCATGATCTATAAAAGGGCAAGAACAATCCACTCCCACAACAGTTCATTTATTTATATGTAACCAGTTGTTTCTCTTTCTTTTTATGCCACCATTATTGACTGCAAGCCACTCATTCATGTTACGGCCTTTAATTTTGAAATTGTTAAGTTACACCAGAGTTTTACATTCATAATTTTCAACATTATTTTCCATACTCTTCATTTGTCATTTTCCTCGATAACTTTTACTTCATCAATTAATGATAGTGCAACATTTTTACGCAACTTTTGTTATCACGAAATCGCTAATACACTTGCGTTCTACCCAGCTACGACAGTATACAGGAGTGAAGCATTGAACATCTTTGAAGGGACTCATCTGCCTAGTCAATAGGGTAATAAAATTTATGACCACCAGGCCAATACACCATCGCACCCTCAAAAATTTTACAAAGAAAACTTGTTTTTATTTTAGCGACCTACTATTATTTCGTACATTCCTTGAAAGCACATACTGTTTCAAAATATAGTTTACATTAAGATAGTGTGTCCAAAATATTATTTCCGTTTTGAACAGTAGCAGACAGTTTCCGTTTTATTCAGGAAGAATTACACATAATACATATGAATTTCACCGGGACCAATAAATTATTCCAAAATAGACAGGATTCCGGATTATTCAGGTTCCGATTTGAACAGGTTTCACTGTAGTTGAAACAGCGTCGTTAAATAATCAACTAAAATATTAAATAAAAATAGAAAAGACTTAATTTGAAAAAAAGTGACAATTTTGTGCAATCTTTACACTACAATAATAATTATTATTATATTTTTCTCAATCTCTACTATGAAAATCTCTCTAATTTAGTGCTAAACACAATTTAGTTACAGGCACGAAAATTGGTTGCTCTAGGTATCTAGAACAGTATTTGTGAGAGAAAATAGATTTTAAAACCGAACAGTTACAAAAAAAATTATAATCTATAAAATAATATTTAAAGTTTTGACGGCTAGGCCATTTAAATTGTGTAAACACTAAAAAATGGCTAAAATAGCAACGTTTGTTGGGACGAAAATGATTGAAAATTCGTATACGTATTATGTAGACATCAAGGACAAAATAAATATTAATGCAAAATAAAATATAAATTCTTTACGAAATTGAAGAAATTTGACCTCATTCATCCGTTAACAGGATATTTATCGTCAATGAAATTTTGGTGATACCAAAATAGTATTTGACGAGATGAGGCCTAGAATTTGTCATGGTGTTACCTGATATTCACAGCACAGTTGGGAGAAACTTCGAAGAAAACCCAAATAGGTAATCAGATGAATAGGTAATCGAACTGCTGGTTTGTAAATGATTCAAAAACGTCAACGATATTGCATCTTATATCATAGTCAAAAACCCTCATTTTTCATGACAATCTAACAATTGTTAAGATCTGAAATATCATCTCAAGCCCTACGATTCACTTTCAGTTACTTGTAAATAGCTCAAAATAGTCCAAGATATCCAACCTCAGCTCACGGTGGAAGAAACCTAGTTCCTCTTCACAACCTAATCACGGGGGAAGAGTCAATTCTCAGCTCGTCTCTCCGAGTAGTTAGTTCTTACATTGATTTTAGTTGTTAATGTAAGCAACTCTATGTTCCATCGGTTCCTACTCTTTTAATACTTCGAGAAGTTTCCTATGTGGAAGATGTTAATTATATTTTAAGTTCTTCCTGTTTACTAAAAGGTGAAGTCGTCGGTTAATCCACGTCCACTGATCCACATGTGTAAGTTAAGTTCTTGTATCAAGCAGATGGTAGGACATTTCTTCGCAACTTAGTATTACATATGCAGGGACATCAATCACCGATGCAGAGTTTTCTGACAGAGGATTTTGTTTTCCTCAATTTACAAAAGAAAAAAAAAAAGTTTATATCTGAGCATATTGAACAGAAGTACGAGCTGCGATCACTCCGCTCGTCTGCTGGCGTGTTAGCGAAACAGCTGATGACACTTTGGGGAGACCCGGGCAAAACGAATAACCCGGGCAAAGACAATAATGCCTATTTCTTCCAAACGCCAACAGGTAGCGCTTTCTGCTATGTTGTGGCAGAGTCCGTGGATATACCAGAGTAGCGCAATCACCGAGTCGGCCGCCATTGTTAGTCCTTTTCAACACGCTAGGGATAGCAATATTTAAAGTAAAACTCAGATATTTTTAATTTGAAGGGCAAAAACGTCTAAAGGATCTTCTTACATTATAGAATATTATTGTCATTCAACATACTAATGGAAAAAGAACTTCATTTAATAATTATAATAGTTTAAATATACATTTAAATGTTCAATACACTCCTCCATAAATGTCACAGTTGTAGGTATTATAGCAACAAGAACTTAATAAATTACAAGTAACATATTAAAACAACAATGTTGCAAATAAAATAACAATAAATCTAAACATTTCCAACTACATTCCTCGTGCAAACTCTCCGGCTTCCGCATATAAGGGGACACCGTACTGAAATTTCGCGAATTTCATTAGTATTAAGAGTTCACAACAGTGAAATCCATAACTACCATACTTACGAAGCTAGATTCATCAAAGTTTTATCACTGATGTATCTGCTTAATAGTCACAAGTGTACAAAATTGCATCCGCCTATGATACGTGGTTTGCATTTTATTAATTATTTTATTAAAATATTGAACCGCTTTATATGAAAAGTCGCTTGCACTACAATTGACATTATTCTTAAGTGATTTTCACTTAGATGGATCCTTAAATACATGGAATCAAAGCTTACTATAGGGTTTGCTATAAAATTAATTAGTAAATTACTAGAATTTTTTATTATAAAAAATAAAAAAATTAATAGCCATAAAACGTCCAAGTAATTTACCCATTCCAACAGTAATGTTTGTTCCAATGTATATAAAGAATCATATAAGTGAATATCAATTTCAAATAATGTAAATTGTGACGCAAGGGACTTTTTGTATGAAGCAATACAATATTATTCTATTAAGTTATTAATAAAATGCAAACCACTTATTATAGAGAGACGAAATTTTGTACATGTGTTAGTATTAACTATATATACTAGTGATAAACATTTTGTGAATTTAGCTTTAAAAATATGGAAGCTAGTAATTTCAAAATAATTTCCCCAAGGATACACTGACGTGAGGTTTTGTCATTTTTGGTCAAAAAATCGTTTCTTTGTTTTTACCTTTAAAAATTCATTTTTGGTCTAAACATGCCCTCTGCCAATTTTCATGACCATACGACCGGTCTATGAGCTATTTAGGGCCACATTTATTTTTTTTTAAAGGCTGCGGGCTTTGACTGTTAATTTAAATGCTCCGTCCACGCCCTCCACTCTGAATTCTGCGACCATTTTGGAAATTACGCTCTATTTCATATATCATTTATTACTCGTATATTAGATTTCCGATTGAGCTAGTGTAGCTTCTCGACGTATCGAAATATTTCTTCATAGAATCCAACACGTGTTAGGCCTACTTCAAAGGCTGCTTTCCTTTAAAAAACATTCAGTTACAAAGGAGAGCACAACTCTTGTCTAAAGGAAAATTCCGCTCGTTGCTAGTAGCCATAACAACGTGTTTTCCATGCTTGATTTTTGTTTGTGATACAAGAAATATTTGCAAGTTTCTAACAGTTTTATTTTTAGTATTATAATAGTGTCTACAGTTTATAGTAATTTGTAATTAATATTTATCTATTATAGTGTTTTCATAAGTTTACATAGTTTTTTTAGTCACCTTTATTTACTAGTGTAGGTTAGGTGTGCACAGCGTGGTCGTGTATATAAGGGTAAGTTCTGTATATAATATGCTAGGTCTAATGTTTCAAAATGCCTAGAAAATAAAAAATACAGAGACCTGGTTCATTATTGTCATCCAAAACTTTGAAGTGAATTTTCTCCACTTTAATTTACTGTAAATTTTGCATTGCTAAAAATTCTAATTTTTTCTACAGATTTTATACTACGTGCATGATTTTTTGTAGAGTTTTTTTTTTACTTTATTTACTTTATGTCGTTTTAACTTAGGAAGTCATATCGCGAAAATACATAAACAATTCTTACAGTTTACATAGCGTTTTCTGTATTACAATAATCATTAGAGGTTTTTGAATATGTTCTTAACAAAATTTTTATCAGGATTATACCTAACACTCATATTTTTTGTTGTTGCTGTTGTTTAGTCAAATGTCCGAAGACATGTTTGAATCTCATAAGTACCACCAAAAAGGTATTACTCATGAGACAACTAGGCCAGGAGATAATGGAGTAGGGTGGCCAGTTGCTTTCTCCCTCCAATGCATACTTCGCCGATTAGCTACATATTACACTAATCAGACTTGAGATACATACAAACAATTGTTCTTCCTCTGACACATATCAAGTGAGATGTACTGCCTGAATATATATATATATATATATATATATATATATATATATATATATATATATATATATGCATATCAGCCAGAATATCAATAAAAGGTATTTTAATACTATTTTTTTTACGTTCGAGTTGAATTTTTTTTCTGTTTTTACACTTTTAGTGCATTAAATATTTTTAATTATTTGTTTAGTAAAATAAAAGGAAAATTGTATAGTAAGTTATGTTTCTGAAGGTCTGACAAGCATGTAGACAAAAATTCTGGCCATAATAGTAGCAATTTTTGAAAACCTAAATTTACACAATTTAAAATTACAAATTAAAGGTACAAAATTTCAGAGATATACCTAGAATAGTTTATAAAATTCAAATTTCACATCAGTCTAACCTTAATAGGGTTTCTAGTTTCTAAGGTCTCTGCATTTTCCAATCGAGCCAAACAATACAATCTTGTCTCAAGAATGAATTCAGAACTTCACAAATACATTATGTCATTCTTGCAAATAGCAGTCCACACCTGTGGAGTAACGGTCAGCGCGTCTGGCCGCGAAACCAGGTGCCGCGGGTTCGAATCGCGGTCGGGGCAAGTTGAGGTTTTTTCCGGGGTTTTCCCTGAACCCAATACGAGCAAATGCTGGGTAACTTTCGGTGCTGGACCTCGGACTCATTTCACCGGCATTATCACCTTCATTTCAATCACGCTAAATAACCTAGATGTTGATACAGCGTCGTAAAATAACCCAATAAAAAATAGCAAATAGGATTAAATTCAGAAATGCTTCATTTGAAAGGGAGAAGATGGTAAAAATTTGACACTGATCCTAATTGGTACGTGATTTTCATTTGTTTTATGTAGAAATATCATTGCTGAAACAACTTAAATTCTAGATTAGTTTTATAAAAATATTTTGGGGCCCAAATTTTGAAAAAATAAATATCAAAATACATTTATTCATTAATCTCACAATATATGCTCGCTTCGTTCCTTTTTATATTTATAGTCACTTCTTTCCTTTTTCCTTATTTCTTTCACCTTGTCACGGAGAAAACAAATGTGCGCTTTTTTCAGTTCTCTGTGAACAGTTCTGAACACAGCAGCATTGCATTTTTTCGCACTTAAATTACATTCTTTCCCTATACAACTGTATACTGCATAGCGCGCGCTGGAATAACAATGGCGGATTTGTCGGCATTTGCCGGCTCAAACGATTGCGGTACTCTGGATATCCACGGACTCTGTGTTGTGGAAGAATCCCAACCAGATTTTGCTGCTGTAAGTAACTTGTCGTCATTCTAGCTAGTGAGAGAAGGAGTCAGCGTGCGTTTGAAGAAAATTGACTGTTTTCTTAAAATATTTCAAGATAAGATAAACGTAAGTACAACATACAACGCTGCAGAAACTTTTTGCTATGTGATATTCATATATAGTCGATACGATTACTTCTAAACTGCTGTACTTAAGAAGAAGATTATTGACGTTTATGTTTGTATAACCTTAAATTAAAAGCGAAATGGCGTCTGCGGGCAAAGTGAATAGGGCAAAGTGGATAACTTATTCGCTTTGCCCTGCCACCTTTATTTGACTACATAAGTGTTAGCTGTATTTTTATATATATTTGTCTTTTGTAATACAGCGTGTTAGATCATTTTACATAGTGGATGTGTTAAGTCACAATAATTAAATTATAAATCAGCAACACTTACCTTATGTTTTACTTGAAAAGGTCGTAATGTGTTTTTAGATGGTGTAATTTTTCAAACGGAAGAAGGAAGAAGTCAAATGGTCTGAAGAAGCCATGAAGAAAGCACTTGAAGAAAATAAAATGTTCCAATCAGTGGTTCTACTATCTGGCCATACAACCATAATGCGTTCTTGATGAATATTTTGCTCCAGATCAACTTACAGATCGTCCACTTGAAACAGAAATCAGCGAAACGACAGTTGGCTGAGATTTAACAAATTATGCGGTGCCAGCTTCTTCAGCGGCTGAAGAAACAGTTAATGCTCACTCATAATCAACCACCTCTATGATGTCGGCATCTTCAGAGATTGAAGAAATATTCAATACATTAATTACACTCAGATTTTCAGTTTCGGTTACACCGAAACCCTCAACATCGTCAGCAGGAGAACCCAAGTCACTTCTTTTGATTTAGACCAGTGCCATAAGTGGATGCTCGAAAGATACGAGTTAAACTAAAAAAATGTCAGCGCTCTGAAATTCTTACATCTATACCGATTAAAAAAATTGAAAGAGAAGTAACTTATGGGCAGGAGCAAAAGCAGAAGAAAGCCATGTCTACACTGCCAGTGAAACGTCGACTTGTATTTTGTACTAATCTAAAGTGCTGTAAAGGGCTGTAATAACATTTCTTATCGTCTAATATGACTCATTAACATCGTGCTTATGTGTTGATTTAATTTTATTATCAGTGAATAAAAATTAAATAGAAATGTGAAAATGGTATAGGGATATTCAATTTGCCCGGGTTAATTTTTCTTTCTCAAATCATATCACTGTCCGTAGGTACGGGAAACGAATTGCTGTTTTTTTTAGATATGTGGACAACATGTGTCACAACCATTGTCATGAAGTTTTTAGTTAGGGAGCACCAAAATATAGCCTGTGGCATTGTTTATTCTTAGCTTATCCGCTTTGTCCGGGTTTCCCCTGTTAAATTGCTAAAGCCAATAATTAAAATTTCAGTTAATAGTAATATATTTGAGTGACTTCTTCAGACAGGTGGGCTGAATATTGAGTTATTTTTATGTATTATCGAATTTCTTTGTTTAAGGATGTAAATCTGGGTATAGTGTTTACAAGAAATATAAAAGTTGTCGGTTTCTTAGTCTGAAAGTGATTCACTATTTGTTGAAATGTTCTTTTATTACCAATATTTTTAGCACGTATGTCATTTCGTATTCAATTTCATAGTACTTACTACATAAGGTATGACGGAAATAAATTGAGGTAATTCATGTACGCACTGGTTAAATTGGAAATAATTACTACCGGTACGTACACACTCGTCTTGTGATACAATTATTTTTGAGATTTCTTAAATAAGATATTGCTTCCGCGCGCGAACAGTTCCCCAAGAAAAAAATGAGACTATTGAATATTCCGAAGTCTCAGATGCAAGACACTGTGCATGAACAGAGACCAGAGCAGCGATAAACAAGATAACGAATACTAAGGTACTTAAAATCAGGTTTTTGGTTTGTTACCAGCATCGTTCCGAAATCCACTTCAAAAAATGCAAACAATATGGTAATATGACGTAAATAATAGATAAATATATACATAAATCGTGTAGTTAAATAGACATTGGACCTTTATGACTACTGTAGATCGACACTCCGCACAAACAGAAAAGCTTCCGTGTTGTTTCAATAGCTCAGACGCTAAGACTTCTGTGAGTTGTGTAGAAGATATCGGGTTCGATTCCTAGCCTATATCGACAGTTTGATTCGTCTAAAATTACGTTGAAATAAAGTTTTACAAATTCCTGAGATTAAGTGTTAATGATTATAGACAATACAGAATTACATATTATAATATTATAAACGTTAACCTAATGAATGCAAATAAATGAAATAAGTATAATAATCCTTCAATAACTGTCCTTTTAACCTAATAAATAATACAAGAAATTACATTAGGTCATTTTACAATCAAATATGACTAGCGCTTTCACCAATTAAATGGCATCTTCAGGTCTAATTAGCATATGGTAATGGTTTAAGCATAAAGACGTGGGTAAAAAGTAACATAATAAAATATGATGAATTGCATGGTGTGAGATAATTAAAACAATATTATATGAATGACTGTACAA
Source organism: Periplaneta americana (assembly GCF_040183065.1). Taxonomy (NCBI): domain Eukaryota; kingdom Metazoa; phylum Arthropoda; class Insecta; order Blattodea; family Blattidae; genus Periplaneta; species Periplaneta americana. Next base: position 109,180,265 of record NC_091124.1, read on the forward strand.
TCACAAAGTAATGTAATAATAATCACTTGAAAAGGCGTAGTGGTTGTAGTGATTAAACCTCATATAGGGTCTAGATGTAAAAATACAGAATCCATACATTGAATAGGAGGCTGCAAAAACATGTGTGCAGCTTAGAATTATGAAGATGACACGGTTAAAATGGATAAAAATGTTGCAGCAGTCATCACGACGCAAAATGGATAGCGTATTATGAATCTGTTAGAATCAACTTACTTTAACAACCTTCATACCGTACTGTCAGTCATTCTAGCGCTCAGAAAGAATCCACATTAACGGAAAGGGGAACAGATGGAGAAAGAAGAAGAATTTTTCAGGGAATGGTGTAAAAGGGACATTATTAACACTTTTGATCAGTTTCAAAGTGAAGTTCAGGAAAGAAGTGTGGTTTTATTTATGACTTTCGTTGAAGATGACTGTGTTATGTAATTGAATATGAAAGATGACAGTGTAGAAGAAATTTCATCATTAATAGTTATACAAAGATGTTGAACGGAGGAGAAACATTTCAAACCAATTATCGAAAAAGTTAAAAGTCATTAAGAGTTAGGCATAAGTCTAAAATTGACAAAACATAAATAATTGAAATTCAGGACCCTAGGTTATCAACATCTATCTATTAAAAATATAAAATATAATGAGATTTATTATGATTATTATTATCATTATTATTAGTAGTAGCAGTAGCAGTAGTAGTAGTAGTAGTAGTAGTAGTAGCAGTAGCAGTAGCAGTGGTACCGTAGTAATAGTAATGGAGGTAGTAATAGTAATAGCAGCAGCAGTAGTTGTATTAGTAGACCTTGTAGGCCTAATATTGGCTGACCTTATTTAATTGTGTTATTGATTTTGGGTAGTATGTGTTATCCTTTTATATGCCCAATAACTATTAGTGAACGTTTGCATATACTGCAGCAAGTTATACGGAGTTCAGGGTATAATTTTCAACTTATTCAAAACTATTTTTAGGCTGCGTTTGTACTGTCAACTTCATAAATTTATAGCAATGTGTTTCTACTCGTACTGTACTTATCTTGTTGTCTCGCCTTTTAAATTGAACCTAACATTGCTCATAAATTAACGCTGGACGTTTTTTTAAGACAAAATTTAGTAATTCAACTTAATAAATACGAAAAATATAACTATTTTGACATAAGGATATGGCGGAACCGTCTATATATATATATATATATATATATATATATATATATATATATATATATATGGAAATGTTTGGACCGCAGCAGCGGCCATCTTTGTTTCTGTATTAAGGTCTGAGTATTGGAGACGGTCTTACTGTGACGCAATTTCGATAGAGGTCTGAACATTCGAACGGTTGCGTCAATCCATGATGTGACGCGTTAGCGCTTGCATTGAGGCTCATTTGAGACACTTCGAATACAAATTCTAAAATTATCAGAAATTAAATGGCTAGTTCGTGGAATAGAATGTAATGTAATTATACTGTATTCCGGTCTTACTGTGCATTTCCGAACATATGTTCATGTGAACATTTTTATTCCTTTTCCTGTCAGAAATTACTTCCTGAAGTTTGCCCCTATAGTTCATATTCACCCTTTGTTTTTATTTTTATAACATATTTCCATTTTTAAATAACTTATTGCCTACTTTGAGTCACTTTTGAAATAAAATTTCATTTTCGATGTAGGCCTACTTTTATCGGAAGAAAGCTGTAACAAGTGCATGTTATTTTAACTGCTTGCTTACATCTCTCCGCAGCGTTATGCAGCAATATGAAGATGCTTCAATTCCATGGTTTTATAGCCCACGAGGGAACAGGATCGAGCACAATACTTGCTACCTAGCTGTCAACAGCGCAACTACTGGACGGTACAATATCAGTCCTGCATGGTCAGTGCAGAGTTTTGCGAATCTCCACAGTTGTTATTAATCAGCTTTTCTTTAACCGGAGTTCGCTACCTATTGCTGCTGTCAGTATGGACCTCCTTTTCGCTCTATATCCCCGAACTATTTCTTGGGTACGATCGGATCCCCTGGTTCAAAGTCAGGCAAGCAAATGACTGTATCGGAAAGAGGAACAAAATGCTTTAATACAAGTACCTGTTTGTAAACATTGTACATGTGTCTGCAAATATACTCGTGTGTCTTAAGAGTTTAACAAAGGACTATGCAAATTCGCGTTGGTTTGTTTATTTTCTGCAGTCTGCATGGAAATGGACGAAGGATTAGAAGTTCAAAGGCATAGTGTAAGATTCAATTAGTGAATATTCGTACTTTAAAACGTTAAATATACAGTGACACAGGTCGACTACCGGCAGCAGTGCTCCACAAAGAAATAAAAAACTGGACTATTTCTTCTTTCTTATCTACATTATTCTTCTCAGAGCTTGATCTTTTTCCACTTCAACCATAAAATATTATCTTAAATTCTAAGATAAATTACTGTAAATTGTAGATATTTGTTACAACTTAAGATAATTTTGTAATTTGTTCCTGTTTCGTACTTTAGAACATCGGAATCATAGCCATGATGACAATAGTAATAACTAGAGCTGTCGATTAATAGGCCGTTTAAAAATTATCGTGGCAAAGAAAATATAACAGCCTTGTGGAGTCTGAGTAGCACAAAATCTATAAATCATTTGGTGCGGTAAACTCTTAAGCTGTGAATGACAGGTGATTAGTGTAATCTGATGTTCTCTTCTTACTTTAGAAAGCTAAAAATAATATCTATTTTAAGCATAACTACGCACAAACCCCTCATTAACAACTTTTTCCTTTTAAAACGCGGCTTAGGCGAGCATTTACTGTACTTTCACAAACTGTGAAAATGACGTACCGATACCGTGTGTTATATTTACGAATATATTGTTCTTTGTTAAAATAACCACCCAAATATACATAGTTGAAAGTTCGTAATTGAAAGAGAGATAACGATCCGAGTAATTGTATCTTTTGAAATTTTTCTATGTCGTCCACATGCATCTGATAGTTCTGAAACTGTTAAAGCTCAGCTTTCGGTGGCCCTAGATCAGACATGCTCAGGAACTTACACCACGGAGCATGCTAGATGTACTCCGTGCTCTGAATGAGGGGTGGATGTACAGCTGGAGGGAGTGGCTACCGACTCCCACCAGAGGTTAATTTTTCTTCCCGATTCCCTCCGAAGCAGTAATTGTAAATATACCGATTCCCTTCGCGCCAAAAAGGAGCTGCTAGAATTAAATACTCCGATTCCCTCCCGTAGAATCTGACTGGCTGAGTGGAAGGGTGGGTGTCATGGTCTATCTATTTTTGGTTACATATCCTTGCTGATATGCAAGCTTAAAGGCCCTTTTCACACTGGGACACCGGTGACGGTCAAGGGTGACGGTCACCTGTGTTTGCAATGAACACTCGTGGCTCACTGGTGTCGAACACAGCTAGTATTGCCAGCTGATTAGTTAGTAGCTTCTGATAAAACAATTTGTGATTAATTAGTAAAATGGATTCGAGTTAGGATGTTTTGTCGTTACTGCTATAGATCAGGAAGAGGATGGAGAAAAAACGTTTATTACACAGATATTCACTGCTAGAAATCACAGGAATGGACACAATACTAAGGAAAGCTATCTCATCAGATGAAAAACTTTCTCTTACTTTACTGTTCTTTTATTTTCTTTTATTTTGAGCATATTTGACAGATTTTAACTAGTAGTAGTATATTATATATCTTAAAATATTATAAAACTGTCACTGATAAGTTCATCGTTGCTCTTCATGAGCTGTTGGAAAGTATAACAAAGATTACTAGAAATGTTATGTCAACATTTGTGGTTGCTACATGTCAATACTTACTTAGGTACTTACAAATGGCATTTAATGAACCCGGAGGTTCATTGCCATTCACATAAGCTCGCCATTGGTCCCTATCCTGTGCAAGATTAATCCAGTTCCTATCACCATATCCCACCTCCCTCAAATCCATTTTAATATTATCCTCCCATCTACGTCTCGGCCTCCCCAAAGATCTTTTTCCCTCTGGCCTACCAATTAACACTCTATATGGATTTCTGCATTCGCCCATAAGTGCCACATGGCCTGCCCATCTCAAACATATGGATTTAATGTTCCTAATTATGTCAGGTGAAGAATACAATGCGTGCAGTTCTGCGTTGTGTAACTTTCTCCATTCTCTTGTAACTTCATTACTCTTAGCCCCAAATATTTTCCTAAGAACCTTATTCTCAAATACCCTTAATCTCTGTTCCTCTCTCAAAGTCAGAGTCTAAGTTTCACAACCATACAGAACAACCGGTAGAATAACTGTTTTATAAATTCTAACTTTCAGACTTTTTGACAGCAGACTAGATGACAAAGCTTCTCAACCGAATAATAACAGGTATTTCCCATATTTATTCTGCGTTTCATTTCCTCCCGAGTGTCATTTATATTTGTTACTGTTGCTACAAGATATCTGAATTTCCCCACCTCTTCGAAGGACAAATCTCCAATTTTTATTTTTCCATTTCGCACAATATCCTGGTCACGAGACATAATCATATACTCTGTCTTTTCGGGATCTACTTCCAAACTTATCGCTTTACTTGCTTTAAGTAAAATTTCCGTGTTTTCCCTAATCGTTTGTGGATTTTTCTCCTAACATATTTACGTCATCCGCATAGACAAAAAGCAGATGTAACCCGTTCAGTTCCAAACCCTCTGTTATTCTGAGCTTTCCTAATGGCGATTCTAGAGCAAAGTTAAAAAGTAAAGGTGATAGTGCATCTCCTTGCTTTAGCCCGCAGTGAATTGGAAATGCTTCAGATAGAAACTGGCCTATACGGACTCTACTGTAAGTTTCACCGATACGCATTTTAATTAATCGAACTAGTTTCTTGGGAATACCAAATTCAATAAGAATATTATACAAAATTTCTCTCTTAACCGAGTCATATGCCTTTTTATTATCTATGAATAACTGATGTATTGACCCTTATAATCTCATTTTTTCTCCAATATCTGCAGAATACAAAACAATCTTATCAATAGTCGATCTATTACGCCTAAAACTGCACTGATGATCCCCAATAATTTTATCTACATATGGAGTTAATGTTCTCAAAAGAATATTGGACAACATTTTGTACAACGTCAACAAAAGTGACATTCCTTGGAATTTACTACAGTTAGTCTTGTTCCCCTTCTTAAAAATAGGTTCAATTATTGACTCCTTCCATTGTTCTGGTACAATTTCCTTTTCCCAAATAGCAGGTACAAGTTTATAAATTTCGCTAGATAATGCACTTTCACCCTCTTGTATTAATTCTGCTGGAATTTGATGGATACCTGGAGACTTGTACTTTTTCAGATTTTCTATCGCAATTCCGACTTCAGAAAGTGTGGGTTCGGGTATAAACGGCTCAGAAGTTTGTTTTGAATTTCGTCCCGATCATTTCTATTTGTCCTATTTAAATTTAGTAGTTGCCCAAAACAGTTATTACATCTGTTCAGAATTGAATGAGTGTCTGCAAGCAAGTCACAATTCTCGTCCTTGATCACGTTTACCTTTGCCTGATATCCATTCTTAAATTCCTTTATGCGGTTATATATATATATATATATATATATATATATATATATATATATATATCGAATGCTTTTATTCTTACTTTTGTTAACATTTCATTCAAGTTTATTTTTTCTATCATTGTAGTTGTGATGTGTATAGTTGTACTTCAATGCTAAATGTTACGTATTGTTAAATATAACTTTGCATTGTAAATTAATATGGTAACAAAATTACAAACCATATTGCATATATCGTTACTTAGCGTCATATGAAATGTAATTTGTAATTTTTTACGGTGGAAAAGAAAATATGCAACGTAGGTAAAAAATTTTGCTTCTTTCATTCATACTTTTCTCATTGAAATCAGGCACAAACTTAGCTATAATTTCTTGCCAAGCATTCGTTTTCACCACTTTATTGCTATAGTTATCGCTTTTGACATCCAAAATAGCAGGTCGACTTTCTATTTCACTTATAAAATCTTCCGTGTTAATCAAATCTTAACTCACATATGGATAGATTAATTTCGAATACTGAGTGAATGTTCTGTTGGCAGTCTGCAAGCTGTGTCCTGTGATTTGTGTCCCAGTGTGAAAACTCCAATTCAAAGCAATGTATGTCGAGCAGTGACTGGTCTGGACACAGTGACCCTATCCGACACATGAGTAGAGGGTGAGACACTACTGGGACACTGTGACTGGGTGAGACACTGCAGTGTCCCGGTATGAACGCTCCAATTCAAACTAATGTATCTCCGTCAGTGACCGTCACTGGTGACCGTCACCGGTGTCCTAGTGTGAAAAGGCTCTAAGTACGCTAGTGTCCACGTAAGCAGTCCATCTGCTAGTGAATCTAAAAACATAGTAATATTTTCATTTAATATTAGCTAAGAAAAACGTAGGAAATATTGTTCATAACAGTGTTCTCCACTACTTCCAACAATATTTGCACTTTCTTCATACACATAAATAGTGAAAGTTTCCACACAAATTTAACAGCTGCTTTTACACGTCACACTCCAACATTTTTTATGTGTTTTAGATGTTTTATGTAAAGTACAGACAGATACCAAAATTAAAATATACTCCATAGTTATCCACCCAGATATAACTACAAAGACGAAAACTGAACTATTTTGAACAATTAGATAACGGATAGATCATTCTTTCGCAATATTGCAATGCCATGCCCTGCAAAGCCTTTCCCAATGTTTTATGTAGAAGAATAAACGCACCAATAGTATGGATTGGTTATTTCAGTTATATCCTTGACAGTCCGAAGTTTTTGTAAAGTGTGACGGAAAACTGTATGTCTGGGAATCGGACTACACTGAATTCAAACAAGAAAAAAATTGCAGGAAATAGGGCTGTACCCTCCTTGGGAAGGGAATCGGAACCTCATTTTTGGTAGAAGATCGGCTTTCCCCGGCTGGAGGGAGGGTAAAGTTAGTACCGCACAGGCTATGATTTCTTGCAACATATGGATTGCAGCAGTGAACTGCATAAATTAGAATGTGGAGAAACAGAATATTTTACTAATACTATTTATCATTACATAATTATATAATTTACCCTACATAATTAAAGTTGTTCATTTCTAAACGCAATCTTCCTGTACAGTAGGCAATCTTTATTACTTATGTTCTCTACTACTGTTCCCTTTAAACTTACAAAGTGATAAAAAAACTAGTCTTATAGCGTAATCCAACCTTCTTGGACTGAAGTTCAATCGTGTTTGGTAATGGAAATTGAGCCGTCAAATAAATTTAAGAACTTAATGCACACCACTGGAAATAATGTAACAAATATGATTTTTCGTACTAAGCTAGAACATTCTTAATAAGTAGGCCTATAATAATTTACTCACCTATTTAAAGGTTCGCATTTTGCCAAACTATTATACTATTAATATTATTATTAACAACTCACTTGAAGACAACAATACTATGCCAATTACGAAGACTAGGTACATAAGAAAATAGCCCTTGCGAGACTTCCGAGTACTGCGATGTTTGATATTTTGTCGAAGTTCATTTTCAATTGGAATATTTAATAATAACATATATAATAATAAATCTGTAGCCGGAATTTTTCTGGTAATTTTCGATTTTCCAAAAATTATTGGTCCTAACATATATAATTAACCACCCTGAAACCGAAAATCGCTTTTTGTTGACATTTTTGTTTGTATGTCTGTCTGGATGTTTGTTAGCTTTTCACGCCATAATGGCTGAACCGATTTATATGAAAATTAGAATATAAATTAAGTTCGTTGTAACTTAGATTTTTGGCTATATGGCATTCAAAATACTTTATTTTAAAGGGGGGTTATAAGGGGGCCTGAATTAAATAAATCAAAATATCTCGCTCATTATTAATTTTTGTAAAAAATGTTACATAACAAACGTTCCTTTAAAATTGATATCCGATAAGTTTTATTCTTTACAAAATTTTGATAGGACTGATATTTATTGCGATAAATGAGTTTTAAAATTTAAAATAACGCCATCTAAGACGGTGCAGTGAAAAGAGAACAAATGACTTCGTCTATAAGGGGCCTTGGACAACAATAATCGAAAGCTATTAAACATAGTCTACATAGAATATTTCTGTGTTTGTATGAAGTAATACCGGAAGCTAAATAAACCGATTTGTATAATTAATTATTATTTCACCATTGGAAAGTGTAGTTTCTCTAGATGGACATAATGCCATAATGTTATTACAGTAACTTCTGAGTAAATCGAAGACAGGTAAGATTAAAATAGCTTCTTATGCACAAAAAATTTGATAGGCTATTTTGTACATTCGTTTTCTGTATTTCTTAAAATAATATTTATGTACACACTCATTTTAATCTTAGAGAATTAACGAACAACGAGAGTGTATTGCTTTAGTATGCAGTAATAGTACGTTAGCTTAGCAATCCATTATTTTATAATTCAAATTTTAACTATGCTCAATTGAATCGTGTTAAAATATATAAAATATATATGCAATACAAAAAAATCGGGTAATGAGCCAAGCAGATTATTTTGCGCTGTTGTAAAATTTGTTCCTTCTGAAATTCAAGAGCCCCCACAACAAATTAAAAACTTACTTATCGGAGTACATCCGTTATCAATGCACTTTTTATATAATAATAAATATGCAACCGAAATTTTTCTGGTAATTTTCGCTTTTCCAAAAATAATTGGTGTTAACATGTACAATTATTCATCCTGAAACCGAAAATCGCTTTTTTGACATTTTTGTTTGTATGTCTGTCTGTCCGGATGTTTGTTACTTTTTCACGCGATAATGGCTGAACGGATTTCAATGAAAATTGAAATATAAATTAAGTTCGTTGTAATTTAAATTTTAGGCTATATGCCATTCATAATACTTCATTTAACGGGATCTGAATTAAATAAATCGAAATATCTCGCTTATTATTGCTTTTTTGTGAAAAAAATTATATAACAAAGGTTTCTTTAAAAATGATTTCCGATAAGTTTTATTCCATGCAAAATTTTGATAGGACTGATAGACTTTTAATATAACAATACAATACATTTTCACCGCCGCCTCAGATTGTAGCGTTGTTGTTCCTGCAGTAATTCCTATGTGCAAAATATAAAAATTTTGAGTAGGAGGAAAAAACACATTTATTCATTCCATGGCAATGGTATGTACATAGGAGAACGTGAATTCTTACATTTTCGAAAGAAAGAAATATAATTACATATCAATGTTTATGCTGTATCACTATTTAAGTTATTTGAAGGGTTCAGAACCATAGTGGGCCAAGCGCCATTTACTGAAGACGTAGAAAACAATGGTTAAATTTAAATTATCACCATAATTCAATGGAAACATATAGCAAGTAATATAAAGTTTACACGTTAAAACTAAATGATATGTGAATCTTCATTAAACTATGGCTGCATGTAATAACAAATAAGAAACATGTTAAAGGAATTGTCATTGCACCAAATGAGTGGTCTCTGGACCAAAATGATCGCATTTTAATTATTTAAATACAATTTAAATTAAGTAACATATTAAACGATTTATCCTTCTAACAAACACGAATGTTCCCTGGATCAAACGTCCTATTTTAATTATGTAATTACTTTACATTTATTTGTAACATGTGCAGCGGAGCGCACGGGTACGGCTAGTATATCAATATAATTAATTACTTATTCCGTCTTATGGCTTGAGCATAGATTATATATAAAAACAAAACACTTATGTTTTACATCTTATTTAGTCTTAAATACTAACGTTTTCGCCCTTTTTAGGGAATCTTCAGGTACGAGATATAACAGACATCCGTCTAAAATCAATTACAAAACTTTGCTTTACATATGGAAATAACATAAACAGAGTGAAAAATAACATAGTGACAATACTAATCATCCACAACAACATTAAAAAGCATTAAAAAAGATCATATCAAATATTAAAAACAAAATTAAAACGACGTAAGCGTGTATAGCTATGATGTAATACTGAATACGCAGTGTTGGCATACAAAGTAGATCTCAATACATTGGTGTCCTAAATATATTGTACTGTTGCCAATAACTTGTTGAAAGTGAATAGAGAAGCATACAGAGAGTAGTAATCACTGTGCTGATCATAGTAAAATCAATAAATTACTAGAAATATATAAAACCTGATATTACTAAATGTAGAGTCGTAAAAGCAAATATGAACTGTATATTTTGATGTACCGAAGTACATATGATATTTCCATGCAGATATTCTGCATCATCATATGATGAAAGAGTGATGGAACGGAGAAAAATTCTCTCCGGCGCCGGGATTTGAACCCGGGTTTTCAGCTCTACGTGCTGATGCTTTATCCACTAAGCCACGCCGGATACAACCCCGACGCCGGTTAGAATCGTCTCAGATTAAGCTCCATTTCTTGGGTTCCCTCTAGTGGCCGCCCTCTGCACTACGTCATAGATGTCTATGAACGCAGGACCGAAGTCCATACATGTGTTGAGGTGCACTCGAATGAGTGACTGGTTGGCCGGGATCCGACGGTATGGGCGCCGTCTTAAATCACAAAGTGATTTATTACGCATATCATATATATTTTGATATACCGAAGTACATATGATATTTCCATGCAGATATTCTGCATCATCATATGATGAAGAGTGATGGAACGGAGAAAAATTCTCTCCGGCGCCGGGATTTGAACCAGTCACTCATTCGAGTGCACCTCAACACATGTATGGACTTCGGTCCTGCGTTCATAGACATCTATGACGTAGTGGAGAGGGCGGCCACTAGAGGGAACCTAAGAGATGGAGCTTAATCTGAGACGATTCTAACCGGCGTCGGGGTTGTATCCGGCGTGGCTTAGTGGATAAAGCATCAGCACGTAGAGCTGAAAACCCGGGTTCAAATCCCGGCGCCGGAGAGAATTTTTCTCCGTTCCATCACTCTTTCAAAATATGAACTGGCTAATTTCGATGGAGCGAGTAAAATTTTGTTAAGTGTTCTGTGCTCTCCTATCTGAAAAGCAAACGTATATCTAGGATAGGTAAATTAGAGAAATATATAAAAATGAATGTCATGTGAAGGTATTAATTTACTTACAAAATCATGCGAAAATTCTAAATCATCACCGTAGGCCTACACAAGTTTTCTGAAATGTTGAAATGAAGGGATGTATTTGTTGTGCATGCAATTAGTAATTGAATAAACTGCACCCCGGTGACCAAATATTGTTGAATATTCATTCGGTAATTATGCATAAGAACTACAGAAGCGATTTTAAATTTTATTCTTTCACAAAACCGTACATTTTTACCCCCTTTTTCAAAAACACTTGATAACAAAAGTAGGAAAACAACGTAAACTGCAAAAACTTAATGTAATATTTTTTTTATTAAAAAGCTTAATTTTCACTCTTTGTCAAGAGGACAAATATAAGCAGCAATGATCTAAACTAACCTAACCTAACCAAATTAGCCACACAAAGACTGAATCAATTTCACAAATTCGTCAAACAATGTCAAACATGATGAACCTTACCTTAATAATTCGTAGGATACAGGGCTGCAGCTGCTCTAAAGAATGTGCACATTCTCTCTTCCATTAGATATTTACACTTTAACATATATTCTCCCAAATATCCAATGACGCAACCAAACGAAAAACGTCCACAACACTAAGTTTACTACGTGCCAGAAAGGTACCAGAACGACCAACTTTCTTCCGTTTCGCATACTTCCAGTTTAATCTCCCGCAACGGAAGTTCAAATCCGTCTTACTTACTCTCAACTCATGGCAACACACTTCGAAAATCATACAATCCTTAATAATACCGTGATTCACGAAATAGTCTACAATATCCTCCTCTCTCAACTCTATACAGACAAAAAACGAAATTCTACATCCATTACAACTCACAGCGATAGACCACCTACAAGAGAAGAATAATACACGCACCAACTATGAAAAACTACAATCATACAGCCAACAACTTAGAGAAATTCTAGCTCGTAACATACAGCTATCACTTAACCACAACCATCCAATCATACCGGAAAAATCATCACGCAATAACAACACACAACGCTTTATGAATTAACCACAAACATCCAATCATACCGGAAGACACATCACCCAATAAGAACACACAACACTTCAGCCAATCAAATCACAATACATTAAAAGTTATGCACTCACAACATAGTTTTCTAAACACGAGAAAAAAAACCAAGTTAAATTCTACTTCATATTTTAAAAAATCTACTCTACCTCAACCGTAAGCGATCTACGCATAATATACACATACTAATAAACGAAATTCAATACTAAACACTACCAGACCACCAAAAATAACAAAATCGCTTCTGTAGTTGTTCTGCATAATTACCCCAAAATTTTACTTACGTACTGAGCGATGAAACTGTATGTAGTTGTAGGCTTGCGTGTTTACTTTCAACTAACCAAGTGTAACATGTTTTGACGGTTCGTGTATCCGCGGAGTGAACTGAAGGGATGAAGGAGGGAACTATGTTTTTAAAGGGTGCACAATGGATTATGATTGTGGATCAGATTTTCATTAATTATAGTGCCGTGTTTTAATTGTTTTTTGGTGATGTAAAATTCTTTCGCACTATTTATTAATTTGACATCGGAACATGTATTTAAAATTTTGAAAGTGTCTTTTGTAAGCCCTAATTCATGTCCCGTACCCATTAAATGGACGGCATATTTAGATTTTCTACGGTTATTCTTAAAGTCTGACACATGTTCACTGTACCTAACTTTAAAATTCCTACGGGTTTCACCTATATATTTATTTTTGCACGTTGTGCATTCCGAACTATAGATGCCATTATTAAGTAATTTATTATGTTTATGGATATCATTGGCTAAATTATTTCTAAGTTTATTGTTGGGTTTATGGGCTATATTAATGTTTTCTTTTGCAAAAATATTCTTAATCTGTTAGCAATATATTTATTATATGTGAGTGTTGCATATGTTTTGTAAGTTTTTTTTTTAATAGTAGTTTGGGTTGTTAATTTTCTTTGTTTTATTTGTCTCTATTTTTTCTGAATTAATCTTTTTATTGTTTTGTATTATATCCATTCTCATTTGCCATTTTTATAATTTTATTACATTCCTTTTTGTAATTTTCCCTACTTAATGGTATGTACATGAGTCTATCGATCAGAAAATTTAACATACTAAGCTTAAGTGTCATGGGGTGAATTATTATTTAAAGTTATGTACATATTTCTAGAAACTGCAAGCTCTGTCACACTTATAATGGCTATCAGATAACACATATTGCGAGTGAATCATAGAAAAACGACAGTTATATGTACAGTATTCCTAGGTGAAGAACATAACGGACAAGTGAGGAAAATATGATGAAGAAATGAACTTTTTCAACACCTATGCATGACTGTTCCACTCGTGTTTGTTGGATGCATGCCGCATTTCTGATTGAGATTAAGCATTCTTATTCTTCTCTCCCTTCTGCTATTCATGCCACACTCAAAGTAGCAAGAGAAGAGAAGTGGCGACAATATTATTATTTATGTTTTCCCAGTGTTATTATCAGAAATTAATTCTCGTTAGTAGTTCTGTCATTCCAAGTTAACACTGCATTAAGACTGTGGAACTGTAAAATTTTTAACGTATAAATTTTTACACCAACTGACCTGAAACTTTTACAACATATTTTGTACATTGTGAAAATGCATTACACAAATTTTCACTTTGATATTCCAATTAGGGTACTTATAATTAATTTTTGTTGTTTTTAATAATGAATTATATTTGTCCCAATTTTCAAAGATAACTTAATTTTTCTTCAAATTTATATTAAATTTAATCCTGATAAATGTATGTGAAATATGGCACATGCTTTTCATATTTTTCCAAAAATATTTACACTATTAGTTGCTAATTTTTTCAATTTTTCTATAACTTATCACATTCTCAACATATGATGATTTGAATACTTTCAAATAGCAGAAGAAACCACATGTGTCAGTTTACTTCACATGTATTTCTGCACTTGTCTGCAAAATTACACTGACATTGGAGAAAAACTGCACTCATTAGAGCTTTTGGTAATTTCCTAGAATACGGGCAAAATCCAACATGGCTGACGAAAACTACCAAAAACGTTTTGCCAACTATGAAGTCCAAATGTCACCAAACATCGCAAAATCAAAGATGAAAAATCAAATATATATTCGTATTTTACTGAAGAACAAGCCCTCCAAAAAAAAAAGAAATGAAAATATATTTAATTTTTCGCCTTTCATTTTTTGGCGTTTCGTGGCATTCGAACTTCATAGTTGGTAGTACTTTTCTGGCAGTTTTCGTCCGCACTTTACCCCCAAAAATCACTCAAACACATAACAAAACATAATAATTTATCACCTTATCAAATAAAATTAAATTCTTATCGACGTCTTCAACGACAACCTCTTCACTTCCAGTATAAATGAAACAGACTTTAACGCAATCTAAACTTAAACCATGCAGGCAACAAAGAACTAAACCAACACTTTGTCGTACAGTCAACTGTACATAAATAAACCACGTGTTTACACTAGATGAAATTCTCTTCGAACACTTATTACACCTTAACTTCTACAGAAAATTCAGTAAATAATTCCTTTAAACCACAGAAAAACAGTTTTATCCTCAACATTCAACACAATCCTTATTCAGTAAACCAAAATCGACACAAAATTTAATAGATAAATTTCAGAACACGGATTCCTTCCTTTCCCTCTTACTTCAAAATTCCAAACTTGTGCACACAAAATAAATTATTGACACTGAAAAGTGCCTTTTCGTAAGCATGATGATGCGCATTCGACAAATCCACAATGTAAAGGCTGGTTCACAATAAACCGGGAACGAGAACCAGAATGAAAACGAGAAGCAGAGGACGTGAATATGAAAATTTTTTATTCACAATAAACCGAGAACGTAGACGACTATTGATATCGATATACATGTCAATAACGATATGTAAAGTCGATATTGCGCATTCTGATGTTATTTGTGTATAATGGCGTTCTCTCATGAGTACAAGGCAGCCAACATAAACACAGGTTAACCAACTTCGAAATTTAAACTGAAACATTTCATTAGGTACGGCACTATAAATATGCACATGCATCTTTATTATCACAACCTATTTTAAGTCTACCATAACGTAAAATAATTAGAGAAGAAACATTTGTAATAGAACAAAAATGAACACAACAGTAGATATTGAATTGAAGCATGAATATGTAGTGTGTAATACAACTAATACAGTAATAAAATATGATTCGCTTACGATCGGTGTTCAAAGATGCAGCTATTGAAAGCCACGTATTCTCCTTCATTTTCTCATCTTTACACGAGGCGCGCCGCTTATCGTAAATGTGAGGATTTCAATATTAGAATCTCATCAAATAAAACTTGCTCCATGATGCACAGCACAGAACAAAATAATGCATAGGTTATGTCACGGTCATCTTGCTACAAAATATACAACGACAAAATAGCTTTTAGATGGCATTAGAATGAATCTAATGGGCTGTGATCGGAAACGTGAACGCCAAAGTTGAAACTTGGCCAACTCCCCGTTCCCGACCCCGGCTCCGGCAAGCTTTTCGTTAGTTGTGAATGCTCAAATTTAAATGTACACATTTTAACAATTTTACCGTTTTCGTTCCGATTCTCGTTTTCGGTTTATTGTGAACCAGCCTTTACACCACTCACGTCAAACAACCAAGAACAACTGACAACGTCATTATCCATTCCAAATGAATGAAAATTTTAGAATAAATGACAACTATAACCAATCAAATCGAAAGAAAATCACAAAAATCATAAAATGAGAAACTTTCAATAGCTTTAGCCATCAGACACAACATAACACCACTCACGTCAAACAACCAAGAACAACTGATAACGTCATTATCCATTCAAAATTAACGAAAATTCTAGAACAAATGACAACTATAACCAATAAAATTAAAGAAAATCACTGCGAGACCTAGTATAAAAAAACCTAGAACTAACATGTAAAAGTCACTAAAAGATCACTAACATTTAACTCTGAAATAAAAAAGTTGGTAATACTCACTATATTCAACCAAGTGCCCGTCTTCTGTGAAATTACCGATATATACTATCCTTCGTCCTTATAGACGTCAACCACACACATTTTTCTCCTACATCAGAGCGCGAAATAAGAACTTAATGCAAAATGAAATTAATTAGAAAGAAGTACAAAGTCTGTCATAATTACAGCTGTCAGTTCAAAGGGCTGCAGCTTCACGCACGCGCTCCTTTTAAATTCGTCCTGAGGGGCTTTAAATTTTTACAGGGCCAAAATAAGCCCAGATTTAGAAAACTGAAACATTATTTTATTTTTTTTAGAAATAAAACCAAATTTCCATTTTTTTAATAGTTTTTTCGTTATTTTCACCGAACTATAGTCCCAAATAACTTAATTTTTATATGGTAACATATGTTTGAGAATATTTCATAAATGGGGACTGGAGAAATAAAGTTAAACATATTCATCTTTACCAAGGTGGATGTTTGTCTACCAACGTTACTACTTCCACAAATTAAAAAATAAACTTTTAGATGAAAAACGCGGAACTCACCTAAATTTTAACGGTAAAAGCTTGGTGCCTTGAAAATATAACGGGTAAATGTGAAACAAGTATAGTACACTATATGATTGACATATACGTGATGTCTGACTGAATGTAAATTTTATACTTACACTTCCCAAATTATTTGTAGATTCGTCTCTCTTTTTTTCAAAAGTAGGAGGGATCAGACTGACGTTTACCTAATTTCATTTTGCAGAAATCAAGCCATTAAAACACATCGTCTAGTAAGAAATAGAGTATAATAATAATAATAATAATAATAATAATAATAATAATAATAATAATAATAATAATAATAACAATTATTATTATTATTATTATTATTATTATTATTATTATTATTATTATTATTATTATTAATATTTGTGTGCTGAACAACAGCCAGAGGCCAATTATAGTTCAGCACAATACACAAACAGAAGATACAAAGGTGCAAAACAAAAATAAATAATATCATAAATAACAAAAACATACATGAATACAATTGAGTACAAACAGTAAAAACTAATAATCAAAACGAAACTAAACCTTAAAAGGATCTAAATTGTGCCCATGCAAATTGGCATATTTTATGCATCTACAGACTGGAGAAAGTGATTTTGAATTTCGGTTATAAAAATTTTTTTGAAATCTTAAACATTTTGTAGGAATACGAAGGCTGATATTGTTTATGATAGACTCACAATCAATATCACCCTTGATAACTTTGCAAAAAAATTGATAATCAAGATTTAGACGTCTAGCATAAAGGCTACAACAGTTAAAATATTGACAGGTAATATCATAGTTAAAGTCAGTGGAATTGGGTATATATCGAAAAGCACATAAGGAAATAAATTTTCTTTGAATATTTTCCAATTTAACCGAATCGGTTGAAGTAATGGAATTCCAGGCTACAGATGCATATTCAAGTTTAGAGCGAACCAAAGTAAAGTATAGAATTAATAGTGACTCAGGAGTAGAAAAAGATTAAGTTATAGACCTTATTAAACCAAGCATTCTTATTGAATGATTATAAATATATTGAACATGATCGTGAAAGTATAATTTAGAATCGAGTAGTACACCAAGATCTTTTATAGAATTTTTCCTAATATACAGGCGTTATTAAGAGAATAATTAAATTTTATGGAAGTAGTTTTTCGAGAGTACGAAATGACAAAAGTTTTTGTTTCATTAATTTTCATTCCATTAATGTCAGACCAAAGTTCAATGGAGTTAATATCATTTTGAAGAGTTTGGCAATCGGCAGAACTATTTATTGAGCGAAAGATTTTGAGATCATCAGCAAATAACAGGTAGTTTGAACTTATTCTTTTACATATGTCATCAATAAATAATAAAAATAATAGAGGGCCCAATGTAGATCCTTGGGGAACTCCACATAAACAATTAAATGGGTCCGAGAGAGAATCACCAAGACGAACACAACATTGTCTATTAGTTAAATAGTTTTCAAACCAGCTCACGTAGTTAGAAGAGAGACCAAAGTTTTTTAATTTATTTATCAGAATATTGTGAGGTACAACATCAAACGCTTTGCTAAAGTCGATATAAATTGAGTCAATTTGACCTTGGGTTTCAACAACAGGCATAACAAGATTAAGGTAGGATACTAAGTTTGTAGTTGTTGATTTACCTTTAGTAAAACCATGTTGTGCTGAATTAATTTTATTCTTAACATAAAATGAAACATGTTTGTGGATTATTTTTTCAAAAATTTTTAAGAAATTGTTTAATATTGAAATAGGTCTATAATTGGAAACAACATTTTTTTTACCATTCTTAAAGATAGGAATAACGGATGCTTCTTTCCAAAGCATAGGGTATGTACCGGTTAATAAATTTAAATTAAATATAAAGGTTAAAACGGGTATTAGAATATTAGAACATCCCTTAATAATAAAATTAGGAATGCCATCAGTGCCCTTTGATTTATTAGATTTAAGCTTTTTTATGGCTAATGAAACGTCTTCAACTGTAATTTTAGGTAAGGATAAGAAGTCAGTAGAATTATACTCCAACAAACAGAGATTAGAATTAGGCTGTTTTTGAATCGATTTGAATTGATTAGCAAATGCATTAGCAATTTCTTGCTGATCAGTAATGTGAATCCCATTTATTAATAATTCGGTGGGATAATTATTGGATTTACGAAAAGATTCTACGTATTTCCAAAATTTCTTAGGTTCATTCTTCAAATTTTCATCAATGGATTGTAACCATTTAAATTTGTCAGATTTAATCATAGCTTTAACTTGTTTTCTGTAATTGGAAAAAATTTGATAATGGTGATCAGTTTTGAATTTCTTAAAATTTCTATGTGCTTTGTTCTTTTTCCTAATAAGTATACGCAAGGTATTTGAAAACCATTTAGGATAGTGCGATTTTTTTTACGAAAGTGACAGGAACAGCAAGAGAAATAGCTTTGTTCATAATCTGGGATAACGCGTTAGCAGCAACGTTAACATCAGTAGTTTGATATATGGAATTCCAATCATGATTGTATAGAGTGGAATAGAGTTTCAAGTAATCACCTTGAGAATAATTTATGAAGGTACTAGATTGGCAGTGATCAGGTAGCGACAAATACACTTCAAGATTAATGGAGATAGATGGATGATAAGAATCCTCCAAAACTAGAGAATGATTGGCTAGTTTTACTGTACTATTAATAATATTAGTAAAGACAAGATCAAGTAGATTTTTATTTGAGACAGTAAAATTAATTTGGTTTAATCCCAGAAGGCAAGACGAGGAATATAAATCACTGGACTTAATTTTAGAGTAGTAATGAATATTATTAAGATTAAAACCAGTTGACCAATCCATACCAGGACAATTGAAATCACCAATAATTACTATTCTAAAATTATGAGTATCAAAGTTTTTTTTCAAGAAAATTGAGGTAAGATTTTAAGTTATTATGACCGAAATCAGGTGGGAAGTAATGATTTCCAATTAATAAATTAATACCATCAGCCATTTTAATTTCAATCCAAACACATTCATTAATAATTTCTAAATCATATCGCCGACAGGTAAAAGGTAACTGGTTGTTAATCGCTCTTAGGACACCCCCACCTCTTTTTTAATTGGTGTCCTCATACGTTCTGTCTGCTCGAAACACAGTATAATTGTTAGGGAATAAGTTTGTATTTAATACTGATTCAGATAACCATGTTTCAGTAAGACAGATAATGATATCATTATTACTTACTACATTTTGAAAAATTTCATCAATTTTTGTATTAAGACCACGAACATTTTGGTAAAATATCTCAAGATGATTATTAGAACTGTGCATTGAGAGTTAGAGAATAATATTAAGAGGCATTAACCCTAGAATCAACTGAAGTACCTGGTGGAGCAAAATGCTGCTCAGGTTTAAGTTTACCAAAAAAGGGTGCAATGAGGCATCCCGCAGGCCAAACATCAGAATTATTAATTAACTCGAAATCCCTCTCATCAACTGAGATATGAAAAGAGGAATACGACTGGTATTTTGTTTTCAATTTAGTTTTTTCGAGAGACCTTAATTTACGTTGATGAAAGAGTGAATCCTTAATATTATTCTCGTTTACATTAGGACTAAATCTAGAAACAAAAAGAGATTTGGTTCTGATTCTCTCTGGAGCCATTTCTAAGTTGCTATTAGTTAGAGTGCCAACTTTAGGATCTCGTTTCTTAAATTTTTTGCGAGTGACAGTTTGAAAACCATCAGAGTCTACGTTATTTGATAACGCAACAGTGCTATCGTCTGTGCGTACGACAGCAGAGATTACCTCATTACTGTTATGATGAGTAAGAGCAAATGAAGTACTCGGTGCTGACTTCGCATGATTGCGAGAATTAACAGTGTCAGACAAAACACTACTTTAGGATTTAGTAACCGGGTGAATAGTGGACTGTTGACCCAATTTAGGGACAATCTGATCAGGCTTACAAGGACAGGAATGTTTTACCAAAATCTCGGCCATTTGTAATTTGAGGGCAGTATTCTCGCTCTTTAATTCACCCATTTCTTTTTCAAGATTTTTAACATGCTCCAGAATAACTGTTAAAGTATCTAGAATGGATTCACTATTCAATCGTACCGTCTCTATTTGTACAGAGAGAGATTCCTTACTTTGTAAATTAGGTAGTTCAAGTTCCCTAGTAGGCGAGATGATCTTCTTATCGGTCTTCTTGGTCGGTTTCACAGGAGTGTTATCACCATGAACCGCCTTCGCAGCACTGGTACACTCATCACACTTGAAGGAGGAAATGCCTCCCTTCATGAAAAAATCGTATTCCACTTCACTCATATTTAAACAGTCAAGATGAAATCTTAGGCCACAAGGCCCAACACACTTTAGGAACTTTTGTCTGCCGAAGAAAGCAGCGCTACATTTAGAACATGTATCTTTACTAGGCGGCATTGTACGCAGTTAACTAAGCGCCTTAAATGAGGACACTGACGAATGTAGTAACAACTAAACACTGTGAAAACAGCGTAGCTACACAAAAAGTCGACTGCTCTTCATGACGACTAGAAGCCGACTGATAATAATAATAATAATAATAATAATAATAATAATAATAATAATAATAATAATAATAATAATAATAATAATAATGACAATACTAATAATAATAACAATAATAATAATAACAACAATAATAACAATGTTATGTCACGTCATCTCTCATTTCTCTACACGTCTCGAAGCATGCTTTACTCTCTGGTGCGAATATAGAACCAATTAGAGGGTGGGGCGCAGAAGAATTTTTCGTTATATTCGTTGATATGCGAAGTCTTTTTGTATGCAAAGATAATTAGGTATTTTTATCAATGAACTAGATAGAAGTACTAATATAGACTAGCGAACACGTCTGTGTCAGCGCTCTTGGTGGTACTAGCTTGAACTACCGACCGCCATGTTTAAACTGTTCAGCTCGCTTAGCAGAAGGATATGACTGTATAGGCCTACACAAGTGGATATTTTAAAATCCCTAATTAAGATTCCTCTTGTGTGTTCTGTTTAGAATTGTAGCAACCGAAGTGACAGAACAAAGAATATGTAGTATTTCTAGTAAGTAATCGGCCAGAATTTGTTATTACTACAAATTTAAAAGTTGTTATTGATAAAAAGATTCTATAGCGTCCCGTATATTGTTTGTACAGATTCCTGTTGGGAAATAATTTGTTAACGAACAGTGGGCTTAAAAAAATAAGAGAAATAAATGGCATCCCACAAGACATAGTACTGTATTTTGGGTTCTGCACACTTCGACAATAAATGCAGGTATTTTGTAAACAAGAAGAGACGTTTGCTAGGCAATGCAATACCAAACATCTTCGATTTTCCACCTCATTTACGATATAAGGAGATTTCTATGTAGTCATGGGTTTACTGATGACTATTAAAAATGAAGAAATGTTAGTAAAAATTGGACATAAATAAGATTTACAAAATGCAACATATGCTGGACTCTCCTTTCCGTCTGATCTATAGGTACCACGCCCACCTGTCGACTTGATCCACATCTTAAAGCTTCAATGTCAATGTAAGATGTATGAAATATAATCTTGCTGTCAAAAATACAGAAGTGTAAGTAAACATGCGATATACCAGGGGTCGTCAGCACTGAGCACGCTGGGGCTAGCATCTCTTACTCGTTGAAAACGCAGTGCACCCTAGTGCACTGCGTAGCTGTTAGCGGGTATGCTCTCTATCTCTCCCTGCTGCACGACGGTGCACATGGAACAGCACCGCGTCCCGTTGCACATTTCAGCGAGTGCTGTCGACCACTGGGATATACGAATTATTGCGATATAATAATAATATTCACAAGATACAACATTTTCTATACAGCCAGGCCGTATTTAGACATTCTGCCGCCAGGAGCAGTTTATATTTTGCCACTCCGTTCCTTAGATTAGAATGCAAACAGTCATACAGCGTAACTTAAAAAGGTTTTTTTAACCTTTATTTGAATTTACGTGGGCCTAGGATGCACTGGAAGGAATTGTGAACGGGAGAAGAGTTCGGAGCACAAGAAAAATTCAGATGTTAGACATTAAGATATATGGATCATATGCGAAGACTAAGAGGACGGCATAAAATGGGAAAGATTGAAGAATGCTGGGTTTGAAGTGAAAGACCTGCTCTTGGGCAGAACATTATCTGGGTACTAGAAAAATAAGTTTTTAAAATAACAGTTAACTAATATTTTCAATAAATTCATTTAACGTACGGTATCTTCCGGAGAACTTGCTCAGTCGCGATCGTGTTTATTACGTCAGAGTACTCCATACCTCTCACCAGCTCGGAATCTATGCAGAGCACAGTCAAGATGTTTAGGCCAGGACTATTGACCGACTCGATGAATGTTGACAAATTTTCATTCTACGACAATCATTCTTTACAATTAACCAATCACTAAATCACACACCAATTAACCAACCTAGCAGCCCACCATATGCATATGCAACTGCGAACAAACCTAACGTCCTTAACAGTGAGAATTCTTAACTACGGCTCAGTGCAATTTGAGAATGAGTAAGGACATTTTCACAGATGAATTGGTAACCGCTCTTTGTTCTCGTAATCATATTCTTTTATGTGCCTTGTTCGATTGTCGTATGAAGATATTTTCTCGGAGAGAGTTTATTACACAACAAAAATGTAGGCCTAAAGTGTTGGTAACGATTTTTAAAATATCCTTTTTCCTCGCTCATAAGAACGAAATTCGAGGATGCAAAAAATGTCGTCCCAAGGTTCTGCCACTCCGGAGCAGTCTGCCCATTGGCAAATATGGGCCTGTGTACACTTCCTTTCCGTCTGATCCTACAGGAACCACACTCACTTGCTGACCAGTTAAAATTGGCCGACATAGGTTAAAATGTTTCGAGGATGGCGGCGCGATCGCCACTCTATATTCTTACTTTTAGCTCGTCGGTTTTATTCAAACTTGAAAACACTGTTTAAAATCGATTACAATTCGATTAGTCGATTGAATCGATAGCTCTGCATAGCTGTAGTGTATACTTTATCGTTATCAATCAACACAGAAGCAGCCGTAAATCTGCTGTTTAACTCACTGTCCCGTGGGATCTTGATTTAAAGGGATCGTTGCCGTTCACAGCAGCTAGACGATGTACATAACAGGTCATTGCAGCGCTCTGCTTTAATGGCTGCTGTCAGGTCCCGGTGTACGCGCACTAAACAACAGTTGCTTGGTGGACAGGCTGGATTAGAGGTGCCATCATTCTCAGTCAACATCCACGCGGCTGGTGCTTCGTCTCCTAGTCACGAAATAAAAGGATCCCGGTCGTTTAACTTGATTACAAATAAGCCGTATAAACCTCTGGTTCTTCCAGATTTACAAGGCATTGTTTGCGCGACTTTCTTCCGTTACAGTTGTGCCATTAAGCTGCGTCTCTGGTTTTCAATTAGTGTGTCGCATTCCGTGGGGAGTTTTCTGCATGTTCGTTGTCACTCACGTGTCTGTCAATAGTCATTACGAGCTGTTCTCCAGCAGGCCCGCAACCTGCAATATACAGTACGTACATACTTCGGGACTCTGCGCAAATAAGGGTTTGTGCAACGTGCCTCACAATAAACTTTTCATTCACACTGCTGTTTTCTCATGTTTCCTGATATGTTTGTTCCTTCCCCCATTCATTCCTCCCTGCCTCTTACTATCATTGTTATTCTCCTTTACAGTGTTTAAATGTAACTAATTTGCAGCGTAAAATGTTTACGTTTTATAAATAATACTAAGATAAGAAGCTCAATATCGACAAAGCTTCTGCTGGTGAAGGCGCGTTTTCTATGAATCAATAAATGCTATGAATAACAGCCAATCCTCCTCTTCCTCCAACAACGACAATAACAATAACAATAATAATAATAATAATAATAATAATAATAATAATAATAATAATAATAATAATAATAATAATAATAATAATAAACTATGCATTAAAACAGAATGTATGATTAAGAACACAGACAAACAAAAGTTTTGAGTCCCAGAAAATTAACAATTAACTCATATATTACGAGTAAATAATTATGAGCACATGGGGTTATCGCGTAAATATTGCTAGTATCATTTATCCATCTGTATGTGAACACTGTGAACCTTCTATTAACTTCGTATAATTGAAAATCTCCTAGGAATAAGGACAAAACCAACAAAACTGTAATTCATGTTTCAGGAGAAAGGAAAATAATTTCAGAGGCATATTTCATTAGGCTTATATTTACTATCACAGTCATTTGACTAAACAAGGATACAAGTTTATTCAGCCACTGAACCCAATAATTTATTTTTATAAATAAATGCTTTAAAATTCATGTTTTACCTACATCACACATTTTAAGAATCTGATGTTACAAGTTATTCCGAGGAGGTCTTCAATTACGCATGTATTGTGCACGCGTCTATTTCGCGTCCATGTCAAAACATAACTAAAGGACATTATCTTTAAAATTTCTTGGAACCCAAATATGGACTATAATAAACTCTTCTAATAAGGGAACCGTCCCAGATTATGATGCTTGAATTTAATGAAAATGCATATTTAAGTTAATTTTCGTTCCTTAAGGAACTTGGTTATAGTCGTTCGTTTCTCTTTTTTCTCGTTTACAAAATATCGTCAGCCTACAGGTGAAACACATTGTCAGTTTTTTTATTTATTTATTTTTTTTTAGTAATTTCAGGTTTTGGATGTTCCTTATGTAAAATTTCGTGATCTTTCGTCTGGTGAAGGCCATTATATCGTATCTATAATTTATTTTTATGAGATAATCAATAATTTCAATTTTTACTAAGTGCGAATCATCATCATCGTCCTTGCAAGTATTAGCCCTAGTCGCCTGTTATGGTCTCCGTCCATCTTTTCAGGGTACGCCCCAGAGATCGTCTTCCATGTGGTATATAGCGGAGAATTTGTCTTGGGAGTCTGGAACGGTCCATCCTATTGACATGGTTAAGCCATTTTTGTCTATAGTGGTTGAGATGTTCATAAATAGATGTAATTTTCAATTCTTTTGTAATTAGTTCAATCCTTTTGTGGTCAAGCAAGCTGTAGCTGGCAGTCCTAAATAAACACGTGCAACACACTAAGTCCGTTATTGGGTTTCACCTGTCAATTTCCGTCTTGTTTTATGCAGTTGGAAATCAAACCTTACATTTAACACTTGACTTAATGTTTTTCACGTAACTATTACAGGTTACCCTGAAAAGGTTTGGGTTGCGAAAATGAAAATTTGCACACAATTTCTTATTATTTATTTCCATTTTCATTTGTGATTGCACTAAAAACATGCGTGTGCATATTATTTTACTGTTTATTGAATAATAACTCGATTTGTAGTGGCTTAAAGAGGCAAGAATATGGTAATGTTTGAGACGGAGGGGTGTACGATCATCCACTCCTTCTCTACATTTCTTATAGTGGCTGTTATCGCCAGGTGGATGGTACATTGGAAGATTAGATGTGCGCAGTGGAAGACTTTTGGAAATAAATAGTGTGAATTTGTATAACAGATATAATTAACAATAATGGATAACAATGTACATGAATGATAAATGAAATAACAAATAAGTATGAAATAAGCGAATAAAAATATCACAAGTTAATATGAACACGTACAAAACGATATCTGAATCGTGAAAGTTTAACTAGACTGGGCAAACATACTTATAGGTCATAATACAATCTAATATGCCCATCTCTCAATAACCAATAAATGGCCTAATAATCATCTAGTCATTAAAACACTCTCTGAATATATATATATATATATTTGTGTGTGTGTATCCAACTATATATAAAGCTCAGCACAAACTCCCAGTCAGTGCACTAACTCAATACATGGCCCATTCAATTACAGATACTATACAATCTGACTAACCAAACTCAACGTACAGATAAACTCAATGTAACACAAAAACTTTACCCAGTATGAAGCGTCACGTGACTGATCACTATACATTACCAATTCCAAATACGTCTCACATAAACTGTGCAGATTGCACTAACAAGAATCTCTGTACTTTACAATTAACAATGCCCAGAGAGAGAGAGATATATACGGTATATAATAAGTAACCGCGATAATTTCAAATCTCAATGACCGTTTGAATAGCAACGGAAACTCAATGCACTCGATTCCTGAATAGCGGCGTGGGAACCAATAATCGAAATGGAGTAGGGAAAATACTAGAACAATAAAATGAGGCCCGTACTATTCTAGTTCATTACAGCATCAAATAGGACGTAACCCAAAGATCGTAATCGCTGCGCTATCACACAAACCGTCTTGGGACATCAAAACCTCACATGTCAAATCATATTTCATCACGTAATCCCAAATCATCAAACCTCACATATCCACTTATACTTTATCACGTGATCCCCAATACAATATATCTCGTATATCACATGAATGTTACTCCACGTAACCACAATAACTTGACCCCAAGACGTATCACTAGCAAGCGATTTTTCAAAGTACGATCCACCACTATCTCTCAAACGCATACAATCGAAAATAAAAATATCACGACGCAAATTTACCTACTCCACTGAATACAAATCTGAGACAAGTTGTAAGCACGCTAAATCACAAGATATACATCTGAAACAAAGTTCCATATAATCCGTAAATACTCAAAAGAAATATAATGACGCCCTATTCTCGAACAATCTATCAGGATAAACTTAAGTCACGAGAATAGAAAACAGTTCGAGCTCCATTTCGCGAGTGCACGTCAATTGCCTAAATGAAACTATAGATGCGAGCTGCAACTCCTAAGTAATGTTATAAATACCGACTTCCAACTCCTAAGTGATGTTATCTCTAAGACGTCCAAGTCCCGAGTGATGTTATCTTTATCGACTTCAACCCCTGAGTATTGTTCTCTCTACGGCGTGCGAGTCCTGAGTGATGTAAGATATGACTGCGCGTAACCAAGCAAACTCGCTTTTCCCCCTTTCCTCGTGAGACGTAAACAACCGGCCCATAGGATAATTTGGATAAGGAATGAAAGGATTCATAGCGCTATCTATAATATGACGTCTGAGAGCGCTCTGATGGACGAAGTGACGTACTAGGTGAACGGCTACGATGTCTGGCACGGCTCATGTTGATTCAAGGTGAAATATTATTATTATTATTATTATTATTATTATTATTATTATTATTATTATTATTATTATTATTATTTTAATGTTTCGTATGAATAAGTGAGAACTACATCAAAGATTCATTAGAAACACCACCAAAAGAGTAATTAGGTGACGAAGAGGTGGTGGTAGAAACAGAAGGTGAGCAACATGTCTCTGGTGATGGTTCAGAAAGACAAAATACAAGATTATACATCTAAAGGAGGTAAACCGCATTCACCAAAAGTTCCTAAAATTGTTGACTGCACAAAATGAATTTACTGCTGCTTTGGTAAAATTTCAGATCAACGAAATAAAAATTTCAAACAATTTTGGGAGCTAAATTGTGACAGACAAAATGATTTCAATATAAATAACGTAGCCATTGATATACCGAAAGAGCGTAGACTCCGCAATGATAGAGCAAATCAACGTGCAAATTCCAAGCAATATTTTTTCCGAATGAATGAAAAGAAAATCAGAATGTGCCAACTATTAATTTGCAAGACTGTGCACTTCAAACATACGTACCAATAATTACTATCAAAATTTTTGGGGAGAGGTAACAATGGGAATTTTAGTAACAGTGACAGACAAGGAAAAAAAATTCCCCTCCAAATAAAACTAGCGATGAAAATATTGACGCTGTTGTACATTCACACAAATAGTTGCCTTGCTGTCTCAAGTCACACCAGAAAATCGCCCCAACGTAAATGTTTAGATTTAAATCTGAATATGTAAGAAACACATTTTCCTTAGAAAGAAGA
The DNA here is from genome assembly GCF_040183065.1 of Periplaneta americana. NCBI lineage: Eukaryota > Metazoa > Arthropoda > Insecta > Blattodea > Blattidae > Periplaneta > Periplaneta americana. The sequence continues at coordinate 109,208,908 of NC_091124.1, forward strand.
GTGCTCGAGTGAAAATGTTGCACCAGTTAGCTTACACAGAAGAGTGCTTGAGTAAAAATGTTGCTCCATTTAGCTTATAAAGAAGAAAACTTGAGTAAAAGTGTTGCACCAGTTAGCTTACGCAGAAGAGTGCTTGAGTAAAACTGTTGCACCAGTTAGCCTTGTCACTTATCGATTAATATTTTACAATTACTTCAATTTGTATTTCTTCAAGCCTAAAAAAATACCAGTTCATAACACGTATGGTTTATGAAATGCCTAGAAATTGCAAGATGATTTTTGCTCTTATATATCCAGGAAAGACCATTCTGTGATTGAAAAATCTGCTGATAAAGAAAGAGCCACTAAGGATACATAATTTAAATCTCCTAATCTTGACTTGCAATCAAGAAATATATCACTAAATCAATCCGACGAGCAAGTAGGGAGATAAATGTACCTCATTTGACAGTACAAGATGTCGTCCATAAAAGTTGCATCTACGGGCGTACAAACTTCAGATTCGTCATCAAATCAAGCCTGAAGACAAGCTGCGAAGGAGGCCATTCGCGGAGACAATTCTGGCAAACATTTATGAAAATGAGGCATACCTCGATATGGTTTGTTTCTTGGACGAGAAGGTTAACAACATAACCAGATCTGCGCCATCTTATTGTTACAGCTGTCGCAAATGTTACTTCAGCAATGCTACAAACATATGGAGAGAGATGTAATACAAATTGGATGTCTGCCGCGCCACTAGTGGTGCGCATATCGAGGTGTATTAGATAAGTAAAAAATATTTTGAGTTACCCTACCCGTAGAAACAAAGCGAGATAAATATCAACAATACTTTTCAAGTAATAAAATAATGAAATGTTATACGTTTAAGCCGTACACACTGTATAATTGTGTTCCACACATAATATTTTATCTCATATGTATTGTACATTAATATTACAATACATTTTCTTTCCAATGGCCTTATTTAAAATTGGCATTACGGTGTACACTGTATGTATTGGATATACCATATTTCAATTACCAATTTCTTTTGTAAATTCATGATTTATGGACATTTTATAATATTTGAACTGATTTATTCTTTGAACTGATTTGTTCTTGATCTAATTCCGTGTACGTTCTAATACTTGAAATATAATAGTGGACATCTAATTTATGGACACTCAAGGGGAGACTCCACTGGAAATCATGAAAACTTTCAAAAAAATTTTATTGGTAATTTCACTTCTTTAGAATGTATATTTTCATACCCGAAATGCATTTACTTCAATTGTGATTAAAATACGTTTAGTTTTTTTTAAATTAAAGCTGTAAGTAGGTCATTTAAAGAGCTGTCAAAATTATTTTTTCATGAAAGAATTCTTTTTATAAATTTTTGATTACAAATATAGTAACTTTTGTTTTAAAGGTGGTTCCCTGAAGTTACAAGATGAATAGTTGAGGAGAATTTTAATAGGTATGAGTTCCATAAATTTTCATTTTACTTTCAGACCCATTTTTCCATAAGTTATTTTCATTAATCGCCCAACACCAACTTTTTTATGCCAAATATTAATCAATGTAGATGAATTTTTTACTGCAATTATTTATGAGATAACTCCATGTTTCTATACATTTCTTTTATAAGAAATACTACTAGTTTATTTCATTAATATTTTTTTCATGAATTAAAGAAAAAGTAACACTTGCAGTGGAAAGCAATATCAGTGCTATGTTTGGGAAGAGTAAATTATTGTTAGGTTATGTGTACTGCCGTTCCGTTTCTTTCCCTAATTCGCGTGTACTGAGGAAATAATAAGACTGTTGCTCTGATCACTCTGTCTGAAAACAATCAAGATGATTTTAACAAGTTTTTTAATCCGACATTATCCTAAGAGAAAGTCCGTTTCCTGTATGAAAGTATCGATGTCCGAGACTTCATCCGGAGTGGGTAGGTGAAGTGGGACACAATACAGCACTTTTAAAAATAAGTTTAATATAAAGAATTTGCTATAGTAAAAGAATATCATGTAAGTGAAGGCTGACTGTGTAAATTTAAACATCCAGGATGAAAGTTTTACCAAAGCAATTAAAATAATAACATATTAAACTGTCCGCCTTCAACCGCTTTTATGGTACAGGAGATGTCCAGGATGGTAATGAATGTAGTCTATGAGCACTGCCAGTATTGCTTTATTCAATGTGAATAATTGTGTGTTCTTCTAAATCAAGAGTTGCAGTGTTGATGACTGGCAACTAAATGAAACTTTTCGAAATTATCTAGTTTCTGTAAAGCATTCGTGACAAACTGGAAGGCTTTGTTTTTTGACAACGACAGTCAAGAAATTGTTCTGTACACAGATGTGTTGCACTAACAAATTTACAGACATAATATATTATCCACTGTCTTTAAGTAAATTCAATCTTCAATATCATAAAATAAATTAATAAAAAATGTCATATATAATCGAAAGAATTATTGCAAAGAAAAACGGAAGAATTTTGTTTAAATAGGTACATATTTATCAAATGGAAGAATTCTGAGTAAACATTGAATTGGGATCAGCATAGTTAATACTTACGGAAAATATCTGAAACACAACAGTAGTTTTAATTTGGTAGGAAGACGTCTGTAAATCAGGCTATATGAACATAATTTTAAATCGTTTGTTTTGTCTTGTAGTATATCCACGTAAAACAATACACTTCCTATAAGTTAAGATATACTGCAAATATTGGAGTTTAATGAGTTACGGGAAAATATTTTCAGAAGAAATAATTATTTCTCTTACAATATTCTATGAAATTATTCTCCATAAAACAACTATGCGAAGAAATTTAACTTATTTATGAACTGATTCGTTGGTAAAAGCAGCGGTTCACACTGTCATTACATAAGAAACACGTGGCAATAATAATAAAAGGTTGATATTTGGCTATGTTACATTACTCAGTGATATGCCACTCTTAGAATAATTGAAAACACATACCACACAATCGCGCAAGTATATCTTATAGTCAAAATGATAGGATTGTAGAAGTATATGAAAAATGATATGTTCAACTAAAGAAAGAAAATGCACCGTGAAAACTGTTTAATCTTCGGATATTCTAGATCAATCTTGATGCCTAATTTATTCAAGAAACATGTTCCTCAGAAGAATGAGGCGGTCATCAGATCAAAAGATTCATTTTGTATATTTCTCAATATACTGTACATATTTCACATAGGCTACTCTTCTCTTGTATCTCTACTGTCCTACCTCGAATTGTCTCAAAAATAGTCTATTGGTACATACAGAGGGAATCACGACGTTTTCCCACCGCTAATGAGGCATTTTCCTGAAGAGGTTTGGAGCTTTTTTCCTAGTAAGAGTTTTGTCCTATCTCACATAATTCAGATATAATACTCGATTTTCTAAACGTGTAGATGTGAATGAAGCTCTTAAATGTCAGCGCATTGCAAAGCATCGGGAGTCATTTGTCACATGTTCAGTTGACGGTAATACATTGTGGAGTTAACAGCTTGTTAGTTGTCCTGAGATGCCGTACAAATTTTCAACTAAGAAATATTTCGATATGGTATTTATTTATGGTGTGTGCGAGGGAAATTCAACAGCTGCTGCGGTCGAATATCATGTCCATTATACTATTGGAATCTTAAGACTATTAGTGCAACTAAGGCAATTTACAATTCATTATGAAAGTTTCAGATAGATCTTCACTAATATCAAAGTGTCGTGCAATGTTCGAATATGAGAGGCGATATCAAGATACTACGAACTTCGCCCTACTCGTTAGACATCGAACAGTACGTGCAAGTGAAGCATGGAAACTAAAATAACCGAATCTGTTGAAAACCGGCCAAAGGCCTTATGTTCGTTTCAAGTCTGTGTTGAACTGAAGTTCCCTTTGGGTTTGTTCAGTCTTTTCCTTTCCTTACACATGTTCGGTGCCTTTCTCTTTAGATCCTCCTTTTCCTGTGCCTTTATGTTTTAGCTGCATAAAGATGTCAGGCACATATCTTGTGAAGTTACGCACAATAATCAAGGTAATTGTCCTATTATTATTATTATTATTATTATTATTATTATTATTATTATTATTATTATTACTAAACATTCACAAAAAATACGTATAAATAAATCAAACAAAAGCTATGATTATTACAAACAGATTTTCTACGTAATATCACATCTTCCTATGAACAATCTCCTACGTTCTTATTCTTTTCCTCCAATTCTCTCTATCTAACCCAATCCCGTTCTTGTACTCCTTTTTCTGCCAACGCTTCATTTGTCGTGCAACCAGGTGTTTTGCGGTCTACCTCTGCCTCTCTTTCCCTCTGAAGAGCAATCTACAAATCTTCTTGGTAGCCTTCCATCACTCATTCGCTTTACAAAATCTATATTAATAATAAAACTGTAACCTAAAATTTTTCAGACAATTAATTAGTGTTAACATGCATAATGAAGGGGCCTGAGACCGAAAATCGCATTTTTTTATTTTTGTTTGTGTGTTTGTTACCTTTTCACGCGATAATGGCTGAACCGATTTCTATGAAAATGGTATGTAAAATGAGTTAGGTCCCACTTAGATTTTACGCTGTATGGCGTTCAAAGTACTTTCTTTAAAAGGGGAGTTATAAGGGGACAGAAGTAAATAAATCGAAATATATCGCTTACTATTGATTTTAGCATACTATTACATAACAGAAGTTGCTTTAAAATGTTTTCGACATGTTTTATTCGAGCAACATTTTTATAGGTCCGACATTTAACTATATATATTAGATTTAAAATAACAGTGCGTTTTATATCCGTGTCGCCATAATCAGACTGACATAATAAAATGAAAACAAATGACTCTACGATTATTTAAGATGGCCTTGTATAACAAGTGGACGATATTCATTTAAGACGTTTTCTTAATTTATTGAGTATGCCCGATCGAGTAAAATTCATATTCGGGCGCTATACAGGAACAGATAATAAATATATTGTACGACATAATATAAATAAGCTAACTGTCCGAAGACAGGTCTGAACCTCACAAGTAATACCAACAAGGCACCACTTATAAGGCAACCAGACCAGGAGATAATAAGGTAGGGTGACCAGTTTCTTTCCTAAGCTACAGTCTGTGAAAAACATAGAACATGACAAGAACGAAAATAAATAAGAATAGTAGGGTGTCACTGAAGTTTTAGGAAGAAAGAAGAAAATGTATAAAAAATAAACCAACTTAGTAAAATAAATAATCTTGCCAAAAACGTGTCTTCTTAAACATTTTTTAAAACACCGGAATTTGGTAAAACTTTGTATTCCAATGGGAGTAGATTATAAGTTATTAAAAATGCTTAATCTCTTTCGTATCATAAGCAACTGAGCCATTCTAAAAAATCTGATTTTAGAAAGTGCAGCAAAGAGCATGGGTATGGTTATTATATTAAAAAAACGTACATGTTCATAATACCGCCTAGTATTGTGCAATGTAACATGAGAGAGTAAACCAAGACATTATAAACTTCGTCCTATTTCCTATGACTATCTAAAAGCAAGATCTGTGCTAAAATCCTTAATCGGTTAAAACATGAAGGGGTGGGATAGAGGACACCGAATATTTTATGACAAGGTGGAACAAACACGACAGAGAGAACATAGGCGAATGTATCAAACTTCACTGTACTCGACAGACTTGAACAGAACATAGCGCCTGTAACGCACGACGTTAGTTGGAAGCATGAAGGGATGGGAGAGGAGGATAGCAAATATTTTCATAATATTGGTGAACAAACATGACAGGCCTCCTCTTGCAAAGCGAACATCGACAAAATGAACCGAACAAAGTGTTTGTCATGCACGATGATGATGTGTAGTATCAAAATTAAATAATTTAATTTATTTAACAGGTTGGATGGTATGTTATAATAAAATTATGTAAAAATGAAAATAAAAACATTTATTTAACAGGTTGGATATTATTTATTTCATTTACTAGCCATATCCCTAGGCTTGGCTGCACTTGTTAGAAACAAATATAAAGTAATTACATAATTAAATAGGACATTTGACCCAGGAAACATCCGGTTTGATATAAGGATAAAATCGTTTAATATGTTACTTAATTGAAAATGTATTTAAATAATTAAAATACTATCATTTTGCTCTATAGAGACAGGAACAGAAGAATAGCATTAGTCCAAGACATTACAGAGATCACACCAAAACCAACAAGTAAAATCACAGATACCGTCACTACAAAGAAAGAAAAAAGTGAAAGGAATATTGAAATGCATAGAGTAGGCCTAACGTAGGAAGTAGTACTCTATTACATTTTTAGTTGCAAAATTTGTAGTGATTGTATTAGATTCGTTATTTTGTTCTTTTAGGTTCTACAACAATTAAAGAAAATAATGTCAGCAGGTTTATTAAATTAACGAACATACATTAGATTTTAGTTTACCACGAACATCAAAAAGATCAATAATGGTCAAGACAGGCTAGTAAAATTAGTCTGCAGTCTTTCTAAATTATTATTTGAGTTATAATTCATGCTGTGTTGTCATTCTAATGCAACGTAATATAAATATCATTTAATAATATTACAATCAAATGACTTATACGAATCTAATTAACATATTAATATTGTTATTACATCACATCCATTAGGTTGTTAATGTTTTCGCCATTTGGGCGTCAACAGACAACAAATTATTGCGATATCAAATATGAGTAAAGTCTTGCATTGTTACACAATAATACAACATATGATATATTGCATTCTTCTTCTTTCAGTGTGAACAATGTCAAATCTAATAGTATACAGCGTAATGTAACCTATTTACAACACTAGTTAATATTGCACTTCATTTATTTAAACATTGAAGTATAAAAAATGGTTATAGCCTTTGGTTTAAATTGGTTTTCTACGTATATTGTATATTGTGACAGAGCTGGGATACGATCTCACGACCGGCAGAAGGATTACAAGTTCGGCCGTGGTTCGGCGCAAGTGCGCGCGCATCTGCTTCCTGTGGCATGTGCTGTGGCGTGGAGACGCGGACGCGACGAAGGGTGAGGAGGGAGTAAAGCAGCTGGTGACTGAGCGGAGAAATCCAGAGAAATCTGGATAGGCGTTATCTTCTAGGCATCTGGAAATTTCGAGCAATCGTACTTTCTCGTAACTATGGTGTGGTTATAAATTACGACACGCGAGTGAACTTGAGCAGTGTTGTTATAGTCAGTGGACAGCAAGCCAGCCAGTCTTGTGTAGCAGTGAAGCCAGGTTCGAGACAGGAGTTCGACTTGAGTGTGTCCGCAGTTGTATGAGCGTCCGAAATCCTGAGTTCGAGTGCAGTGGACCGCAGTTTGGGAACCTGAGTTCGAAGTTCAGTGGACTGCCTCTGAAGGTCTGGATACTGTGAACTCGAGTGACTGAGCTAGAAGAATTAGCAAAGGCAAACGAACTGTGAACTGAGAACTGACAGTTCTGATTTGTAAATAGTGCTCTGTGAACATTAGTTAAGATTAACAGTTCATTGTTGTTCTCAATAATCCAAGTAAATTGTCATTGTCGTCTGTGGAGTGCAATAACGAATACTGTGTTACGGTGTGGAGTGGAGATCCCATTGTTGACGGGAGTATTTAAACTAAATTATAGAAAGTAATTATTGTTGCTTTGAATAAAAGTTACGTTGATGATTTGGAATAAAATTTACAATATTTTGTAACTTTCGTGGAAAATTGTATTCGTGTTATGTTCGTTGTTACTTGCGAGTTTACAAGATAGTCCATTACTAGAGATGACACAATGTGCAGTATTTAACTATTCTACTAGTATTGTAGTAGTAATAGTAGCAGTATTAATTAGAAGCAGCAGCAGTAGCAGAAGTAGTAGTAGCAGCAGCAGTACTAGTACATGTAGTAGTAGTAGTAGTAGTAGTAGTAGTAGCAGCAGCAGCAGTAGTAGTAGTAGTAATAATAGTAGTAGTAGTCAGTGGCGGCTCATACATATTTAATACCTAGTGCCAAAATCAGTGGTAGATCCAGGATACCCTAAGGGGGAGGGTAATTCTTTTTCCTACTATTTCCTCTCTGGATCCGCCTATGGTCTAAACCAGCGGTTCCCAAAGTGTGCTCCGCGGAGCCCTTGGGGCTCCGCGAGTGATTCTCAGGGGCTCCGTCCGCGACAGTTATGAAGTTGACAAAAATTGCTGCTTCCATCTAGTCTCTAGCAAGAAAAACGCAAACTACTTTCATCAAGCGAAAATACTTTCTCAGAAAATAGTTTGAGTTTTCTTGCTAGATGAAAGCACCTATAATAGATCTACTCGTTCCTGGAACTATCTTAATGTTTCTTGCCTGCCAAGTACTTGATGATTCTCGAAATTTATTTTATGTTTTATATACCAAGTAAGCAGCGTTTGTTAATCGTGATACGTGGAATCTACAATCTATTGACTGTTATGTTGCCTAAAACATATATACCTGCATGTTAATTTGTATGCAGAAGTGTTAGCTAAACTTTCGTTGAAATGGAACTGTGGCTTAAGATGGGCTCCGTAATACCCGAGAATCATCAGCTATCAACCAGTGCTCAGTTAAAGGGGCATAATAAATGCTGTAACCATACTTTAAAAACAGATAATGCGAATTCCTTGAGATTGAGTTCGGAATATGTTGAACATGATCCTGCTTCAGAGTCTACGATGTCTAGTGTAGAGGTAAGCCTATTGAAATGAATTAAAAAACGAAAATATTGGAATTCATATTTGGACATGGGATTCACTGAGTTAGCTGATGGACGTCCACAGTGTGAGATATGTAACTAAGTTTTGCCCAATAGTTCTATGTTCCTTGCCAACCTTAGAGACTGCATTTCGAAATTCATCCTGACTTCACAAATGAAACTACAGACTAGGTACTTTAAAAGAAAAACTGACGAACTCCATGCAGTTCAGACAATATTTTTATCTCGTGTAAAAACAAATAACGAGAAAGCACTGGAAGCGTCATACTTGATTAGTCATGACCTGGCTCTTGCTGGTAAACCTCACTCTTGCTGAAACTCTTATGAAACCACTATTAGTGACGGTAGTGAAGTGCATGGTGGACGATAAAACTGCAAACTTGAACTTTATTGTGTCTTTATCAAATAACATTGTGCGTAATCGAATACAGAATCCATCAAACAATGTTAAAAATATCATAATTTCCCGTATCAGTCAAATGCAATTTTAGCAACAACTTGACGAATCTACGGACTTGCCGGATTAGCTGTGTTAATGACGTTTGTGCGGTACGAATTATCAGGTCCTTTTATGAAGATATTTTGTTCTGCAAGCCATTGCCATCCTGTACAAGCGGTACTGAAATTTCATTAAAGACTCGATACCTTGGGACAATTGCATTGACGTGTGCACAGATGGCGCAAAGGCCATGGTAAGTCCTGTTTCTGGCGCTGTTACAAGGATCAAGAAAGTTTAAGAAAACTGCACAAGTAGTCATTATGTACTAGACCAACATGCTCTCGCAACAAAAAAAAATGCCAGCGTTATTAAAGCAAGTACTAACCAACGTCGTCAAAATTATCAACTTTGTTAAGGCACGATCTTTCCAGTGTAGGCTACTCAGTATTCTGTGCAAAGTTATGGGAAGTATAGGCCTACACAAGTTATTGTTATTACACATAGAAGTGCGATGGTTGTCGCGTGATAAAGCGTTATCCCGTTTTCTTGAACTTTGAACGGAAGTTTCTTTACTTTCGAATGACCAAAATAATTTGCTACCAGATTATTTGAATGATGAGGAATGGTTGTGCAAATTATGTTACTTGGCAGACATTTTTTTTAAATTAACTAATTCAACACATCCATACAAGGTAAACGGAAGACTATATTCGATGCTAATGACAAAATTGCCGCGCTGAAGAAAAAGATAGCGTTCTGCATAGAAAGCGTCGAGAATAATTGATTTCAAACTTAGAATTAAATAACACAACAATGAATGACTCATTCATAGCAATAATAAAATAACACCTTGACAATTTGCTTCAAAATATGAATTCATACTTGCCAAGGGACACTCAGGAATCGATTCGAAAGAAATATGATTGGTTTGTAGATCCATTTCCACTGAAGTCAAAACAAGCAGCCCTCACCGCAGCAGAATACGAGGTACTTATAAACATGGTGTCAGGCATCATTTAAAAGCAAACCACTTGTGGAATTTTGGGCTCAGTTAGGGGAGGATCTTTTGATATTAAGTTAAAAAGTTAAATTCATCTTACTGCCTTTTGGTACTACGTATCTCTATGAATCGGCCTTGTCGAGGAACACGGCTACAAAAAAAATCGAGCTTGTTTGGACACAGAAGACGATATACATCTTCAAACTCACTGCTGTGACAACGAACAGTGACAAATAATTTCAAGGGAAAAATTGTTCCGGGGCCGGGTATCGACCCAGGGACCTCTGGTTGAACGTACCAGCGCTCTGCTAACTGAGCTACCCGGGAACTCCACCCGACACCGTCTCAACTTTTCCCTTTATATCCACACAACTCGCGTGGGCTGACGAAACGCCAGAGACCCACATCGAGTGCACACAAACTCTGTGTGACTTGGAATTGTGGATTTCTCTTAACGTACACAGTGACGTATATATTATGCAAATCTAGTCTTTCAGGTAAAGCTTCCTGTAAAGTAGATTTGGATAATTTCAAGGGAAAAATTGTTCCGGGCCGGGTATCTGTGTGCAGAGCGCTGGTACGTTCAACCAGAGGTCCCTGGATCGATACCCGGCCCCGGAACAATTTTTCCCTCGAAATTATTCAAATCTGCTTTACAGGAAGCTTTACCTGAAAGACTAGATTTGGACAGTGACAAACTCTGCCGCAAGAAACACGCACATTCTTCTCATTAACTTCGAGTGTACATGCAACATTGTAACATTTTTTAAATATCTTAACTAGTCGTTATATCATTTTGTAGATTTAAATAACGTTATCTCCAGTACTCTTTCACATTATTATTAATATATCTTATTACTCATACTTTCATATACGTATCATGTGTAATATGCTTCATAGGAAATAGACGGATATAACTAAAAAATTAAAAATTTCTTGGGGCTCCAAGAGAAACTTTTGCTTCAAAAAGGGCTCCGTGGCTGAAAAAGTTTGGGAACCGCTGGTCTAGACTAAAGACAAGAAATAAGCAATAATAATAATAATAATAATAATAATAATAATAATAATAATAATAATAATAATAATAATAATAATAATATTAATAATAATAATGTTTTTATAGGAACATAAGACATAGCTCAAACTTAGTACTTATCCATTTCATTACTTTCCGGTTCCAAATATGTGTACTTTTCCCGTACATATTTGCATGTTTTCGACTTTTTAGGGATAAAAACATGCATAATGCATATTTAAGTAATTTTTAGCTTAATAATGCATATAATATACATTACATTCAGGTTAAATGCATGTTTTAATGGTTTTGTGTCGACATCTCAGTTTCTCGATTTTATATCCCATATTTTAGCTTCAGGAATCAGGATTGAAGAATAAAAAGAAAAAAACTAAATAACAGAAAAATTAAATAAAATGTTAAGATTTTCATAATAAGGTGTTAGAGGACCTTTCCCTGGACGGAAGTCCACTTTTACAACACTTTACCGACGACCCTCTATACACTGCGTGTCATAAATGAATTTATTACGTTGGATATTTTGAGAATAGTAAGTAGAGAGGAAATATAGAGGGTTCAAGGAAATTGCCGACAAATAATTTAGGTCAAAAGCATCCTCTTTCAGGGAGGTTGTAAATTCTCTTCCTTTTCTAGTACTAGTAGCAATTTAGATTCTTCTAAAATTGGAATCATCGTTAAACTGTGTTTGTTGTGTGTGAATATCGTAAGTTATTAATGTGCTTGTTTATTCTGTTTGTGCGTGTTAATGTGGTTCTAATATGTTTCCAATTTAAAGATTCCAAAAGTGTACTCTTTGCACAGTGGATTACTGTAAAGGAAAAGATTTTATTAGATCAGATGAGGATGTCGTATTTTGCGACTGTTGGAGTAAAGAGTTCTGTTCTATTTCCGAACATTTTATATGACAATTGTTCTTTGTAAAAAACTTAAAAAACTTGTTTAAAATAATTATTAAATTACGATGTCCGTTTTTAAATCGTACCTAGGTAACCGTAAGGTCTACTATAATTTCAGATGAAATGTACTAAAAAATTTCAAGTCGACCAGCATGTCGCATCTGTTTCACATATTGTAAGAATGGAACAAAAGAAAGCATCTGCAAAGAATTTCATAGATCCCTCACTTATGCCCGTGGGAAAGTGGATGTAGCGGCGAAAAACAAATTGGACAGGGTCATAAATATTAACCCGGACTGCGGATTCTTTTGTTTAGTGAAGAAGGTTATTTGTGGCGAAAACTGAATGAAGAATTTAACCTGACTGTCACAAATATGTTCATTCAAGTTTAAACCCGCAACTTCTTGCAATATAGAGAAGTCATTCTCTGCCTACAAAAACATATTGACTGACAAGTCCAGGAAAACCAATTTAAAAATCAATATATATAATTTGAACTGGTAATGGAAATTACGGGAAAACGGCAGAACGGATTTTAATAAATGGCCCCTCATTTTGAAGCTTGGAACCTAAAGTTTTTCGGAAAAGTAGTAGTTTTCAGCGAAATGTCAATTTTCCTACATAATTTTACTATTTTCCAAAATCCATCTGTTGTCAGTTTTGAGAACTAATTTTATTCAATTACGGCCGACTTGATTGAATTTCAGAAGAAAACACAAACTACAATAAACAATAGGCTATTACACGAAGGCCATGACCTGCAGGATTGCCGACATATTTAGAGCTGAATTCAATTTGTTATTAAAAACTGATTCTGCAGTGTATAATTTTCTGAGTACAGCTGTATATTGGATATTCAAATCTACGAAACTTGAGGTGGTTTGATGACATTATTACCATTAGAAATTAAATTTTATTATAGTTAATATCATGATGCATCTATTTTTTCATTAATTGTACATAATATTAATGCTATATTGATGACATGAAAGTGAAACGTTTTGTGGTTAGTAGTATTGGAATGATGGTCACGTGACAGGAGCTAGGGAGCTAGGCATGAGCGAGGGGGCATGGCAAGTGACATGCTTAAGGTGGGCGTGGCCAAAGTATTACGTCAGAAGTGGGCGTGACGTCATGGGCGTGGCTAAAGAATGACGTCACGAAGGGGGTGGGTGGGGGCTTAAAGTATGACGTAGGAAAAGGGCGTAACTTAAATTACGTCATAAGAGTTCAAGGTTAAAGTGCGACGTAATGCGGGTATGTAATGGCATGACATGTTTATCTCCTCAATGTGGAAATTATGACGTAAGAAATGGGCGCAACGTCACAAATGGCAATCTAAGAGTTCAAGGTTAAAGTGTGACGTCATGCAGGTATGTAATGTCATGACAAGTTCATACAAGTTTATTTCCTGAATGTTGCAATGTGTGCAAATATTATGCTGAGTCATATCCGGCAATTGTTCTCAGGTGAAAGACACAAGTTCATACATGTTTGAAAAAACTGCTATGTGTGCAAATATTATGCTGAGTCACTCGCCTGCTATGTATGCAAGGTCACATCCGGCGAGTGTCCAAGAATTAATCTATCACACTTAAACACATACATTCTTTTTCTTAAGATTCTAATGTAACGGTAATTTAATTGATTGGGGAATGGGTGTTGGAATGTGGGACATAAATGGATAAAAAATTAAACTAGCACACTTGTAAATTAAACAGGATGTGGCTGAAGTTGGAAATGGGGGAGGGGGGTAATAATTTGAAATACACATGGCATAACTTAAAGTGTGACGTCATTCACAAGTGCAGGTTGGGGCGTAACGTAACAATTTGAATTACTTATGTTCATACAAGTTTGTATAGTTGAAATACACAAGTTCATACATGTCTGAGATTTCATCTACACAATGATGTGATTACACGAGCAAATATTATGCAATCTCACATCCGGTGATGCAATTGCTGAGTAATAATAAAAGCATGTTTTTGAAGCAACGTGTCATATTACACAAATATTGCATGATGCAAATAATATGCAAGCTGTTAAAACACATCCGGTGTAGACGCAAGTGCTGAATAATGGCCAGCTGTCCAATGGATGTCATGAAACTAGTTGTACTTTAAGCCAATTGTTGAGTAATTGATAAAAAATATTAAGATTCTAATGTACTGGTAATTGAATTGATAAATAGTAATGGGAAATGGAAATTGGAATGCGGGAATTATTGATGTCGTAAATGGTTGTACTTTAAGCCAATTTATAACAAAATTAATCTAGCACATTTGTAAATGAAACACATACATACTTCTTCTTCTTCTTCTTCTTCTTCTTCCTCTTCTCATTATTATTATTATTATTATTATTATTATTATTATTCGTCATAAAGAAGATTAAAGTGTGACGAGCCAATTGTTGAGTAATTGATAAAAAATATTAAGATTCTAATGTACTGTAATTGAATTGATAAATAGTAATGGGAAATGGAAATTGGAATGCGGGAATTACTGATGGCGTAAATGGTTGTACTTTAAGCCAATTTATAAAAAAAATAATCTAGCACACTTGTAAATTAAACACATACATTCTTCTCATATTATTATTATTATTCCAATGTAATACATTTTGAGTGGTTTGTTTAGCGTATTTAATACATTATTACCAACATTAAATTCATCAGAATGTAACATTATTATTTCGTAATACAATAATTGTAGCAGATAAATCAATGTAGACGTATATGTTGTGTAATGCATAAGTGTGCAAATATTATGCAAGCTTGCTGAATCACTTCCGGCGACGATGCAATTGCTGAGTAATGATAAAAACATGTTTTTGAAGCACCTCGAACGTGTTATATTACACAAATATTGCATGATGCAAACATCCGGCGATTGTTCTCGCAACGTCTTATGTTACACAAATATTGTATAAGCGCTTTCTGCTATGTGTGCAAATATTATGCAAGGTTGCTAATTTTACATCCGGCGATGAAATTGCTGAGTGATGATAAAAAAATATTACACTCTATTCGTACGTGGTATTTGATTAAAATACAATCGCAGAACATGGCATTATTATTATTATTATTATTATTATTATTATTATTATTATTATTATTATTATTATGGTTCCCATTTAATACATTTTGAAGTAACATATATTGGATTTATTTTAAGCCATACATTATTACCGAAGCAGTTCGTAATACAGTAATTGCTTCTTCTTCTTCTTCTTCTTCTCATTATTATTATTATTCGTCATAAAGAAGATTAAAGTGCGACGTTATAATTTTGTAATTGAAGTTGGAGTAATTGAAGTTGGAAATGAGGGGGAATTTGATAAAATTCTAATGTAATAGTAATTTAATTGATAAATAGTAATGGGTAAGGGAAATTCGCAAGTGTTAATTGAAATTGGAATGGGGCAATTATTGATGGCGTAAATGGTTGTACTTTAAGCCAATTTATAAAAAAATTAATCTAGCTCACTTGTAAATTAAACACATACATTCTTCTCATTTTATTATTATTCCAATATAATATATTTTGAAGTAAAATTGAGTGGTGTGTTTAGCGTATTTAATACATTATTACCAACATTCAGAATGTGACATTATTATTTCGTAATACAGTAATTGTAGCAGATAAATCAATGTAGATGTATATGTTGTGTAATGCATAAGCGTGCAAATATTATGCAAGCTTGCTGAATCACTTCCGGCGACGATGCAATTGCTGACTAATGATAAAAATATGTTTTTGAAGCATCTGGAACGTCTTATATTACACAAATATTGCATGATGCAAATAATATGCAAACTGTTAATTGACATCAGGCGATTGTTCTCGCAGCGTCTTATGTTACAAAAATATTGTATTGATTACAAGTAAATAATAGCTATCTGCCTTGTGTGCAAATATTATGCAAGGTTGCTAATTTTACATCCGACGATGAAATTTCTGAGTAATGATAAAAAACATGTTTTTGATAATGACCTTGGAGGTAATATGGCTGGATGATGAGATGAATTATTTAGAGGTGTAATGAAAGAAGTATTGCAGTTTGGAATAATTGACATTGAACAAGTTTAGACAGCAGAGGGAGGGGGGGCAAGATGATGAATAATGCGCTCGAATTTATACAACTATTACACTATCACATATTTTACAAAAGATCTTTGTCAAAAAAAAAAAACTTTGGTAGTGTAATAGCAGCCATAGCGTTAATAATGTCTCACAATATTTATTTTTTATTTTAGTTTAGATGATACTGCATCTCCAGTCTCGGTTTGAGCTGAAGAAGAAGAAATCGCACAATTTAAATGCCGTGAGTGTAAAAAACAGTGACCATGATGAAGCGTGGTGAATGTTAAGCTTGATTATGAAGAAGGTTCGAATTGTAATAAATGTTCTTTTTGGAAATAGTTTTGCACTGTAATTTCTTCTATGTCTTAACCATCCATTTCCATCCCACATAACCAAAGGGTTGGGTTCGTTTAGAGAATTAACCTATAACACTTTCCTTTCTGATATTAGCAATCCTTTTCCAATGTTGAGAATTGGTATATAGGTTTTCAAATATTAATAATCCTTAAGAATTGGTGTATAAGTTGAGATTATTCTAAACATATATGTTACCAGAATATAACATAATTCCAGTGGTAGCTTATTGATTTGGGAGTGGTGGATTCATTACATGTTTGTATGATAAAACCTGAGGATGATTGAGAGAATGTCAATGATTAAACTGAACCTAGTCATTGGAGATGGGGATGTGCTTGGTAAAAGAAAATAGAAACAACATAAAATAATGCGTATATATTTATTCATAAAAAGAAATACAATGCACTGAGTATTGAAATATATTTTCAGTTAGTGAATCCCAATTATGATAATGTTTTCACCAAAATTGAAGAAGTAATACATTTTGAGTGGATTGTTTAGTGTATTTAATTTAAGCCATACATTATTACCCACATTAAATTAATCAGAATGTGACATTATTATTATTATTATTATTATTATTATTATTATTATTCTAATTTAATACATTTTGAAGTAACATTTATTGATTTTATTTTAAGCCATATATTATTAGCGAAAGTATGATTTAGAGCACTTCGTAATATCCACTTAAATTCCAGAGTAGTATAATATTATACTGTATTAAGTGGATCATAAAGAAAGTGAAATTCTAAAGAAAGAGATTGAGTATGACATAAGTTGGAATTTATATTGATGCTATGTGATGCAAGCCTGCATTAACATCCCGTGATTGTTTGACGACCACCTGCGATGTATTATATTACACAAATACTGTATGCACATAATAGCTATCTACTATTTTCAACAAATATTATGCTAGCTTGCAATACAGCATGACGTTGCAATAACGCAACAGCATGTCGTTGTAACGAATATGTCGCAAGATTACGCACCATGCTGTTGTGTTATTGCAACGATATGCTGTTGCGTTATTGCAACGACATGCTGTTGTGTTATTGCAACGACACGCTGTAGCGTTATTGCGACGTCACGCTGTTGCGTTATTGCAACGACACGCTGTTGCGTTATTGCAACGACACGCTGTTGCGTTATTGCAACGACATGCTGTTGCGTTATTGCAACGACATGCTGTTGCGTTATTGCAACGTCATGCTCTTGCGTTATTGCAACGAGATGCTGTTGCGTTATTGCAACGACATACTGTTGCGTTATTGCAACGACGTGCTGTTGCGTTATTGCAACGACGTGCTGTTGGGTTATTGCAACGAGATGCTGTTGCGTTATTGCAACGACATGCTGTTGCGTTATTGCAACGACATGCTGTTGCGTTATTGCAACGACATGCTGTTGAGTTATTGCAACGTCATGCTGTTGCGTTATTGCAACGACATGCTGTATTGCAAGCTAGCATAATATTTGTTGAAAATAGTAGATAGCTATTATGTGCATACAGTATTTGTGTGATATAATACATCGCAGGTGGTCGTCAAACAATCACGGGATGTTAATGCAGGCTTGCATCACATAGCATCAATATAAATTCCAACTTACGTCATACTCAATCTCTTTCTTTAGAATTTCGCTTTCTTTATGATCCACTTAATACAGTATAATATCATACTACTCTGGAATTTAAGTGGATATTACGAACTGCTCTAAATCATACTTTCGCTAATAATATATGGCTTAAAATAAAACCAATAAATGTTACTTCAAAATGTATTAAATTAGAATAATAATAATAAGAATAATAATAATAATAATAATAATAATAATAATAATAATAATAATAATAATAATAATAATAATAATGTCACATTCTGATTAATTTAATGTGGGTAATAATGTATGGCTTAAATTAAATACACTAAACAATCCACTCAAAATGTATTACTTCTTCAATTTTGGTGAAAACATTATCATAATTGGGATTCACTAACTGAAAATATATTTCAATACTCAGTGCATTGTATTTCTTTTTATGAATAAATATATACGCATTATTTTATGTTGTTTCTATTTTCTTTTACCAAGCACATCCCCATCCCCAATGACTAGGTTCAGTTTAATCATTGACATTCTCTCAATCATCCTCAGGTTTTATCAAACAAACATGTAAGGAATCCACCACTCCCAAATCAATAAGCTACCACTGGAATTATGTTATATTCTGGTAACATATATGTTTAGAATAATCTCAACTTATACACCAATTCTTAAGGATTATTAATATTTGAAAACCTACATACCAATTCCCAACATTGGAAAAGGATTGCTAATATCTGAAAGGATAGTGTTATAGGTTAATTCTCTAAACGAACCCAACCCTTTGGTTATGTGGGATGGAAATGGATGGTTAAGACATAGAAGAAATTACAGTGCAAAACTATTTCCAAAAAGAACATTTATTACAATTCGAACCTTCTTCATAATCAAACTTAATATTCACCACGCTTCATCATGGTCACTGTTTTTTACACTCAGAGCATTTAAATTGTGCGATTTCTTCTTCTTCAGCTCAAACCGAGACTGGAGATGCAGTATCATCTAAATTAAAATAAAAAATAAATATTGTGAGACATTATTAATGCTATGGCTGCTATTACACTACCAAAGTTTTTTTTTTTTGACAAAGATCTTTTATAAAATATGTGATTGTGTAATAGTTGTATAAATTCGAGCGTATTATTCATCATCTTGACCCCCCTCCCTCTGCTGTCTAAACTTGTTCAATGTCAATTATTCCAAACAGCAATGCTTCTTTCATTACACTTCTAAATAATTCACCTCATCATCCAGCCATATTACCTCCAAGGTCATTATCAAAAACATGTTTTTTTATCATTACTCAGCAATTTCATCGTCGAATGTAAAATTAGCAACCTTGCATAATATTTGCACACAAGGCAGATAGCTATTATTTACTTCTAATCAACACAATATTTGTGTAACATAAGACGCTGCGAGAACAATCGCCTGATGTCAATTAACAGTTTGCATATTATTTGCATCATGCAATATTTGTGTAATATAACACGTTCCAGAAGCTTCAAAAACATATTTTTATCATTAATCAGCAATTGCATCGTCGCCGGAAGTGATTCAGCAAGCTTGCATAATATTTGCACGCTTATGCATTACACAACATATACATCTACATTGATTTATCTGCTACAATTACTGTATTACGAAATAATAATGTCACATTCTGAATGTTGGTAATAATGTATTAAATACGCTAAACACACCACTCAATTTTACTTGAAAATGTATTATATTGGAATAATAATAAAATGAGAAGAATGTATGTATTTAATTTACAAGTGTGCTAGATTAATTTTTTTATAAATTGGCTTAAAGTACAACCATTTACGCCATCAATAATTGCCCCATTCCAATTTCAATTAACACTTGCGAATTTCCCTTACCCATTACTATTTATCAATTAAATTACTATTACATTAGAATTTTATCAAATTCCCCCTCATTTCCAACTTCAATTACTCCAACTTCAATTACTCCAACTTCAATTACAAAATTATAACGTCGCACTTTAATCTTCTTTATGACGAATAATAATAATAATGAGAAGAAGAAGAAGAAGAAGAAGCAATTACTGTATTACGAACTGCTTCGGTAATAATGTATGGCTTAAAATAAATCCAATAAATGTTACTTCAAAATGTATTAAATGGGAACTATAATAATAATAATAATAATAATAATAATAATAAAAATAATAATAATAATAATAATAATAATAATAATAATAATAATAATAGTGCCATGTTCTGCGATTGTATTTTAATCAAATACCACGTACGAATAGAGTGTAATATTTTTTATCATCACTCGGCAATTTCATCGCCGGATGTAAAATTAGCAACCTTGCATAATATTTGCACACATAGCAGAAAGCGCTTATACAATATTTGTGTAACATAAGACGTTGCGAGAACAATCGCCGGATGTTTGCATCATGCAATATTTGTGTAATATAACACGTTCGAGGTGCTTCAAAAACATGTTTTTATCATTACTCAGCAATTGCATCGTCGCCGGAAGTGATTCAGCAAGCTTGCATAATATTTGCACACTTATGCATTACACAACATATACATCTACATTGATTTATCTGCTACAATTATTGTATTACGAAATAATAATGTTACATTCTGATGAATTTAATGTTGGTAATAATGTATTAAATACGCTAAACAAACCACTCAAAATGTATTACATTGGAATAATAATAATATGAGAAGAATGTATGTGTTTAATTTACAAATGTGCTAGATTATTTTTTTTATAAATTGGCTTAAAGTACAACCATTTACGCCATCAGTAATTCCCGCATTCCAATTTCCATTTCCCATTACTATTTATCAATTCAATTACAGTACATTAGAATCTTAATATTTTTTATCAATTACTCAACAATTGGCTCGTCACACTTTAATCTTCTTTATGACGAATAATAATAATAATAATAATAATAATAATAATAATAATAATAATGAGAAGAGGAAGAAGAAGAAGAAGAAGTATGTATGTGTTTCATTTACAAATGTGCTAGATTAATTTTGTTATAAATTGGCTTAAAGTACAACCATTTACGACATCAATAATTCCCGCATTCCAATTTCCATTTCCCATTACTATTTATCAATTCAATTACCAGTACATTAGAATCTTAATATTTTTTATCAATTACTCAACAATTGGCTTAAAGTACAACCAGTTTCATGACATCCATTGGACAGCTGGCCATTATTCAGCACTTGCGTCTTCACCGGATGTGTTTTAACAGCTTGCATATTACTTGCATCATGCAATATTTGTGTAATATGACACGTTGCTTCAAAAACATGCTTTTATTATTACTCAGCAATTGCATCATCGGATGTGAGATTGCATAATATTTGCTCGTGTAATCACATCATTGTGTAGATGAAATCTCAGACATGTATGAACTTGTGTATTTCAACTACACAAACTTGTATGAACATATGTAATTCAAATTATTACGTTACGCCCCAACCTGCACTTGTGAATGACGTCACACTTTAAGTTATGCCATGTGTATTTCAAATTATTACCCCCCTCCCCCATTTCCAACTTCAGCCACATCCTGTTTAATTTACAAGTGTGCTAGATTAATTTTTTATCCATTTATGGCCCACATTCCAACACCCATTCCCCAATCAATTAAATTACCATTACATTAGAATCTTAAGAAAAAGAATGTATGTGTTTAAGTGTGATAGATTAATTCTTGTTGTTAATATTGTTAGGTTTTTAACTGTGCAAAAAAAGTGAAGTGAAATAAGACATTTGAAAGAAAAATAAAAGTGCATATATTAATGTATTTTTCGCTTGATCATGCATATTTCATTGTTTGATAGTGCATGAATGCATACATATTTTGGGATTTTATAGTGCGTGAAATTCTCGTCTCTAATAATAATAATGATAATAATAATAATAATGATAATAATAATAATAGTAATAATAATAATCGCTCACCAAAATTTATACAACTGGAGCACTTGAGCACTTTTCTTGACCAGGTTAACATGCGCGATAGATAAAACCCATTCGCCGATTCTTCTGACTTGAAAATAAATCCATCATTTTCTGTTGAAGTTGTCTATTTTGCAAACAAAACTCCTTAGATTCATCGTGCCCTGTTAGTGCTAAATCTAGTGCCCCACAAAGTCGTATGCAATTTATTATTAAATTTAACACATATCTGTTTTTATCAACTTGCACATTGTGTTTTGCAATCGTGAGTCTGTAGTGTGAATTTAACTGATTTTCAGTGTTCGCTTTACCCAGCATAGACAAACTGAAGACGTTATTCATATTAACCTTTGACTTATGATGTATTTTTATTTTACCCCATAAATGTACTAAATCTGTCACACCCACTCTTGACCAGCTAAGTTCACCTCAAAACAGAACACACGGGAAACAGAAGAACGCATTTTTCACATCACATCCACAAAACCAGTTGTTTTTTAAATAAATATCTGGGTTGAATTTGCGAGATCTATTAACTTTAGCACTTTGCTGCTTTTGATGAATATTTAAGTGCGGTAAGGTCTGCCTAATTCTTTAACACGACGTTAGTTTTCATATGTTGATGTTGAAAACGGAGATTTCAATAAAGCGCCAACCGAGTTCATTTTTTCACAGTACACAACACGATAACACGACCACTATTACGATGACAACCTCACGACTTACGATCACACTACAATTGGTACTGTTGTAGAAATAATAAAGTGGAAACTTTCTCATGCAAGTTTTCAAGAAACCGGGAGAGATTTTATTATCTTATTGTTGCAGTCTTCGCTCTATGAAACTTGTTCCGACAAAGTGGAAGGGCAGACAGAGCGAGAGGTAGTAAGGGATCGGCGTAGTAAATGGGGATGTATACAGTTTTTAAAAGCATTGCAAAAGCCAGCGGCAATTTGTGCCTGGCACATTTTAGATCATGCTTTAGATGCTGAAAAGGGCGAGCGAACATGAAGACTGCGTGCGCATCCCATTATATTTCTTATGGGATGTAGTGCCTGGCACAGATCCATTCTCCAAACACTGGTTACAAAGAGTTTCGCTGCAAAGATCATATTGACGGTAGAGATTGTATAAGCGTATCTTGTTTCTCTCAGGTTTTGAGCGGAAAATATGAATTCTCCTTTTCCTTCTGTATTCTGGTAGTGCCATGGCACAACGGCACTACCTCTAAAGCCGCCCCTGGTAGTAGTAGTAGTAGTAGTAGTAGCAGTAGTAGTAACAGCAGTCGATAATCCATACAGTATGAAAACAGTGCTTGAAAAAGTTATTCAGGCATACAGAGTGTGGAAGTAAAGATTTTTAATGGCACTTTATTTTAAGATTTACATATTCCTCAACTCCATTGCATCTTATCAATGAATGAGTAGAAACTAATGAAAACTGTTCATTGCTAATTACTATTCCTGTTTTGTTTTATTTAATGGCCTACTCTACATGATAGTAACATACTTAATTGTAGACTGGCCTTACCCGTGCGCTCCGCTGCACCCGTTGGAAATAAATATAAAGTAATTACGTAATTAAAATAGGACATTTGATCCGGGGAACATTCGTGTTTGATAGAAGGATAAATCGTTTAATATGTTACTTAATTTAAATTGTATTTAAATAATTAAAATGCGATCATTTTGGTCCAGAGACCACTCATTTGGTGCAATGACAATTCCTTTAACGTGTTTCTTAATTTTTATTACATGCAACCATAGTTTAATGAAGATTGACATATCATTTAGATTTAATGTGTATACTTTAAATTACTTGCTATATGTTTCCATTGAATTATTGTAATAACTTAATTTTAACCCTTGTTTTCTACGTCTTCAGTAATTGGCGCTTGGCCCACTATGGTTCTGAACCCTTCAAATAACGTAAATAGTGATACAGCATATATAGTGATAGGGTCTGTTGGATAATCGGGCATGTTGGATACTCTGTACTTTAGCGTGTTACCTCGCCACTTGTGGGCACCACATTCTGCTAGAAGTCAATGATGGATGTAGCCACTCGTGGCTACTTCCGTCATTGGCTTCTAGCAGAATGTGGTGCCCACAAGTGGCGAGGTAACACGTTAAAGTACAGATTGTCCAACATGCCCGACTGTCCAACAGACTCTAGTTTACCCAATGTAATTACATTTCTTTCTTTCGAAAATGTAAGAATTCACGATCTCCTATTACCATTGCATGGAATGAATAAATGTGTTTCTTCTTCCTACTCAAAAATTTCATATTTTGCACATATCAGTTATTGCAGGAACGACAACGCTATAATCTGAGGCGGCGGTGAAAATGTATTATATTGTTATTTTAAAAGTCTTGTATCCTATCCTTTAATATCAGTCCTATCAAAATTTTGCATAGAATAAAACTTATCGGATATCATTTTTATTTATTTATTTATTAAAGCTTCTTCAAATTAGAGGCTACCATTAGACAAAGCATACAAAACAATGCAAGAACAAATAGAATATGAGAGCTAAAAGAGTAAGAAAAGAAAAAGGCAAACAAATACACAAACAAACAATGGCAGTTTACAGAAGAAAAAAAATCAAGTAAAGAATCAATGAAAGCTAAGAATGAAAAAGAAAAATGATAATGATGCGTCAATTTTTTCCATACACTGAATTAGAGTGCATATACGTGGTTCCGTAAGAGTTTGACTGACTCTCTAATTATGAGGAGGGCCAGTTCATTCAGAAAAGATTTGTGCAGTCCTAGGGTCTTACAGAATTGAGAAGTTGGGTATCGTTCCTCTTGCTCCAAACATCAATCCCGTAACACTGATATCGTGAAGTTGGTATTTATCTTTATAATACGGGATGGTTGGAACGTAGATTGCTCGTTTCTCCTCATGTACGTTTTCCGGCTGTCCTTTATGCGTTTCAAACCTGATGGTGGGGTCGATTATCACACCCTGAGACAGGGATTCGCTAATGGCGATTATGTCAATTCGTCTGTTACTGCCATTGTCGGCAGTTCCGTGGACTTCTTCATAGACTGTGTATTTTAGTTTTCTAAGGGCATCGGCCAATTTAGTTCTAATTGCATGGTGCCTATGTGTACGCAATGTTTCGCCATAAGGGCAGGCTCCCAGGACATGTCCAAGGGTTTCTATCTCACTGAGGCATCGCCTGCAGTGGTTGTCCTGAGACCTACCGGGTATGGCTCTTACAGTGCTTACGTTGGCAGTCATCTTGATAGCCTCCTTCCATTCACCGCTAGTCATTCCATTGGGCTTAGTTATCCATTTGTTAGAGGGAGTGAATTCACTGTACAGAATAACGCCTTTTCTCTTTTGAGGTAAGTTGCACCATGCGTTGTACTCTCGCTGGCGTAATTCGGTCCTAATTTTTCTGGTGTTTATTACTCCTCTCGTAGAAGTTAGGTGTTCAGTTTCATTGATTTGAAGGTTGTTCAAACAATGTTTAGCTTCCTCCATTAGACATCTAGTGTTGTTTATGTACTTTCGTTACGTAACATTTTTCACAAAAAGCAATAATAAACGAGATATTTCGATTTATTTAATTCAGTCCCCTTTAAATAAAATATTTTGAATGTCACATAGCCTAAAATCTTAGTTTCCGGTACAACGAACTTAATTTATATTTCAATTTTCATCGAAATCCGTTCTGCCATTAGGTCGTGTGAAAAGGTAAGAACATCCAGACATACATACATACATACATACATACATACATACATACATACATACATACAGACAGACAGACAGACAGACAGACATACAAACAAAAATAAAAAAAAAAGCGATTTTCGGTCTCAGTATAAATAAATTATACATGTTAACACAAATTGAGGGCTTAACCGGAAGAAAGGCGGATAGACCTATACGTCCTTCTTCGGGAAAACGGTTTAAAATGTAGTGAATAATAATAGTAGCGAAATTTTATTTTGATTGTACTGTACATACCTGCAGGACAGGGCTGCGTGCGTGTATAACATTTTATTCAGGTGCGTTTTAAAATCTTGGATTCAATGTATCTCAATTCGCCATATTGACGTATACGCCCTTTTTCCGGCAAACCCCTCAATTATTTTTGAGAAAGCGATAATTACCAAAAAAATGTCGGTTACAGATTTATTATTAGTATATATTATATTATATTATATTATATTATATTATATTATATTATATTATATCATATCATATCATATCATATCATATCATATCATATCATATCATATCATATCATATCATATCATATCATATCATAGTATATTATATTATATTATATTATATTATATTATATTATATTATATTATATTATATTATATTATATTATATTATATTATATTATATTATATAAAAAGTGTGTTGATAACAGATGTACTCCGATAAGTAAGTTTTTAATTTGTTATGGGGGCTCTTGAATGTCAGGAGGAACAACTTTTACAATAGCGCAACATAATCTGCTTGGCTCATTACCCTATTTCTTTGCATTGCATTTATTGCATATGTTTTTTATGTATTTTAACACGATTCAATTGAGCATAGTTAAAATTTGGATTATAAAATAATGGAATGCTAAGCTTACATACTATTACTGCATACTAAATCAATACACTCTCGTTGTTCGTTAATTCTCTGAGATTATAATGAATGTGTACATAAACATTATTTTAAGAAACAGAGGAAACGAATATTCATAATAGCCTATCAATTTTGCTGTGCATAAGAAGCTATTTTAATCTTACCTCTCCTCAATTCACTCAGACGTTATTATAACAACATTATAGCATTATGTCCATATAGAGAAACTACACTTTCCAATGGTGAAATAATAATTATACAAATGGTTAATTAGCTTTCGATATTACTTCATACATTCCCAGAAACATTCTCTGTAGGCTATGTTTGATAGCTTTCGTTTGTTGTTGTCCAAGGCCCCTTACAGCCCCTTAAGATGGCGTTGTTATATTAATTTTAAAACTCATTTACCTCATTAAACATCAGTCCCATTAAAAATTTTATATTGAATAAAACTTATCGGAAATGATTTTTAAAGAAACTTTTTTTATGGAATATTATTCATGAAAATTAATAATAAGGGAGATATGTCGATTTATTTAATTCAAGTCCCCTTACATCCCCCTTTTAAATAAAATATTTTGAGTGCCATATATCCTAAAATCTAAGTTACAACGACCTTAATTTATATTCCAATTTTCATATAAATCGGTTCAGCCATTATCGCGTGAAAAGGTAACAAAGATCCAAACAGACAGACAGACATACAAACAAAAATGTCAAAAAAGCGATTTTTGGTATCAGGGTGGTTAATTATATATGTTAGGACCAATTATTTTTGGAAAATCGAAAATTACCTGAAAAATTTCGGCTACAGATTTATTATAAGTATAGATAGACTATGTCTTGGAACAAAGATCAGTCATTGAGTCCTGTAACTGTGAGAAGGACTTTGGGCTGTTTTCACGATAAACTGGGATATTGTTTCGCTGTGAATAGTACTCATTTTGAGCATATGTTATAAAATTCGGTTAGTGATAGTGTTTTTTTTTTAGTTTTATGGCCTACTCAACATGACTTTAGATACTTATTTGTCTCAAATTTCAAGTCCATGAAACAAGTTTAATAAGTGGTTAAAGGACAAGAAACGGGTGAATGGATAAGCTTTTTATGCATTCATACGCAAAATATAATGGATATTCCATATATGTAAATGAAAATATAGGATGCTATTAAAAAAAATATGGTTTGCTGTCACACCCTGTATGCTTGAATAAGTAACTTTTATCGAACACTGGTATCATATTGCATCGTTTATCCCCATTATCTTTTGTATAAGGGATTTAAGCGAGTTTTATTATTATTATTTTTTTTTTCGTGAATCAGCAATGTCACTGACACATAACGTTTCAAAGGCAAGATTCATGGAATGTGGTGCTTCTGAAGTAAATCAAATGAGTGTATTATTTTATAACATTTTACGTAAACTGTAATCCGTAGACACAAAACAATTCAGTTGGTGCAATTTGTGTCTTCAGCTTCTTATCGAACGGCCCGTGAAGTTCCATAACAGGTTGGGAAATCAGTTCAAATCATAAAGGTGTGTTTGTACGAAATTATGTTCTGGATAGAGAATCAAGTACTGTGTCAGAGAAGTAAATATCAAACTCGGCTCAGTCGTCATTCTCGATGTTTCTGTTAGTTTTGGTAGAGATAAAACTATTGTTTAGCTTCCAACCGTCTCCTGATAGGTTGTTACAGAACAAACATTGCGAATGTTTCGAATGGTTGATTTAACAGTTATTGTTATGCTCAGGTATCCTCGAGCGAAGAATTTAGCCTACATCACTACACTCGAAAACAGATTTTTATTCAAATTGCCTCGCAGCTCTTATGTAGGTCTGTTGGACTCCAAACATGATTCAAATTGCGTGTTACATCAAAGCGAATTTTCTATATTTTTCCCTTTAAACATGCAAATCAATTTCTGACAGAAGCAAACGGGTCTGTATTGTCTAGAATTGAGTCACATTAAATATAATGACTTCAATCAAATTAAACCTCTGATTGAGGTTCTGACTGATATATACATCTATTATCGACAGTACACCTCACTTGACGATATGTCAGAGGAAAAACAAATTGTTTGTATGTGTCTGAAGTTTGATTAGTGTAATATGTAGCTAATCGGCGATATATGCAATGGAGGGAGATAGGAACTGGCCACCCCACCCCATTATCTCCTGGCCTGTGTGAATTATATGAGTTACACTCTTACGAGGTTACATACTGTTGTAAGTAACTTACAAGTAAAATTATAAATTTAGAATTGTGTTTTCTGTAGATACCGCTGCAATTCGGACCAAGCTGATTAGAACTTTTTCATTCAAAATAATCCCAGGAAAATGTAGGTAAACTATCGGCATCCCGTTGCGGGACGCCCTGTATTTAACATTCATGTTAATTTTAAATCCTAGTTTCTTGTAAATACACAAATAATAATATAAATGTACTAATACATATACATGCTAACCACACGATACCTCCATTCTGGTTGGATGATCGTCCACCTCTGCTTCGACATGTGGGCTGGTCGGTCTAGGCCCTTCACGGGCTGTAGGTCCACGGATTATTTATTGATACATATACATATCCAGAAAAAAAGTGTATCTAATATTTGTGGATCTAAGAAAGCCTTTTAACAGAATGGACTGAAATAAATTGATCGGGATCGTAAAGGAAATTGATGTGGATTGGAAAGAGAGAAGACTGTTCCGTAATCTTTATATGAAATAGCGAGTGAAAGTCAGGATAGGAGAAGAAATTTCAGAAGGAAGTGAAATTGTTAGAGAGAACGTCAAAGATGTCCTTCATCACGTACACTGTTCAATTAGATAATTGGAGTAAAGAACTGTTTTCATAACATGGAAGGAGTGATAGTAGGAGGAAAAATAATAAATTGCATAAGTTTGCTCATGATATGGCATTGTCAGCAGAAGAGAAAATGATACTAAGGGATATGCTACTGGAGCTAAATGACAGCTGTGAGCAGTATGGGATGAAGATAAATGAAAATAAAATGAAGATGGTCATTGGAAATTAAAATATGGAAGATAAACTTGCGAATCCTAAATGTGGCAGTAGAGGAAGTGGACAGCTTCAAGTACTTGCGGTTGTACTATAAGCAGTAACACGAGCTGCTGCCAGGAATTCAAATGGAGAATAGCAATGGCAAAGGAAGCTTTTAATAGAAAAAGAAGCATCTTCTGCGGACCTCTGGAAAAAATAAGTAAGGAAGAGACTAGTGAAGTGCCTTGTAAGGAGCGTGGCAATGTATGGGGCAGAAACATGGACATTACGACAAAGTGAAGAGAAGCGAATAGAAACATTTTAATTGTGGATATGGAGAAGAATGGAACGTGTGAAGTGGACAGACAGAATAAGAAATGAAGCTGTATTGGAAAGAGTGGATGAAGGAAGAATGATGCTGAAACTGATCAGGAAGAGGATTAGCGATTGGTTGGGTCACTGGCTGAGAAGAAACTGCGTACTGAAGGATGCACTGGAAGGAATGGTGAACGGGAGAAGAGTTCGAGGTAGAAGAAAATATCAGATGATAGACGACATAAAGATAAATGGATTATAATAGGAAACATAAAGGAAGGCAGAGAATAGGAAAGATTGGAGGAAGCTGGGTTTACAGTGAAGTACCTGCCTTTGGGCAGAATACTAATTGAAAAAAAGAATAGATATTTTACATATATTTGTCAAATATTTCATATCTACTTGAGCTATACAGTTTTCAAATGAAGTGACTCTTTTCTATTTGTGTGTGTGTGTGTGTGTGTGTGTATATATATATATATATATATAAGGTAAAAAAGGTAAACGTATCCCCGTAACGTGCCATGAAGGCACTTGGGGGGCATGGAGGTAGAGCCCCATGCTTTTCATGACCTCGGTACTAGAATGAGGTGGTGTGGTCGGCACCACGCTCTGACCGCCTTTTACCCCCGGGAAAGACCCGGTACTCAATTTTATAGGAGGCTGAGTGAACCTTGGGCCCGTTCTGAAAGTTTGGCGACGAGAAAAAATCCTGTCATCACCTAGGATCGAACCCCGGACCTTCCAGTCCTTAGCTAGCTGCTCTACCAACATAGCTACCCGGCCGCCATATACAGAGTTGGACAGATAAAACCGGCCCCATCTCATGTCATATGATTTGGAAAATAATTATGTAGGGTATTGATTTCTTTTCTTTCTTTTTTCTTGAAAATGTAATTATGTTGGCTATACTGTATCTTCCGCGTGTTTTGTGTCATTGTTGTTGCGCCATTGTTGCTTATAACCTCTTCTGGTTACTGTTTAAAAGTCAGACGTTCTAAACACATGTAAAGAGTTGTTCTTTAAATAAGCATGACTTATTCAATACCAGAGCGGATATTCATTGTGGAGGTGTACGTACAGACCAGCACTATTAAGGAAACACAACAATTATTCAGAGACAATTTTTCATGCTCTTTCCAGTTATAGTGAAACAATATGCAAACTCTAATACTACATTTATAAAAAAATTGTGTTAAATATTACAAAGAACACTGTGAAATAAAAAATTGCCCCTAGATCAAAACTATGGAGACGACAGATGTCCGTCTTTGATATTAAACTACTCAAATATCCGCTTCGCTCAGTACCAGCGAAAAGCAGCATTCAAGATTTGGTGCGAAAATGGCGTACGACTGGATCCATAAAAAATGTAACAAGGAACAGAACTCCTTCTCTCCGGACTCCTCAACTTACGGCGCAAATTAATGAATTTATGACTAGGAAAGTCTACCACGAGATTGGCTCAACAGGTTGATGTGAGTAGGAGAACTTGCGGAATTGCATCCGCAGTATCATCCATGAGGAATTGACACGTGTTTTCATGAACCTGTTAAAACGTGCACAAAAGTGTCTAGATGCAGATGGAGGGCACTTCCAACATTTATTATGAAGGTAAATTCATTTTATTTTCATTCCATTTGAAGTTTGTTTCAAATCATTAGTACCTATCAATGTCATAACACGGGCCGGTTTTATCTGCCCAACCCTGTATACACACACACACACACACATACACACAAATAAAATAGCGTGAACAGCAATTAATGCCATTAATTTAAACGAGATATTCTTTGAGGTATTTAAAATAAAAAATTGAAAAATTATAATGAAATTTTGATCCTTTTACCTCCCTTTTAGAGTAGAAATTATTTTATATGAAACACTTAATAAGGTATTTTGGGAAAGATATTGAATTATTTCCCAATTATCTCAGTCAATTTAAAAGAGCAGTGTATTGTGATAATAAAAGACTGAAATAATATTAACTTTTTAATTTAAATGTGTAGAAAATTGATCCAAACAAATGTAGGTTTTCGTTCTGCAAAGGAATTTTAAAATCTTACTGTGACAACGCAGTAGAGATGCCTGAAGACAACGAGAAATGTAAACATAACACATTATTTGTTTTTAAATATAGCTCGGGAAATAAGATATCTTTTAAGTAAATTTACCGATTACTACTTTAAAAACTGTAGTGAGAGGTAACTATTTTAAAGGGCTGAAGAAAATGCTCGTAGCGAGACAAAGGGAAATTTTTAAAATATTATTTACATTTTTGTGATGTAAAATAAGCCGGGTTTGCAGTGAAAGATCTGCCCTTGGACAGAACACTGAATGAAATTAATGAACTTGTATCATAAAATTAACATTATGAAACAATATTCCAGTGCTATAATATTTAATATATCATTTTTGTCATAGCAAACTCAAGCTGCCCATCATTACAAATCTGATGTTATTTCTTTATTAATATTGTTTTATAACACTGTAGTAAACGTATGAAACTCATTTATAATGTTACACAATTATTACATTATAAACTTTTTTCATAATATTAGCCCTTTAATTTTTTTGTTAGTTTATCTTAAATAAGCATATCGTACTTTTATTTTTTCATTTAGAGTTTTAAATGTTTTAAAATGTTGCTATTATAACGTTCAATACGCCTATGCACCATTATTTTTATGATGTATGGAATATTCAATTGAAATGGGATTATAGAATTATTTCTTAATCTTTTCACTTTAGTTTGAAATAAGCGTGTCTTATTGTCTGTGTTCTCTGAACAATTAAATAAAATAAATAAGTTTCTAGAGTTTATTTTAAAATTTTCAAGATTTTGTTTATAGTGAAGTAACATTGTTCCTTTTCCATTTTCCATCACAGTTTAAACACAAAAATTAAACGATATAGGTATCACCTGTATTTTTTCTTACGAGTTTAAAAACAATGTAGGCCTAAATGGCAATGACCTTCAACAAGCCAGATGAATAGATTGTTCAGAGCAACACAACTTAATGTTTACTGCCTGCTGGTTGCAGCGTTGCAAGATCTCATATTTAATTAATTGTAAAATACACGTTTTTCTGGAAAACCATTAAAATATAGCAGAATGGTATTTACTTTTTGTTGTTCTTTACTCAAGGAAACACACACCAGACGAGGTCAACGAACTCAAGCTGTCTGTCTAGGTGAACTATACCCACCTGCCTCTGTGCTTATAACGTTGCAATCTTGTCGCGTTGCTCAGTGGCTTCAAATTAAGTGGTTGCTTCTTAAACTAAATTTACAAAAAACTTCCACGCTATTGAAATACGCGGGAGGGATAAATGATTCTATATTAGATTTTCTATTGATATGGACAAATATCACGATCCTACTCGCAATAGTTATTCTTTACCGAATAAGAGAGGGTTAAACATTTGGGGAAAAAGTTTTTCTGAGGAAACAACGAACTTCCCACCAATATGTTATTATACAAGGTGCGGCCAAGGAATCGGACGGGTTTAGAAGGCCATTTAATGAACAACATGAGGGGTTATGGATAGTGATCGACCATCGTTCCTTAGCATTTTTGATGCCATTTTGTGTAATCATGGAATTGTGGAGCTCGGAGCATCGTGCTTTCGTTATCGAGGTATTTTTGAAGAATGGTGATTCAGTTGTGAAAACCCAGCTTATAATTTAATGTTGGCCGCCACGGAGTCGTTCCTGCTCGCAATACCACATTGAGATGGGTACAAAACTTTCGGTTATCAGCATCAGTTTGCAAGAAGAAACTACCAGGACACGTTCGAAGTGTACGAACGCCAGAAACATTGAGCGAGTAAGAGTGGCTGTTACGAGAAGTCCACATCGATCAGGTAGACTGCACGGTATAGCACTGCGACTTCCAGAGCGTTCTGTGCGCTGAATATTGCATTCATATCTTACGTTTCATCCATATAAAATTATGATTGTTCAGCAATTGCATGAGTAAGACTATGTCCAAAGCAGGACATTCGCCGAGAGAATGGTGACAATTTTGGCTGACGAAGTTGTTATGTTCATGAGTGACGAGCACATTTCCATTTACATGGTTACACTAATAAGCAGAACTTTAGATACTGGGCCCCCGAAAATCCTAACGAACTACATGAGCGTCCGCTTCACTGTGCAAAAGTTACAGTTTGTTGTGCTGTGTCTAGATACTGCGTCGTAGGCCCGTTTTTTTTTTTGGGGGGGGGGGAGAACGGGAACACTGTGACAATGAATAGTGAACGCTATGCCGAAATGCTGAGGACATTTCTTCAACCAGAACTGCATAGGCATCTACGTGGGATTGATAGACAAATTGTATGGTTTCAACAAGATGGTGCCACGGCTCATACGGCAGAAAATTCAATGACAGCTTTACGCCGCATGTTTCCAGGGCATATCATTTTTCGGCGTGGCGACATTCCCTGCCTCCCCGCTCGCCTGACTTACCGTCAGCGACTACTTTCTGTGGGGTTACCTGAAGTCCAAAGTGTACATAAACAGGCCCCAAACAACTGATGACATGGAGATTGCCTTTGCCCAGGAAATCGCCAACATTGATGGCGAAATGTTGGAAAGAGCGACACGCAACTTCAGGGAAAGACTTGAGTACATAGAGAGAGATGAACGCCATTTGAAGGACATAATTTTCAAGAAAATCTAAATGTATGTCAACAAAATGGCATAGTTTTTTTTTGCCAGTAATATATTTGTTCTACTAAACATAACTACTGAGTTATTTCCATTCGAAAATCGTTCAATTCCTCTTCCGCACCTTGTACTTTTTTTGTTATATAGAACATGAGCTATTTGCTCCGAAAATCTGCAGGATTATTTCACTTCCACCATGTATATTTCTTTCTTTCTTTCTTTTTTCTTTCTTTCTTTCTTTCTTTTATTTTATGCTTCATTCCATCTTTTCTTCTTCCTGAATTCCTTTTCACTTATGAATAACCCTTCCATGTGATATGCTAATCTGTATGTGTGTTAGATGTAATATCAGCATGTGTATGTGCCTGTCGAGCAAGGTAAGAGAGATCGAATGTAACATGTAATGTAAAAGAATTAGACGTATGGTTGTGAAACTGATAACTCGGAAACTAAATTGTTTGGGAAATAGAGTTTGTGTCACTTCTGTTGCAATCGTAGGTCGCTTTCCATTTCTTCTGTTTGTTTATTTTGTTCCTAGCTTCTCTTCCTCATTTTTCTTTTCTGTTCTAATATTCTTCTTTTCTCCTTTAGTGTTTCTTGTTTATCTGTTCTCGCTTCTTCAAGCCACTTTCTTGTCTACCTTCATTTCCTTTCTTCCTTTGTTCTATTTGTTTTCTTTCTTCATCTTTTTTCTTTCCATTCTTTACTTGTTTCGTTTTATTTCTTTCATGTTTTGTCATTAAATATCAAATATTTTGAGTGAACACATTTATTAAATTCTGCTAATGTCTTATTACATATTATTTCTGAAGTAATTCCAATTCCAGATGTTCTTCCTTCAGAGAATAGTGCGCTCCTTCTTTCTCGGAAATAATTCAATGAACAGAGATGATGGCGAACACAAATCCAATGCCCCACCCTGGAATGCTTGTCCAGGTAGTCGGGTAAGTAACTATAACGTCATTGGTCGGGGGTATTTCAAGTTCCAGTAAAATTAAGTAAGTGCCTGGTACAAGGCTGATAAGGGCAACCATTATTCTTCATCGTTGCATTTCAAAGATTTTGACAAACTTCATAGCCTGGCTAATCGATTTTTAAATTACTTTTGTTAACCCGTGTTCAAGATTCCATTCCGTGTTAGAAAGAAAATAAGAAGACTGCAAAATTCCATAAGTGATTCAACATTCTCTCAGCCAGCTTTTGCTACTTTAGCTTTAACGTAGCTATAAATCTGTCCC
This sequence comes from Periplaneta americana, assembly GCF_040183065.1. Taxonomy (NCBI): domain Eukaryota; kingdom Metazoa; phylum Arthropoda; class Insecta; order Blattodea; family Blattidae; genus Periplaneta; species Periplaneta americana. Next base: position 109,244,881 of record NC_091124.1, read on the forward strand.
TAGCCTACATATCGTTCACGAGGTCTTCTCATGTCTCTCTTTCCAGTCGAATAGGAAGATCCAATCATTTTAGAAGGTATTTTTTTAACATCCTTGTTCATATTTTCTACATTTTATTCAGCACATTCGTCTTATTTAAATATCTTTATTCATGATTTCAAGAGAATGATTATTTTGTCATATAATGTTTTCCGATTAAACCTGGAACCGAATCTCAGTCCTATTTATTAAAATGGCTACAGTTGCCATTTTATATATTACCCTTAAGTTTAAAGTTATTCCATAACCAGATTTTTGTGAATGTATAAAACATTTGTGCTTCTTCATTAGAAGTAAAAATACGGCAGGAAGGACAGAAAAGTAATATAATTAGCCTATGTGAATATATAAATAATTGAGAATGAGTGAATCTCAACATGAATAAATTGGTTTACATTTCTTAACTCAAGACTGAATAAATTATAGATTATAGGTTAGTGAGATAATTTTTAAAAGCTGAGTGTGACAGTGACGAAAAAGTTGCCTTTGCTTTCTTTACTTTTCTCGTGTTAAATATCAAATCTTCTGAGTCAATATGTAACTAAATTCTGCTGCTGTGCTATTCTGGAAAATTTATAAAGCAATTCCATTTCCAAATTATGTTATGCCTTTCGCATCAATTCGCTTTCCTTTTCTCATACACTATATCATTATAACATAGGCGTACCTAAATAAAGTCATTGAATACGAATCCATTTAAAAGATGTACTTCCGTTCTCTCGAGTACACACAAAGGTACTCCCTATTATCTCAAAATAAAGATGTTGATTTAATTTCTCAATTGTACTGTTTAAACAGTATGCACACATACATACATACATACATACATACATACATACATACATACATACATACATACATACATACATACATACATACATACATACATACATACATACATACATACATACATACATACATACAAAAACATGGTCATTGAAGTTGCGTGTGAAAGAAGAGAAAGTACAATAGGGAAGAAACTAAAACTGGGATTGAATGCGTGCAAAAATGATGATTGTACGAAAGTCAGTAGATATTTTAATTCCAACAAGTACAACACACCGTGCACAAGATCGAAAATGGGTATTAGCCTACTCAAAGTGTTCAAAAATTCAATTCTCGAGGGAATGTAAGCCTACAACAGGAATAACGATTCACTAATTTCACCTATTGCAACTATAGAGCAATTCCACGTGTAACTGACTGACAGCAAAATGTCTGCCTAAATTGTATAATGGGTTGAAATTAGACTGTGTCACCGCAGGATTTTATAGAGGGAAGTGTACACATAAGATACATATAAAATCAACGTCTTTAATAGGAAAAGTATACTATTTATTTACGTCCAAAGTGTGTGTAACTGACTGACATAAATGTCAACTCTCTCTTCGGGGGAACATGGTTCTCCACAGATTTCTCTGAATTGTCATTCCTGATACAATTTTGCAAAATATAGTTCGGAAAGGAAATTGTAATCTTCAGTTTAAGTTGAAAACGACCTCTAAATCACGATTAGTAATGGAGTTATGGCCGAAAAAGTGACGTGTAACTGACTGACCTTATTCTGTAACTGACTGACATCTCTGAATTTTAAAATGAAGTTGCACTTACAGAACCGTAAATAGTACAAAATAATATGACACTTGATGAGTAGTAAATTAACATAACGATTAATTTAAATGAATAATATGTTTTCCAGAATATAAAACTTAGTTTGCTTAACCATGCATCTTAAATGACACAAATTAATGCACATACAAGTATTACATAAGCCTACTTAATAACATATATAGTTCTTTCTCTGTGATTAAATACTGTATATACAAATCATATGCTTTGGTGTTTAATTTTAGAACTATATTAGTGTCACAGCAATCTTGACAGCGCTTATCACTCTATATGGCATCAACTCCCCAGCGTAAGACAGTATGTTACGTTATTCGAGCGCGTTCCTAATCATCTGGCACTGACCTCTTTATCGATTACGATAAGGTGACGCAGATCACAGTTTATATTTCCCATGCCTATGTCTGTTATATATTATGTTCATAATAATAGATTAGAATGTTGAGTTCTTTTAGGTTTGAATTTGAACCATTGGAATTAAACACGTAGAAGCACTCCACAGCACTCGTTGACTCACTTATTTAGTCTAAAAAGTATGTACTGCAGGAACACTGTCAATATGTCACTTGTTATCTGAACAAACTTTAGTTTCTTTTCACACACGGAACCTGTGGATCTTTCGCACTGATTGTTCACAAGACAGTTGTACATATTCTATTACATAGGGATCTAACACTTTCACGTAATGAACTCCATGAGTTGCCGGAATAGGTGCAAGATGTTCAAATCGTTTTTCGAGATACTTCTTTCCTTCGTCTATCTCAATCTGTGCTACCTCCTTAACAATAATTTGGATGTTTTTATTGCTCACAATGTTACAAAATTCTGTAGCGCTTTGTATCTTCTTCCCCGATTTCGCAGGCATCCATGCCATCGTTTTTACTTGGCCTCCAATCACATCCACGGCCCCTTTGCCATGATATGACTGAAATAAGTTCCATTCTATGTTAAATCCAAATATGCGAGCAAGCAATGTCGCATTGCTTAATGTATACTTCTGTTTAAAATGATTCGCTGCTCCATATGAAAATATTTTTACCACCTCAATGTTCGGAAGAACCGCCAAAATTTCCGAAAACACTTTTCGTAGACAAACATCCACTGCATATTTGTCATGCGCTACATAATCTGACACTAATGCAGATGATTTCTTCTGAACTTCCCTGTCACCTTCCTGTTTAAACCAGGCAACAGCAGTAAATATTGAGACCTGCTTATTGCTCCAATGAGCTGTCTGAATCTCATTTTGCTCTTTTCAGGTGTAATTACTGCACACTTAACACCATTTCACGTATAACTTCACCAAGGCCTTCCAAGTAACTAATCACGCTGTGAGAATGAACAGCATAACAGCTGAGAGAGACACATGTCAGTCACTCACAATGCCGCTGCGGAAAACGAAATCACTTTCGAAGAAAATGTTCTAATACTTTTTTATTGGTGATGTAGTAATAACGCAGAATACCAAAGGAAATTTTAATCTGTCAATTATTGTGCTGTGTGGAAGAGTTTGTGTATGTTTCTTGTGACGGACTGACCGTAACTTACAGTACAAATAATTATAATAATTTTAAGTTATTTAGGATCTTATGATACTTCAACTAATTTCATATTTACTTCAAGGAAAGACCAAAATATAGTATACAAAAAGACGGCTCGAAATAAAACAAATTTACGTGTCCAAATTGTGACATGAAACATAAGTATCTATACGTGTTATTTTAAGTATTCGGAGTATGACAAGATCTACAGCAAGTTATAGACTAAAAGAAAGAGAATTTTAAACATTATCTTACGAAATAAGGCAATTTAAAGCATAAAGAAACATATTTCTTCAACAAAAATAGTCCTACATCAGTTTCAAGAAATTCACCTCAGTATGACATTTTCGTGGAATTGCTCTATAACAAATACAATAAAGGTTCACCAGCGGATGTAAATCACTCCTCACTGGACATCATAATGCAACTGTTCCCAAAATTTTTTGAAGGGGTACAGTACATGGTATATTCATAATATAGAATCCTCACACGGACATTACAACCTTGTGCAAAAACATAAACTCCAAGACCTATCATCATTGCAGCCAGATTAATATACACCGTCTTTCATAAATATTTGAGGAGTTACAGAACTTTATTGTTAGTAAACAAATGAACTTAAGTTTATGAAACAAGTTCAGAAAGGACGAGGAATTCAAACAGTTTGTGCGTGGATGTTTTGTTAAGTCGAAAGTTCAAATTCCTACGGCTAGTCCGTTTGTTTCTTATTGTTGTTCAATCGCTGCTATCCGTGTGAAGAAATCGTACTCCCTTTTAGAATTTCACAGTGCTAGGTCAGTCGTTAATGTCCAACGTGTATTTCGTAGAACATTCGAAAGGAGCCGTCCTAGTAAAAATTTAATTCGTGTGTGATACAAATAATTAAAGAACAGGTTTTCTGGGTAAAGGAATATCACCTAATCTCTCGGCAACCTGGACACAATGCTGCCAAATATTTTAGATAAGAAGTGCATCTGAAAAGTGTGGCCCGCAAGATCACCGGACCTCACACCCAGTGACTTTTTTAATTTCGTTAAAGACAGCGTATTCGTCCCACTGATATAGCGTGATGTGGCAGACATAAGGGAGAGTATCATAGCACTGGTTGACACTCCATGTTGATGCGAGTGTGGCAAGAACTAGATTATCGTGTGGCTGTGTACCGTGTGAGCCATGACACACATAATGAATATTTGTCGGTGTCAAAAACTGTTAGAATTCTTCCTTCGTTCTGAACTGGTTTCATTAACGTAAGTTCAGTAGTTTACATGCAATAACATTTTGTAACTCCCAATTCTTTATGAAACCTGGTGTACAACGCTCTCGTCCAGCAACAACCAATCTGGTAAGGTTAATTGAGCAACATAATACAGACGTAGCAACTTTTACAAAAATCCTACAAAGTACAATCGACAAACGAAATTGTATTCCCCTACTAGAGACGGAAAAGTTTCACTTTCTGCACCTCTCACGTGATGACGTAAGGGAGTCAATAAAGCGTATTTCGACCAAAGCTGAATGAGCAGATTTGGCTAGTAATAGAACTTCTCAAAAGAATTATCGAAGTAATACTTGCAATCTTCACCCATACTTTTAACGCCTCACTGATAACTTCTACATACCCTAGACTTTTGAAACAAGCCTCATTATACCTTACCAGAAAAATAAAATTTCTGAATCCCCAAATGACTATAGACCAATCAGTATCCTGCCAGGTCTGTCAAAAGCACTAGAACATGTAGTGCATAAGCAACTGACTGACTACATCAATGATCATCGCTTACTTGACGACTACCTCGAATCCTGAATATGTACCTTCTCTCTATTCCTGTGCACAAATCATCCTTCTACTCATAATCTTTCAGCATATCGATTCCACGCCTCTGTCGTATTGGCACTGTCCTACATTTTCCTTACTCCTGACATTTCTCTTCTTACAGGTAAGGAACTTTCATCAGAATCTGGATGGTACTAGGGATCAGCAGAGCTATCATCACTGTTCTCATCTTCAATTTCTGTCTCAATTCCACTTCTCTTTTCATTAGGACAAGTAACATAAATGTGATGTGTAAGTGGTGATTCATTCTCTCTCAATAATTTTTGTGAATTCAGTGGGAATCTGAAACTCTTCGCATGCATCATTAGTATTATTTGCTGGCACAATTTCTAAATCCTGAAATGTAATCTTCATACGACATTCCTATTCGCACTAGGAATTGGTGTTCTGTGTGCATCTTCATGTAACACACTCTTTCTTTCGTCATTTCCACAATTATTTTACTCTAGAAGGAAACATACAGTAGTTACTAAAAATACCCAGTAACAAAATTTGGGCCATCTGAATTTTTGAAGTTCCAGTTATAACACACTGTGCATGCTTATTAAGCACTATGCTATAATTGGAACTTAGAAAATTCAGGTGGCATAAATTTTGTTTCTGGGTCTCCACCTACAACACTTCTGAACTGGTACAAAAATACATCAACAAAGAAAAGTTCAGAGAATTACTAACACGAAGTCGAAACCAGTCAACTGGGTAGTTTTTATTTTAACCCCAAAAAATTGTTATTATAACTAAATTCTTACGTGAAACAGAACTTTACTTTAAAGATTACCTATATTGTTTATAATTATGTTAGGTTAGTCAATTAAGAGAAAAATATATCTCTGGATATCAAACATAAAATTATGAGATGCCATAAACGTATAAAATATTATTAATATGTTTATTAGAGAATAAGTCATACCACATTATGCCTTTCATATCACAAAATGAAACTCCTCAGGGCAAAACGAAAAGTAATTTTATCACGATCTATCTTATAATCAGTTAATAAATGTCCTTTTCTTTCAAAAGTTAATTATCAATCTATTAATGTAACTTTTCAATAATTGTTCTCTTTTACTCACAAATGCACCTTTCAATATATTAAAGTATTTTGATATAAACAGATAAATTAAAAAAGTGACATTACTTTCCATCTCGAGACCGCTATTGGTTATAAGGAGATACACACAACAATGTTAACCAGATATCCGACGAAGATTCTGTAGTCTTATAAATTGAATAAAATGCATCAAATTCTATGAACCAAGCATGTACGTATCTTGACTAGGGCAGAGAAATCGAAGTCGATATCAAGACTCCAAGAGAAATGGAATAATAATCGCAACAGATAGCAACGTAAGGAGTTACATGTGGTTCATCAATTCATCATACTAATATAGGAACGTGGGAATACTTTAGAAGCAGTGCATTTTTTCCATGAAATAAGATGCCGGTAATAACAAAAAGTACAAGATATACAGACATATAATAGCACCCGAGTTAGGGACATATTGCTAGAGGAATCTTCTTCCTCACGGAATCATAGCTTGCTATTTGTATCCACTGCTAATTGTACAATTCATTTCGCCATTCTATGACTGATGTTAATTTTATAAAGTTCAAAGAAAAAACTGTTGATATTGCGTATCATGAGCAGAGCCAGAAAAAAAACATTGTAATTAGAAAAATACATGATAGTAGGACACCTACCTTTGTGAATGAAGACGCAAAAAACAAAACGTTCGAAACTAAAGGGTCTTGCACACAGGGCCTATCACGCAAGCTCAATGACATTTTCTGTAATACGTCTCGCATAGTCACTACGAAATCTGCCACCATGTCGAAGTAGTAACTTTTCTTTCTAAAATCTGTTTAGCGGCAAAAATGTTTAACTTTGAAATAAAAAAAAAACGTGCAACCTACTTCTGTTACAAGGGACGTTCAACGTGTCCTCTTGCTTCATTACCTTTTTTGACATCTCCGAAGACTGTTATGAAATTCTCGAATAATCTCTTCTTGCGAAAGCTACGAGTATTTAATGACTTCTGAGATGTTTTTTTCTTTCACATATCAGATAATTTAAAATGACAAAAAGTAGCTGAAATATGCTCTATACTATTCTCTAACAATATAAAAATACAATATGCACGACTGGGTTATTCCTTAAGTGTTCTCAAACAATACAACAAGGCACTATAGCTTACAGTACATTATACATGGATAGAGATGGAACATTAGCTACTATGACCTTCAGAAGTTGCCTGAGCATCATCCATACAATGTAAATGACTGTGAGTTATGCTTAGCACTGAGATAAACGTAGTTTTCACATTAGAAAACATATTTAGTTAGATTGAATATAAGACTTGCATACTATGCGAAACATCTAAACTGAAATATTATGTCTATTGTAAATAATTTGCTTCAGATTCAACTATTGGCAGATCTATATACAACGTACATCACAATTGAACTAAACTCCACATAGATTAGAATGACATAATACTCCTTCTTATAATGAGTATTCACATTAATGTTAGTTGGTGTCTTCATCTTTATCATCAGATGTGCTCCAATGCACAATGAGGTATTTTTTAAATGTGTCCAAAGTGATTCTCTTTTCCGTGAAACTATCTTCATATTGAGAAAAATTTATCTCAATGTTACATGAAGTAATTGGTGTGAATTTAAAATATTGCACATCGTGATTCGATTTAGCTTGTCTTTTTGCAATCTTGCAAAACATTTCTAATGCCACAGACTGCAGAATAACCAGGATTTTTCTCAAGGACAGTTTTTAATTTATGCTGCAATTTTTCTGAAATTTGCTCTGAAGATGTTCTGTTAATATTTTCATATATACTCGCCACTAATTTCAAGGCTTTGGAATATTTTTGATTCCATATGGCTTGGTAACATTTAGGTAAATATTATTTGTTAAGAGCTGTTAGACTTGCATCATTTCACATTCATTGAAAAAAATTAAGATTGTGCACCGGTAGCTGAAAATGCTCCTTTACTCCCCTTGCTTAATGACAAATTAACATTTTTTATGTGTTTTATATAATTACAATGACGTTTTAGTTCTTGACGTTTTAATACCTTAAATTCTATCTTACACAACTTACGTAGTATCTTTTCTGCTTTTACTGTGAAATGGTGACTTCCAAATTCTTCCATAAGTACATTCAATTTTAAAGCACTTGATGTTGCTAGTTCCAACTTAATAAAACTGCACTACACGTAAAATACGCAACTTCACTCGATAAGTACCACTTTAGAAGAGACTTCAGTGCTGTTATTGAAACGATACTATATTCAATGACGTCGTAAAATTCGGTTTACGAAGAAATTGATCCATTTCTACACAAGAATAAGTAATCCTTTCAGTAATATACAGGAAACTGAGGTGAACTGCACGTCTGCAACGCCCGACAAATGCCCTTGAACATTGGCGGGTAGAAAAAGCTCAATCTGTTATGCAAAGTATCTGTACATCCCATTGCTTCATATACAATGGACTTTGTAAGAGGCAGAAGCTGGATATATTTAACAATTTAAATTACCAACACTCATTGCACAGTTGTAAAAAAAAAAGTGGCCGCACTCGTGAACAGCGAATATTTTCTATGTCCCCTTCGGGTCACGGCGATGTTACACGATGCATGTGCTTGTAGAAGCAGTTCCGGAACTATTATTCTACACCTGCGTCTTGTAGACCAGCGGTAAAGTGCTCGCTTAATGATTTGAAGATTGTGAGTTCGGGCCTTCTTCGAGTTTAAATTTTATTGTCTAATCGTTCTTTAGCGATATAAATAATATTCAAGTTATTGATATTTTGTTATCGTTTTTAGCGATATAAATAACATAAATTTAATATAGGTTTGAACAGTGCAGTTGCACAATACTGGCGTTAGGTTCTTCTTTTTATATTATTATACAGGTGTTTCAAAAATACGGGGCATAATTTCAGGTATGTATTTCCCACATGTAGTCAATCAAAATAGTTCATTACAACATGTGTCCGGAAATGCTTCATTTCCGAGTTATGGCCTTCACAACATTGAAATTCACCGGAACGTTTTTCTTTCCGCAGGTTGTTGTCATTACAGAAGATGTTCAAAATGTCCACCTCCTGCTTGAATACAGACCTCACATCGATGTCTCATTGACCTGCGAACACGATCCCAAACTCCAGGAGTATTGCGTATGTCCTCAGAACATGCCACAATTCGATTCCAAAGGGATTCCAAATCAGGCACCGGAGACGAATAAACCAATGATTTTAAATGGCCCCACAAGTAGAAATCGAGAGGGTTCAGATCAGGTGAGCGTGGAGGCCAAGCAATTGGGCCACCTCTACCTATCCATCGATCAGGAAACCTTCGATCCAAGTACCGGCGAGCCGTACGACTGAAGTGTGCAGGAGCGCCATCATGCAAGAAGTGAATGTGTTGACGATTGATCAGTGGAGTGTCTTCTAAAACATGAGGTATGTTGATACAGCGTCGTAAAATAACCAAATAAAATAAATAAAAACATGAGGTATGGTGTTTTCCAGGAAGTTTGTGTACGCCTGCCCCGTAAGTCTGTTTACAAGTACATGGGGTCCAACTAATCGATCACCAATGATACCGGCCCACATGTTGAGGGAAAACCGCACCTGGTGATGAGATGGAACAGTTGCACGTGGGTTTTCATACGCTCATACATGCTGACTGTGGAAAGTTGTTATGCCATCTCGTGTGAACTGTGCTTCATCTGTAAATAATACCAAGGCAGGAAAGTTCAGATTGACAGTACACCACACTGGTGCAAGAACCACTGACAGAACCTAACTCGTGCAGGGTAATCTGCTGGTGACAGGGCCTGTACACGTTGCAAATGATAAGGGTACAATTGATACTCTTTCAACAGTCTCCAGACAGCCGTATGAGGAACATTGACTTGCAACGCTACCCTTCGTGTGCTGATAGAAGGAGTCATGTTCACAGCCTCCAGAATCTCCTCCTGTATTTCTGGAGTTGTAGATCTTGGTCGTCCCCTTCCCAAACCAGGAGAGCTAAATTTTCCATATTCGCACAGACGGTAATGGAGACGTACAAAGTCTTCCGATCTGGACATTGTCGCTGTGGGTACCTCTCCTGGTACAAACGACGAGCCAGCGCAGCATTGCCGTCCGCCTTACCGTACATGAAGTGTATCTCTGCCAGCTCTTGATTTGAATACATGTCGCACAGTCTAACGCCTACACAACACTGAATGTAACTTTCGCCTCGGAATGAACTGTGAGAGTGCCCTCTTAATGTCTCCTTTGACGGCAACGACCTGCGGAAAGAAAAACGTTCCGGTGAATTTCAATGTTTTGAAGGTCATAACTCGGAAATAAAGCATTTCCGGACACATGTTGTAATGAACTACTTTGATTGTCTACTGTGGGAAATACATACCTGAAATTTTGCCCGTATTTTTTAAACACCCTGTATTATAGTAACCTTGAAACACAATGAAATGAAAGACGTGACGAGGAATTGAACCGAGACGTTGACATCTAAATTCTGACGTTTTTCCGACTGAGCTACGAGGACAAAAGTACAGAAACATTTGCGGAAAAATTGACCCAGTCCCCCTCCGAGATATTCCGATGATTTGTAGAAGCTAGTCCAGGATGCAGGGCAAAGGCAAATTGGGAATTCCCGGTCTCTGAACATGTCAAATATCCTGACAGAACTAATAGTTAACCCTTGCGGTGAATTTCGGTGGAGCCCGGAGGCCCATTTAGTCAAATCCACTATCCTAATCTCCACGCTTGGGCCCCCTGGGATCTAATAAGATGTGAAAGAGACAGTGGTGTGCGGAAAACAACGGGAAGTTGCCGCATTTATCCTTTTCAAGAAAAACTGCAAACATGAGCAAACGAAGCTTTTGAATAGAAAAAGGAGCATCTTCTGCGGACGACTTGAAAAAGAACTAAGGAAGAGACTAGTGAAGTGCTTTGTGTGGAGTGTGCCACTATAGGGAAGAAACATGGACAATACAACGAAATGAAGAGAAACGAATAGAAGCATTTGAAATGTGGATGTGGAGAAGAATGGAGCATGTGAAGACAGAATAAGAAATGAAGCTGTGTTGGAAAAAGTGGGTGAAGAAAGAATGATGTTGTAACTGATTAGAAAGGGAAAAAGGAATTGGTTGGGTCACTGATTGGGAAGAAACCGCCTACTGAAGTATGCACTGGGAGGAATGGTGAACGGGAAAACAGTTCGGGGCAAAAGAACATATCAAATAGACGACATTAAGATATGCGGAACATGAGCGGAGATTAAGAGATATCCAGAAAGTAGGAGTTTGAAGTGAAATACCTACCCATGGGCAGAACATTTATGTATGTCCAGGATTTTTGCAATTCATTTTTTTATTTCAGATGTGTCTAGTAATGTCATAAAATTATGTTATAAATTTCAATCAAAGACACAACTATCTGCAAATGTTTATTTGCTACATGAATATAAGGTATATAAACGTTTTCGCCTTGTGGGGCATCATCAGATATATTAAAATTATGTGATCTGAACTTAGATTAAATTAGATTTATAAAAGCAAATACGAACAGTGTGTAATACATGTTGATAAAATTTCATGAGTTATATGTATACTAATTGTAACAACAAATAAGATAAAATGATGAATTTCAATGTAGTGTAAATTCAAATATGATTAAAATTGGAATACATTCATGAACCTGATGTTAATTTCTAAAATAATCATAAAAGAGAAAGGAGTTATTATGTATAATTATGTTAAAAAAAAGAACATGAAAAGCACTAGGTTATGTTCGAATCAAGACCTCACGAACACCAGGCCGGAACGCTACAATTACGCTATCAAGTAACAAACAGAATACAGTAATTATAGTTGTAGATATCAGGCAATGTGGTCCAACAACATGTAACATCGCCTGTCTCCGAATTGTAGCGAAGATACCCGAAGGTAACTTTGCTTCTAGAGAGCGGCCACTTTTTCTTTTGACAACTGTACTTAGTAAATCTGTTATTGGATACCTATTAGGCGAAGATGAAAGTTGTTCCGACCACAAGACAATGGGTTTAAAATAAAATATAAAAAACAGCAATTACAATTCGGTGAAGCACATTACTACCAGATGTACCATGAAACTTAAAATTTGTGGAAAATTTGAAGAAACGTTGAGGTCTAATACGATTGGCTACTTTGAAATATGTGGGCAGCAGAGAAAATCTGTTCATTGTTGGTTGTGAAAAGAAGCTATCAAATAAAGTGCAGAATATCGACAACATACGTGCTATCACAGATTCGCAACATAGCCTTCCGGAAATCTGGAGCTAATACAAGAATAGATACTTATTGGCAGAGCTCTTTCATGGTGGACAGACAATTTCACAATGAGGGAGAGAGTGAATGCACTACGGTGCAGATGTCAGAGGACAAAAACAGGCGAAAACTTAAGGACAGAGAGGAAACTCCAATAGGCTACCTAGAAGGGAAACGACAATATAAGGGACACTGGATAGAGAAAACGTTAATTCCTGGAAGAGATACTGCTCCCTCACAGATATCTGAGACTGCTGGAACACTTCATGAACTTGTTGCGAGGAAATCAAGAACAAAATCCATTCTGTCGACGCTTCAGAAATCGGATGGCACCTACAGTTCTGGTACATATGCTAGGACACTGGACGACGAAGAAACCAGCGATAATGAACAACACACACATATAAGAGAAGAGATTAAGGACATTGGGAAGTGGTTACGTCCAGAAAAATCGAATGTTTATTTTTCCTTTCTCAACAAGTACCTATTTTTTTTCTCTTCATTTCCGACATTTAAATGCTTGAAATAAGGTTTTTGAAAGTGGCGTCTAGCTGATGTATAGGCCTATTTGTCTTTCCCCGTAACTTCTGATTTTAAAATTCAGGTATACTTTCTCCAGAAACTTCTTAACATAAGCATATGCATTGTATGGAGGAATTACTGGGAGGTTCAGAATTTTTAGCCTGATTTGATTATTCACTGAAATATTGCTTGAGCAAATTCATTGACTAAGTCACATAAATTGATATTGAAAAATGATATTAACAGAATAAGTTACAAATTTTTACCTCCAGTGACAAGTAAGGTTCAGAAAAATAGAATATGAATTTAAATAGGTTGTGATTATTATAGGTTTTTTCTTTTCTTTTTTCGCCGTTGATTTTATAAATTCCCCTATGTGACAGTACACGCCTACAATGTAATTTTTAAGAAAGAAGAAAAAAATAATTAAAAATCAAAGGACCTAAATAAGAATATAAAGTAGGCCTAATTCGGTAGAAAATGGTAGTGAATATGATGAACATAAATTACATCCTCGAGGATCAGTGTAGGCCTATTGATACTTTTTTTTCTCCTGGATAATTATTTTCTGTACTGTCACGTAGGAGACTTTATAAAATCAACGACAACACATCATGACTTAATTAACAAACAGAGATACGATAATTGCACTACATTTTAAACTTTAGACACATTGAAGAAGAAAATGCAGACGGATAAGCGGAAAAAATTTCATGACCCTAGCTCTAAATTTATTGCAGATAATCAATTCTGAAATTCTAGTATGTTAACTTAAAAAAAGGATGCAAAACACTTCCCATTGTCCATAAAATACCAAAATAAACTCAAAATGACAAGGGATGCACACAGAAAAAAGTGCTGGCAGTAACAGAAGGGAAAAGCTAGTCTCTGTACAAATATTTACACAGTTGAGAAACTGAGGAAATGATGCTTACATTGCTCTTGTTATGGCCTAAGTTTTCAGAAAATCTTGTACAGTTATCTTCTAAATCTGGAAGTTTCACAAAGGACAAATGTAATTTGCTAATGCCAATGATTTACTGGGTTTAACAAAAGGAACGAGTGGAAATGAGGCAACGAATTTTTGTGATCTAGATCTATACAAGATGAAAATCTGGGCTAATGGTTCAATGGAAGTAAATGTAATATAATAGACTCTTTTATTGGAAAGTAAGGCAGAAAGAGGAGCAGGTAGGCCTACATGTTGAACAATCATTAGCAACAGGAATTGAACACGCTGGAGCGTCAGTAGATTTTCATTTTGCAACCGAGTAATCAACTTAGGGAATCAACAAATACTTTAACAGGCAACGTTTGAAACAAATAACAGAACTCAAATATTGAAGTATCTTTCGATAGTAGGCTTACCTTCAACAGGAACATATATCATATCACTGAAAATATAATAAACCTCTTTAGAAAATATGCTAGCAAAAACAGCAAGACTAGAATGAAGATTAGGATATAAAGCACTGAAAACCATATGTTGGTGGAAAAGTAAATGAATTATAAAACTGCAAATTATATAAACAGCTGACTAACATCAAAGAACCAAAGCCATTCAGAACTATAAAATGCGAAGCGTCCTGTATGGTGGCTGGAAATACATCAGTTAAAAATTTAATATACGAAAAAAATAAACACAATTCAGGGCTTGCCTAAAGGAAACGAGTAGAATACATCACACCGCCAGTAATATACTGGACTCAACGAACAGAAAGGATGCTATAATGAAAACTAGGTAAAAATTACTTACCGCATTGAATTATTCACCGATGGTAATAAAAAATTGAAGAGGAGTCGGGGCCGTACTGGCCATATTTTCATATTTCTTAACAAAAGTCTAATCCAGCAACACAAATATAAACTACACGATAAATGTCCAACTAATCAAACCGAAGAAAAGTCATTCTGAAATTATATTGTCATCTGAAAACACGGAAGAAAAAAAAATCCGTATTTTATACAGACATCATGGTTCCATTCCAAACACTACACAACAGCTTTAAATAACATTGGGATACATATCATGTTAGGAAATAAAGCACAAAAACTAACTACTCATAATTGGATTGGTTGAAGTCCAGATAGGGATTTAGGGAAAAGATCTAGCAGACAAGTTTGCAAAGGAAGCAGCAACAGAGAATGCAGAACTGATGTACTCGTATACCAACATACCCAAAGCATAATTTATTAAGGAAGAGAAAAATTAGTCATTTAAAATGGCAATAATAATGGACAAGTTCCGCTAAAAGAAATTAATGCAGAACATTCTTTCCATCGTCTTCTTCGACTTCATTAAGCCCAACAAACAGAATTCATATCCATAGTGAGACGACATAGAAAAACAAGACCTTAATTCCATAGATTTAGACTCCTAGATGAAGCAACATGTAGCCTATTTTACAATTAAGGCCTGCAAACAGCAGGACACTAAATGCACAAGTATGAAAAGTTGAATACCCAACGACAGAAAATGATAGCTTATATGACTATTTTAATATATTATGAAAGTGGTCTAGTAGTAGGCCTACTACAAACGTTGGACTTACATATCATGCAGTGTATAAAGTTTCATATATTTAATTGAGAACATGTACTTCAGTTCGTTGTAAATATTGTAAACAATGGAATATTAAAGTTGTAAGAACGCACGATGGATATGTGTAAATAGCACATGTAACTACGCTAATGCAATCTGTTATAATTTAACGCATGCATACATACATACATACATGTATGTATGTATAAATACATGCTGTATATACGTATTATATTTATCCATCTGCCGTATTACCCTATTCCTTTTGGAAATTATAATACATCTACGAAGGGAGTGGAAGACACATACTTTAACACAGCAATTCAAATTGTATCGAGTTTTAAAATGTGATGTCTCAGTTATAGAATTTTAATATTATTCAACTCACGTATCAATTTTTCACTATACACCTATCCGGCATAAGGGATTTATGATATAACCTAACAGTGAGTGCTATACTAAGTACTCTTTCAGAATAGTGAATCTCCTATGCTTCAGAATTTCTTCTTTTACAGTATAAATATCTTGTCACAGAACTACCAAAAACTACAATGTGGAGAGTACAAAAAGAAGCGAACACGTTACGATACCACAGATCAGCATATTTAGAAGGGAAGCATTATTGATTTGCTAAGCTCTACTGAAGATACATTTCTTCTATACTAGTGTGAGGTCAAGGTTGGGTTACTTTTTTTCTTCCAACAATATGATACGGAAATTCCGCACATATCCAGAAAAAAAGTTATATAACACCATCTTCTTTTACAGTGAGGTTGAATGGGGATGCCACATGGCAGACCTTCGAGTGGAGGTAGCTTCGATAACGCCATTGTTGTTCGATGTTTGGATGAGACTCGCATTTCTAAAGGCTAGCGTATCAACAGCTGTCTGTACAAGGTGAACATCAAATCTCTCTCCACATCCAAGTCTTACCAACCTTTCAAAAAGAGAAACTGAAGAACACACTTGGCTATTTACCATCGTGTTTAATTTTTTTCTTCTTCCTGACATATAAACTTATTAACCAGAATGATCTGATGCGATGTAGTTTTATTATGTTCCATAACATCCATCTTGCGTTAGGTTTGCAATAAACAATGTTGCCTCAAATTTTAAAATTACTCAAAGTATATGAACTTTTCATTCAGTTCTATACTTATTTATAATATGGCAAAAATGGTGAAATTTTTGCATAGGCCTACATACATACGTTCTACATAAAACTGCGATTTTAAAGAACAATTCATAATTGCAATTTAAATAAAATGAGAAAATTCCGGAAAAGAAACTCATACAAGTCAAACCTTGTATTTACAAGGGAATAATTTTTTGGAACGAAATATTATGTTTGCGACTATTATTGTGTGAGCTATGGCGTCATCTGAAACATTTAAATTATATTTTTAATATAATCTGAAAGAACACATTTTACGTAATATTTCATTTTGTTTTGTACAGAAGTGCTATGGTTATAATATTACTGTGGTAAAAATTTATTGTGGATATATTTTGTTAGGTTCTATACTAACAACAAGAAAGTAATTTTTATTCATGAAATAAACATAGAAAAGGCATTCTTAACAGGAAATAAAGTAATTGAGATTACGATGTTAGGATCTGGTGACAGAAGACATACACATCAAGAGGTCTCCACACTTTTTAACGAAACTCGCCCAAATAGGCCACCTATTTATCAGTCAAGTGTGAGCAGAATAGAAACGTAATTGGAAACATGGACATGTCATGGAGATAAAAAGACTACATTTTTTCTCTTAAGAATACCGTGTTTTATGTTGATTAAATCAAGAAAACTCCTTTCATAGCATGCATAGGAATTAAAAAGATGTATAAACAATATAACTATAGCCAGACTGCTACTATACAAAGTAAATAACATATTATATAAAAATATTATTTTTCACATAATATTAAAAAAACTATACTACGTAGTTTAAAATATTCTGCATGACGTCATAAATCGTACAATAGTCGCAAACATATTTTGCTTCTATAAAAATATTCGTTTCTAATAAGAGGTTTGCCGTGTCTGAGCTTTCTGTCACAATTCTCTCATTCATTTTTAATTGCAACTATGCATTACTTTTGTATATTTATTGTATATTTCTTTCTGGCCTGATATGACCGCTATTATTAACCAGAGTCAGTGGGCGGCCCAGGTTCGAGCCTGTTCAGGTCATGATGGAATTTGTGGTGGAGAAAGCAGACGAGTTTTTCTCGAGTAATATCGTTTTCCGTCTTCATCCCTTCAACACTTTCTACACCCCCCCTCATTAGGAATTGTTAAAATCTTGGAGATAATACAGGTTTCGGATGTGGATACAGAAAGTGTTACATTATTGTTCATCGGTGCCACTTTTAACACATGCCTTGTGAAACCATTTTTGGTATTATTCAACACATTGACTACAAACTTCTCTAGCATTGTCACCGTAGAAATACACATGCCGTCCATTCGACGCCTTCCTTCTGTAGGAAAGCCTAACTTATTTTTGTTGTTTAACCTCCTTCAGCTCTTTCCTATAGTTTTCGGACGTTATCAGTCTGCGTTTTGCAGTTTTCTTACTCTTTTGCCACCAGATGGACGTGTTAGCAGCAGTACTGGCGGTAGTGAGAAATTAGGCAAATATAAATGTCCTTGTGCAGATGATGTCTGTGGTGTTCTTTGGGAGTAGTAATGTCTTCTTCAACGCGAGTTTCACATTAATTTTTGGCTGAAACCGGATCATACTCAAACATATTATCTTGCAATACATGGGTATGTCAATTCTCTTACGTCATTAACTGTTAATTCGTATATCCTTTAGAATCAAGGCGAATAACATACCGTACTAATTGATCTTCTATACTTGTATCAAGAATTGTTCCTTTTCCTATTTGCCCGCTATCAATGAAAATTAAAATATAAAGTTTAATTAATATTTGTTTAATAAGATGAGTAGTCCCATACAGAGAAAAACAAATAGACGGACAAAGTGGCACTAAAAAGCTCTATGCAGGATTGCGAACTCTCCTAAAACAAATACATAAAAATGTTGACAAAGAAAAGCCCCCCAGAAGGACCACAAGAGAAATCAGAGAGAACTCGAGTCATGTCGAGATCTCCCCAAACACAGAGTCAAAATCTTCCCGAGATACACCTTCATTCAAAAGATAACTGCAGACTCGAAACAAAGATAAATGTTTGAGGGTACTCACTTTGGCGCCTTTACTAACCAGTAAAATGTACTTATCTACTTACTTACTTACAAATGCCTTTTAAGGTACCCGCAGGTTTATTGCCGCCGTCACATAAGCTCGCCACCGGTCCCTATCCTGTGCAAGATTAATCCAGTCTCTATCATCATATCTCACATCCCTCAAATCCATTTTAATATTATCTTCCCATTTACGTCTCGGCCTTCCCAAAGATTTTTTCCCTCCGGTCTCCCAACTAACACTCTATATATGCATTTCTGGATTCACCCATACGTGCTACACGCCCTGCCTATCTCAAACGTCTGGATTTAATGTTCCTAATTATGTCAGGTGAAGAAAACAATATGTGCAGTTCTGCAATGTGTAACTTTCTCCATTCTCCTGTAACTTCATCCCTCTTAGCCTCAAATATTTTCCTAAGAACATTATTTTCAAATACCCTTAATCTCTGTTCCTCTTTCAAAGCGAGAGTCCATGTTTCACAACCATACAGAACGACCGGTAATATCACTGTTTTATAAATTCTAACTTTCAAATTTTTTGACTGGAGACTAGATGTACATTCAATAATTTGTGAACCTACTAATATAACGCACATCCAGTCAAAATACAACAAACTAAAAATGGTAGGCCTATATTATATTTTATGATAGAAAAGAAAAATGTAACTCATAGGCCTATTCATTGTGTTTATTGCCTTCTGTGAACGTAAAATACAAGTTGAAGTCACGAGATTCACTTACACACAGATTAAAAACAGAGTCAACACAGATATCATGTAGTTTCACTTTTTTCAGTAGGACCAGTACCCGCAACGTCAACTTTTCTTAAAATGTCTAGATCTTAAAAATGTCGAGATGTCCCAAATTGATTCTATATATTTGTAATTAAAAATAAAAGAGATGTATGTTTAAAAAAGTTAGAAAATTGAATTTTAATTAATTGCACCATGAAACGTTAAAAATCTTACATTTAATATAGCTACGCGCACGATGCAGCGGCACATTTCTTATATTTAGCAAGCCAGTAACACTTTTTGGCAGAAAAAAATCTAATGTTCCTCCTTTCCTCACAGACATAAGTGTTGTTCTTCCCATTCCTTACGGACGTAACATGTCATTGTCGTCTTCAATTTTCCTACTTTCTCCGAAAGGATAATTCTTTCTTAATAAGTCGCGACTAGTATTTGCGCGAGTGAGCACATTGAAGCAAGTCAACAAACCCTGCCGGCACAGGTGAACTAAAGGGTGAGGTTTGGGAAGTCGCGTACTGCAAGTTCTAATGCCGACCTCCGTTCATAACGATTTCGTGGGACACTGTTCCAGTCCATAACCTATCTCACCGAGATTTTCCATCAGTCAAAGAGCGATTATTCGTTTTCTTTACTTATTAAAAAATTAATAGATTTCTTTCACTTTCCACTATATATTAGACTGTTGAGTTAGGTGGTTGTTAAATGTGAGGGTATTTTCGAAAAAATATAGCAAAGGACTTTTGTACGATTTATTTATAATATACGTGTCACAATATTCGCTGTTCTGCATTGCTTCAAACTGAACTAAATTGCGCTGAAAAGACGTCAGCTCGCGTACCAATGCTATAGCCTTCAGTCTGTATACCATCACTAAATCTTCCCAAGCTCGATACAGGGCAAACGCACACGCTATTTCGTCGGCAGTCGCGTTCAGTCTGTGACAGTACAAGACCGACGGCATTTACCTGAGCGAATATGTTTCCTGGCGAACTCTGTTTGTATGTATACTATTTAAAATAACGGATATATGAATCGACAAATATGAATAAATAAATGTAAAATATATATTTTATGGGAAACTAATGCACAGAGATTTGGCACTGAAGAAATATATAAATAAAACAGACTACTAGATAGGAAAATAAATGAATACATAAATAAGGGTACAATATGTATACAAATAAATATAGATACCATATGTCACAAAACATAGGAGAATGTAAATGGATTAATAAAGAATATAATATAATCACATATATTAATATGGAAGCAATTATATGCATAAAAATTTTAATTGATCAATAAACTTGGAAGTTCACAGATGTATCATGGTGTAGACAAGTAGGTAATAAGCAGTTTAATAAATAGGAAAATACATGGACATATTAATAAATATAAAGTTACCTCTATTATAAGCCATGGAGTCTGCATTGTTCACGGAGGTTAAGGCTCCCAGCTTTGGCAACTGATCGGTACCAGAAGGCATGGGAGTGCTACTTGCTTTCCACTTCTACTCCAAAGGAAAAGCTCATTTCTGTTAGTGGCTGAGTCGACCCCAGGGCCATAGAGCAGCCGGAGGGATCAGATCAAATTGAAAAATTCCACGACACTGCCGAGAATCGAACTCGATATTTACGACTTTGTAGTGTAGCGTCTCAGTACCTAGGCTATCGTGTGTGCCTAGAATGAGCATATTAATTAAATAAATAAGAAGGAATACACAAAACTTCGCTATACTGCGGTATACCGTCATGCGGTAATGTTTAGCAAGGGGCATAACAACACAAAAATGCATTATTTCACATGTTTCTTTTACAACCGAGCATGTTCATTCCTTGTGCTTTGGGTTTTAGCAGCAGTTGTATTTAAGAGTACTCCGGCCGCGGTGATGTAGAGCGAGATCAGCTCATCATGTGCTTAGATTAATAAGCAGGTAAGTTAGTAGCTAGGAAAATAATTAAGTATATAGACATATTAACTGAAAGATAAACATATAGATGAACAAGCAGATAAATAAGAGCTACGTAATAAATAAATAAATAAATAAATAAATAAATAAATAAATAAATAAATAAATAAATAAATAGGCTAAATAAATAAATAAATAAATGGTAAAATCAATGAATACATGAGTAAATAAATAGGGACTATGACAAACTATATATCAATAGACAGCAATATAAATATACCTATTACCATATACAGTAAGTAAATGTCGATATTTAGGAATATGTACTGTAATCCGTAAATAATTAAATACAGACGCAAAAGAAAATATACACAGAGAGGTTTTCTGTAGATGTCCCGAATTTATATTTACGTTCAAACAGACAGATATGGGCGAGGTTGTTTGCTGCATACATGTGAAACAGTGAGAAATAAAGTAAATTAATCACGTGATCAAATATGAGCGACTTACCTGCTTCTAGTGCATTAATTAAGGAAGCTTATCTGCACGGGGCGGCCCTCATTTACATTCAGTGATGTGCAGAGTGTTGATCCTCGTCACAGTCTCCTGAAAAGTTAAAAAAGTGGAACGGTATCATAAGCGATAAGGAGCGGTGATTAATCACTTCAACACCTGGATTAGTCGGCGCTGCTGCAAATGTTTCATACTATTAATTTTAATCTTCTTTTGTTTATCTCTCTTTTTGCACAAATCAATACAATTCGCTTTCTACAATTAATTAGCTCATAGCCCTAAACCTTCGTTAAAAATGACCGATGCTGATAACTTAAATATAACTCAATTAAATAATTAACTATTTTAAAGACAGAAACAACTAGAAGCACTTGAAATGTGGGTATGGAGAAGAATGGAGCGTGCGAAATGGACAGAGAGAATAAGAAACAAAGCTGTGTTGGAAAGAGCGAGTGAAGAAAGAATGGCGCTGAAACTGATCAGAAAGAGAAAAATAATTTGGCTGGGTCACTGGCTGAGAAGAAACTGCCTACTGAGGGATGCATTGGAAGGAATGATGAACGGGAGAAGAGTTCGGGGAGAAGAAAATATCAGATGATAGACGACATTAAGATATATGGATCATATGCGGAGACTAAGAGGAAGGCAGAAAATAGGAAAGACTGGAGAATGCTGGACTTGCAGTAAAAAATCTGCCCCTGGGCAGAACGCTATGAATGAATGAATAAATGAAAGAATGAAGAAATGAATGAATATATTCAATATTCACAATGATCGGGAAAGAGAGGAAGAATTTTGGTTTTTAACATTGAGATACGATATCTCCGACATTTCGGAACTACTTACACGTTTCAAAGTCAGGATCATATTATTATCCATTGCCAGCTACAGGAAACTTAACAACGAACTAAGAAGAGAAACTGATAAGGGGAAGGAAGACTGGATGAAAGAGAAGTGTAAAGAAAAGAAGGTTTAGAGAGAAAATGAAAATATGTTTTAATGTACGGAGAAGTAAAATGTTTGGACTTCACAAATAAGAAAAGGAAATAGGTACATGAGATTAATACAGGGCGAAATCGGAAAGGAAATAGAAGACAAACAAGGAATATTGAACAGATGGATGAAATATGTAGAAAAGTTATATTAGACAGGAATCGTCCAGATGACTTGGATGTAGAAGACGAAGCAGCCGTATCAGAAGACGAAAAAGGATTTTCTATTCAAGGGAAGTAATTGAACTAGCGCTTAGGGAAATGAAGAATGGGAAAATAAGAGGAGTTGATGGAATCTCCACTGAAATAGTGAAATGCTTAGGTGAAGACAAGAAGGAAATTATATCATTGTGCAACGAAATATATGAGAAAAGCGACTAGCCTGAAGATTTTATGGAGACAGTGTTGCTTCCAATACCGAAGAAAAATAATGCCAAGAAATGTAAGGAGTTCAGGACTATCAGTCTGATATCACATTCAGCGAAGATTCTTATGCGAATACTGAATCGACGTTAATATTCTAAACTGGAAGACGAGCAGTTTGGCTTCAGAAAGGGATAAGGTACGAGAGATGCAATTGGACTGCTACGAATAATCGACGAAAGATACCTCGAGAAGAATAAAGAAACGACTTTGAAAAGTCGTTTGTCAGAGTGGACTGGAATAAACTATTGGTGATTCTAAAGAAAATTGGCGTCAATTGAAAATATAGGAGGCTCTTCAGTAACGTTTATATGAAACAACGAGTCAAAGTCAGGATAGGAGAAGAAATGTCAGAAGGAAGTGAAATAGGAAGAGGAGTACGACAAGATGCCCTTTATCATCTACCCTGTTCAACATCTACTTGGAGGATTTCGTGAAGAACTGTTTTCATAACAAGAGAGGAGTGATAGTAAGAGGAAGAAGAATAAAGTGCATAAGATTTGCTGATGATGTGGCGTTGTCAGCTAAAGAGGAAATTATATTAAGGGATATGTTACTGGAGCTAAATGACAGCTGTGAGGAGTATGGGATGAAGATAAATGCAAATAATACGAAGAGGATGGTCATAAGGATTTAAAATACAAAAGATAAACTTGCGAATTCTGAATGAGGCAGTAGAGCAAGTGCACAGCTTCAAATACTTGGGGTGTCTTCTACAGATCTCTGGAGAGAGAATTAAGGAAGAGACTAGTGAAGCGCTTCGTTTGGAGTGTAGCATTGTATGGGACAGAAGCATGGTCATTACGACGAAGTAAAGAGAAGCAACTAGAAGCATAGTTTGAAATGTCGATATGAAGAAGATTGGAGCATGTGAAGTGGACAGACAGAATAATAAACGTAGCTGTATTGGAAAGGGTGGATGAAAAAAGAATGATATTGAAATTGATCAGAAAGAGAAAAATGAATTGGCTGGGTCACTGGTTGAGAAGAAACTAACTTTCAAAATCCGACATAATGAACATAATAACAAATTTTAAGTACAACTGCAATAAATCGAAATTTGTTACCAACCTAATTGAAGAAGGCCATGAGCTTACAAACATAAAAGACGCTCTTAAAATAGTAAAAGTCGTAAATAACAATACTCTAATTGACATTTCTGAGGAATATTTCATTTCTAAACTATTTAATCAAGGTATCCCAATTTTAAATGAAAAAATTAGCAATACTACAAACCCATTATATAACTTATTCAAAATAATTACTATAAACAACCCCCATCTGTATCCACACATACACACTCCTCCATATTACCGTTGTCCTTTGATTTACATTAGCATATATACATTAGCATATATGTAAGGCTTCCACAGTATATAGTCCATACTACAGAACGTCCATAATGATAAAATGTCCATATTGTCAAAATATCCATACGGTGAAAATGTCCATACGACAGAAAGCCCATATGATAAAACGTCCGTAAGGTCAAAATGTCCATACTGTCAAACGTCCATAATGTCCAAGTTGAAAGGAAAATTCTGCTTGAATAGAACACAATAAATGTCATTTCGTAACTCGTACAAATAAGTTATTAATCATCGGGAACCGGAGCCCCACTTTTAAGATGGTAACCAATACTGTGAGAAAAATTACATTATGGTTTATTTAACGACGATCGCATCTGCGTATATGAAAATTTCTCTATTTTCTTTGTACCTGTTGTAGTTTATCACAATCTGGAGAATCTGCCGTTGATTCATCTATTTTCGTCATCCTGGCCTGAGTCAAATAATAGCAACTGTTGATCCCTTGTCGTACGGTTATAAGGAACTATTACGACTAAATCATTCAGTGTTGTTGAATTGGGAGGCCGCTTATAGGTTTGTATACAGTTTATCATTCTTTTCAAACTTCTGCGCTCAGGCATCTTTTGTCCTACCTTCTCCACAGGACAACCAAAAGTTGCTGCCAAAACAGTTGATGGAGTTTCATTTGGCATCCCCCTTGCTCTTGCCTTAACACTGTTCAAGATGCGCTTTACTTCTATACCTGCTTCAACGGCACTATGTAAATGCTTATTTGAGCCATCCCGGAAAACTCGAATGTTATTCAAGTTGCTGTTATTTGTTATTGCAGCATTATACATTTTCCTTTTCCTATATCGCCAATATATTAAAGTCATGATATTGGTACAGGTACCCATGAAAAGAAAGAAGTGGCTTACGCTTCTATGATGGCATTAACTGAGGATTTCGTCCGACAGAAGGGAGGGCGCGCGGGGAGGAAGGCGGCGGAGAGGGGAGACGCAAAGCTGCGAGATGCTGGCCCGCTGTGTGGATTGAGAGAGGAAGGGGCCAACTGCGGCGGTGAGTGGAGAAACTTCTCGAGACAGATTGTTGTAACAAAATGACCAGAAATCGAAGGTTCGCGAAGTGTTACCTAACAAAATAAAAGCGCGAGCAGTTTAGAACAGTCAGTCAGTTTTGTGAAGCAGCCATGAGTGAGCAAGGAAGTCTGCCTTCGAGACCAGAGACCGGAGTTTGACTTGAGTGGGTCCGTAACTGTGGGAGCGTCCAGGCGAGTGCGGCGTATCCGGAAGTCTTTGGTTCGGCGTGCAGTGAACTCTATCTGAAAGTCTTGAGTTCGAAGTTCCATGGACTCTCTGGAAATCCTGGGTTCGATATAAAGTGAACTTGAGTGAATGAGCTAGAGAACTAGCCAAGGCAAACGAACTGTGAACTGAGAACTGACAGTTTTGTTTTGTAAATAGTACTTTGTGAACATTAGTTGAGATTAAGAGTACATTGTTCTCAGTAATCCAAGTGAATTGTAATTGTCGTATGTGGAGTGCAATAACTAATACTGTGTTGCTGTGTGGAGTGGAATACCCATTGTTGACGGGAGTGTTTAAATTCAGTTATAGAAAGTCATTGTTGTTGTGAATAAAAGTAACATTATTGTTTTGAATTAAAAGTCGCAATATATAATAACAATAATAATAATAATAATAATAATAATAATAATAATAATAATAATAATAATGGTTTAACCCGACAGCACACGCACATTATTTTATAGCAGTAGCACACGCGTTGGGTATTTTTACCCCAAAATAAATAAAGTGTTACTAACAACAAAATACAATTAATACTGAAATGCTATAATGTTATTATTGTTAGGAATATTTTAAAGTAATCTGAACACTTTTTTTAATTAACAATTAATCATATGAATACTAACTTTGAGTGATAAGTCTTCCACAGAAAGGCACCACAATATTAAATTTTTTTATCTCAGTGCTAACACAAATGTAAAAATAAAAGAAAAATTGTTTGTCGGTGTCACTCATGCACTCACTCACTATCACCACTTCCGGTATCAGCACACTCCTCACAAAAAAGCACCGAATGTTCTTTACAAATCATCTTGTTGCATGAAGTAGTAGTTACACGATCCTTCTTCCTAAGACATACCTCAATCGACTTGAGACATCTTCATTCTTTTCTGTTGGTTGGGTTAGTTCCTCCACACCACTCATTCTTCGAATGGTGGATCTGATTTCTAAAGGCAAATTCTTCAATATCAACCGAGGAGCCAAATGATTTTTCACCAATCCAAGACCAATTCCTTCAGAAATGATCGGCGGATGATTGTCCTTGTGAAGTAGCATTGTTAGTTTTATACTATCTCTATAATCATCACCAGGGAAAGGATTTATATGTAAATACATATTTACTTATAAAGCTAATATAATTTATATTTTGCATTATCTTTATGTTTCACAATGTGTAGGGTTGAAAAATCCTACTTTTATTTTCCATATTTTTCCATATTTTAGAGTTTAGTACATATTTTCGTTAATTTCCATATATTTTCCATATTTCATATAAAACAGTCCATATTATATTAGGTTTAACAATAAAACAAAACAAAATTCCATTAACTTTTAAAAATACATTTCAACAATAGAGATTTAAACACATGTTCAGTAATCCCTTTAACATCAGAGTTATTTGAAAATTAGCAGTCCTATCAACAATGGGAAAGTAAGTTACAAAACTGTATTAATTTAATTTAAAATTTTTAACAGACTTCAGTTGTGCAGCTCAACAGTTAAATGCCAGTCAGAGTACACATAGGTTCAGTTTTGTAAATCATACTATAAAGACGGTAAATATGCCAAAAGTACGTCATTCAGTCAATTTAAAATCAAAACTAACAAGTTACATTTCAGAATTTAAAGAAGATGGTTTATCAACTGACAATAAAATATTATTTTGTAATTTGTGTCAGTGTGCAGTATCATCTACACAAAAGTTCCTGGTGCAACAACACATTACAACTAGTAAACATCAGGCCAACAAACAACTAAATTCCAAGCAGAGACAATTGTTTTTAACACAACCAACAACATCGAATGTAAGATCTGAGTTTAACATCGACCTGTGCCGTTCTCTCATCTCTGCTGATATTCCTCTCTACAAACTAAAGAATAAGGTCTTCAGGGAATTCCTTGAAAAATATACTCAACATACAATCCCGGATGAGTCAACACTTAGGAAGACGTATGCTCCATCCATCTACGATGAGACAATACAGAAGATAAGAGATGAAATTAAAGATAGTTCAATTTGGGTTTCCATTGATGAGACTCCCGACAAAGAAGGTAGACTTGTTGGTAATGTAGTTATCGGTTTGTTAAGTGAACAATATTCTGAACGAATTCTTTTACATTGTGATGTTCTAGAAAAGTGCAATAACAAAACTATAGTTAAACTGTTCAACGAAGCTATGGGTATCCTGTGGCCAAAGGGTATTATGTACGATAATGTGTTATTCTTTATTAGCGATGCTGCCCCTTAAATGGTCAAAGCTGGACAAGCATTATCTGTTGTATATCCTAAATTGACTCATTTTACTTGTGTGGCGCATGCATTTCATCGTGTGGCAGAAGTGGTCAGAGACAATTTCCCTAAAGTAGATTTGTTGATTTCATCAGTGAAAAAAGTATTTCTCAAAGCTCCCAGTAGAGTTAACGTGTTGAAAGAAATGTACCCTGAAATTCCATTGCCACCAAAGCCAATTTTAACTAGATGGGGTACATGGCTAGAAGCAGTTGAATATTATGCCGAACATATAGACTCTATTAACAATGTTCTCCTTGCATTGGACTCTGAAGATGCAGTCTCAATTGATACTGCGAAAACAGTTACCTGTGACATAAGTGTGAAGAATGACTTAGCTCACATTCAGCATACATTTTCATGCATCATAAAAACGCTCAAAAGTCTCCAAAATAGGCACCTTTCACTATCTGAAAGTTTTGAAATTATAAATAGTACTGTGGAACAACTGAATCGTGGTAGAGGTAAAGTTGCAGATGCAGTAAGAGCTAAGGTGGACACTGTACTTTCAAAAAACCCTGGATATGAAGAACTACAAAAGGTTGTTGCTGTGATGAGTGGTGAATCAACAGTGAAGATTAACTTGGACTTATCCCCAGCAGACATTGTGAAATTGAATTATGTACCAGTTACTTCTTGTGACGTCGAACGCTCTTTTAGTCAGTATAAATCTATCCTCAGAGACAATAGAAGAAGATTCACTTTTCAGCACTTGAAAGAAATGTTTGTAACCTATTGTTATGGTAACAGACAATAAAAATTGTGTTTTGTTGAAACTACATTGGAAGATAAGGTACGTCCATTATATTTTTTGTTTAGTTTGATTAAAATGTACCAATATTTAACGTACATAGTCATTTTTTTATAATTTTAAGTCCATATTTAATTCCATATTTTGGTAAAAATCCATATTTAATTCCATATTTTGGTAAAAATAACTACATATATATTTACATATTTCATATTTTTTAGTCCATATGAATCCGTTCCCTGATCATCACCATTGCTGCTTGGAATGTTGGAGTGTAACACTAACTTGCAATGAGAACTTACTATAGAAGGATTGTATCAAATCAATTGTTAAGTTTGTTAAAACTTGTAACATTCTAAGTACGGTTTACTTATATTTAAAAATAATTAAAAGGTCTGTTTACTTATATCTAAAAATGATTACGTTGTTAGGTAGAAAAGAGCATTATATATGTGTCCTGGATTGAATCCTATATAACATTAGAATAATTGAATCGTATTCCAATATCAAATACTCTACCATGCAGAGTTCATTTAACTCTGTACTACTATATCATTTAAGCTCCATTGCCTCCACCATAATTTTGATTTAGGTTAGAACCTACATCATATGGTACTGAATATGTATTGTTTACTGTTACAATTTTACATTTATGCTTTTGACTGTTATGATGTTAATTTCAATGGTAAAAAGGAATATTCAAATTTAAGTAATTTTCTTGTAATACAGTAATGTACGCCTGAAAATACAATTTGCTTACGGAATAGCGATATATCGATAATCGTTAGATATATCGATATATTTTCTGAGCTATATATCGTTTATCGAAATTAGGTTTGCAATATATTGCAATATTAATAATAATGGTTTATTTTAACTGGCAGAGTTAAGGCCATTCGGCCTTCTCTTCCACTCAACCAGTGCGATACAAAAATACAAATGTTCTATATTGCTAAGGAGCATAACATAATTAATACAATACAATACAATACAATACATAACAATTCTTTTACCTTCCCAACACTCCAATGAAATAATTATGTACTAATAATAACATTAATAATAATAATCATACCTAAATATAATTAAATCACTAAACCTGATTATGATTATAATTACAACTTCAATTTGTCTGCGTCGGTAAGAAATTGTTTAGCTTTGTCTTGAAAGTAGTTATTGTCTGGCAGCCCCTAATCTTCTGAAGTAGAGAATTCCATTCACGAGGGACGGAGACAGTGAAAGAGGATGAATAGTGGGATGATCTAGGGGAGGAATTGCTAGGATTTGGCTCTCTTGTGACCTGGTGTTTAGATTGTGATTGCAGGATAAGTAGTTAAACCGGGAACGAAGATAATTTGGAGTAGAAGTGTGGAGAACTCGAAACAGAAGAGAAAGCGAATGAAGTGATCTACGGTTATTGAGTCGCAGCCAGTATAAATATTTGAACGAAGGTGTAATATGGTCAAATTTGCGAGCATTGCTGATGAATCTGACACACATATTGTGCACAAGCTGTAGCCTGTTCGAAAGTTCAGTTGTCAAATCTGTATTATGTCGCAATAGTCAAACAGTGGTAATACGAGGGTTTGCACTAAAGTCTGTTTTAATTTTGGCGGGAGGAAGTTTCTGAACGGCTTAAGAGAATGCATGGTATAGTATACGCTCTTGGATATTTTCTTTATTTGGCATTCCCAATTTAAATTTTTGTCTAAGTAAACGCCAAGGTTTCTGACGACAGAGTGATACGGAATAGTGGCATTATTTACTGTAACGATTGGGATATGTCTGTTGTTCATTATGTTCAGTAGTCGCTTATGTGCAATTATTATAGCTTGTGACTTACTAGCATTTAAACTAAGTCCGAACTTATTCGTCCATGAAGAAATTTGATTCAAGTCACGATTAAGTCTGCCAATAGTTGCATCAATTTCGTTTGGTCGGGAATGTATATAGAGTTGTAAGTCGTCTGCTTAAATGTGATACTTGCAGTAGTGTAAGTTTTTAGTCACGTCATTTATGTAAATGGAGGAAAGCAGTGGTCCAAGCACTGTACCTTGAGGTATTCCTACTTTCGTGTATCGCCAAGGGGAAAACCGATTTTGTACTAAAACACATTGTTGACGACCACGAAGATAAGAGTCCAGCCAATTAATGCAGCTGTCAGATAAATATAACGTTCTAAGTCTTGCAGGTAGTAGGTCAAGATCAACTGAGTCGAATGCTTTACTGAAGTCAAGTAGAGTTAGTATGGTCGCCTCGCCTCTGTCCATTGCTTCTCGCATGTCTTCGGTCACTTTGAGTAGGACAGTTGTTGTACTGTGTCCTGTTCTGAAACCAGATTGGTGTTCGTTGATAAGTTTGTACATGTTTAAGTGTTCTGTCAGTTGTCGGTGTACGATGTGTTCCAGTGCTTTGGAGAGCGCGGGGAGAATATTTATAGGCCTGTAGTCGTTTGATGAGGTCGGAGTTTTCGTCTTGGGTATAGGTGTTACTAGTGCCATTTTCCAAATTTTAGAAAGATATTAGTTATAAGAGATGCATTAAATATATGGGTCACTGTCGGCACGATCACATCAATTATTTTATTTAACAGTGATATGCTGATACCGTCTATGCCTTGTACGTTAGATTTCAGTCGTCTTAGTGATTTTCTGACGTCAATTTCAGTAATGTATGTAAAGTAAAATAACGTGTCTATTGTAGTCTGAGCATTAGAGAGGATGTCTTCCTTTGTTTGGTCCTTTTGTAAAGGTGCGGGCGGGGGGGGGGGTGAAATGTTCATTCAGATCAGTAAGTGATATGTCGATGGTCTGCCCCTGCTGCTTCTGGTCTCTTAATCCCATGGAGTTAATATTTTTCCACAGCTCTTTCGTACCAACAGAAGGTTGGATGAGTGAGTGAGCGTGACGAAGTCTTGCTTTTCTGATTGACTGGTTTGTCCGGTTGCGTAGACGTCTATAGTCATCGTAATCAGAACTACATTTTGTTCTTCGGTACTTTCGATACGCCACGTCTCTTTCCGCCATGGGTGTACGCAACGATTCCCACATCCAAGGAGCAGGTCTTCGAGTAGTGGTTCGTCTGGTGTTCAGTGGTGCGTGTTTGTCATAAAGCTGGGTGACTAAATTATTAAATGTCTCAATTTTTTCGTCTACACTGCTTAGGGTCCTGATAGTCTGCCACGGTAGTTTAGCTGCGTCATTAATTAGTTCGTCGTGGTTAATGTGATTGAGGTCGCTATATGTTACAGTATGAGGTTTACATCTGTGGCATCGTGAAGAAAATTCAACATAGATAATATCATGTTTTGAGATTCCAGGAGCAGGCACTTGTCCATTTGTTATTACGTCATGAGGTTTGTTTGTCGCGATAATGTCTAGTAACGTCTCTGAATAAGGAGTATGATATGTAGGTTCGGAAGGGAGAATTGTCATATTGCAGGACTGGAACATGTTCTGTAATTGTATATATTCTGTATATAGAGTGGAAGCGATATAATCCACGCATTGAAAGGAGGGATAGATTACATGAGCATAAACAAAAAATCTATTATAAATTTTGAAATTAAGCGTATGGTTAATTATAGAATTGCAAAGAAAATTTAAGCATGCTGGCAACATCGCAATGCCTAAGATTCCACACGGAGGCATTGAACTCATACAACGTGAGATGTAAAGAAAAGGTTTCATATTGCAAAATCAAGCGAATGCTTCGGCCTGGTTTTTCTCGACCAAATTTGAAATCTCCTCTTTCTTATCAATAATTTTGTCAGTCGTTATCGACCT
The DNA here is from genome assembly GCF_040183065.1 of Periplaneta americana. Classification (NCBI taxonomy): domain Eukaryota; kingdom Metazoa; phylum Arthropoda; class Insecta; order Blattodea; family Blattidae; genus Periplaneta; species Periplaneta americana. The sequence goes on from NC_091124.1 coordinate 109,277,579, forward strand.
CGTTTGCGAAATGTTGGAATTACGCTGCCCGTGTCACGGATCAGCTGGCACACAACTATGATTACCGCATTGAAAATTCCATGAAAAAGGGGATTTAAAACGATCGAAATCTCAAGGTCGATACACCTAAAAGGTGGGATCAGATCGATTTGTCCGTATTCAAAATTTGTATGAAAACTGATATCGTATTAAAAACGACTTCAATACGCTAAGGACGTAATCGATAGTCATTTATTTGATGTGCCAGCTGTTTTACAAACAGCGAGATCAATTACGTAAGTTGAAAAGGCGTGTAGTAACACATAATATTTTATAGTTTCCTGAAAGCCGTTATTCCTTCTTCATTAACAGCCAGAATATTAAGTTTCCATGCGCCTTATTAAGAAAACTCAACAATGTTTATAGTAAGGCCTACATGGTTACCAACATGCTAACATGTCGATGACAACAAAACTACTTTCGAAACTTCAGCTTCCGTAATCGTTAACCTCCGTATTCAGGTTGTTTTCAATACATATTGAAAATTGCATGAAAACAGGGATCAGGAACATCGTATTCCATCGAAAAGTAGTAATTTTAACGAGCACTTCCATGAGCACTAACTTTACTATTTACACTATTTTAACTAGCACTTTAACAAAAATTGCTTACTATTTACAATATTTTGACACGTATGTTTGCTATTTTAATCTAACACTTTCAAAATCACTGAATTTACATCTACAATATTTAATATCCTGCCGGAAACCGAGAGTAGAACGGCACTGGGACAAGACGACCTTGACTGCCAACTCATATGGAGCGAGAACAGCTGATCAGAGTTGCTGCGTCTATTTTTGTTAGTCAGGAAACAAATTTTCAATACTTTTTATTTAATTGACACGGAAATCGTCCATTCTACCGAAATACGATACAGAAAAAAAATTCTTAATTACATTCTCTATTGGTATTGAGAAAAATCAAGATCCTATGCATAATGATTATCAACAACGGCGATGTTAAATCTGTAAGAAAAACCATTTTTATTTCGAAAACTATAAATTTCCCACCCACTTGGTATTAGACTTTTTGTTATATTCAATATGAACAATTCGCTCTACAAAGCTGAAGGGCTATTACACTTCTACTGTGTAGGTATATATATTTTTTCAAAAGGTCGCAGTGTTATTATAGTGCCCCACTTCCGAAAATTCCATTCCATGTCGACATTGTAAATAAGATGTAGGCAAAATCGCCTGACAGTATAGTGTCTCCCATTGAAAATCCGAGTGCAAAGTACAGAAACCTAAAAAATATAATTCAAAGTCAGGAAACTTGTGAAAAGAATTTGTACGTTCCCTTTCACTCTTCTCTGGACAGATGCAGTGAAAAGAAAAAATAAGAATAGTCACGTTATTCGTGAGAAAAAAAGGACATACCGGTAGCCGACTGAAAATACTCGTACATACAAATGTGAGTGTCTAAGGTTATATCCATACATGTATACCATGGGACTAAAGTTGAACAATCAGTCGAGTTCTTAAAACCTAAACTACCCATATTAGCAAGTAAGAGGCTAGAATCTAGACGACCAGATATGTAGTTATTCATCATTCAGGATTGCCATTTTCGAAGAATATTTGGACATTGCTTTGAAACCTGAAACTTGGCCTACTAAGGTAGGTATTAAATGTTTCTTTCAAACCGCAGTAAACATCAACAATGGCTAATGCGTAAAGCACCACTACTTATTTAAACAACAATCTTAATAAACAAGATGATACAGGTATGGTTATTGATCTAGATCAGGCCTGCACAAAACGGCGATCTTTGAGCGCGGCAGCTCCTTCGGAGCGGGAGTTCCGTCTAACAACTCGCCGGAAAGTTACGTCGGAATGACGTAGGTCTGCTATAGGTAGAGATAGTCCATGTAGCTATCTGGTGTAGTGTGTATTATCAGTAGCTATTTCACTTTGCCTGTCTACGGCTACATAATGGAGGAATCTAAAAGACGGAAAAGTGATCAGGCAAATTCTTTCAATATTGCATGGGAAAATTCTTATTTTTTCACAACAGCCGGAGTCAATACTTATCTGCCACAAAAGTTTGAAAGAAAGAAGAAAACATAATATAATGCGTCATTACTGTACACACATAGAGATACGATGGTTTTGTTAGTGAAGATCGCAGTAAAAAGGTTCAGGAGTTGAAAGTTGCATTATTACATGAGTAGGGTACGTTAGAATTTATTAATCTTCAACAATTTAAATATCTCCCTTCAGGGAAAAGGCCAGCTCATTGTAAGTTGAATAAATTACGGAATTTCAGTCGCAAACTTACACTTTTCGGAAGTCAGTTTCTGGGAGGTAATATGGCTCACTTTCGAACGACAGAAACTGCTCGTGATGAAGCTATGTTAAACGATTATGTGCAAATCTTAATTGAAATTCAAAATGAATAATTTAATTCTATTTTCCAAGATCTTGTCTTAATTGGAAAGAAGTTTAAAGTTATCAACAGTAATCTCACTAGAGGTTTTGATTTATCTAGAGAAAATCAAAACTCGAGTGGGATTTAATTGACTATTACACGATTAGAAGAAAGTAGGCTATATAAAGATTAGAAGTAACAAAGTGTACAATAAAATATTAATTGGCTTACGAAAATACAACTGTCTTCAAATGTATTATTGTACCATCTCAACATTATGCTAGATGGCAGTAGTGTTTTATGATGATGTTTTCTTGTTACCGGTATCAGTTGTGCCAACTATGGAATCATCATTGATCTCTGTGGACTGTTACTAGTCAAGAAGGCTTTGTTGATTCAGTTTCATTTTTATTAAAACATTTGCATACCATTTCAATCATCCGGATCCCAGTAATCAACGTCACTTGACAGATGATTTTCAATAAATCTTAGTATTAAACAATCTCTGATACGTGACTATCCATAATATATAGCATAAGCTATAACAAACATAACCTAAATAATATAAACAAGTGTTAGAAAAGTTTTAATTAGGGATAATGAAATAAACAAGAAACGTTTTAATTGACGATGATGAAATAAAAAATAAACATGGATAATTTTAAAAGAAACAATTATTGAAAGTACAATTTTCAAATTTGAATATTTTGGTGTTTGGTGATTCAGTTGATGTTATATTGGAGGTGTGCGTAAAAGAAGTCAACTCATTGGTGTACATGGCGTATGCCGCAACTCATTCATGAGTTCCGAATGGTGCTCTTCATATATGACCAGATATCTTTAATGATTCTTGTTCTTCAATGCCAAAATGCGAGTCATATTTGAAAGTGATGTGCATCGACTGGAGTGGTTTGTAATTTTCTGTTTTTTTGACGGCCAGACCAGTGCAGTTTGAAATGTTGGCAAACAAAAAAACAAATGCTAGGGTAGTGATAAAAATAAACAAATGCTAGGGACGCGATTAAATTAAACAAATGCTAGGGACGCGATAAAATTGTGCGATAACCAGCCATGATTGGTTGAAAGACTTCATTTCGTGCCGTTTTATTGGTCGAAAGTAGTGTGACGTAGTAAAAGTGTAATAGTCATAATAAATTCCTTCAACACCAGTTAGAACAATTTACAGGTTGGCCTGGTTGGCGCAGTTGGTATAGCGCCGACCTTCTATGCCCGAGGTTGCGGGTTCGATTCCGGATTACATTTAAATGTGCTTAAATGCGACAGGCTCATGTCAGTAGATTTATTGTCATGTAGAAGAACTCCTGGGGGACAAAATTCCGGCACACGGGTCGCCCGTATATAACCTCGGCAGCTGCGAGCGTCGTTAAATAAAACATAACATTTAAAATTTAACGATTTACAGCTCGAACTTATTGATCTTCAATGTGACCTAAGAGCTAACGACCGTTTTTATAATACTACTAGCCTGGTTGAGTATTACAAGACTACCTTAGCAATAACATTCACGGCTACACAGGCTGGCTGTGAAAATGTTTGCTGTGTTTGGCTCAACATTGATATTTGTGAGCAACTGTTTTCCATAATCACCTTTAATAAAGGCAGACATCGAACATCTGTAACTGATGTTTCATTACGATCAGTACTGTTCCTTTCAGCTGCTAACAGCATAAAACCCCGTTTTCATATACTGACGAATAAAAGTATAACAAAATGTTATTGTACATTAGGTAGCTATACAATTTCTATTATTTCTGTGAAATAAATATTTCTTTATTAGTTAATAATAGTCCAAGATAGTTTTGTAAACACTGAATGGGAATTCATTTCATCAACACTCGTACTAGTACTTCCTCTTGTGTACATTTTCTACGAAATCACCCCATCTTCCAGTCCATCCTTATACAGAGAACAGCTAATAGTTGCATTTCATTCATGAGCTGTGAGCCGGCTCGGAGAGCGCAAACCTTGTGCAGGCCTGATCTAGAGTATACAAATAAAGTTAGTACTGAAGTTAGATGTAATGGTAAGAAAATATTTTTTATGACTGTCCTTTGTTTACCTAATAAAATGGGACTTTCAATGCATATTTATGTTAAATTGAAGTATGTTTTGCCTTCGCGAATACTGTCTCTTTCAGGGGGAAATTGAGTTTACTGTTTTAGAGGAATTCACATGAACTAAACTAAAATTGGAGACACTATTATATTTGCAAAAATGTATCATACGTAATTTATCCAATTACTGTGAGGAGTTACACTTTGATATCTCTGCTATTTTTATTAAACAATCTGAATTAATTATTAAAAATATTTATAGATGACCTAGTGGATCACTTGATATTTTCATAAGAAGTTAGGCAATCTTTTACATTATTTAACTATTCGTAACAGTATTTTTATTTTTTGTGATTTTAATATAGATTTAAGGAATAATTCAAATGAAATTAAAAGCTTATAAAATATATACAGAATATGTAATTATTTAGTTAACTGTCCGAAGGGAGGTAGAAACCTCATATTGTGAAACAAATAAGGCATCTCTCAAGAAGCAACTTAGCCAGAAGGTAGTGAAGTAGGGTGCAAGTTCCTTTTCTTCCATATTGCATACATCGCTAACATATTATTTCATTAATCAGAGTACGATTGATATAGAACTGTTTTTGAACCAACTAGACATGAGTTATATTTAGATAATATGTTCACTAACCTTTAAATCATTCGTATAGTGTAAATGTAATCGACCCTGGATTCTCCGATTATAAAGCGATTGTATTCGAAGCAATTGCTTACAATAGGAACTTAATCTCGGACCAAACTACGACGACTCTGTCTGTTAGGAAAATAAGCAATGTTAAATTGAATGTCTATTATCCAATACCAATTTGTAAAATATTATTGGTAACCATAACAAATGACAAGTTAACTGTATTTATTTCTTTTTATGTGGTTTATAGATCTATTTAATAATTTATTTGTATTGAAATTTACTGGGTTTACAGGTAACCATGAACGTAATATTTATTGGTACAATAATAAATTACAGAATATTAAAAGAAAAATATTTCTCCACACATTGGCTAATAGCACTGAAGATCCCTTCAGACCGATAAAAAGTGTAGTCCAATAAACAATATAGAGTAAATATGCCATTGGGAATGTTAAGTTGAATATTGATACTCGACTCATTGAAGCTTCTGTTAACAAATGTAAAATAGCAAGGTCCTTAATTAAATCAAAAGGCACTCAATGTAAACACGTTAAGGTTGCTGTTTCGTGTGACGAAATTAGTGAATATTTGTCCAACCTTCCCGACAGTACAAACGCTCAGTTGGATCTGATACTAGAGATTGTATTATTAACGAACTATAATAGCCCCAATTTGGTTTCAAAATGAAAATTTGTTTCTACAAATTATGTTGTAATAATTATTTCTTCCATGAAAAACATCCTCATTAAAGATTATTATTATATATTGCAAACAAATTATTGAATTTATTGTGATTTCATTCACTGATTATATCAATGACTTATTTTACTGGTATATTTCCTGATAACGTAAAAATTTCCTAGGTCGTTAAGTTACTATTTTGAAAAAGGAAACGATACGGAACTTACTAGCTATAGGCTAATTTCGCTTATTCCTGTTTCCGCTAAAGTATTTTAAATCGTAATAGAATCAAAATCATGAATATTTTGAATCTAATAATATGTTTTCTAATCCCAATATGGATTCAGATCTAGTTCTAATATAACCAAAGCTATCACTAGCTTTATTGATGGTATTCTTCAAGCGTTTGAGAACTATACAATTGTATCTTGTACAGTACATTTTGCGACAAGTAAGGCTTTCGACTGTATTTCATACGCTGTCATATTAGCAAAATCGGATATTATAGCGTTAAAGGGATTCAGCTGAAATTACTTGTATCTTATTTTAATAACCGTAAGCATTGATGGCAAAAAATCTAAGGTCAAGAATATGGTCTTCCTCGAGGATTAGTGCTGGAATCTATTCAATTTTCAATCATGGTTATTTATTTGATGTGCAATGTCCCTGTTTTTCTGTGGTTGTAGCTGATGATGCTACATGTTTGATACGTCATGGTGATATTAATGAACTAACAACCATTACTAATTCAGCTCTTACGGAAGACAAGGTATTGTTTAGTTCAAATAAAACTGCATCTCTCTTATCCAGTAGTATAACTATGAATAATAATAGTTTTAAACTCCACGGCATTACTGTTGACAGCACATTTATCTGGGAAGACAAACATTTGTAGAGAATAATATTTCTTCTGCCAAATTAAAAAATGTATATTCCAAATAAGTACATTACAGTTGCCTATTTTTCTTATTTCCATCTTGTATTTTCCTAGCCTAGTGTTTCAGGATAATAGTTCTCATATTCGTAAGATCTTTATGTTATAAAAAACCGATTAGAATTATAACAACTTCATTAATGAAGGCACAAAGAAAAACGGTTATTCGTGAACGAAAAAACAATTACTGTAACATCACAGTATATTTACCTAGCCCTAAATTTTGTTGAATATAATTTATACATGTTAACACATAGAAATGATGTACATCCATGTTACCAGAAATCGTAACCTTTTTGGCCTACCCAAATGTAGGCTACCAGAAAGCAATGAATTTATTTTATTGTCTTTAAAATTGCAAACAATTTGCTTTTTATGTTTGAATTTGAAAAGGAGTTCTTTTGTATATTTATCATCAGATTGGTTGATGAACACACCTTTTATGATATGAATTAGTTTTTATTACTAAGGTTGTTTAGTGTTTTCCTTTTTGTTTTATTGCCTTTTATGTTTTCTGCTTGTTTTATTTTTGTAATTCTGATTGTATACGGTATAGCTTAATATTGACTTTGTCGATTGCACACATTGTGTTCACAGACCGTAAATGAAATTGAATAAATCTAAAGCATAAGAACTACCGTACTGAACTGAGTTCGTCCTTATCCATTTAAACACGTCAATTCAACTGGAAACTTGTACATGAAATTCAATTTTTACTCTAATAACAGAATGATGTTATTTTAAACCTTTTTGTCGAGATTACGTAAACAACAGCTTTAGCAGGTTTCGCTTGCAATAATACCAATTAAAAGAGTGTAATCTATGTTCTCAAACGTGTATGATATAGAGTACATTGATTCGATCGCGGTACCTTATACGGCTTAACCCTTGTACTACCAGACATTTTTGTGACACTGAATAACATGGAGTCACTGTTGACCTCAGTATTAAAAATAATCGAAAAAATACTTACATTTTCAATATTGACATTTATGCACAAAGCCACTGGCGTAGCTCAGTCGGCTAAGGCGCTTGCCTGCCGATCCGGAGTTGCGTTCGGGCGCGGGTTCGATTCCCGCTTCGGCTGATTATCTGTTTGGATTTTTTCCGAGGACTAAGGCAAATGTCAGGTAATCTATGATGAATCCTCGGCCTCATCTCGCTATCACCCATTTCATTGACGCTAAATAACCTCGTAGTTGATGCAGCGTCGTTAAATAACCACCGCTTCAATAGAGTTCCTGGGTAGCTCAGTTGGTAGAGCGTTGGTATGTTTAGCAAAAGGTCCCGGGTTCGATACCCGGCCCCGGAACAATTTTTCCCTTGAAATTATTCAACTACTGGGTTCTGTAGCGTCGATGGAATTGGTGATAGCGAAATGATATTTGGAGAGATGAGACAGAGAATTCGCCATAGATTACCTGACATTCGCCTTAAGGTTGGTGAAAACCTCGAAAAGAACCCAACCAGATTATCAGCGCAAGCGGAAATCGCAACGACGCCCGAGCAGAACTCCGGATCGGCAGTCCAACGCGCTACCATCTGAGCTACGCCAGTGATCATGACTTGAAAATGCGTTGGATAGCAGCAGTCAAAAGTTTCAGTTTCATCCTAACCGTCAGACGAGGAGTGGATATTTGATGCACAATAACAATTCGAAGCATCACCGTCTTCAAGACTTTCGATGTCATCAACCTCCCGATTGACATCAGAGAGGTTCTGGTCATCGTTCGTCAACAACGTAGCATCACAATGTTTCGCATCATCATTTTTTCTAACAAAATTTTGCATACTTCATGATCGGGCAGATTTAGACCTACAGCAGCCATAGTGTAGTCGCTCATTAGACCGCTAAAGAAAGACAGTTCATCGCTGAAGTATTAGTGAAATCTGGCCGAAAAAATTAAGAACTGGTCTAAAGAGTGTCATAATTTGACATTAGATAGCATTAGAGTTAATTACCAGTGGTTTCTATGCAATAAATTATAAACCACACAAAATATCGTTTTGGGGTACTAGATGTAATTAAATAGATATTTCAGAAACTGAAAATGATAGACGAAAAATGTTTTACAGGAGTGTCATATCCTAAAATAAATAAAAGTCAAAAAGGGGAAAAAATATAGAAATTATTTAGAAGGAGATACGAACGATTTGTTTAGTGCGTGGGGTCACCATTGACACCACGATAGTAGGAGAGTAAATAGATTAAAAATTCTGGAGTTTGTAGTTTGTTTTATCAGAAGATCTAACCGTCGCACAGTGGGGTATTTGGGAGATTTAGGCGGCCAAAATTATTTTTTGTACTTTAATTGAGTTTAAACGTACTGTCTTTCTAATGTATTGTATTTTAAGCGATATGAAATACTTTCTATGAAGAACAATATTATTTCTACATTTTCAAGCCATTTAATTATTTATTCGTTAAAATCAAAACATAAGTTTAATCTAACTATTAATGCTTATTATTATTTAAAATCTGACTCACATTGATCAGCATGATAACGATAATGCGATAATGATGTTGATGACGAGAGCCATGGTTCATCAGAAAATTTCATTTGTTATGTCAGTACATTCTTTGGCAGATCTTATTCTATTAGTGCGATAATAAAATAGTGAAGAATGAGAAGGCTTCTACCAGATCAACTTTTTATATTTATGTAAATTAGTTGGTAATGTTCTACCAATTTTGCTACAAATTAGTTGAAATGGTAAAAAAGAACACTGAGAAATATTTGTGTCGGGAGTATACAATTCTGAAATCTCTGTTAATATTGAGCTTCCTGTAATCCGTCACATCCCCATTTTTACAACTCCTTCCAAATGCGTGTAATCGTATAGTGCAATAAAATCTGTAACTTTATCTTAGCAGAAGTATTGGTAGCATCATATGACTCGTTGTGCAGATAGCAATCCAAATTTGCCTTCTATAATAAATTGTAGCAAGAATAAAAGCTTAACTTGTTATTAGTTCCTATTATTTCATATTGTATTCTTGAAAGACCAGCTACAACAAACGTGCCAAATTCCTAATTTCACCTGGGTAGCATATTTAAGTCAACACTTCCGTATCTGTAAATCTTCTTTCTTCTTTTGCTTCTCTCATTCATCTCCTGAGTCGACCCGGTTGCGAGTTGGTATATCGCTGGCCTTCTATGCCCAAGGTTGCGGGTTCGATCCCGGGCCAGGTCGATGGTATTTAAGTGTGCTTAAATGCGACAGGCTTATATCAGTAGATTTACTGGCATGTAAAAGAACTTCTGCAGGACAAAATTCTGGCACATCCGGCGATGCTGATATAACCTCTGCAGTTGCGAGCGTCGTTAAATAAAACATAACATTTAACATTTCAACTCCTGAAATTTCTTCGTTAGCCGTTCCGGTCGGTTCATTACTTCAGGAATCGGGAATATTTCTTTGGATCAATCACTGTTTTTTTTTTTTAAATGAATGTACAGTACCTATTCTATTTTTTGTGTGCTGTGATCCATCTTCATTTCAATTCAGACTTAAAATGTCAACATTTACGCTTTATTTGTTTTATTTGTTCATCTTAGTAATTTTCATAGCCTAGTAGATAATTTTTCACAAATTCCCAAATTTTTCATTCATGTTTGGTAAATTTTGCCGATATATAATGTTACACAACTATTCTCCAGTCATTGTATTGACGTCCGATTGCCCTAAGAATTCGAATGATATAAAACTGAAATAAATATAGGGTCCAAAAATCTACATTTCTACTAACAGGTCTAGTTTACTTTTCACTAATACCCTGCTTCATCCCTTCAAATCCCAATTTTAATTTTTACTTAATATTTTTCTTTCCCCTTCATATTTTGACATGTGGAGTCCTAAAGGGTTTTTTTTTTTTTTCAAAATTTAAATTTTCAAACTTTGAAAACCAATTTTAGCTTCCCTCCGCTTTTTCTTCAACATGTATATATATTTTTATAAAGTAATTTATGAATTATTATTTCAACATCCTAAAATAGAGACAATTATATAAAATCTGTGCACTTATTTGGAGAAAGAAAACCGAAATTTTGGTGATGAGCATAATTATGCACACAGGGTCGGAAAGGGTTAATGAACCTAATCATGCGCGATTCTGCGGCTGATTTTCACGAAATCGTGAAGCAGAAGCCTTAACTTTTCTCTTACAGTAAAAAGCAGTAGTGAGAAATACTCGGAAGTGGACTAATACACTCGAGCTTGCTAAAATTAGCTATGAAAATAATGAAAAAAAAAAAGACATTTATTCAAAGCGCTTTGTCTTCGTCAAAATAGTTACAATATGGATGAAAACATTTAAAATGTATTCACACTTGCCGGCTTCGTCAGAATCAGTAACTATTCAATTCAAATCATACACCAAATAAATAATATTAAAAGTAGAATGTAAGCTTACACAGACAATCCCGAGAAAATATATGTGCACAAAAAGAAATGATGATGTTTCGACAGTCATACAGCCTCAAGGTTTGCGCGAAGCGGTGGGAGTAGGGTAGTTTATTGTTTCGTGACTATTTAGCTTTGCCATGCTGTATTTTTTTCCTACCTATAATGTGTTTTAGAAAATCAATTTTTGGTATATATATATATATATATATATATATATAAAATATATATATGTATTTTGTTTGATATTAAAATTATGAATGGATAAAATTTAATAATAACGCTAGTCAACATGAGTTTTGCCGATTATAATCTATACAGTGTCTCTTGTCAAATTTTCCCCGCTGATTACGAATATGAAATTGGTTCTTGCCTATCACGTCAGAATTTTCCAGAAATCTTATGTTTTCACTTTATGTATAAAATATAATTAATTTGTAAGTGTTTTTAAATTTTGAAACTTCTTATAAATTTTACAGGCACGAAGTATTTTCCTTTAGTCTTTTAAACTCATCAGTCATTACAGGAAGAATAACACCTTGAAAATTTTCAATGACCCTCACCTGTATACCTCAGATGCGGTTTCTTTTCTTGCATTTCCCCTTATTTTAGACTTATAGAAAACACTCGGAGAATAAATCCCTGAGTCTCTATTGTCTTTAAATATCACGTGCAGATATCATAAAACGTGTTGAATGACTGTTTGTGCCGGATTATATTGGGTATGCTTACGCATTAATTTATAAGATTCAAAGAATTTTGCTAGAAAAATACATTTTTGGCAAGAAATTTTGGGAATGGTAAAACCCCGCCCTAGAAATAAATTTGGCGAATAGAATTCCGTTTTTAGACAATATTATTATGTGAATTGTTTTAGTCATCCAATCATAAGTAGTAAAGGTAAAAGATAAAGGTATCCCCGTAACATGCCATGAAGGCACTTGGGGGGCATGGAGGTAGAGCCCCATGCTTTCCATTACCTCGGCACCACGCTCTGGCCGCCTTTTACTTTATTTATTTCGTTTTCATCTTAAGCCTTTACAACCTACTCTCTTTCAGTTGTGTGTGCCTTATGAAGCAGTTTACTAAAGCTTTGGACAAAAATAGCGGTTGTTTTAAGTATCTTTATGATAAATTTCCTTCCCTTGCTCATGAATAACTAAAAGTAGGAATTTTTGTTGGTTCCCAAATGCGCAAGTTAACTCGATGTCTTGTTATGTGGTCATGGTGGCCATTATGGAGGACTTAATGTTTTGATGGTGGAATCGATAATTAAGTCGGTGGTAATGTTGAAGTCGGTGATGGTTGCGGATACGGTAAAAAATTTGGTGATAGTGATGATGGTGGTAGAGAAGGTGTCGGTAGTGATGATAATTATGGAACTGGTGATGTAGTCTGTTGCGATATTTCTTGTATTTGCGAAGCTATTGGAGAAGTTGTAAAATGGTGGCACCGATGGTGGAGTTGGTGGTAACGATCGTCGTCGTAATCTCTTGTAAAGAATGAACAATATTTTACCCTCTTCTGTATTTACAGCAGAAGTGCTTTTGCTAGAACAAATTATGTTCATCGCCGTTGTATTGTTATCGTACCCGCTGGTTAATATTTTAGTTCTTGCTTAGTGTTTGTTAGGCTTATTGTCGTTGTCAAATTACTTTTTCATGCACTTCTTTGTATATGTTTTAATCTCAGTAAAATGCCTTACCTTATCATTTACGGCTTCATTCTTCTTTAGACTTATCAACACGCATCTATCAAATCCTTCTAAATATTTTTAATCTGCAATTTTATTTACATAATCTTCAACTTTTAACTCTTTATTATATCAGCTAAAATACAATTTAATTTCTTTTCAATTTCTTTGTAAATATCACTCATACTCAATTGTACTTAGTCTCACACTATTTTGAGTCACTCCAAAAACCTTTATTGTCACAGATATGCCATATTGGATAGATTAATACCACAGAAACACAAAATATGTTCCAGATATTCTTTAATGGTACGGTCTGTACAAAATTGTATACAGTACAAACTGTTTGAATTTTTTTAATCATTACTTGAAGACACAAAATTATGCATACACGAAGAATGGCAATTAGAACGCTTCATTTCTCTTGCTTCATTAAAGAAGTAATTGTAATCTCGTCCAGAATTTTTTTCGTCGTTTTGATTTCTCATTGGCGTACCGTTACCTGAAGGGTTATAGCGTCAACTTTTCACGCTTTTCCGGGGTCGAATACCGTCGAGGTCAACTGGAATTCATGATGGACGGTGTTGTTAATAGGTTTTCGGGGAGTATTCATTTTTCCAAATGGGCATTCCACCATTTCTGTATTAATCATTATATTGTGCTATGTAGTATGCCATCCACGGTCCACCGAGAGTAACTCCTAATGATGGCTAAAAGAACTAGATCTTCGACATGTCGCCCACTCCATGGGAACGCTTGAGTGTGCGAAGTAAGTCAAGTACCCTCCATTAGATCAAAAAATTCTGAGCTATGCACTTGCGTAAGTGCATGTTCAATAAGAAAAACATCTAATGCTATTGTAGCAGCACCACTTCCAAATGATACATCTTGCCGAATAAAACACTTGTAAGAGAACGTGAAAAACGTACTGTTAGCGTGATTCAAGTCTCTGAATTTGCTTTACAAATGAATGAGTGCATAGATGGAGATGGACTTGCAGTATTACTCATCTTTGTTAGCTTCTAGCACCAACTTCTTATTGCTGAAGACCTTCTTTTGTGAGGCGGAGAGGAGATATTCAACATTTTTATAAATAAATTTCTAATAGAAAATGACACACTATGGAACAAATTCGTAGATGTTTTCACAGATAAGGGAGGGCAATGATAGCCAAAACTACGGTGCTGTATCATGATACAAATTGCACTATCAGTCATATTTTTCACCGTGATATGATTTATGTACAAAATAACACTTTTTCTGAAAAACGTTCCTGGTGAGTTAGTGAGGTTAGGTCTAATACATTTCACGAAGACAAGAGCACTGAACTCTCGATAGCTTTGAGATCTTCTGTGAAGACATGGAAAACATGCCGTATTTTGCTTCTCATGACAGAGGTCAGACGGTTTTCCCGTGAAAAGCCATTAGTTCGATGTTCAAAATAAAGGCCAAAGTGAGTGCTTTCTTTGCAGACCACCCGTGGCATTTGCAACATTGTAAGGATAACAAGTGTTGTCTCTTCAGGCTTGCCCACCTTACAGATATTTTTACTAAAATAAATTAATCTACTCTGGCCATACTAGAAAGAAGGAGCACTTTATTCTCAACTAATGACAAAATATTTGCAATAAAAAATCTCGGTTTTGTACAAACTATGTTCGTAGCCGTGTTGTGAAGTGTTCTCCAATAGTTCAAGACTTCTGTGATCAGTTGGAGGGTGGTCAGTTGTTGCCAGATGAGCTATATTATAAAAAAAACTAACATCTTCAAGTTTTGTGCGAGTTAGTGGCACAATTGAAGATTATGATCTCAAAACTCGCTCAGTTCATTTGACCATTTTTATTAGGGGAGAGTCGGGTAGTATCGGACATCGGGTAGTATCGGACAGTGCGTTTCTTTCATCTACCACCACATGGTAGTACGTGAATGACATGGTTACGTATCTCTATGCGACATCACAGAAATGTAACCATGTCAATCAGTTACTATCATCATGTGGTAGATGAAAGAAACTCACTGTCCGATATTACCCGATGTCCGATACTACCCGACTCTCCCCTATATATTTGACTGTTTTGAGACATCTGTCATTATACTTTAAGTTTCTTTACTTCCAAAACAACGTAAATTCTTGTCTAAAAGTTTGTGTTATGGTGCATGTCACTTGAAAACTCGCTCTGTCCGTAGATCGGTGGATAAAAAACGAGACCAGTCCTTTCATAAAACTGGACTGAACGCGTTTTGGGACCACATTCTTCAATTGTTTCTGGTGAACCTAGATGCAAAAGTTGATCTACAACAGGTTTCCTGGTAAAGCATCCCTTTGTAACTTCAGACGACGCAATCAATCATTTTTCACTGTGCACTACATACTACTTTTCATTAAAAAAACATTCATTAGCAGAGTTTTCATGCAGCGTTAAGAAAGCGTATTCTGAATTACCTGCTAAGACTGTTTAGGTTCTTCTTCCATTTATCAGTGCCTACTTGTGTGAAGACGAATTATCGATGTAGGTTATACTGCAGCGAGGAGGAAGTATTGCAATCGACTTAATGGTGAACCAAATATGAGACATCAACAAAAAGTATCTTCGATACAACCAAATATAAAGTAAATATGTAGGGATGGAAAACACTACTACTCATTGTATTAAAAGAAAAACATTCAAATTGATGGTACGAAAGATCATATTTTGTCAGTAAATTTGTTCACTTTGCAAATTAATATTTTAATGTAATGTAACATTATTATTATTATTATTATTATTATTATTATTATTATTATTATTATTATTGCAATGGAGGAAGTTACACAACGCAGAATTGCACTCCTTGTGTTCTTCATCTAACATCATTAGGTACATTAAATCCATGTGTTTGAGATGGACAGGGCATGTACCACGTATGAGCGAATTCAGAAACGTCTATAGAGTGTTGGTTGGAAGACCCGAGGAGAAAATACCTTTGGGAAGGCCAAGACGTAGATGGAAGGATAATAGTAAAATAGAATTGAGGGAAGTGAATATAATGGTAGGGACTAGATTAATCTTGCTTAGGATAGAGACCGATGTCAGACTTATGTGAAGGCGGAAATGAAACTCCTGGTTCTTAAAAGCCATTTATAAGTATTTATTATTATTATTGTTATTATTATTATTATCATCATCATCATCATCATCATCATTAGTCTACAGTTCATTGCATTTGGCCGTATTATTCTTTTTGTCAATGGTACTCTTTTGTAACGATTCATAATAAATAAACATCTAAAGCCAAAATGTGAATTTGCTCCGTATCACTGACAAGGATCCTGTGGATAAAAAATGTTTCTGAATCCTTGGTTGGTAACAAAGAGATTTTATGTACGGTACATGTGTAAAAACGAATTAGTGGAGAACAGTTGTAGGGCGTTTGGCAAGAAAATATCCTGGCAATCCTGTTTTAGGTAGGGAAACTGTTCGTCATCCTGTTAAAAAGTGCATTTTGCCTCTTTTGAAGACACATTACCTGAGGCGTTTTCCATTTGGTGTCATATAAACACTTCACAATAGAACAGGAAATATATTCAACTATTTCAATGAATTACACCTCGTAAATACACAGATTCTATGTACATGGTGTCAGAAATATGACTACACTTTCGATATCTTCGTGTGATGACAATATTATGACAACGAGAAATGAGACATTGCCATTAAAGACCGTCACCACATCGCCATCCTTTCATTACCTTCTCGACTTTGAATGAGTTTTACACTAAGGACATCGTTATATATAGAAACAGGTCACGAACACTGGCACCCGATGAACATGAGCATTGGGTACGATTTCGACGAATGAGAAATGAAACAGAGAGAGTTAATTTCGTGTAATCCGTATGGGTAGGGTCCCAGAAGTCGCTGTCGGAGGCGGCTTACCAGACTGAGGTGATTTGTGACTTCCTGTATTCCCTAGGCAGAATCACACTATCTCACTTCGCTAGCTATATTCCTACGAACAGTCACATCAGCCAGTCAGTGGAATTAGAGTATTGGCAAAATATTGGTGTTTATTTTAAAAAGTGTCATTATATGTTCACAAAAACATCTGAGAATAGAACAAATAGTAATTTACTCGTATGTAACTGATGAATAATCTTGGTAATTATGGCACGACTGAATATTTAACACATGAGCCTAAGCGTGCGCATTAATTTTCACGGATGTTCATAACGAAGATTATACACGTGTCACATACAACGTTTTATGCTATTCTAGCAATAAAATATGTAAAAAAATCTATTATCAGTTTACAAAATATATTGTTATGACGTAGTAGAGACAGGTTGCTACATGGTTGCTAAGTAATCGTTTCTAAGACAATGCCACTTTGTTGTTGTTTTGAAGATTTTTCTTACAGGTACTTTGTATAAAATGGAGTTGTGAAGGTGATGATGACGTCATGGATTACCAGTTGCTAGATAACCTTTTCTGGTATCAGTCTCAGAATTAGGCCAATTGTGCATGATTTATAGCATCATAACAAGGGTGTTTTAACGCCAGGATTGCATAAATATAATTGAAGATACAAATCTAAGTTATGCTCCAGGACATTTAATACTCGTACGTTGCATTAAAACTGCTACAAAATGATAATAGGTTGATTTATTTCTTTATTTTATTGGGTTATTTTACGACGCTGTGTCAACATCTAGGTTATTTAGCGTCTGAATGAAATGAAGGTGATAATGCCGGTGAAATGAGTCCGGGGTCCAGCACCGAAAGTTACCCAGCATTTGCTCGTATTGGGTTGAGGAAAACCCCCGGGAAAAACCTCAACCAGGTAACTTGCCCCGACCGGGATTCGAACCCGGGCCACCTGGTTTCGCGGCCAGACGCGCTGACCGTTACTCCACAGGTGTGGACTAATAGGTTGATAAGCTCTCAACGTTTTTGATTTCCATGGCAATAAGTCCTTTTTGGAAATTTGTTTGGGATTTATCATGTTATTTTCGTAGAATTTGTTACTGAATACGTCTAGAATTTTTCAATTTTTAAGAAATTCTGTGTCAATTTATGGGCTAAGTAAAAAGGATAATTCTGACATACGGTATCGTATTGTTTAAGTAAACCGAGGATTAAAGATATTAGAGACTACCAGAATTATTAAATGTTGAAGAATCGGTAGAACGGAGCAAAATTCTCTCCGGCACCGAGATTCGAACCCGAGTTTTTGAGCTCCACGTGCTGACGCTTCATCCACTAAGCCACAGCGGGTTTTAGTTTCGATACTCAGTTTAAGTTCTAGCCCTCGTTCCCCTTTGGTGACCTACCCTCATATACTGTGTCACAGAATATATGACATTGTTACAATGTACAACAACTATGTACAGAAGTGCACTCATTACGACTGACTAAGTGGCCGGGGTCCGACGAAAAAAGGCGCCATCTTGAATCACGAAGTGATTATACGATGAAAGAGTAATGGAACGGAGAAAAATTCGGTACATTAAAATAGTATATACGAAGTGATTAGTTAAGCTTATCATATTACTATGATTTACTGCAAGGAAATATCATATGTACTTCGGTACATCATAGTAATAGAATAATTTGTGCCATTTACGGAGGGAATGCCAATGGGAAAGTACAGCATGATAATGATTTTCTCGTTCCATAGAGGGTCATTTTGACAAGAATAAGATTATATATTAAACTAAAATACATACAATACCATAATGTTACAAGAAAGTAATGACTATAAAGTCGTGTAATGCATTTAACGTAAAAATATTATAAGCTGCACTAAGAAGTAAATGATAGTATTCAGAAATTAACTTAGGGCTACTACTTTAAGTCAAGAAATGAAACAAAATAGTAAAATAAATGCAATATTAATAACAAATAAAGGGGATAAATTTGGGAGTAGACAGAATTAAATATATAATTTTTAATTTAATAGTTGTGAGATGTTTCATTGTTTAATATTTTTTAATACATATTTTCAATTTCCTTTTTAATTTTGACAGTTTCTGTCAATCTCTTGTAGGAAGGGAATTCCTTGCTTCAAGTGACACTGTAGAAGATAGTATAATCTAGTGCTGTGTGAAAGAATTGTTAGGAAAGGGCATTGCTAGGAACGGGTGTGAAAGTTGTGAAAATAACAAAGCGAAATGGAAAGCTGTTATAAATATGTTGGTGAGGATGTATTCAATATACTAACTGGGAAAAATAGAAGGTTGTTCGCTCACTCAGTCGAAGCCATGACTACATTTTCAGAGATATCATTAACGTTGTGTACACTCTGTTCTGAGTAATTGTCATTATAGTCATCATTAATTTAATTTAATTTTTATCTGTATCAGCTACATAAATTGGTCACGTTATCCTCTTGCATTTGTTTTGCCAGCTACTGGTACTTCACATTTCCAAAATTCAAAGATATAGTGAATAAATTGTTCATCCTGGTTGTATTGTGAATCCTGGTTGTATGTTGTAGAATGAAGTCCAATTTTTTAATTTTTTTTATGTTCTGTAAGCGTCTCCCTGACGTGACTATATATTATTTCACAGATATTTATATCTGCAACACTTTTAAGGATCACCGATAATTTTTTCATTTTAATTCGTTTTAATGAAGCAATCAAAACGACAGGCAAGGATGTCTAGCAAGCTGACTTCCAGAAAAGTAAGACAAAGTTTGTATTTTCTTCTGGAGCCCTCTTTTATGTGGTGCAAAGCTGAATGGCGGCATTCAGCTTTACTTCCCATCCCTAGACTTCATGATAGGGACTTTTATTTATCTTAAAAATTCATGGCGGTTTGTCGGGTTTTAACCCACAAACTTATGATGCAGTGCTAACCACAACTGCTTTTTTGGGTGATTTAACCACGAAAATCCTAGTAAAGTCAGTAGTAGCAAACAACAATTCAAGTTCGTATAAAGATCCACTACAAACTTCACATTTATACATCGTATTTCAGCAAGCAGACACTGAACTTGGCATTTATGTCACGTACAAATTCTATCCTAACAGATCAACTTCGAGCAAAAAATAAATTGAATCTCGTAAACGCGTAAAAAATAACAGTCCTCAAATTTGGATTGTATCCAACTACAGTAAATCCATGATTGATTATGGAAGAGTAAAAAATCACCCATATATACAAGGAAGACGAGAGAGAGGAAAGATTCGATTCCTGATATGGATGACAATCCCATTGTTGAACCCGAAGTTGGAGAAACATCGGGGTTTCGCTTGAACTTGTGGTGAATCAAAATGATCAATATGAAGGAGGGTATCAGCAGCCAAGACAAATGAGAGGTCGTGACATTAAATTCTGTTAGTAGACGTTGAGATACCGCAGCTATTATTGCTAGATCCTGGTTTATGATAACCAGCGATGTTGTTAAACTCTCTTCCGACAAGAACCATCGTTTAAGAGATAAATTTAGTACAATCTTCGTTGACTGCAGAGGTGAAATTACTTGAAATAAGTTATAATGGCTTCATTATTAACGTCTAGCATATATCGCCAAATGTCACAAAGCAGGATGAGAAACACCGGCTAATAGACCTACAATATCCATGAGCAAAGAGAGCAGCTAACTATGTGTAAATACCTCCTAAAAACTCAAAATAATAGTCGAAATAAACTCACAAACAGCAACATAGTTATTTAAGATCATTTTAATTAATTTCTTACTTTGTGCTGTCACGTGTATTGTACAAATAATAATGTGCGAAAAATGTTAAAAGTTTTAGTTGTTACAAATAAAATAAAAAAGGGCGTAAAGCGAAACACAAGTTCTTCAGAAATGGTGCCGCTAGTAGCTCAGTCCGATGAGGCTTTTGCCTGTTGATACGGAGTTGTGCTCGGGCGTGGGTTCGATTCCCGCTTGGGCGGATTACTTGGGTGGGTTTTTCTCAACCATAAGACAGAATGTCAGTAATCTATTGGGAATCTTCGATCTCAACTCGCAAAATACTATCTCGCTATCATTATTTTCATCGACGCTAAATAATATAATACACTGCTCCGCGAAATAGTAGAATGCGCTTGAGTCAAAAGAAAGCAGCAAAACAGTACAACATGGTCTGTTGATGTGACGAGAATCCAAGACCTCACATATCGGTAAGGCATCATGTCACAAACACGTTCACGTCTCAGTACTTCTCACAAAGTAAATTTTATTCAACGCCTTGAGAACGGCGCAAATATTAAGGATATTGTTAGAGTGGAATGTATTATTTGTTTATTTATTTATCTATTTATGTATCTATTTGTTTATTTACTTGTCAACTGATATATTTACTTATGTACTTCTTTATTTATTTCTATTTATTTACTTATTTTATAGAGAAATATTCTAGAAAATTAAATTAAATCCTATTATCGTTTTTTTTTTTTCAGATTTACGTTATATAATGAATTAAAAACTCTTAAATACTCATTCCCGTAAGATCAATTTTTCACTGTGTATAATATTCCTGGACTTCCATGCTATACCTAACATGATGCTTGCTGATTTCAGGGGACTTGTTCCGCATGTTATTTCGAAGTAGGTGAACATTGGAGTCCTCCTAAATCGACGGAGCGTCGTTAAATAACCCAGTAAAAAAATGTGCTTACAGCATTAATTTACATATTAAGATCCAGGTTCTAAAAGAGAAAGAAAAAGATATCTTCAGACACAGGAGCAATAGGACGAAATAAGAAATAACAACTCTATAACTAAGAAATATAATTTATTTCCTAAGGATACTAATGGACAGAAGAAAAGAATTGGCATGACATTAACAAAATGAAAGATCCAGAAATCACAAAGACTAGCTTGCAAATGTAAGCTAATGTAACGAAAAAATGTTATGACTCAGTACAGGACCAAATGTAAATAATATAACAGAGTCCAAAGAGCATAAAACGTACTGCTTATGTTGATGATGTTGGTGATGTTCCATATACGTAATTTGAGCCAATCCTTGTTCTGTTGGGCCTCCTATTCCGTTTCATAGGCCTATATTGTCACTAAGTATTGTAAGCATTAATGGCCATAACTTATATTTATAATTATAATACTAGGCCTCTACTTTGAGAGAGGAACAGAGATTGAGGGTTTTTGAGAATAAGGTTCTTAGGAAAATATTTGGGGCTAAAGGGGATGAAGTTACAGGAGAATGGAGAAAGTTACACAACGCAGAGCTGCACGCATTGTATCCTTCACCTGACATAATTAGGAACATTAAATCCAGACGTTTGACATGGGCAGGGCATGTAGCACGTATGGGCGAATCCAGAAATGCATATAGAGTGTTAGTTGGGAGGCCAGATGGGAAAAGACCTTTAGGGAGGCTGAGACGTAGATGGGAAGATAATATTAAAATGGATTTGAGGGAGGTAGGATATGATAATAGAGACTGGATTAATCTTGCTCAGGATAGGGACCAATGGCGGGCTTATGTGAGGGCGGCAATGAACCTCCGGGTTCCTTAAAAGCCAGTAAGTAAGTAAGTAAGTAATACTAGGCCTACTCTTGCAATCTCAGTGTTCTTCAGCTGATTCGGCTATAGACTGAATTTTGCGCAACTGTCAAAGTGTTTGATTTCTTGCTTTATCTGACTTGTCTTCCGTATTATTATCTATAAATGTGTTCATTTAGGCTATCTCTAGTATCTGTATGCTTTATGAAGCACGTGTTCTTTTTTCTGGAACTTCATTATGTCAGCATCAGTCTCAGTGTGGACTTATGTATTCGCCTTTTTATTTTCTTCTAAAATATTAGTTTTTCTATGTCGTGTTAATTAAACAATTTGACATTATAGTTGTTATATGATCTTCTTTTGGAGTTTTAACTTTGTTTTCAATTACGTGTCATTTATTTATTTGAATATGAAATTTCTTGAACCCTATTTTACTCGAAAGTACATTAGCGTTATAGCTATAGACTGATAGTTTATATTATTACAATGAGAATTCATTTGTTGTGGGTAACCCAGTCTTGCTACTTGAAATTAAACATATCTAATAGATTAATTTGAATTAATTATAAGTTCTTAAATGTATTACACATAAAATTAATAAACTGTTTAAAACAGTATACATCTTGATTACACAACTTTTAACACTGTATCACTTCGGAATATGTATGGTGAGAATTTCTTGTGTTAAATTTCAACGTACCTCGTTTACATGTTTCGACCTACTTATAGGTCATCTTCAGAACTGGTCGTTGTTGGTCTTGGCGCCACTTGTTCTGTTTCCTGTGAGGGTGTGTTCCTGTGGTATAGTGTAGAGTCAAAGAGTGTGTGTGTTTTGAAGTTGAGTTGTGTGTTGAGAATTTTGTTGGGGTGTGTTTTTGTGTGTCTGTATATTTCATATTGTTCTAGTGTGTTTAGTTTTTGCTTTTTGGTTGGATGTGCAGTATTTCCATGTCTGTGTTGATGTGTCTATGGGTGTGCTTAGCATTTGTGATGTGTTCTGCAAATGTGGAGGTGTTTTGTAAATTTTGTTATGGCTGTGAGGTGTAACACCTGCAACAATTTCTACATAGGACAGACAGGCAGATCGTTTCAAACACGATACAAAGAACACATCACAGCCCTGACAAAATTACAAAACACCTCCACATATTCAGAACACATCACAAATCCTAACCACACCGACAGAGACTTCAACACAGACATGGAAATACTACACATCCAACCAAAAAGCCAGAAACTAAACACACTAGAACAATATGAAATATACAGACACACAAAAACACACCCCAACGAAATTATCAACACACAACTCAACTTCAAAACACACACACTCTTTGATTCTACACTATACCAAAGGAACACACCCTCACAGGAAACAGAACAAGTGGCGCCAAGACCAACACGATCAGTTCTGAATATGACCCATAAATATGTCGAAACATGTAAACGAGGTACGTTGAAATTTAACACAAGGAAGTCTTACCATACATATTCCGAAGTAAAACAGTATGTTTTTCTCAACATATTGAATAATGGTTTGTCATATATTACATTACAAAAATGTAAATGTCCGACCAAAATAAATCTTCTATTTTCGAATATTGGACAATGAAACAAAAGATGATCTACAGTTTACTGTTCCTCACAGATACATAAGTAGCCATTTTCCTTATGTAATTTAAATCGTTCTAAAGGAGACTCAAATTTTCCACGACCATATAAAAGTTGCGTTTATTTAAAATCCGGTATAATTTTGTTGCTATTTAAGCGCGTGTCGACCCTAGGAAAAAAGATTTCTCCTGTAACTGAACCCTTTGTATTGCATAGCCACTGATTGTTCCACCTATTCGTTATGTGCTCATTTATTTTTCTTTTCGCATATGAATATGGGCACAGACTATAACTCAAATTGAAGTTCGAAACTGCAGCACTTTTTGCCAGCTCATCAGCTCTTTCATGTCTTGCTGTTCCATTGTGTCCTCGCACCTATAAAAATCAAATGTATTTGTCGCAAGGTATTAAATTTCTTATGATTTCTACTGCCAAATGATTTAAGTTAAACTTATTATCTGTAGATAATGTCATTTATATTACTAAATATTCGAAACCATACTCTAATTATTTTACTATTTACCTGTAACGTACAGTCGAGAGGAGTTTTACTGTTCATCATGTTTTTCTTTTTTGCTCATTCATATTATTTTTTCTACTCAATAACATGATCTGAGCACATTACAGTGGTCGACAGTCATTTTGCGCCAGACATAAAACTAACAAATTCTTACTAATTTCGACCTCCTGAATTAAAAAATAACAAGCAAAATGTTCCATCAGTTCGGGTTTTCGAGATGCACAATATAATTCATTTTATATACATTTTATTTTAAAATCGCCGTATTTCATGTGTAACTATTTTGTTTTACAAATGTGACTACCCATTATGTGAAAATAATATTAGTATAAGTAAGCCATCATGTTAGAAGCACTTGTAGAAACGGAAATTATTTTATTGTCTTTTACGAGTCTATTTGGAGGGGGAAAAGAGGTTCACGGTATGAATTAGCTTGAGTTTACCTGATTTATTTCACTCTGAGCTTTAATGACATTACTGTAGTTTATATTTCGCAATAGACCACCCTGTCAAAACCACTTCTAGAAGCGAAAATTGTTTTATTGCCCTTTTCTGTTACATTTGGAGGGGGAGAAACAGGTTCGCCATATGAAATCGCTTCAGTTTACCAGAATATTTCCCTGATGTTAGTAATCTGTGTAAGATATGTACTTCTTTAAAGTATGCTTTAATGATAATGTTCAAAGTACGAATGGTTGAAGGTTATAGCATTGCTTATTGGAATGCAATTAGACTACACAAAATATTGCTGGTTTCTGTGCGAATGGGACAGTCGTGCTCGAGATAAGCATTATAAAATGAAAGTAGGACCAACACTACAATCACTAGAGCCAGGGAAGAAAAATATTATACATCAACCCTTTGAACCAGAAAGGAAAGTAATTTTAACTATTTTTACATTTTAAGTTAGGGTTAATAAAGAATTTTGTTAAAGGGATGAATCAAGAAACTGAAGCATTTAATCATATCCAGGAAAATTTTTCTGCTATTAGTGACTCAAAAATAAAAGAGGGAGTTCTCAATGGTCCACAAATTAGAGAAATGGCGAAGGACAATCACTTCGAATCTTTGTTGGAAGGAAAAGAGAGAGCCGCCTGGATTGCATTCAAGGAGACTGTATTAAATTTTCTGGGTAACCGTAGAAGTAAGAACTGTGAAGAACTAATGCAAAATTTACCGTTGGCGTATGAAATATGGGTTGTAACATGTCCCTGAAAATTCACTTCTTTCACTCTCATCTTGATTTTTTCCCCGAGAATTGTGGGATTTCAGTGATGAGCATGGTGAGTGCTTTCATCAAGAAATTTCAACTATGGAATAAAAAAACACGAAGGACAGTGGAGTACGAATATGCCAGCAGACTATTTTTGGACTTTGGCTCGTGATGTATCCGATGCCCAGTATAAAAAATGCAGAAAACTAAAGCTGCGATCTTCCAAACAGGAAGTATTTAACATTAATGCCATAATATAAAGCAGTATTTTGATTAGATATAAATTCCAAAATTTCTCAAAAACCGTAACCAGCAGTTGTTTTTTATTGTCATATTCGTATTCGTAAGGTTCAAATTATATAGAAAACATGTATCACATGCCCAGCGCAAAAAAAAGAAGTTAAAATTTGCTATGCAGTGTTATCATTTATATCATAATACTATTAATTTCATTATTCCCTATTACACATTTTTCATTATTACTTACACTTTTTATGATTTAACTCATAATTATATATATACATACATACATAGGCTACATACATACATGTTCTGCCACCGAGCAGGTCTTTCGCTGCAAACCCAGCATTCTCCAATCTTTTCTACTATCTGCCTTCCTCTTAGTCTCTGAATATGATGCACATATCTTAATGTCATCTATCATCTGATGTTTTCTTCTGCCCCGAACTCTTCTACCGTTCACCATTATTTTTATTGCATCGCTCAGTAACGCAACAGATTAATTTTTCTCTTCCTGATCATTTTCACTATCATTCTTTCTTTATCCACTCTTTCCCACATAACTTCATTTCCTATTCTATCTGTCCACTTCACATGCTTCATTCTTCTCCATGTCCACCTTTAAAATATGTCTAATCGTTTCTCTTCACTTCGTCGTAATGTTCATGTTTCTGCCCCATACAATGCCACACTCCACATAAGGTACTTCACTAGTATTTTTCTTAGTTCTGTTTCCAGAGGTCCACAGAAGATGCTAAACTATTAAAAGATTCCTTTGCCATTGCTATACCCTCCTTTTGACTTCCTGGTGAAGCTCATATTATCGCTTATAGTAGACCTACATTCCAAGTATTTGAAGCTGTTCACTTGCTCTACTGTCTCATTTAGAATTTTATTTTTCTTCCAACAACCATGGCATTCGTCTTGTTTACATTTATCTTCATTCCATACCGCTTACAGCTGTCATTTAGCTCTAGTAGTATATCCCTTAGATATTTTCTTCTTCTCCTAACAACGCCATATCATCTCATAGGTTAATGAGCTTATATACATAATTACAATAAAATGTTGACAACTTTAGAGTTCCCTTATACGTAATACAAATAAGGAAGAAGTTACAATGAAATATCTGCTTAGCTTGAACTAGGACTATAACGCTACGACTTCAGAGTTATTTGCAGACAATTTATATCCCAATTCTAATTGATATTAGCCTAAATAACGTTGTATATGAATACACAGAATAATCTGTAAAAACCGGACTCATTCAAAAATCAATTCCATGAAGAAATATGTGATTCTTAATTCTTAGCTTAAAATGATTAACCGTTCGGCAGACGATTTAAGAAGTTTCAAAGGCTAGAGACTGGCAGGACGAAAGATGATGAGTACAAAAAGGTACGATGACGAGGAATGATAGCGATTTTATGTTTAATTATTACTATTAATATTATTATTGTTTTTATTTTTATTTGTATCTGTCATTTCTGTTAGTGTGGAAGAGGTCTTAGGGTTTAACTGTGCCAGAATGAATGAATGAATGAATGAATGAATGAAATTTAGCGTGGTTGTGCCTTAAGTTTACACAGCAGTAAAATAATTTATTGTATTATTTTCTGAAATTTTGGAGCTGAAGTTTAAAATTTTAAATTTATTACCCACCCATGTGTGTATTGAATCGTATGAAAACTGTTTTAATTCTGCGAAGGGAGACATAACATTATCAAAAGTTAAAAAATGAGCGAGATATTAACATTTGCTTCTAATAGGTATTCAGAGTTTTGAGTTGTGTTGCAATATTTTGTTAAGGTTTTATTTAAATGTATTTACTTTGTCATTATTTTAAACAAAAGTAAAGGCAACCTATGTGATATAATATGTCCTAAGTGTCTTCTCTTATTAGATGTGTTTAACCTGTTTCCATTGCGACAATGAAAATCAGTAGTCTATAATAAACAAGCTCAGGACATTTCCATTCTTTATAAGAGAAATCTGGCGCTTTAGCTAAGAATAAGTATGTTCTATCTTATGACATGGTATTGGAGCATCAGTTACGGTACAATAGACTAAAATTTCAACGAGGAGTGTGTAGCTCACATTCATTTGTTTTATCCAGAGCGGACGTAATTGTTCTGGCGGGCTATGTAATAAACTTGCTGATCTATGGAGGAAAGAGAATGGAACTCATAAACCTGGAATGCTCAGAGTGCAGGATTCTCATTTTTACATATACATTATTATGTTTCGCAGATTGTATTTCGTGAGCCCATAAATTAAATTTGAAATTGCTTTAATTTCAATTCTTGACTTCCTTTTATTACCACGCAATAAATATCAGCTTTAAAGCAGTAGAGTACGTTTGCGCAATATAAAGCTGTACGTCCAGCAGATCTCAACACACCAAAGCTGTATGAGGATTATTTCTAATACGGCCACTGAATGCTAACAGTTCAGAGAAAACTGAGGCTACAATATTTGGAACTAACTGCGTACAAAGTCAATAGCATGTGAATCGTAAGTTCATGTTAGCCGAGAAGTTCACTCACATTTTGGCTTTCAACTTACAAGAAGGATGTGATCCCAACGTTTTCCCTTATGTTCTGGTTTCGTTCTAAAACTTTTTTATGCTGCCCTTAACATAGTCACTATTAGCGACCATACTGAGTCAAAAATGCTGACAGTACGCATGGGTATTTTAGCTGACAGTGTTACTGAAAAAAATATCTCTGGTCAGTATTAATGCCCTTCTTGTATAGTGTAGTCCCACAAGTATAGTGAATACTACTACAAGGAAGATATGTTTAGCCATAATATTACGATAGCTAAGAGGTTACACCTCGTAGGCCTATCTATGAATTTGCAGGCGAATTAGAGTACTGATTTAAAAATTAGTTTCTCTCAAAATAGACAAACTTTTTGTGTATTTTTATGTTTTGCAAAATCCTCTACTTGAGGACAAAATATTAGTTAACAGTCCAATTTTGTGAACATAATAATAATGTAGTTTTCCTAAATAATAATAATGTCCATTTTTGCATATACGAAGTATCACTTCTTGGCTATCTTTCAGCACTAGCCACAAAACGCAGAGATAAACGGAAACGCTACGTTAAAGACTAGCTACAAAAGAGAAAGGTGCAAAATGGAAACAAATAAAAATGTTTTGTATAAGTCTGAGGTTGTACAGAACTGCACGAAAAACTTTTCATCCTAAAGTAAATTCTGAATATACTTATAAAACAATAGAAATAAAATAAAAATTAAAACTAAGATAAAAGTAAACATCATATGAATTTGTTCGGAAAAAATAGGTCATTAATGTAGTATGTGATAAAAACAATTTCCGAGTGAGTGACAGTTTACTTTAGGCAAATTGCTTCGAATAGTACATCCTCTTTCAGTGAGACAGAATACGAACATGAGGACCTTTTGATTAACTGAGGTGAGACTGAATGTAACATTACGATATATTGCAACTGGAAGAGGTTTGAATATTTAAATTTTGCTTTCAGCTATAATCAGAGTATTGCAGAATAGCCCACAGTACAGCACTGCCAGTCCTCGCGCGTCAGCAGCCCAGCCCACTCAAGACCAACATTCCCTGACGCGGCCGCTTCCTAGCTCATTGCACTGGGCTTCGAAGCCCACCGTAGCCCACCGCACTGCTCAGCAATGTACTGACATCAACCCGCCAGTTAGCTGCATTCTACTGTTTTTCTTCTTGCGCGCATTGGTTATGCTTTCGCTTGGCGTATGGCCAGTGGATCAGGGATCAACTAAACGTACCTATCTTCGTGTTGTATTTCCTGTAACTTTCACTGATTCACGTCTATCGTACTCGTATTATCCACTGGAAACTCCTGCGAGGACTGAGTAGTAAGACTTTCAGTCTGTCACACAGACTGTTCGGGTTCGAGTTCCTGTCAGACTTGCGATTTTTCATTTAATTAAATCACACTTGTGGAGGACAAAGTCGCAGTTGGAGTTATTCTCCGGGTTTTCACGTTTCCCCGTATTGTGTACCTACACTCCGTCAACATTTCTCCATTCCGTCATCATTCCATAACATTCCACGAACGTCGGCTGGCGAAGCACGGAGGGGGCTGGCTAGAGATAAGTGAGGTTGTCTGTTCGGAATATGGGTACGCAGCGAACCTTAGTGTAGTCAGCTGGTGGGTTTGGGAATGCGCCCAGCTTGAAGGTTGGTGCAATAGATCTTGAAAGGTCGCAGTGCTGTGTCATAGTGCCCTTCCAATATTCATTCGAAATGTGGCGGCAGGAGTTAAATCAAATTTGAATACTATTTGAGTTCTCCAATAACGATCTGACAAATAACTTTTATTTCCAAAAAGTGTAAATAATTAAATCTACATTTTGCGCCGTATGTAGGAACACTGTTGTTGAATGGGGGATGGTACGTTTGGCACTCACTTTGCCATACGGAGCTCCATATTTTTAGCGTCTGTGCGTTCGCGCCATCTGTCGCAAATAAACTCAAATCCCATGCTCACATGAGACTTTTTCGGTTATCAACTCTGCGACGGTATGCGTGTACATTTCCCCTAGTTACTTGAGTTTTGTGATTTGCAAGCATGGATGACGGGAAGTATATGAGGTACCAGTCAAAGCCATTGCATGAGCATACAGTTCGCCGCATGCCGGACAAAATACAACATGAAATTATTTTCCAATTGTACTTTTTAAATGTTCATCTGACTCTGAAATACTGATGGAAATCCGGATCTGCTGCAGTACTGGCAGTCATTCCATGATATTGGTCTGTCGGTATTTATCACAACTTCAAATAATTTAGCCTACTAACACCTGACATCCATAATAAGTGGAACGCCATTATTATTCGAGTGAAGAGAATGGCACAAGACTTCTGCTTAACACATTACCAAGACTACAGACACAGACGCGTTCGTATCTCGATCTCCACTCCACTTTCCGAGATCGAAATCGGAGCAGCTTCATTTACACAAGTGTTTCAGACCTTCTGCACCAAACTCTGAGGAATGATTGGTCTCGCATTGCAGGGTCATTTTTTGTCAGACAACCCATTTTCTGCGACGGATAGTTCAGGAACTAAGCTATGTTAGCTTTTCATGCAATGAATTAGGCTACTTCATTTATTTCACACAGCTTACAACAGTTGTTAATATACAGTTTACAATTGAAGACCTCCCTCGAAAAAGGGTGTAACTTCAAATTAATGAAATATGTGTCTTCGGTGGAAAAAATAATTTTCAAACTTTCACTTATAACAGTCCTCTGAATGAGATTCTGGCTGATATGTATATCTATTATCAGGCAGTAGATCTCACTTGACGATATGTGTCAGAGGAAGGACAATTTTATTGTTTGTATGCATCTGAAGTCTGATTAGTTTAATACGTAACTAGGCGGCGATGTATGCAGTGGAGGGAGGAAGGAATTGGCCACTCTACCCTATTATATCCTGGCCTAGTTGCCTCGTAAATGGTTCCTTCTTGGTATCACTAGTGAGGTTCAGACGTGTCTTCGGACAGTTTACTTAAATGCAGCTAATAGCTGAATAAAGTTGTATCCTTGATAACAAAATGGTTCTGCAAGTAGGCTAAATATAGGCTTAACGAAATTATTTGCCTTTATTCTGCAAAGTGTATTATAGACTTCTTGGTTACACTCTTATTCGAGGGAGGTCCTTAATAAAATTCTGTATTAGTTCGAAATGTTCACTCTGAAATTGCATCGTCGTAATATTTGGTGTCGAACTCTCTCCAAAATGAGGGATCTCTGGTGAAGTTGGTCAAAGACACCGTATATTCACACAATCAGTTACTCTCTGGTGTCAGTTGGGTTGGTGTACACCACACTCTTCACACGTATCCAAAGAAAAGGAACTTTCAGTCGGGTGGACGCGTTGACCACGCAATGAGTTACCCTCTCCCTATCAGATGTACCCGCACTGCAAGAGTGAAGTGCTCAAGCTGTAACCACATGCTCCATCGCATCACGAGGAGTACATTCTTCATGAACAGCATTGTGTCTGAAGGTAAGCTTCTCATGCAATCCACTGTGGCAGTTAATGCGATCATAAAAAAAATTCAATATTTTTAGCTTATTATGCACAGACGTACAAGTAGGGGTGATTGAAAATTGTAAACATTGACATTCAAATCAATGACGATGCGTTTTAGATAGGAATACATAACTCCTAAAAGGTACACAGGAGTAAATGGCTTGTCTGACGAAATATGGTCCTCCATTCGAGACCTATCATTCCTCAGAGTTTAGTACAGAGGTCCTAAATCACTCTGTATATATAAAGGGATATAGAAGATTAAATAAGTTTCAAAATATGCTTGGAATAATACGAAGAATATTCAAACAGACAATTTTGGAATGCATGTAATTAAAATTTGGTAAAGGGAAGGCTTATGTAAGTGAAAATAGGCATTAATTCACTCGAGCAGCTGTTAAATGAGGTGAGTTTTTATTTCCGGTGACGAAATAAGCGCATTTAGATTAAAAAACAGATAACCAAATAAACCTAGAGATAGTCAACTTAATAGAGAGTACGAAAAGACAACAACTGCATA
This sequence comes from Periplaneta americana, assembly GCF_040183065.1. Taxonomy (NCBI): domain Eukaryota; kingdom Metazoa; phylum Arthropoda; class Insecta; order Blattodea; family Blattidae; genus Periplaneta; species Periplaneta americana. The sequence continues at coordinate 109,310,055 of NC_091124.1, forward strand.
TTTTGAAGAGATCAGTAGACAAAATACTCAAAATAAATACCCAGTGACAATGAGACGTATGATGCTGTCCAAGGTGATTAATGAATTTTGAACATGTCGAAAAACGTAAACACTGAAGCATATCCTGGTTATGATGAGGAAGAGATGTGACTTATGTTACTGCAAAAGCGAACTTAGAGAATTTTAAGGAAATCTACGAGTATATTTCAGACGTTCTTGTGCACCGTGAACATCGGTTGCTATATTACGTTCATAACTTTTGATGAGAATTCTCCATCGAAAGATTTTCATTTGGAAGGCCTCACGTAGACAGACTGAGGTGGTTTATTAATAGTCACCAAGTCGACAAACCAATCCTGTTTATCAGTGAGTGCACTCAGCTGGGTGTTCCCAACTAGCACTGGAATACTATGATGGGCGTTGCAAAGAGAAAAAGTTGTAATTTGACTCGGGTCTACTGGGAAAGTGATTTCTTGTTTCATCATATCTTTAATATTCTATACAATCTCTAATCTCTATTGCTAAAGAACTGGACGATTTTATTCCTGTCAATATATGCTATTTCACGATGAAATTATTGAATTCGAATGTTTTTAATTACTATACACATAATGAATAATTACAAACTTGTTACATCAGCTATAGTTTTGCACCACTGAAAATATTATTATTATTATTATTATTATTATTATTATTATTATTATTACTATTATTATTACTATTATTATTATTATTATTATTATTATTATTATTATTATTAGACCTATTATCATTATTAGTAAATTAAATGATTTGTGAAAATATAGCCGGAAAAATGGTGGACTCTGAAAATATCTCCATTCAACAGTTCTTGCCTAACATACGGTACCGGAATTTGAAATAGGATTCTGACGTGGAAAACTGATGCTCTATCTGTTCCTATGAACCATAACATCAATAATGATGGTTATAATGATGATGATGATGATAATAATAGTAATAATAATAACTTTGCTTTAGATTAATAGTTACAGGGCTAACTCAAAGCTGTAATACGTACGAAGCCGCTAACAGAGACCGGGTCTATGAAGAACGGGAAGACGCTGTATGGTAGGACTCAATTCACAAACATATGGCAGGTTTGACTTCACAAATATGTGGCAGGACTCATTCCACACACATTGTGCAGGACTCATCTAACGCGTATGTAATAGGACTCACTTCGTATACGTGGCAGGAGTCAATTTTTATACCTTTGACAGGACTCACTTCACAATATGCGATAGCACTCACTTCACAATATGCGATAGCACTCACTTCACATAGGTACGGTACATAAGGCAGGACTCACTTCATATAGACCTACATATGACAGGACTTCTAATATATACGACGGGACTTACTTCACATACATACGGCACGGCTCACTTCACATTCATACGGCAGGACTCAGTTTACATATATATGGCAGGACTCACTTCACATTCATATGGCAGGACTCACTTTACATTCATATGGCAGGACTCAGTTCACATACATATGGCAGGACTCACTTCACATAGGCCTACATATGGCAGGACTCACGATTAATACATACGATAGGACACATTTCACGTACATGCGGCAGGGCTGACTTCAAGTACACACGACAGGACTCACTTCACATACATACGGCAGGACTCACCTTCAATACATATCGCAGGACTCACTTCACATAGACTTACATATGGCAGGACTATTAATACATGCGGCAGAACTCACCTTTAAAATATACGGCGAGTCCCACTTCACATACATACGGCAGGACTTACTTCACATACATACGGCAGGGCTAACTTCACATACATACAGCAGGACACACCTTTAACACATACGGCAGGACCCACTTTACATACATATAGAAGGACTTAATAATAGGCTATTATTGATAAATTAGAGTAATTAGGTAACATAATTCGTAGAAATAAATACAAATAAAATGATGTTCGATGAGGTAACACAAATCCCAAAACACAAATAGAAGAAAAATATAATGCACTTCCTTTTTTAAAATATTTTAATATTAATCAAACACTCTAATATGATGATGATGATGATAATAATAATAATAATAATAATAATAATAATAATAATAATAATAATAATATATTATGGAACCCGGAGGTTCATTGCCGCCCTCACATAAACTCGCCATCGGTCCCTATCCTAAGCAAGATTAATCCAGTGTCTACAATCATATCCCAACCCCCTCAAATACATTTCAATATTATCCTCCCATCTACGTCTCGGCCTCCCTAAAGGTCTTATTCCCTCCGGCCTCTCAACTAACACTCTATATGCATTTCTGGATTCGCCCATACGTGCTACATGCTCTGCCTATCTCAAACGTCTGGATTTAATGCTTTTTTTTATTGGGTTATTTTACGACGCTGTATCAACATCTAGGTTATTTAGCGTCTGAATGAAATGAAGGTGATAATGACGGTGAAATGAGTCCGGGGTCCAGCACCGAAAGTTACCCAGCATTTGCTCGTATTGGGTTGAGGGAAAACCCCGGAAAAAACCTCAACCAGGTAACTTGTCCTGACCGGGATTCGAACCCGGGCCACCTGGTTTCGCGGCCAGACGCGCTGACCGTTACTCCACAGGTGTGGACGATTTAATGTTCCTATTTATGTCAGATGAAGAATAAAATGCATGTAGTTCTGCGTTATGTAAAGTAGATCGAAGGAAGATGTCTAATTTTTTGTTCGAATGTGGGTTAGACAGGACAAATGTCAGTTTAGCATTTTTACATTTTTCACACGTGTTCTATATGCCTTTCCGCAGTTGCCAACATAGGAGACTGGCCTGTGGATTCCCTCGGAACGACCGAATTTTCCAGACCTGATGCTGGACCGGAACACACAGACCAAGACTCCACCATAATATCAGACACTGAGGAGTCTTCTTCTGGGTCTTTCTGTGGATTTTAAATGGGTGGATTCCACGGACTTTAAATCCATTACAGGCAATGGTTTGAGTAGAAGACTTTTGCCAAGCCTCCTTCATAAAAGGTCCGAACTGCAATCGGGAAACTTTCCTTCCAGAATGAGTTTGCGTCCAATTTCTCATGGCTTTGTAGAAATACTGCTTCAGAGACTTGAAGAAACTGCGATTCAAAAGCTGTAAGATATGAGTAGAATGTGGAGGCAAACAGAGCATGATCACACCGTTTGTCTCTGCCAACTCAAGCATATCTGGATCCGTACTGTGCGAGACGTGCCATCAAGAAGAAGTAAAATTTTTCCGTTTGGCTTTCGGGGGATGAAATGTTCTCTCAGCCAATCTATAAAAATATTCGAGTTCACATAACATGACTTGTCATTCATAAAGACCCGCGAGCTATTTGGAAGAGCATCTTCCCACTCAGGCTTCTTATTTTTGGCTTTGAAGACACACTGGAGGTAAAAAGTAGCCTTCAGCATTGCAGCAAGGTATGGTAGTTATGGTTTCTCTCTTCTCACCACAGGTCATCTTATACATAGAAGGTGAACCCTTATCGGCGATCACCTTTTCTACTCGGGTTCAGTTGGAATCCGCTTTCATCCACGTTATAAATATGTCCTGGTTTGTCCAGTAGTTGGTTGGAAGACAACGTTTCAAAAAGAAGATCGAAATATCCTTGTATGTCACACCTATTTATAGCTATAGCCCTGTCGATTGACAGACCTCGCGGTTTCCTCGTCACAAGACCAGGAAATCGACCCATGAAACACTGAAGCCAGTCCCAGCCTGCCATACCAGCTTCTGCATTGAACCGATGAATCTTCTTGCTACACGAATCTCCTCATTGCAGCACCGATTTAGTGTCAAAGTTTGAGCAAGTGTCATTGGTGGAAAATTAATTGGTCCGTACTTGCTGCCAGACAAAATACAGATGCAATCCAATATGCTACAATGGATATATGAGACATATCAATGCAGAAAGAATACAAAATCAAGCATTGAGAATTATAACGGAAATCTACCCCTATTGAAGCCGTGGCCATAGTAATAAAACTTGAAGTTACAAGAACAAGTTATTTGGTGAGACTCTCTGAAATGAAATGGAGCCAAATAGAGTTAAATTCCAAATTAACTAACAAAAATGAAAAAAAAGTAACCCACATAAGGAAACTCTATGGAATTAACAATAACAGAGAATAGTTATTCTCCAAAGAGAATTCTTTAAACATTATTGAAATTAGTTAGTTACAATTTGGTACTGAATCAGAGCATCTATAAAATGTCTGAAACTAATTTTGCCATTCTTAAATGCTATGTCTTAGACACACTATCAGATATCCATCCTAAGAATGGCTTCATTTGTACACTGACGACATTCGAACTTCGAAAGTGGAGGTAGAGCTGGTGGAACATGTCAACTTTTATCATTCTATTACCATGCATGATCTCAGACAACCAATTTAGATGGAGAAGTCCAAATCTGTGGAATAACAGCGTGTCTGAGCAAAAAACAAGGTGGCCCAGATTCGCATCGCCGTCGGGGCAAGTTACCTGACAGAGTTTTTTTCCGGAGTTTCCTCTCAACCCAATAGAGCAAATGCTGGGTATCTTTCGGTGCTGAACCACGGACACATTTAATTAGCATTACCACTTTTATTTCATTCATAACCTGAGATGTAGATTCAGCGTCGTAAAATAACCCAATAAAAATTGATAGAGAAACACTTGCATCAAAACACATCTTAGGCACTTGCTAAATTACACTAATAAATTTGCTAAAGCTACAGTATCATTCTCATAGATTCCAAACCTGCCATTCAGGCATTTCCAAATTCCAATATTACAGAAACATTTCAATGTAGCAAACTACTGTCCAACATTCAAGCTTCCGGCAAACAAACTATTCTTCAATGGATCCCACCCCATTATGGCATCAAAGGAAATAACACAGCAGATTATCTTACAAAAAAGGGTCTTACGTACTTACTTACTGGCTTTTAAGGAACCCGGAAGTTCATTGCCGCCCTCATATAAGCCCGCCATTGGTCCCTATCCAGAGCAAGATCAATCCAGCCTCTATCAACATATTCCACCTCCCTCCAATCCATTTTAATATTATCTTCCCATCTACGTCTCGGCCTCCCTAAAGGCCTTTTTCCCTCCGGCCTCCCAACTAACACTCTATATGCATTTCTGGAATCGCCCATACGTGCTACATGCCCTGCCCATCTCAAACACCTGGATTTAATGTTCCTAATTATGCCAGGTGAATAACAACATGCGTGCAGTTCTGCCTTGTGTAACTTTCTCCATTCTCCTGTAACCTCATTCCTCTTAGCCCCAAATATTTTCCTAAGAACCTTATTCCCAAACACCCTTAATCTCTGTTCCTCTCTCAAAGTGAGAGTCCAAGTTTCACAGCCATACAGAACAATCGGTAATATAACTGTTTTATAAATTCTAACTTTCAGATTTTTTGACAGCAGACTAGATGACAAAAGCTTCTCAACTGAATAATAACAGGCATTTCCCATATTTATTCTGCATTTAATTTCCTCCCGAGTATCATTTATATTTGTTACTGTTGTTCCAAGATATTTGAATTTTTCCACCTCTTCGAAGGATAAATCTCCAATTTTTATAGTTCCATTTCGTATAATATTCTGGTCACGAGACATAATCAAGTAGAATTTGCGCGTTTTCCCTAATCGTTTGTGGATTTTCTCCTAACATATTCATGCCAGCCGCATACACAAGAAGCTGATGTAACAAAAAAAATAGGGTCTAATATCTTCAATAGCAATTTTGCTTTTATCGTTTTCATCTTTACTCTGTAACCGACCCCTAGGTTTTCTGATTCACTTCCATTTCAATTGAAGAGTAGGTACATGGGAAAAACAATCAAAGTCACAGTTCTCTTAAAGATGATGTCATCATCTAATTCAGTATATTATTGCAAACTTCAATGTTCTTTTTATCAGAACTGGTAAAGGAAAATTACCAATACGGATACAGGTACATAGGAAAAACAACACGTCATTTCATAGGCCTACTTTTTCATTATAGTTCCGTAGCACTTATTTCCGGCAACCAATCACGTTGCAGATCGGCTACATTTAAACGTGAGCGTCTTGTGATTCGCTGCTGATGACATTATGCACTTCCTAAGGTTCCATAAATACTTAGTGTAATCGCCCGCCATTTTGGCTCTTTCGTTGGCACACGAGGACGTTATTTGTCGTGCAATTATTTGCTCAATTACAGTGCGTTTGATTTATTATTGTCATAGGAGATACGACATGATAATGTTTAACTGTGCGGGAAATAGATTCCTCGTCTGGTAGCTCGGCAACGAAAGAACAAGAATGGTGAACGATACTACCTACCTGGACTTTATAGAGCCTTCACTTCCAAAGGCGTAAGCAAAGAGAAGTCATGCCGAAAGTAACAGCGGCGCGACTATAGAATCAGCAATAAATTGTGCAGTAATATCCTTCATTTCCATGCGATCTTATTTTATATAAATTCCGGCCTACGAGTCAGAAAAAGTTGATCTTCCATATAATTTCTCTTGATAAGGTACTCTTCAATTGTGTAAATGTCCATGATTCATTTAATTTGACCAATAACGTTTATAACGGTGTTGGATTTCACCAGTAGCCCACTAGGCATTTAAGTTACTCCTATTCATGTTGACAAGTAAACCGTTCGGTCTGGTAAAATGTCTACTGTATGTGCATCGTCTACAAAGTGTTTCAGTGATATCTCTGCTAAGACGGATGATTCAGACCGTGACATATCTAATGAAGCAAGATAAAAACGAAGCTTGTGAAGTGTCTGACTATATATTGATTCATTCACAAATCGAAGATGAACAATGTGTGAATGACGATGATAATAGCGATAAAGATACATGTATTGAAAGAACATAACGCCTGCAGATGGACAATGGACATATTCACATACACGTACCGTCACCCGGAACATTATTCGTCTACCTAAGAGAAAGGTACGTGACCAAAATGTCACCAGTGAAATGGAAGCCTGGAAAATACTTGTAACACCTGAAATGATAAAATCTATGGCTACAATCTCAAATCAAGAAATAAGCAGACAACGATCGAGTTATGTATAGGAAATTTCTACACTGAAAATGTCAATGAAATAGAAGTTTCTGTCCTTTTAGCATTACTGTATATCGCTGACTCTCGCAAAGATGGAAATTTTAACAGTAGTGAATTTGGTCACATATGTTTGGATGTCCTATATCCCACTGAATTATATCTGTCTGTTGTTTCAGTCTTTTGTTGAGGTTTAGATTTCATTATACAGAAAATATAATAAAGGAAGACAGGGCAATTTTGGATTATATGGTTGGCACACTTTGGAAGAATAAGACGGAGATTCTGCCATCATTTCTATCTTCAAAATAATAATAATCAGTTGGATCAACTCAGCCTGCATTCGATCGGGAAAAGATACTGGTTTCGCACTGTCCTAAGAAAGGGGAAAATGTTATTATATTGCCTACAATGCACACTGGAAAAGATATCAATGAGGAAACACGGAAACCAGAAGTAATTCATTTACCAAAGGCGAATTTAATACAGTACTTTCCATCAATAAAATTAGTGCGTACTGTACATACTCTGTCCCGAGCAAAATCAGGACATGGCCTATCAGGTTTCAAACTTAAAATGCGAAACTGAATATAATCGAAGACAATTTCTCCAAGGACTCGGTATGCAAATTCCGAGACTTCACATGGCTCTAACAGCTGCAAACCATATCTTATTTAGAAAAATAAGAACTTCGATTAGGAAGACTATTGACCTCGAAGATAATGAAAAATATATTGAAAAGGTTCATAGAAACAATTACTGTATGCAGGCCTACACAATATATTTGATTTATAAGTGAGAAGTTCTGAGGATCTTACACTAGACAGATAAATGTAGATTTATTCAGAAATTATAGATACAAATGCATGATATTATCAAACTTTGTCCTTAAATCCAGAGCACGGGTCTTTTGGCCGTATGTGCTTACACAACCGGTCCTACTTTTTAGGTTTCTCCATCCTCACCTAGGCTATGATTAAAATCCTACCACCCTCCATAAAAACACACAGATTAATAAACAAGTGGAAGGTACATACAAAACGCATTATATCATATACCCTTAATAACAAACATAAAGTCCACACCTGTGGAATAATAGTTAGCGCGTCTGACTGCGAAAAGAGGTGGCCCTGGTTCGAATTCGGGAGAAGTTACCTGGTTGAGATTTTTCTGGGGTTTTCCCTCAACTCAATATGAACAAATTCTGGGTACCTATCGTTGCTGGACCCTGGACTCATTTCACCAGCATCATCACTTCATTCCATTCAGACGCTAAATAACCTGAGATATTGATAGAGCGTCGTAAAATAACCCACTAAAAACAAATAAGAAAGTGTATAATTCAATAGTTACCATTATCCCTTTGTCGGTTAGTATCATAAACTTCAACAGCTGACGTTCTAAGATGTCTCGCCTTGAAGAGGTACAATCCAGCATTTTGTTGATATTCTCTATTCCCCATGAGGTCAAGACATGCAAGCAAACGCCTATTCCGACCTAGCATCGAGGGTGATAAGATTTATCACACGGAACTGTGCGTATACAATATGTCTTTATTTGATTTGCATCTAAATATTGTTACTCATAAGGATATAATATTTTTCTTGTCTTGTTAATGTACTAAATTATTACAGTAAACCCTTCGAATCCGACTTTACCTACCTGGCTTTACATTTCCCACTATATAAACGTCACTTTGTCACTGGGTATAATTGGACTTCACTGGACCTAAGCATTCCAGGATTAAGATAATTGTGAGTTTAATTGTTTTTTCCCTATACTCTTCAATTTTTCTCTATCGCTTTGGCATTCTTTCTTCCAATTATTCTACCATAACGAGATGCATAAAAGGAGAAAATACATTTATTAAAAGGAAGAGAAGTATATCTATACATAGAAATCTTAATCTTGTACAGGTATACCTACGGGCTATTTTTATTATATTTTCTCCTGGCCTATAACAATGTTGTAAGTTGCTTGAGTGAAGTTGGAAGTAAGTGGTAAGAGGAGCTCGCTATAACCCGAGCATAAATAACGGGGAATTTGCTGTGTAATAACAGTGTATATATTGTTGCATATATTAAATTACTTACCTTAAGAAATTCCTAGACGTTTAAAGTCATTCGAAGATCTAAAAGGACTCTAGGAGGTAAAAGTCTCTATAATGATTTCCTTATTTAGGAAAGGAAAGCTGAGAATTCTGTATTGTAGTGATCTGTCATGTAACCTTGTGCCTCAGTGACAACTCTGGATACACTTTATTTACTTGTATCGTATACGTATGAATTAGTTATCTTCTATAGGCCTAATTATATTGTAGAAATACAGAATTCTGTAGTGAATACAGAATTGGATAGGTGTGAATAATCGGAGATAATGAGAAAAGTATTACCAAGGAATAATTATTTATTGCCAATTTTCTGGAAGTCTACTTGTAACTCCCAATATTTTTATAGATTAATATGAACTGAATCAGAGAAAATGACACATTTCTCATAACATAGAGCATACTGTTGTCAGAGGAATATATTCTGTAAAAAATATTTTGCAATAGAAATCGTTACTGAAATAATTTTATGTGATTTAGTATTTTGCGAAATAGGCTATGGCATCCATTCCAGGAATATAACGAAGCTACATTTTACAACGACATGGCATCATTCTTTTCTTCTTCTGCGAAATAGTGTAAAGGATAAACAAAGTGTAAAGTTTCAATCAAGCAAGTGATATCTGTTGTTAGAGAGTAAGATGGATAACGATTGTATATAAGTTAAGGAGCTGGAATGGAAGGGAATCCTATAACAAACATGAGGAAATGAGAGATTCAACAGATTCAACCTCAAGCATGGGAAAATAAAAGTTTAATCATAAAACGCTCCAAGCAGATCGATGTGACATCATTTCTCTCTTACACTGATTTATTAGGCATCCAATGATAATGTAATAATTCTAGATACTTAATAAGGCTTTTAAAATTACTTCTTCCTTCAGATAATATACGGAGTTGTTTACAAATCGGAACACTTCTAAAATAGTAGCTAAATTGTTACAAAAGGAAGTTGCATATAAAAAAGGCATGCATTTCGTGTAGAACTTATTAAAATAAAATTCAAATACAACAATAATATTCAGAATATAAATGCAACATATTATAGAATTCCTGATTATTCATAGCAAATTGTCCATTGCATCCATAATAAAATTACATGTCTAACATCAATTTTATTAGTATCTGCACACACAAATTTAATATTTAGAGGAATACAATTTTGAAAACAATTACTAGTAACTATGCAATAATAGCTTGAATAGTACTGATATATTTTTACGTTTAGAAAATATGTCTTTCAAAATAACCAAAAATGAAACATTTAAAAAATAAGTACCTACAGTATTGTGACGTAAATACAGTTTTTTTTTTTTTTTTTTTTTTTTTTGTCAAAAAGACAGTGTTACATTTTAATGTTAATCTCATCCTTAACAAAGTATCAGTGATTTGAAGTGTTCTGATTTCTAAATAACGCCATAGGCCTATATATCTAGAATTATAATTGTATATGTTCTTCCATTTTTCTGTATCTTTATGTGGAAGGATGGAATCTTCAGCAGCATGTGGAAGAAAGGACAGGAGACTGGGGATAGCAATGATATGGAACGTTGAAGAGCGACAGAACAATAATTTGACTCGGGAAGATGTTAACATTGAAAAATCTGTTTAATACTAATAATAATAATAATAATAATAATAATAACAATAATAATATTAACAATAATAATAATTACTTAATTATTGGTTTTAAGGATCCCGAAGGTTCATTGCCGCCTTCACATAAGCCCGCCATTGGTCCCTATCCTGAGCAAGATTAATCCATTCTCTATCATCATATCCCACCTCCCTCAAATCCATTTTAATATTATCTTCCCATCTACGTCTCGGCCTCCCTAAAGGCCTTTTTCCCTCCGGCCTCCCAACTAACACTCTATATCCATTTCTGGATTCGCCCATACGTGCTACATGCCCTGCCCATCTCAAACGTCTGGATTTAATGTTCCTAATTATGTCAGGTGAAGAATATAATGCGTGCAGTTCTGCCTTGTGTAACTTTCTCCATTCTTCTGTAACTTCATCCCTTTTAGCCCCAAATAATTTCCTAAGCACCTTATTCTCAAATACCCTTAACCTATGTTCCTCTCTCAAAGTGAGAGTCCAAGTTTCACAACCATAAAGAACAACCGGTAATATAACTGTTTTATAAATTCTAACTTTCAGAATTTTTGACAGCAGACTAGATGATAAAAGCTTCTCAACTGAATAATAACACGCATTTCCCATATTTATTCTGTGTTTAATTTCCTCCCGAGTGTGATTTATATTTGTTACTGTTGCTACAAGATATTTGAATTTTTCCACCCCTTCGTAGGATAAATCTCCAATTTTTATAGATTCATTTCGTACAATATTCTGTCACGAGACATAATCACATACTTAGGCTTTTCAGGATTTACTTCCAACTCTATCGCTCTACTTGCTTCAAGTAGAATTTCTCCATTTTCTCTAATCGTTTGTCGATTTTCTCCTAACATATTCACTTCATCCGTATAGACAAGAAGCTGAATGTAACCCGTACAATTCCAAACCCTCACTGATATCCTGGACTTTCCTAATGGCATACTCTAGAGCAAAGTTAAAAAGTAAAGGTGATAGTGCATCTCGTTGCTTTAGCCCATAGTGAATTGAGGGGCTTAGAACAAAAAGCAGGTAAATGACATTATTAAAAAAAAATGAGGTAAGTGCGTGTAGTGATAGCCCAAGAGTGTGTTTCTTTGGGATAAAATCAGGTAAGTGATCACACTGTGTAGTGCTGCTATATGGGCATCATTTCACCAGACTAGTGTATAATATTCCATTGCATGTAGAACTTTAACTGTAATTTCCTCAAAACTAGGTTTCCGTCACTTACCTGCTTTTTGTTCTAAGCCCCTCAATTGGAAACGCATCTGACAGAAACTGACCTATACGACCTCCGCTGTACGTTTCACCGAGACACATTTTAATTAATCGAACTAGTTTCTTGGGAATACCAAATTCAATAGGAATATCATATAAAACTTCTCTCTCAACCGAGTCATATGCCTTTTTGAAATCTATGAATAACTGATAAACTGTACCCTTATACTCCCATTTTTTCTTCATTATCTGTCGAATAAAAAATATCTGGTCAATAGTTGATCTATTACGCCTAAAACCACACTGATGACCTCCAATAATTTCATCTACATATGGAGTTAATCTTCTCAAAAGAATATTGGACAAAATTTTGTCAACAAAAGCGATATTACTCGAAAGTTACCACAGTTGGTTTTGTCCCCCTTTTTAAAAATAGGTACAATTATGGACTCTTTCCATTGTTCTGGTACAATTTCCTTTTCCCAAATAGCAAGTACAAGCTTATAAATTTAGTTAGATAATGCGCTTCCACCCTCTTGTATTAATTCTGCTGGAATTTGATCGTTACCTCGAAACTTATAGTTTTTCAGATTTTATATAGCAATTTTGACTTCAGAAAGTGTTAGTTCGGGTATAAATGGCTCAGCAGTTTGTATTTCAATTTCGTCCCGATCATTTCTACTTGGCCTATGCATATTTAGTACTTGTCCAAAATAGTTTTTTCGTCTGTTCAGGATTGAATGAGCGTCTGCGAGCAAGTCATCATTCTCATCCTTGATCACGTTTACCCTCGCCTGATATCCATTCTTGAATTCCTTTGTGCTCTTATATAAATCTCTAATGTTTTTATTTTTACTATTTGTTTCTACCTCATTCAGTTTTTCCTTCAAGTAATCTCTCTTTTTATTCCTAAGCGTACGATTTGCTTCCCGTCTTTTATTGAAATAATTATCTCTATTCGCCTCTACTGGATCCTGTAAGAATTTCAATTTTGCCTGTTTCCTGCTTTTTACTACCATGTAACAATCTTCATCAAACCACGGTTTCTTTTTCTTAGATTCATAATAACCTATGCTCTGTTCAGCTGCAATTTTGATATTATCTCTGATAAATTCCCACATGCTATTAACATCTAACTCTTCCTCAACTTCGTCGAAAGTTGCTAATACGGCAAACCTATTTGAAATTTCGACCTGATAATGTTGCTTAATTTCCTCGTCCTTTAATTTCTGAATATTGAATCTTCTAATATTAGCTTGTTGCTCTACTCGCTTGGCTACTGATAGTCTTTCTCTTAGTTCTCCAATTACCAAATAATGGTCAGAATTACAGTCTGCCCCCCTGAAGGTTCGAATTTCTACTATACTAGTATGTATTCTTTTATATATCAAGATGTGATCTATCTGGTAATGTGTCAATCTATCTGGAGAAATCCAAGTATATTTATGTATATCCTTATGGGGGAAGGTTGTACTTTTGACAAATAAATTTTTTCATGTGGCAAAGTTGACTAACCTAACTCCATTGTCATTAATAGGTATGTGTAATAATAATAATAATAATAATAATAATAATAATAATAATAATAATAATAATAACAAAGGTAGCCCCTTCACATCTGATGAAGACACGTACACGTTGGTGTCAGTATGGTGATATGAGGTGTGAATATTGGAATACAAGCAGCAAAAATGGAACACATGAGAATTGTCAGGATGTCCGAAATGGGAAAGTGTAAAACAATATTTAATTCATATCAGTTGAACGATAGTTGGGAAGAGGGTACGATTAAACGTTTGAGAAAAGAAGATTGGAAAGTTTTCCACATGTTAAAATAATAAAGATGAAAAATGGTCGAAGAGAGTTTCAAATACGGATACCTCTAAGGTCATGGAATAACGATGTTCAATTGGACTGACTCTTACAGTGTCTGGAAATAGCGAAATGGAGAGCAGCCGGTACAAAGTCGAACGTACATAGAAACAAATTGAAAAGTTTAGTCAAGAGGGTCGAGAACGTCAGAATTCCAAAGAAAACTTCTGAGATGCAATCCAAAGGAAAAGAAAAGTTCAGAATTATCCAACTGTGAAGTCAGATCGTAGAAACCCATTTACTTGGAAACGTGAGAATACGAAAATGACGGCGAGACGATGACAACGACATGTCACGATGATGAAATAGCAATGACAGAGAGCTATTGGTAAGTAAATTTAACTTTACTTAATTTTCAAACATTCGTGTTATTGTTGGCTATGCATTCAGTCCGAGATAAAGTCAGGATTCTTGGATGAGAAAATTTAAAATAATAATTTAAGATGTATAATAACTAAATGTGTTATTTCATTCTTACCTAGCTTCATCCTAAAATATTTCTTATAAAAGATCATGAGTTATTTATTTGTAAAGTTGTTCCCGTGATCTCAGTGGAGAGCCCACCTCACCGCAGTCCTCAAACCTCGGTTCTACAAGTTACCATGATCCCAGTGAAGAGCCCATGTGCATATCGTTACCATCAACAACGACTGACCACATATCCACGGGACCCAAGTTCGACGGCGGCCCGCAGGCTACACTAATCGGAGGAAACCAGAAACCTAGGAAAGAAACAGAGAAGACGATGTAAGAGGGGAAGTGTAATTATGAAGGTGAAATGAATCCCAGGTCCAACGCCGAATGTTACCAAGCAATTCTGCTTCAATTGGTTAAGGGTAAACTTCTCGAAAACTTCAACCAGTGTCTCAAACAGGATTTGAACCTGGGCTCGCTCGTGTCGCTGTCAGATATACTAACCGTTATTCTACAGCGGTGGACTATGTATGAGGTTAATGAGGGGCATGATTTTTACTCTCGTTCTGACGATTGAGTACATCAGTCACCGATAACGTATTCTGTATGCTAGAAGCCGGAAGAGCCATTTGCCGAGTCCAGCACCGTCAATCTCTCCTTAATATATATGATCCTGGTTATAAAATAATAGTTCGACTTCTTGAGGAGCCTAATGAGTGATGATGAGGGACTACTGATATAAATGAATTGGGAATGGGTCTTAGACGAAAACTTTTCATCGTAACATAAAATATTGTGTCACCCTCCTGGAGCGTTATGGAAAATCCTGATGGCCTCGGGAGTGTGCGCGCGATTCCAGCGTGGCACGGAGCGAGAGGAAGGCGCAGGGAAGCGGAACTCGGCCTTCGGTACATCATTGTTGCATAAAATTACAGCATTGTACCTGCTAGAAGCATTTCTAATGCTTTGAAACATGCCACGAAACCGCCGAGTATAGTCTGGTAGGTCAAATTGTTGGGGTTAAGTAAAGAAACAGACGTGAGAGAGACTATTAGTTGCTATCAGATCGTCTATAGCAAAATCATATTGCGAGGTTCAGACCAAGGTTCAGTATCTGGTGATCACGCCTGTCTCTCTATACGCTCATCTAATACTAATGTGTAACGGGTTGACTTGTTTTTTTCGCTTCCCGATATCTAATGGCGGAGGTCGCATGTGAGAATATTTCGATTTAAAGGCGCAGATGCGTATAATCTCCTGGATAGTTGAGGGGTAACTTTTTGCTGATCTTAAAATTTACAAGTTCATCATTTAACTTCACTCTCGGGGCGGCCCGAGTCAAACTATCTGGTTCTGGACCAACTGGAAGTAGAAAATATTTGAAGGTGCTGTAAGCAACCATGAAGGTACTGCATATATATAGAATGTTCAATGAATTTTCTTTTACATGGAAACCTAATCCTACATTATTATATGTAATGGCCATGTGAATAAGATACATTTTAACCATTATCCTCTGACCTTTTTTATGTTGTTCAGGATGTCATGGAACATGAGACATGAATTCATGACTATCCTTAAATACAAGGTGACTCAAAAGGTAATGTTGAAACTGAAGGATCATATAGAGGGGTTGAGATATACCAACTTTACAATAGTAAACAATGATCTAGGAAGTACCCCTGGGTTAGTATAAGCATTTGAGTTTAAGAAACAACATGACTGACAACGAAGCAACAGAAATTCTGCAAATATTTAGATAGGTTAAGTTTACATGAACTTCATCACTTTTTTTCAGAAAGTTGTTGGAAATGGCTACCACTACATTCAGTGCAGCGGTTCCATCGTCAAAATAAATGTCGTGCACTATCCCAAATACATGCATCTCTCGAACCACATCTTATGCTGCAAGTATTATTAGTAAAATGTCTGCTGGAGATGCCACCAAATAAGTAATCAAAGGGGCATCAAATCAGGTGAACGGGGTGACCATTTAATCGGACCTCCCCTTTGGATCCAAAGTACGAGATATGCAATATTTATAAAGTCTCGTTCATTAAGAGTAAAATTTTGTGTTGCTTGCACGTTTACAAATGCACGATACGTGGCACCTTTTGTAATAGCTCTGGAAGAACTTCGCAAAAAGTTGTAAATCGTCCCATTCAAACTTTGTGGTTGTGGTCGAAGTGCAAATTATTACATCTGTTACGTAGTTACTGACATTGTGAGTTTGTACTGACTGAGGATTACTTCGAAAACCACAGGTTCCTAGCAAAAAATATTATAGTTCGACACTTCTATAAACTTCTTCAGTTTGAGCACAATTTTTGTTCATCCACGAAGTTGTATCATTCATGTTCTTGGTATGACGCCATCTCAGCTGAGGACGAACATGCGAGAAGGCATAGGCATGTGGCCTTTTTCATCTCTTCCTTGTCCAAAATCGAACTAAAGTGGCCTTAGATTTCTAGATATAAAGCTGGCCTTTATCATCCATAATACGAAATTATAATAATTGTTCTAGCAGCAAATTTGTTCCATCCGTACAATTCTCGTGCATCAGGTGCAGAGGATGCCACTGTATGAAAACATGAATTCATTCACATTATCGATTGCTGTTATTGAATGTTCCGTTACTAATCTGAAGCATCTGAAAGCGTAATTACGTTCCCTGATAATGTTAATACGATAATTTCTGCCGATAATGTTCACAATTGAAACGCAGGCAATCAAAACAGGATGTTTATGTGTTGAAAGTCACGTGTTTACTCAGCCCTCCACATCATAGTGCTTTGTGTGTTTATACACTATTCCTCGTTCAAAAGAACAAACAGGAGATGCATGCTGTATACTGCATGCATGTTTGTAATCAATTTCAGTTACTTATTGAAAGGCACGAGATAACAGAGAAGCAGGTTCGCTCTTGCAAATAGGCTTTCCTACTCTCAATTTGGGAATGTAAATAAGGTAAGCGTAAAAATAGTCTCTATCATACTGTATGCAGTTTGTACCAAAATAATTATCTCAGCCGTAGGCAATACCGAATAAGTCATACGACAATTTCTTGCTAATAATTGAGTTTCATCTAACTCAGATTACATGACATTTAAGGTAGACAAAGCCGAACTCAAGAGAAAATCTCGCAAGGGAGAATGTAAAATAAAAAATAAATACAAGTACCAAATTTTATAGCTTAATGACGGTTCTCCAAAATACTTCCATTGGAAAAGTAGAGGGTGAGGTTTCTTTTAAATATCTTTACAAAATATTATACAATATATGCTATAATGCATATATCAGCTAAAATGATCCCTTAAGATTTAAGAGATAATCAGACTATAATTTTTTTAATCCAGTCGAATTAGGCAGCAACGATATCTAAACGTCATGAAGTCCTTGGAGGATGAGATTTAACATAATTCAATATACTAGGCTTCAAGCAATAGCCGACTTCCCTGTCGTATCTTCCTATTGCCAGAGAAATTCCTGTACGAAATATCACATATCAACCAAATCAAGGAACAAGGCAACTACATAATGTTTATTAGAAAAGTGAAATGTACCTTGTAATTAATTTCAAACATGGGGCTTTATTCTACAGCGAAAATTATCTAGAAAGAGAAATGAAGAGACTTCTTATAGACCTTCGTCATGTACATTTAGATAGATTTAGATTACATTTGAGTTAATGAGGAAGCCTCTAGGTACGAGAGCCAATTTCGCGTCTTTCGGAACTTGGAGTCATTCAGAGAAAATTACCGTAGTTACCTGATGTCTTTTTATTTAGGGACAAGGACATTTTTTTGCGGATCTTAAATATAATACACCGGCATACAACCTCACTAGCTTTCCGAATGTAATAGTGTGCTAGGTTAGATATGAACCAGCAGCTTCGAATTTAGTGACAAACATTGTAAATATTAGACGACTTAAACATGACAATTACCTATTTCGGAATTACAGAACTAAAACATCATCTATCAGTAGGCTTACTCATTCTACAAAATGCAAATTTGATGAAATAGACCACTGGCAAAAATCGGTACTTATCATTGTATTGTACGTATACTTTACGAATTTAGAATCAAAGGTGCATAAAGTAGGTTACAGTTAATAAACATTAAAATATTACAGTTACGTAAGTAATGTAAATAATTACCGTCAAACGTTTAGAAACAATGTATTAAACTTGACACTAATAAACCTCATATGGCCCTGGACATCATTTAAGAGGGAGACGTATGTTTTATTAAAAAGTAACACATTTACGAAAATAATAATATGTGGTTTAAGTTAAGATTTGCTCGTTTTCCAAGTGGAATAATATCACAAGGATAGGATAACTTAACGGAAATAAAATGATAATTACCCAAAATAGGGCGACCGATTTTTGTATACAAATTTAATGTTTTATGATATCATACTTTTAATATGATTTGGTTTTATGTAACCCATTGCCTTTCAGTGTTTATAATGTAACTGTTCAACTTAAGAATTAATAGTGATCTGATTTAGGTTATTTAAAAAACCGAAAACATTTAACATGAAATGAAATAAAATATTGCACTATTATATCAAAATTAGATACGTTTATGATGGTCTTTTGTGAAAACATTGCGCATCTTTTTCCGTAAAAAAACACATTTAAAATAACATGGTACATAAATATTGTTTTAAGAACCACAGGAAACAAATGTGAGTACATGATGAACAAAAGAATGCCATTTCATGGCAGTTTGTAAAATTGCTCGGATAATCTAGAAAATTAACAGTTCCAGTGATCTCCAAGGTAAAATACTAAATTTTACTCAATATCTTTTTAATTTTGGTCCACATGAAATAGGCCAACTTGCCTTATACGACAACATTCGTAAAAATACGATTGTATACCATGGGAAAAAAATAAAACCTAGTAAAAAGTAATATTTTACGTGGACCAAACAAATTTTAATATACATTACCGTAGCCAACCCAAATATGTAATTAAACTACAAAAATATGTACCGTTTTCTTACTGAATAATGAATACTTAATAAATATATGTCGCGTGTACAATATAATGCATTTGTAAAATTATTCCATCCCTGACTGTCATCTATATTAATAACAAATCTGTAACCGAAATTTTTCTGCTAATTTTGGCTTATCCAAAAATAATTGATGTTAACATGTATAATTAACCATCCTGAGACCGAAGATCGCACTTTCAAAATTTTTGTTTGTATGTCTGTCTGTCTGTCTGTCTGTCTGTCTGGATGTTTGTTATCTTTTCACGTGATAATGACTCAACGGATTTCTATGAAAATTTGAATATAAATTAAGTTCGTTTTAAATTATATTCTAAGCGACATGGTATACTTTATTTAAAAGCGGGTTTATAAGGGGGCTTTAATAAAACTATCCCAATTTCTCACTTATTACAGATTTTTGTGAAATATGTTACATAGAAAACGATTCTTTAAAAATGATTTTCGATAAGTTTAATTACATGCAAAATTTTTATAGAATATTATTTAACAAGATATATGTATTTATTCACACAGCAAATGAGTGGCAGTGGTAACTAATTCCACTCAATAATCACAATTAATAATGATTACATTAATAGTAATAATAATAATAATGATAATAACAGTATAATAATAAGGAACATCCTAAATTAAATGAAGCACGATTACTTAAATTAACATTTAAAGTAAGTCCAATTTGTATCTTAACCCTAAGTTCGAACTTAAATCCACAAGTACCTTTCAGGATTACACTCGTTTCTCTCTCAACTGACACTGCACTGGATCTACGACAAATTTCACGGACACTATCCTGATTTTACTAACACTACATAAACATTTCACTGTTCAAATATTTTGCACCATCACTATAAACTATAAAACTTCACTGACACAACGCACTTCTTCACTGATACAAACCTTCAAATAACAAAGCATAAATTACATCCCTATTATTCCGTAGAATTTTATTGTACTTTATTTTAATCTCAAAATCGCTAGCCTTAGACCCTATTACAAGCTATATTAGCACGTTCAGTATAACACATCATTTCACTCTAAACGAACCTCATTTCTCTGCCACTATAACTCTCGGAATTTGCTTTGAAGCTCATTGCACGTTCACTACAACACATTGTACACCCAATAAAAATCACTGAATATTCACTATGTTTCCTACTCACTAGAATTGTAAAACAACAAAATAGTGTGCATAATATACTACCGTCTATTAGTAAAGTCCTTAAGCCTATTTTAAATACATTTTTGGTTGTTGGTAAAGCCTTTAGTAAGTCTGCAGGTAAAGCATTCCAGTCTCTGATAGTGCGATTGAGAAAAGAAAACTTTCCAGTGTCCGTCCTCTGTCTTCTTTCCCTCAATTTATGTTGAGTGATAGTTCCTTGAAAAGTAATTTGGCGGCTGCAACCTATTTTTTTATTTCTCTCCAGGCAGGCTCACCTCCGTAGTTTTGAACACTGCACATAATCGAATTAGCGTTCTTCTGTCCGTGAGTGTGTCCATTTTTATTTTGAATTATTACGACAACGCTTGAGAGCCCGTTTTTTAATCTTTTCCAATGTCTTAATATGTTATAATCTGTGAGGACCCCAACATGCAGCACCATATTCCATTACTGAACGAACTAGTGACTTATATACAATCCCTTTGCATTTATCAGAGCCTTTTTTTAGAACCCTCATCACAAAGTGTAACGCTTTCCATGCTTTTCCCGCTGTGTGAGTAACGTCTTCCCTCCAGCCGAGATCGCTGCTAAGAGTTATTCCTAGGCATTTACATTTGTTAACTTCCGGAATGGTTTCAACCCCTAAGGTATACAATGCGATTATTTTATTTCTTTTTCTCGTAAAGCTAATGGCTTTGCTATTTAGAGAATTTATTTCATTTTGTTCGCCATTGCCCAATCTTTTATTCTATTGAGACCATACTGAAGAAGAATAGTATCATCATGACTTTTTATTTCCCTGTATATGAGACAATCATTGGCGAATAAGCGAACTCTGGACACGATGTTAACTGGCAGATCATTTACAAAAGCCAACACACTTCCCTGTGGGACTCTGGAAGTAATTTGTATTGGGCTCGATAATTCCTCCCCCACCCGTACTCTCTGAGTGCGATAAGTTTAAAATTCCTTGATCCACTGGAGTACTCTAAAGTCAACCTCCCGTTGATTGTAGTTTAACCAACAATATGTCGTGTGGGACTTGATCGAATGCACGTGAAAAATCAATCATCACTGCATCTACAAGATACAAGAGTTTTAAAATAACAATACTTTTTGTCACCGCCGCCTCAGACTAATAGACTCTAATGAAATGAAAACAAACGACTCCGTATATTTATGGCAGCCTTGCACTCAACAAACGGAAAATATTGATTTCACGCAATTTTTTTAGGTATATATTTCAATTCTATGATGGGAATATATAAATGTTTATCAATGTGTTTGTATGAAGTAATCTGAGAACTAATTAACCAATTTGGATAATTCCTTCACAATTTGAAATTTGTAATTTGTCTAGATGGATGTAATGCTATGAGGACTGAGGTAAGATTAATAGACTTCTAAGCACAGAAAACTTGATATTCTGTCGAAATAATGTGTAACTTTATTATTTTAACTTCGGTCCACATAAAATTTTCTAATTTTATATGCTTCAGTTTCTTTTTGTCCACAGAATATAATCGTATTTTTAATAATTTTGTTGTAAAGATTTGTATTTTCACTGGACCAAAAAATACAGCACATATAGTGTTGAGGCGTACGCCGCTGCTGGCTCTTTGTGTCACTCGCCAGATGTAACAGGCATTGAATTTCGGGGTGGGCGCAGTGGAAGTATAACAAAATAATAATGCAAGTTTGTAACAAATAGTGTAATTGACAAAATGATAAGTGAACAATACACAAATGAATTGACATGATGCACAGATGATGACGTTAAATAAGAAAATAGTCTAAGAAAACAATCTGAGAAATATGTGTCGCATATAGTGTTCACCAACTTCGATTCATCTCAGTCATTCGCTACCCAATATACATAAATAGCCTGAAACAGCATGCATGCCTGAGCCTCATTCAAACTGAACCACAATTATGCATTCGAAGTTGTACATTACACTTAACAAGTGAGTTCCATAATTACTGATATACTATCTCCTAAGAGAAACGTTCCAGGATGGAGCAGCAACACACGCTCAGTCGATATAAGACAATATATGATTAAAGAATAACAATAATTTCAACTTACAATGACACCTCTGTACCATACAATATTCAGAAGATATCGCAGAAAGAGAGAGAGACGGAGAAAAAGACGACGCTAAGCCAGAAGTCGTGTACAGCTAATAGTCAATTTAGAATTCCATTGTTACACACCAATATAGATAGACCAATTCGACTATGCAATATTGTTCTGGCACCTTCTACCTCATTCAGAACACAATAGCTCTTACCTGCCATCTAAATGACGTAATAGTATTCTTTTATCCTACAATGAAATAAATACCAATAATAATTAGCGCAAGAAATAGCATACAATACTAATCCTCGCAATGCTGGATTCCTCAAACTATTAACAAGGTAATCACTCAAACAACAAGTCTCTCCAAGTTTACCTATGATCACCAGACCTGTCTGCCTAGATGAATTCACGAACTCGTCTATCACCGTAATTAACAAAATGCTGTCCCATATTCTACGGTGTAACGCCCGACCTACAAAATATAATTCGCTGTACAACATAAAACGACTAATTCCCAAGTAAATATATCTCCAATTTTTAGCCTAAATACATCACCAATCTTCAATGGCACACGACTGATTTCCAAGTCGTCTAAAATTCCGTTGTAATGTTTTCTACACGACGCCAAATTCTTAAATAACCTTATCCACACGACGGTAAGTTCCCAAGTAGTCCTCTCTACATGACGGCGAGGTCCCGAGTCTTCCTCTCTACACGAAGGCGAGTTCTAGAGTCTTCCTCTCTACATGACGGCGAGTTCCTGAGTAATCGTTCCGTTTTCTCACAGTCACCACGAAAGCTCGCCTTCCCTCTCGCGTAGGCCATGACCCAAGTCCCCACACTGCCAGCTGCGCAGAAGATACGACTGGACCCAAATTGAAGCGATCGCTCGCCGCCATCTTGAGGCGGACGGAAAGCAATGCTGATAGAACGCAATCGTAAAACAAACTGAGATTTATTACTATACAACATAAAAACAACCAAACATGAACCTAAGAGTAACAAGTATAAATATAAATAGTAAAACGTAATTACCTGCATTCTTGTGGCATAACATCAAATAATCAAATATATTAATCCTGCAACTGTCAGTCAATCATCTTCGTCGTCTTTGTGACTTGGGCGTATTGATATTTACATAATTCAACATATCCGTAGGATGGGCTTCCTGAAATATATTTCAATAACCGAGTGAGAACATTAACTTAATCTTGCACATTGTGTGCATTTTGCGGTCGTGAAAAATAGCGGACGAAAAGTAATGCTGATAGAACGCAACCGCAAAAGACACTAAGATTTATTACTATACCATAAAAAACAACCTAAAGCTAAAGCTAGAAGAGTAACAAGGATAAAAACAAATATAAACAGTGAAACGTAATCACCTGCATTCCTGTAGTAGTCTACAACAGCAAATAATTGAAGAAACTGGAACTGTCAGTCAGTAATCGCCATCTTTGTGAACAACAAATATTAAACTGTTATGCTAAAACTGTCAATTAAAAATTCTTGTCTTCGTGACCAGGCCTATTCATATTTACACAATTCATCAAATCTGTACCGATGGAGTTCATGAAATATTTAATTAATCGAGTTAGGACATTAACTTAATCTTGCACACTGTGTGTATTTTGCTTAGGCCTAATAATAAATATTTCAATTATCAAGGAAATGCATCAACTGTTATTATTAAATCGAATATGTGCAAGCATGTCAAAATATTGTAACTAGGCCATATCTAGCTAGTAAGAAAATACTTAACCAGATTTATTTTGCTCTCACCTATTGATTCATAAATAAAATTGAGTTAGAGAGATGCTGTCTAACTATCTTCTTGTGCAAAGCAATACTGGTGGTGAATTAATGGTATAAATTTATCGCGTTTAACAGCAGATAACCATTTACTGAGAAGCTCAGGCTTTTGCAATGGAAAACTAAAAAGAAAGTTTGCGCTTACTCCTATAAAACATTCTCTTCTATTAACACAATAAATATGTACTAATGTTCTCAGTCGTTTTACAATATCCTAATACATTATATATGTAACTAACTTACTTGTGAAAATAAATTTCCGAATCCTTCTTACGTCGATTCGTACAGTTGTATGCGGCACAACTATGCACCATGATTCCACTTACGGAATTTATATAGGAGTACGATGAAAATAAATGATAAAAGAACACTATTTGTAGACTACAGTTGTATGCAGCACAAGAGCACACGATGGTTTCACTTATAACAAAGAAATATGATTAAAATACTATATAAACACTATTTGTATATGCCTCCTATGTAGCACAGTAGTAGGTCTACACTGTGATTTCACGTATATCACAGGAGAACGATTCATTTAAACTACATATATAAACACTATATACACACACACACACTATTGATTAAATTAATACGCATTTACTCCTAACACATTCAATAATACTGAATAACCTTCTATATTATTTCAAATTAGGCAGAATCGTGATGTAAACATATTGTAGTCACATGGCACTCATCCTCAAGATGGAGATGCGCGAAAGTGTTCAATTTTTGGTCGAGGAACAGCGCTCGTAGTGAGTCTAGGTTAAACTATAAAACGTCTTTGCCATGACCTAACCAGCGAATAGGAATTTAAGTTGGAATTATGAAGGGAAATGATTGCGTTGTCAGTATGTGATATGGCGGAAAGCGAATGCTGTCGGTGGTGCAGCGGCCTAACAACACTGGTTGAGACGTCGGGCTCGGCTCAGAGTGAAAATAGTATTTTATCATTGAGCTCACTGGAGCTGAGTTATTTTAAAACGTGTCACGAAATGGCGTTCCTACGCTCATAAATTACCAATATTCCTTTCCTGTGTTTCTTGAAATAATGTTTACGTACCACATTGATTTTCATTTTTTTTATTTACATAAACAATGATGCAAAACCGAGCGAGTTGGCTGAGACGGTAGAATTAGATACTCGCATTCGGGATGTCACTGGTTCAAACTCTGTGGCCGACCAATCTGACTGGGGTTTTTCATGATTTCCCTTAGTCATAAAGGCAAATGTCAGGTTGAAAATTTACATGGCATGATTCATCACAGCCTCAATTACCAATACGATAAACATGAATCAAAATCTATAATTAGTTACATGAACACAAGCCATCTACAACACGCTATAGAAACAGGAACTCAACAAGAGTAAAAACGGCCTACTGGTATACCTACACATTCTAAACACACAAAATGACTACAGATGTTAAAGCGTGTATAAAAAAGTTAACAAGGAAAAAAGATGTACAGTGAGGTTAACATAAAAATTATTTTCGTACATAATCCACTCTATATTGACATTAATTTGGAGTTATTTATTGAAGGGTGCATTCAAGACTAATTTAGAAAAATGTTAAACGAATTATCCTTGAACAAAAAACGGATGTTCCCTTAACCAAATGATCCTATTTTAATTATTTGCACGTGAAAACAATTAAGAAACATGTTGAAGAAATTATCCTTGCAGGAAATGAGTGCTCTCTGGACCAAAATGATTGTGTTTTAATTATTTAATTACAATTTAAATTAAGTAACATATTAAACAATTTATCCTTCTATCAATCACGGATATTCCCTGGAACAAATGTCGTATTTTAATTATGTAATTACTTTATATTTATTTCTAACACGTTCAGGGAAGTGCACGGGTATGGCTAGTTGGTTCATAAATATAAACGCAACACAAATGAGACATAAAATTGTATTACCTTCTAATAGCATTAAACTCAACTACATATCGCTCTTCCATCGATAGTTTGGACAGTATATCAACTTTCTGTGCGTGAGGGTCTGTTTTAATCATACATTATTAAGCATTTGTGCCCAATCCTCGATTCATTCAGGAGTTTCTGTAGTGACATAAAACCTATATCCATATGAAAGAACTACACTTTCCAATGATGAAAGAATAATCCAAATCGATTAAATAATTTCCTAAGATTGCCTCATACATACAAACACTCTCTCTTTATAAAATACAGTAAAGGTGATATGTTATAGTTGAATGAACACTAATAAATACAATAAGATTGTTAAAGATATTAGTTATGGTGAGACATTTTTCGGAGATGCTTCTCCATCTTCAGTGACTATTTACCACGACTGCAAAACGAAAACAAATGTAACTAATCTCATGTTTAATTATATTACATAAATTAATGACAAATGGAAAAATATAAGATATCTGAATTGTAATATTTTATAAAAGACTTTCAATAACTAGAAAAGTTAAAAAATGATATAATAATTTATAATCAATATTATTATGTCTTCTATATATGCATATGGTAATTAAAAATAATATAGGAGATTGTAAAAAAGTATAATGAAATTAAATAAAAATGTGATAGTAGAACTGACATTTAAAAGAGTTAACATCTTATGATGTATGTACATTCTTATGATAAAAAGTTTACACATCATACATAAAAATAAATAAATAAATAAATAAAAGAAGAATGGACAAAATTGTGATTTGGATGAAAGACCCACTGGATAGTTCAGATGATCGAACCGCGTTGTTGCTTGGCTTAAAGGAGACTAACTGAGATGAGGGAAAGGACAGAAATTACGTTGACTAATACTATGTTAGTCTTTTACTATTCAAATCGGAAGTAATATAAAAATCAAAGAGAATGTTTTTTTCGTAAATTGCTTTTTCATTCAAATTATGAGAGTTAATGAATTGGTCTTTGTATATTTCAATAGATTACAGAATATTTAATAATTTACCTTTCCTATTAGTATGTAAAATTTCCATATCTGAGTTAATGTCTGTAAAATAATGTTGATTATTGTATATGTGTTCACTGAAAGCAGAATGAGAGATTTCATGGGAGCTATTTCTATGTTCTTTGTATCATATATTGAAATTTCGGCCCGTTTGACCTATATATGTAGCGTTATATTCTGGGAACTGACAATTTAATTTGTATACACCTGACGAACTGAATTTATCGAAATTGCTAGTATGAAATTTATTAAACAGAATTTTACCGATGGACTTATTAGTCTTGTAAGCAATATTGAAATTGAGTTTTTTAAAAGAGAGTGGTAATATTGTAGACATATTGATTGGAATAAACAAAGCTGATATAATCTTTTGATTCTTTATTCTTGTTAAATGTGTGAATATTTTCAATTGTTTTTTTTTTCAATTTACCTGTGAAATGATCTTGTCTACCAACATCGTGTTATAGCCATTGTCTATTGCTATTGCATAAATGATGTCTAATTGTTTATCATAATCAGATTTGGGCAAAGGAATGCTAAGTAATCTATTAATTATACTATGCAATCCTGCTTTTTTATGCTACAGTATTCAGTGTGATTTGAATGAATGGGGATTAAATGCGTAGTCTGGGTGGGTTTTTTTGTATATTTTGTAACGAAATTTATTGGCTTTCCTTTCTATTGTTAAATCCAAAAAATGTAGAGAATTGTTGATTTCATCTTCTTTAGTAAACTGAATCCTAGGATGCATAGAGTTTATGTTATCTAACAAATTTTGAGAATCGATATTTTGGTAAATTAGAAAGGTGTCATCAACGTAGCGTACCCATTTAACAATGTTTTGTGTATTGGAATCTGTGAATTTATTTTCTAAATCATTAAGAAAGATTTCTGCTAGAATCCAGATAATGGGGAACCCATAGGGAGACCATCGGTTTGTTTATAAAATTTATTATTGAAAGTAAAATAGTTTTGATCTGTGCAAATACGTAATAACCTTGTTATTTCTTCAATTTCTATTTTACTGATATTTTGCTCATTTAACTGTAACATATCACCTTTAATGTATGTTATCAAATCTATGAACACTGCATTATTGAACTAACATGTGTGTTTTATCTTTAAATACTCTCTCTTTATAATAATATTTAGTATATTATGAACACGTATGAATATCATCCGTATAAAAATGGTTGTTAAATGAAAATTAATCCGATTGTTATCCGCTTTAAATAAATGCAGAGTCATTTGTTTTATCTTTATTACTCGTATAATATGAGAGGGCAATGACATAAAAAGCATTTTTATTTTAAAGTTCATGTATCTCGTTAAATATCAGTCGTATCAAATTTTGCATAGAATAAAACATATGGGAAATCACTTCTAAAGAAAATTTTCTTATGTAAAATTTTTTCATGAAAATCAATAATAAGGGAGATATTTTGATTTATTTAATTCAGGTCCCCTTATAACCCCCCTTTTAAATAAAGTATTTTCAATGCCATAGAGCCTAAAATCTAAGTTACAACTAATTCAATTTATATTCCAATTTTCATCTAAGTCGGTTCAGTCATTATCGCGTGAAAAGATAACAAACATCCAGACAGACAGACGACATGCAAATAAAAACGTCAAAAACTCGATTTTTGGTTTCAGGACAGTTAATTATGGGTGTTAACACTAATTATTCTTGACAAATCTAAAACTACCAGAAAACTTTCGGTTACAGATTTATTAATAGCGTTGCTTACGAGATTATACAAGCTGGCGCAAAGCGCTTGAAATACTGGTCTAAAGTTGTTTCCTCGTAATGAAAATTCCGCCGCTCGGAGCGCTGTTCGGTCCTAGTTATTCGTAGAAGAACACTTAAATGACATTGATATTTGGGACATTTAAAGGACTCACCGTTGCTTATTAAATGCTTCGTACAATAATTTATGGTCAATAGACGTAATTTCAAAACTTCTGCGTCTCAATTATATTAAAATGAATGGCTGTCATTCTTGATATTAAAAGATATTACATGTTATAAACTAAGGTACTACCTACCTGTTGTTGAAATCATACACCGTACCTTTTCGGAAATAATGAAAGAAACTTACTATATTCTACATGAACACTGTAGTCTACCCTTTTCACGTATTTATTTATTTCTACCCTTTTCACGTATTATTATTATTATCATTATTATTATTATTATTATTATTATTATTATTATTATTATTCGAATGAATTAAGGAACTGTATTATCTTCTATTTCCGTGATTTCATAATTTAATGATTTGTAAGTGGGCCTAATTTATCCCTTTCTTTTTTAAAAATTTATTGTTGTTAAAGTGTTATGATTTTTACTAATGCAAACAGCAGTCACAATATATGATTACTACAATTGTGCGATTTTTCTTGCACACCTTACAGTGATGAAATAAATATATAATAGGCCTGCTGATTAACCTGTAGTGGATAGTAATAGCAAATGCTATGACATTTTCGTTTGTGTAAACAGTTTTTAAATTAGGAGTTAGAATTAAATTAATTAGGAAGTTGGTCTGCAATATATGTGATTAGAAATGGTTTTCGAATTTGACCATTTCCACAAAACATAAACAAATATCTCAGGGGCAACTTTTTTTTTAGAATTTTGCCGCCCATAGGCACATCCGCATCTGCTCTCCCCGATCCCCATTTCATTTTTAGTAATGTCTGCATCTCGCTCCCCTGAGCTATTTTCTGTCGTCACTCATGGCATGTCAATTTAATGAAAACATAAACTAAAATCTTCGGTACACCATGCAGTGATAATTGTACTTCATCACAACGAATAATTGTAATAATAATTATTTATTTTTTACTCGTAATATCGTAATAATATTTGATACCACCGGCGTAGCTCGGTCGGTTAAGGCGCTTGCCTGCCGACCCGGATTTGCGCTCGGGCGCGGGTTCGATTCCCGCTTGGGCTGATTACGTGGTTTTTTCCGAGGTTTTCCTCAACCGTAAGGCAAATTTCAGGTAATCTACGGCGAATCCTCGGCCTCGTTCGCAAAATATCATATCGCTATCACCAGTTTCATCGACGCTAAATAACCTCGTAGTTGATACAGCGTCGTTAAATAACGAAGTAAAAAAATATATATTTGATTGGCTTGGAGGATGAGGGAAGTACGTTACACAAAACTCGGCATAATAGGCGGAGTTATGGTGGGGCATGGGGGGGGGCCGCCCCCCCCAAACTTATCTGAACTCTTTTTTTTTTTCTATTAACATTAGGAAATATTGAATGCAATAGACTTTTCTTGCTTTTGTTTATGATTAAGTTTCTGTGCTTAAATTGACGAAATAATGTCTTCAGATCATGTGTCTAGACTATAATATTTATTTTAAATTACTGAATGTATAAGAATATTTATACCTCGTTTGAGGAATAGAAGCACTGTAATGTTTCTTTTGCAACAGCCTCCAGTGTTAGAGGTCTGCAGCGGCCATCTACTGAATTAGGTGTTAGTGAAAAAAAAAACACCATAGTCCCATGTTAAAGGAGTGAACATTTTCAGTAGTTTTCATAAAACAACCATAGTCCAAAGATTTTTTTGTGTAAATAGCCATTTTCCAGGAAGATAGTACGATGGTAGCATTTACAAATATATCACATTCATAAACAAAAACAAGGATAGTTTTTGAGTTCAATATTTTGTAATGTTAATAGAATAAAAAAAGAGTTCAGAGAAATTTGGGGGAGGGGCAGTGCTCCCACATACCCTCCCATAACTCTGCCTATGGTCATGTCCTATTATAATTTGTAGTAGACCTACAGTTGAAGTCCTACACAACTCTGTCCGAAACGTCGTGGATATGGATGTAACACTAAAAGAAACATGCACCCCCAAAAATACTTTTATTAAACGATCATATTCCGATATACTGTACCAAGGTCACGGTCAAGCTATAACGGGGGAGTAAGTAAATGATATTCCCCGTAACCTCGTTATATTGGGATTCTATGGTTTTGCTTTGCCTCCCCAAGGAAACGGTTCTCTCTCCGCCTATGCTCGGCATGCTCAACATTAAAATCGTATCCTAAATAATGCAAATCGTATATGTGTCAATATTCAGCAGTAATAATTAATCATTGTCGTGGAATATTTCGCCACTATATTAATGATGATTGTAAATCATACTCTTTTCCTCGAATGACGCTACTGATTGTCTTAAGGCGAGACAAACTAAGAACTATACTAGTTTAATGATAATGATGATGATGATAATAATAATAATAATAATAATAATAATAATAATAATAATAATAATAATAATAATATGTGAAAGTAGAATACACCAGTAGTTCACTTTCAGCAATTATAACAAATTAGATGGAACGAAATCTGAAGGAAAAACACGGAACTGAAAACAATCAACTTGTCAAAGTAAATGAACCAGATGAACAATGTAGTTTGGAAGCAAAATTTTTAATTGAACAAATTCGGACTTTCGGGAAACAAAATTGTAAATTCCACTAAATGACCCTGAAAATCTGCATACTGATATTTAACAAATCATCAGTAAATCTCAAATAAGAGTGTAATAATCTTGTCATGTTTATAATCTTCGTACTCGATCAGTAATGCAAAATTAATCAAAGAATTTTCACGATACACAATGCTTAGTAATGGAACTATTAATTATCATTTAATAGGACTGCGAGGCGAACCTAGCGGCAGAAATTGTCATGACGCTCAGAAACCCAGTCTCAATCGTGCTATGCTCCAGCTTGTATAATCTCGTAAGCAACGATTAATAGTATAGATAATGCCGGACAGTTTTGTATTGAGATGTATCTTGAACATCTTCTGTACTGTCCATGAGAATTCTTACTGAAAGAGAACCTATTGAAAGAATTGTCAAAAGGAGGGCTCTGCTAGGCCCTACATTATGAAAAAATGACAACTCCCCAATGATCCAAAACGGTTACAATCTGGTAATAAAGATAATAATAATAATAATAAAAAATAATAATAATAATAGCAGACAATTCATTGATAACACAGCTGGATATTATTGAAAAAGTTCAAGACTTAAGACTACAATATGATCTACCAAGAGCTGATGCTGCTAAGCTTATTTATCCATTTCACGAATAGCACTTCCACAAGT
The DNA here is from genome assembly GCF_040183065.1 of Periplaneta americana. NCBI lineage: Eukaryota > Metazoa > Arthropoda > Insecta > Blattodea > Blattidae > Periplaneta > Periplaneta americana. The sequence continues at coordinate 109,342,561 of NC_091124.1, forward strand.
ACAATGTGAGAGTTTCGCGAAGAGAAAAATCGATTAACGATATATGAGAACCAAAGCAGTAGATAAATTACATCAGCGATATCCTGAAGAAGAATGGATACACATATATACATATGGTTCATTAATGGAGAAAGATGGAAATGTAGGTACAGGTATTCACAAAAAAAATCTTCCTCTTTAGTCAGAATATAGGACCTTATCACAGCAATTTGACGGAGAAAGTGAAGCCACCAGAGTTGCATTATACCAATTGAATAACTTTATGATCACTTTCCAAAGGAGCGTCATATTCTGTGATTCCAGAGCTACAATACAAGCAATAGCCAAAATCCATGATACGAAAACAAACCATGTATACCATCTCATTGTGTCTTTGGTGGTAATGAAAGGGCAGATTTACTCCCCAAGAGGTATTAAAATTCAACACTTAAGTAAATAAACAACTTCTTATTTTGAAATTAAACATATCATCAATCACAAATTCAAAAACTAACTGAAACACCTGTATCAAATTTCTTGTGAGGGAAAAATTTGGAAAAATCGAATAGACTACAACTCATCTGTACCAGGTGGACCAAGAAGAGAGGCTGTTGCAATCTTTCGGATAATTACTTAGCATGACTGTTTGGCTGCCCACTTACAGCGAATTTCTACCCTCTCATCTCCTGAGTGTCCTCTGTGTCATGAATGTGGCTCCATCATGAACAAAGAACATTAAACCAAATGTGCAAAATTAAGTGATTGTGGTCAGAACATTGTATTGGGGAGCAAGACGGGGAATGACAATATGTCAAATGCCTGAATATTAAAATAATAATAATTTATAATATTACAGATTTATTAATTTGTCAGACAGAATATTATCTGTAATATTGACAATTTCTCCTCAAATATTAATTTATAATAATTCCTATATTTCATACCAGTGTCTAGAAAGTATTCAGTCTTATTAAACTTAACTTAGATTCTTCACAGTATCTTTTAACACTTGAGGATTGGAATAATTACCAGAGTCGTATATATATTTTTATTTTTTCAAGACTAAATTTCTTCCAAGAGGTTTGCCTTATTCTTAAGTGTAAAAATTCATCCAGAAAGCATTTAAAATGAAATTCAGTAATTAGTATTGCTTTATCATTCTGAACAGAGAATTGATTCCACTCGTCAATCCAAACAAAATTCATGAATGATAACACTCTTTCTGATAATGTATTGATTCCCAGTATCCATGAACTTAAAAAATTAGGATGAAGTAATTAAAACTTATGTCTTCATTTTTAATTATTTGAAATGTTTTAGTCCATCCTTACCAGTTTTCATGCCACATTTTTACCAGCAATGTAATTTCGCTGTACATGTATTCCTTACATGATTCACTTCATTGAACACAAGCTCTTCATATATTGAACAGAAGCTTTTCATCAATCACTTCAAATATATTTGTGTTAACTTTCAGAATACTTTGGAAACCATTTTGAATATCACGCCGAGATGCAGAGGCAGGCATTAAAAAAATGTTATTGTTCACGACATCGGAAAAATCGGTTTCTTTGAGGACATCATCATGCACCAGTTAGTTATGTATTTCCAGAACAACAGATATTAAAAATTATTGCTTCTTTCTATTGAACATCTGTTCTTTCGTCAGTCTCAGTTATTCTGCTACTTCACTGTCATAAATATATTATTCCATCCTTTTAATGACGTTAGTGCACAGTTTAAGGTGGATATGAAATAAATTGAATTAAAGAACGGATTGTTCAAAAAGTCTTTTAACATTTAGGGCAGTTTATCTTGAGAAAGAAAATATGATATACGTTGCAGCTAGTGGAAAATATAATAACTGTTTTTCTATCTACCTGAGGTATCGAAAAACGTACTAGCGATATTATTTTTCGAATACCTTCGAAAGTTTTTAAGAAGTTTCTGGACCATAAGTCATTTTAAGAAAAAAAGGAAAATGGACATCAAATGTAAAAGGGACGTTTGGTGTCCATATTAGGCCTACTCCCCTCTCGGGAAGTGGAAAGAGGCCGAAGAAAAGGACAATCCCGTTAAAAACGGGAAGTCTGGTCACCCTGCTAAAATTAAGCAGCAACGATTCATTTTAAGTGTATAACTGATTAGCAATTACTAATGCCTATACGTTTGTCAAAATGCCTTTTACAAGTAAATAATTATTTTCATAGATATAAATCTGATTTGGGTGAAATCAAAGCGATAGGGCCAATTTTTATTTTTCATATTTTGCCTTGTTGAGGCGTTACTTACTAATTCAATAATAAATGGCTTATTTATTGCCGTTTTAAAACAATATTTCTTATTTATTTTCAATTTTCCAATTAACTATAATGTAATGTGTATGAAATTGAAACACACGAAATAATCACTAACTTTACTCACAGTAGTAAATAAAAGTAATTTATTTCGGTCCTTAATCTGCTAAAAATCGTCCTTTAATACTATTGGTGTAATGTGAATAATGATCGACAATCCACAGTTACAAATATAATATAATATAATTTTAAATTATTAAGCTGTTCTCATAGAAATTGTCACGTAGCATTTTCAACTATTTGCTTTCATATTTTCAAATATTATTGTTACAATTTTGTGCTACATGTGTTTATTATTGTAGGAGAAAGAAATTTAAGTGAGAAATAGTTATTGTCGGGTGAAACAAGTTATAAGATCTGTTAGCTAGAATTCCTAAATTCTGTAAACTATTGAAAAGTAAACTTCATGCTTACGTTAGTGAATTTGATGCCCATGTGTTTTCAACAGATGGAACAATTTTGTTATGTACGGTTTGTGAAGTCCACCATTGTGGCTGAGGGATTAGCGAGTCTAAATCCGAACCCAGTGGGCCCGGGTTCGATCCCCGGTAGTGACGAGTTGCCTGGGTGATGTTTTTCCCGTCATTCCTATGGATGAATATCAAGTAACTTTTTCAGGCGATTGGAACCTCACTCATCTTCGCCACTTCCTCTCCCCCAACATCTTTTCATTCATCATCCCGTTACTTCTGGTTTTCAGATCGCTCTACACGCGGCCCTCCGAAGCTGCTGGCACTCCCGACCGGCTTTCGTGGATTGTATTCATGTGACGATGGATAGCTTCTGCAACGGAACCGGGGCAGACCTTCTCGGGGGAGGACTTCCGCCTCGGACCGTTAAAAGACCCCAGATTGTAGTGCGTGAGATGTTCCCTTCCTCCCTACTAACAAAGAAAAGTTCGTGAAAGGACAGTTAATCACGAAAAAAAAAAAGTATTTCATAAGTCAACATTTGTGTCAACTACGAAGTAAAAATGTGAGTTATATTGATGCAATTTAAATTTATTAACAAAATATATGTATAATGGCTTTTTAAAAATTATAATGTCTTTTTAAAATTTATTCCCTCTTTGCCCCTCTATTTTATTTGTTACAAATGCTTAAACATCCGAGCTCTCGTAATTACTTATTCAGTAACACAGTTGTTGTTTAGTCAACTGTCCGCAATGTTGCCAAAGAAGGAACAGGAAATCTCCCTATATTATATTTAAATCCCCCTAAAATTCATAGAAACCCTCTAATATTATTAATTTATACTTGGAAATATGCTACATGAAAAATTACCAAATGTTATTAAACACACACAATTATAGAAAAAATATTCACATATGCATACTAACATGCAATAGAATAGATTACTCAGAGAATAATTCTGTATGTCCTTGCACTGGAAGACTATTCCTTGAGAAATTAATTTTGAATATCGGTTAGATCCCCTAAAACTAGTTCGTCTCCTGTGGATAGTTCTGTCTTTTTATGATCATACATAGGCACGCTAAACTTCTGCAACATTTTTAAGGTGACTTGAATTGATTAAAACATATTATTTTCTCTCTCATCAGGTAGTATCTCACTGTCAATAAACTATTCGTTAGTTCAAGGGAAAGTTTATTTCTTAATTTGTTCTTTAAAACACTCAACATGAAAAATGCGCGTTGAATAGTAGCTTTAGGAATTGGAATTGTAATTAAACAAATTGCATGCTTGGAAATATTGCCAAAACGTGCTCTACAGGCTGCATCTGTTCCGTATATACTAGTACTTAATCCCAGAATTCAGTAGAGCTAGAAGTATTCTACCACTCACTGCTTGTATTGTAAGTTATTCCATTTAGATACAATGTCATCTATCATCTCTCGCACATCTGATCTACTGAAATTAAAAGAAAGCTATATAATATGTTTTTCCTTGGATGAACCTACAGATGGATACGACATTGATATAATTTTTAAAATTTCACTTCTGTAGAGTCATACATGCCGAAGAGACGATTCATGATCATGATATTCATTGTTGAATTACACAATACAGTAGTTTCATTATAATAATTTTAGAAATAAGTTTTAATGACGTGATGTACAAAAAACTGTAAAAACTCCTCTAAAATTTCTCTCCCCTGAAAATCCATCTAAAATTTTTATCCCCCTAAACCTTCCTTTGGAAAAGCGTTTTCCCCCCAAATTGAGAGGAAAACCCCGAAGTTAGTAACACTGAGTCTGTCCAAAGACAGGTCTGAACCTCACAAGTGATACCAACATACCATTACTTATAAGGCAATTAGGAGTAGGGTGGCCACAGTGTGCCTCAAAAATAAAACAATAACAATGTGTATGTGTGCATGGAACAGTAACAGACTCAGGAACAATTCGATCCATTAGTAGCTGAACAATCATCACAAAATATTCACAAGTTTTAAGTTAATTATTGTAAGAAACGTCAGCGTCGTAAGGAAGGTATAGTAAAATTTTTACCATTTCAATATATAATCATAGGTATCTGCAGTTTCGTTTATGATATACAGAGTGTTTCCAAATTAGACCGACAAACTTTGGGATCGGATAGATAAACTTCTTTCAAACAGTTTTTGTTAAGGAACCCATGGAATGCAACACTTTATTTCAAAGAGGAGCTTATGTCGTTACATGGTTCGATCGTACAGGAAGGGATTGAAGTAATTAGTTACGTGAAAAGTGAATAAACAAAACATTAATGTTACAGGCACAATTTATTGACCCAAACATACAGAAAAACACAAACTAAACAAAGCGAATGTAAAGGAAAAACACTCACTTCACTGTTAAATGAGAAGGATGGATCCATTGGTTTACTGTCTCATCACTACAAGAAGTGCTGGAACACATATTCATTGACTTCCAGACAAGCATTATTTAGACGTGTCATACTTTGTCGTATACTTTCAAAGTCGCCAGGTACTTTCCTGATTTCAGCTACTGCCCAGACAATGGGTGTTGCAAGTTGTTCTTCAGAGTCAACAGGGATTTCATGATACCGAGCTCAGGAAATAAACAAACGCGGTCGAAGGATAATACTGCGCTGAAGAAGTAAAACTAGATGGTAGCATTAAACCCCTCTTGCACTGAAACGAAGCGTCCGCGCCCATGGGTTCCTTAACGAAAAGTGTGTGAACGAAAGTAATCTATCCGATCCAAAAGATTGTCGGTTTAATTTAGAAACACCCTGTATATGTCCTATTGTTTGAATGTGGTTTGACCATGGGGAAAAAGTCTAAATCGGTTTCAGTGCTCTACGTCAAATACAGAGGTCTCAAAGTTCCAGGGAATTTCAAAGTACAGGAGAAATCGTATTATACCACTTTAGTTTTACAACAGCTGGAACGATGTGGGTTATAGCAGTGCGGATCTGTTATTCACCTTGAAAAGTATTGGACAAACGTCATACAGTCTGCACATTTAAACAACTCGTTTTGCATTGACTAAAATGCATAGTGGTGGAATCGCTCCCTCTAAAAATAGGGAGAGGGGGAAATACAGGAAATCATATTTGCATAGAACTTACGGAAAACTGGTTTATTTTCATATTTCTACAGCTGTTTCCCTGGAAATATTGATAAAATGGGAACGAGATGGTAATCACAGAACTGGATCTTGTAGGAATGTACAGAAAACTTATAACCCAGTAATCATTATTTTCTATGGTTTTGTAAAACTGAATTCGTAAGCAACAAAATGAAACGAATAAACGCAATGTAAAGTCTCTAGATATATGAACATTCAGGGTTCGAATCCGTCGGGGCAAGTTACCTGGTTGAAGTTTTTTCTGGTGTTTTCCCCTCAACCCAATACGAGCAAATGCTGGGTAACTTTCGGTGCTGGACCCCGGACTCATTTCACCGGCATTATCACACCTTCATTTTATTCAGACGCTAAATAACTTGAGATGTTGATACAGCGTCGTGAAATAACCCAATAAAATAAAAATAAATAAAAATAAAAAATGAACATTCATGTATGATATGTAGTAATAAAAATGCTTCCTTTATTGATTTTGCTAAGTTTTATACCTATATGATACAATAAAATTGTGAATGTTCCTGAAAAGTTTCTTTTTATTACATATTTTTACCTTATTGATTGTAATGTTTAGCTCTTAGATTAGAGGTTGTTCTATTCACGTGGATACCGAAACGTACCACAATGAAAGCAAACAAATTGTAGATATATTGGTTTGGTTACGATTAATGAAGCAAGTATATCGGACAGCTTGTGTAAGGAGAATGTTACTGGTTCTTTACCTAGATTGTCTAAAAAAAATGTTCGTTTATTATTTATGACTACGTATGTCAGTATGAGAAACTGAGTTAAGGGGGCAATAATGAAACAGCAAATATTTTAAAATTAAAAGGGAATCCAGTGAGTAAATTTGTTAAAAAAAAAGGATTCCTATACAGGAAATAAACAAGAGGAAGAAATTCAACAATGTGGACAATTTTTTGTGTGATTTAATTGGCCGGGAAATGTATAATTATTATGCGAGTGATCTCACACCAATAATTTAAAATTGATAGGAGATCTCTTTTAAATATGCGAATTCCCATATTAGGGGACATTAGGATATAAATTTAATAAAATATTAACTTAATAAAAACCTTAAAATTATTGCCGCTTGAAGATATGAATAAATATGTAGATTAAACTTAAAAAGACATTGAAGGATACCGAGTAACTAACTTTGAAGAAACGATGTACGACAAGCATAATGTAGTGAGAAAAGGACAGAACGAAGAGACATTTGCATTGGACGTCCCGGTTTCTAGAGGAAAAAGAATTGTGCTTTTATGTGGATACAATTCTTTGTAACTTTCTGCAAAGAACATTGGTGATACAAAGAAAGTTTGCAATGACGATATGAATTCCGACATTTTTTTAGTTGGTTTTTGAATAATTTATTTAAAAATATTCTTGACAGCTGAAAGTGTATCACAATTCTAGACAACGCCAACTATCATTCAAGGTAAATTCTCGAAATTTGCACCATGTGCACAGAGAAAGACAATGCTAAACTTCATGATACACCACAACGCACGTGGGCCAAATCTAGTGGGCCTTAAATCGGTGTTATTAATACAAATAAAACGAAACAGTGAAGAATTCATTATATATACGACTTAGCTGCAGCCTCTGAACGTACAGTTCTTCCGCATGTTGCTGAACAAGAAGAATATTATAAAAACGATCTTCACCTTCAAAACATAGATTCGTAAAAATTTTAGGCAAAAGCAGTCGCAAAGATAACCATAATGCAGATTGCTACTGGACATAAAGTATCTCCGAGGGAGAGATAAGGAGAAAGAAACAAGTGAAGTTATAATTCGGATTGTTATGTGTGCATGTTATAACAGAAAACATCGACTACTCACTGCTCTTTGTGTCGTTTCTCTATTACAGTGAAGTAATTGAGTCTTATAGTGGCAGTAAACGGATGTTCTTAATTTGGAAAGTGTGAAGGATTTTGTTTTCATACAGGTAATGTCGTCACACTCATCCCTTTCTGCCGCAAGTCCGCTTCCAGAAATCGAAATCGTTATCGTAACAGTCGTCAGGCTCGGAGATATTGTGCGACCACTGTAAGTCTAGGTCCAAATTTCCTTCATTACCAAAATTAAATCAGACAATTAATTTAGACATATTTCTATTTACGTATTCCGTTTTATAAGGTAAAGGGGAGAGGAGCAGTGACGTCGCCAGGATCAGAGCAAGGGGGTGCGGATGGGGTGCGAACTGTAAATATGTGGTACATAAAAAATCTAAAATTTTCTTTCTCATGACTTGCGAGCATATTATACATCTGTTTATTAAAATTACTTTGTATTATTATTATTAATATTATTATTATTATTACTATTATTGTTATTGTTATTATTACTTACCAGGGAATGTGTGTTGAGTTTTGAGTTTCCTAATGTAAACCAATACGTCAATTATTATGGACAGCGTCAAATTTGTCGATTGGATCCTCAATATTCAGCAATTTTACGATATCCTACTCTACAGCAAGGACTGCGAGATCGCTGAGAAGTTCATGGCCCGTTCTGTTCCGCAAGTAAGTTTTAATGCGACGTAAATACGACAATGCACGTTCACACCCCGCACTAGATGCTAGTGTTACGATAGCAATTATGGAAAGTTTGTGAATTTCGTGAAATGCCAATTTATACTCCTGAAGAAAATTAATCAATTTTTACAAATTTTGTCAATAGTGACATCGTGTTCATTCTCATAACATTCAATTGTTTTAGGGATTAATCTCACTTAGGCTTCCACACTTTGTTCATCACATCCATGATGATGCATTAAGGGACGTAGTTGTTTCAAATCAAAGTAATTCTTAGATCCGGGTTGCAAACACTTCAAACCTTTAATGAACCAATTATGTTCAGAAAATCTGCGTTACAATTCATTAAAAATTTTATCAAGAATTGGCAGAAAGGCATGCACACAGTAATCATCTTCTGACTTAAGTTTCTCTTTATGACAATGCTGTACATAAACTAATTTTTCCAAGTGTTCAGGAAGACGGCGTGACCTTCCACGCATGCTGCCTTGAATTCCATTTTCTTCTTTAAGTAAACAAGCTTCTAGCCATATTTTTCCAAAATCCTCTCTACAGTTTCGTAGAATCTTAATCTCAATCAAATCGTACGCACTACCAATGTCACAACTTTACTCTGCAGAACATCAGACAGAATTTATATATCTCTCAACAAGGCAGTAAATACGCACAAATGAACCAAAAATTCAATGTCCATTAAATTAAGTTACCCATAAGATTCTTGGATCGATTTCCTCTTCCTCTATCTTCCGTTAGTCTGTGAAGGGTGACAACATTAGGCAACGTTTTCTTCGTAGCTTCGCAGGCTGCTGCTTGACTAATCCATCTCGTCTCACTCAGAGCTTTCACTTCTATAACAGATTTTCTCATTTCATGCTGAACATTAATAAAAATGGTATACGTGGCTGATCCTGACATAAAAACATATAACTTCTGTAGTAATGAGAAAAAACTGTCGGCACATTCTACATTTTTACAAACATCAATAATAACGAGGTTAAGTATATAATTTACGTAATGGGTATAAATCGCTTGAGGTACATCTTTTCTAAATAGAATTTTTAAACCACTAACTAATCCGTCCACACCTGTGGAGTAACGGATAGCGCGTCTGGCCACAAAATCAGGTGGCCCGAGTTCGATTCCCGGTCGGGGCAAGTTACCTATTTGAGGTTTTTCCGGGGTTTTCCCTCAACCCAATACGAGCAAATGTTGGGAAAATTTCGGTGCTGGGCCCCGGACTCATTTCACCGGCATTAACACCTTCATCTCATTCAGACGCATAGGTGGAGAGAGAACCATTTCGTTGGGGGGAGGGGAAGCAAAACCATAGAATCCCCATGTAACGGGGATATGGGAGACATCATTTACTTCCTCTCCTGTTATAGCTTGACCGTGGTACAGTATTTCGTAATATGATCATTTAATAAAGGTATTTTCGGAGGGGCATGTTTCTTACAATGTTACATCCATATCCGCTTGAAAGTGGTAAAGGGCTTGAACTGCAGGTCTACTACAAATTATAATAGAGCACAACTTAAAACAATCTTCCTCTTTTTCTCTCTGTACAGAAACACATGCATACATCAATAAAACTACGTAACAGTGCTAACAGATAATTTTTATATGAAGTTTGCTTTCCAAAGATATCATATGAAATCTAAATTCTAATTATTTTATTTAATCTCATCTTTAAGTTTAGACATTATCCTGAGATCACTTTTCTTTTTTTCTGCATTGTTGTGCAGTATGTTATTCGTACATCTCCAAGTGGAAGCCTGAACACCTGCAGACTTCTAACACATGAATACAGGCTGTTACGAAAGAAAAATTACAGTGCTTCTATTCCTCAAATGAGGTATAAGAATTCTTATACGTTCAGAAATTTAAAATAAACACAGTATTGTAGTCCAGACACATGATCTGAAGACATTAATTTATATTTAAGCACAGAAATTAATCATAAACAAAAGCAAAAAGATCTTTTGAATTCAGTACATTAGACGCATAGGCGGAAAGAGAACCATTTCTTGGGAGGGGGGGCAAAGCAAAACCATAGAATCCCCATATAACGTGGTCATGGGAGATATCATTTACCTCCTCCCCCGTTATAGCTTGACCGTGGTACATTATATCGGAATATGATCATTTAATAAAAGTATTTTCGGGGGTTAATGTTTCTTACAATGTTACATCCACATCCGCGATGTTTCGAACCGAATGGTAAAGGGCTTGAACTGCAGGTCTACTACAAATTATAATAGAGCATAACTTAAAACAATCTTCTTCTTTTTCTTTCTTGTACAGAAACACATAAATACATCAATAAAACTACTTAACAGTGCTAACAGAAACTTTTTATATGAAGCTTGCTTTCCAAAGATATCATATGAAATCTAAATTCTAATTATTTTATTTAATCTCATCTTTAAGTTTGCACATTATCCTGAGATCACTTTTCTTTTTTCTGCATTGTTGTGCAGTATGTTATTCGTACATCTCCAAGTGGAGGCCTGAACACCTGCAGACTTCTAACACACTAGTACAAGCTGTTACGAAAGAAAAATTACAGTGCTTCCATTCCTCAAATAATGGGGTATAGGAGTTCTTATACATTCAGACATTTAAAACAAATATAGTATTATAGTCCAGACACATGATCTGACGACATTAATTCATATTTAAGCACAGAAACTGAATCATAAACAAAATCAAGAAAGATCTCTTGAATTCAATAAAATAATAGAAAAAAGAGGTCAGACAAGTTTGGGAGGGCAGTGCTCCCCTTGCCCCCCCCCATAACTCCGCCTTTGTTAAGACGCTAAATAACCTAAGATGTTGATAAAGCGTTGTAAAATAACCTACTAAATAAAAAAAAATCTAACTGATCCTTTCATTGCATTGGCATCGTCATAAGTTTGTGCATTACAGTTTTACAAATTCATATTAGACATACCCAGTGTTTTTTTTTTTATATAAGTTAGAAGTGAAGTGGCGTCTAACAAGTTAGCTGGTCTAAAACCTAAAAAACGTTCTTGAACTTTGTCATTTAGGTAAAAATGAACGATGACAGATAACTGTTAGTTTCGTCTACCATAATAACAAAATAAATAGCGCTCTTTATTTGTTTGCTCACAACTTCAAGAGTAGCACTAGCAAGGACATTTAGGATCTAATTATAAATTGACGGATGAGTGAGTATACTTAGCATTTTTAGCCCTTCTTTTACTTTGTTTTCTACAATGGAATTGTGTTTAGAATTTAGCTGTAATAGGCCTAATTAGAAGAAATTTACGCGGTTTTCACTATCTTGGGTTTCATCGTTACCTCTCTGAGCGATACCTTGTACAGCTGTAAACGTGAGGATTTCTATTATTTGTCCAATATACATACGATTTTCTAGCATTTTAATTGCGTATGCTCGCTTATCAAGTGGATCTCACAATTTCCTGCGTCAGTATTCTTCCCATGCACCATGCAACACGACCTTTCTTATGTGATTGAACATTTTCATGTTTTTTTATTCCTGCGTCGGCGGAAAGTGCTTTTTTCGAGTTGTTATATCCGCCCTTCGTTGTTAGAGACGAACAACAAGTACTATCAGTCGAAAGGAAACTGCACGCGAAACAAAATGCAGCATCTTGGGAAACATAATACTTCAGCCAGGGGAAAGTTTTAAATCACTCAGATTGGAATCTTCTTTTCTCCTCCTTCCCAAATGTTCTTTTCGGGTATTTATTTAACATAAACTGTTGAGGACCGTCGGAATCTGATTTAGCTATATCGAGAGGGAAGGCCTTTTCACTTTCATTGAGCGCGAGTACATCACACTCTATCGCTTTCGCTTCACCTTCAAATTCTATCGTAATATCTTCATCTTCACTTACTTTTCTTTGTTTCTGCGTAATTTTATTTAAAGAAGTCGGAAATATTACGTTTTTGCCCGGTAGACATTATAAAAGACTGTAGAATTTGCCTTTTTACAACCAAAATCACTCAATATCTTATAAGTAAAAAAGACACTAGTTAAGTGCTATGTAATGGAATGTGACATTGTAGAGGGCAGAAACTTGGACATTATGACGAATTGAAGAGAAGCGAATAGAAGCATTTGAAATGTGGATATGAAGAAGAATGGAACGTGCGAAGTGGACAGGCAGAATAAGAAATGAAGCTGTGTTGGAAAGAATGGGTGAAGAAAGAATGATGCTGAAACTGATCAGAAAGAGGAAAAGGAATTGGTTGGGTCACTGGCTGAGAAGAAACTGCCTACTGAAGGCTACACTGGAAGAAATGATGAACGGGAGAAGATTTCGGGACAGAAAAAGATATATGTGATAGATATTAAGATATATGGATCATAAGTTGAGATAAAGAGGAAGAGAGAAAATAGGAAATATTGGAGAAAGCTGTGTTTGCTCAGTTCGTAACACAGCTTAATAATAATATGATGTCATATGATAATTCAAATTCATTCAATCTTCCTGAACCTTCACAAATAGTCTTGTTGTTCTACGTACAGTAGATTATAATCACGTTAATTTCATTTAATATAAATGTTAAATATATTGAAAAATAATTAATATAGCCTATAGACTTAACTATAATGAGTCTGATATCCGAGAATGTTCACTGTCGAGTCGACAGCATTACACCAATACGTATTAATGCTAACGATGTTCAAGTAGAAGTAACGCTATTTAGTGACTAAAAACAATATTAACGTTGATTTGTGTTTAACTGTTAATCGTGTAAAATGTCAAATGTTATGTACAATTTGAATAATAGCTAGTTTTTATTGTTCGTGTTTAATGAAGTTTGTTTTACATTTTTACAGGAATATGATTTTTTTTTTTTTGTTCTACAAAATAATTTATGCGTTGTATCTTTTAATAAATTGCCCAAGTCACGGTTTTAAATGCCCTTTGGGGTGCGGAAAGGGGTGCTCCTTTTTTGTGGGGTGATTGCGCATCTTTTCGCACCCCTAGCGACATCCTTGGGAAGAAGCACGAATTTGTAATGCGGTGTAGCTCAGGTAGTAAGGTTATTAACTGCTGATCTGGAGCTACACTCGGCGTGGGTTCGATTCCCGATTGGGCTGATTATCTGGTTGGATTTTTCTCGATTGTCTTCCCCAACTGTAAGGACATCGTCAAGTAATACATGGCGAATCCTCAGTCTTATCTCACCAAATACCTTATCACTAGAGATGGTAGATTTTCGCAATCATGATAAATGCGAAATGTGCTCAAATGCTGTCAAAATAAGTAATTTTATGTTCAAAAGCATGTTAAGTATATTACTGCAGCTCTTTAAGTTTAATCCGTGATAAAATGCCAAATTGAATACAAAATTAGAAACGATGTGTTTATGCGAAATAAGAGCGAAATTACATTTTATGAGGAATTGTTGTGTTTTTGTAAAAGGGAATCAGAATCCATCTAAACGCTCGGCCACATGCAGGCTTCTTACACTGTTTTAATATTTTGTTCACCCCTCCACGTCAGCTTCTACAGTACAAATAGCATAGGAATATGACCTATCTGATACTCTCTGTTATCTGTCCTTTTATATCGAGTTTTGAACTAATCTCTATGGTGCTGGTTGTAGAATAATGGCTATGTGATACCTTTAGGTCCAGGACCAGTATTCACTTTTCAGTTCTACGTGGTAGCAGATGATTGTGATCGAGTAACAAGATGGGTAGGGGTAAAATCACACCATATATTTTGGCATGTTTCTTAATGTGAAAATTTTCACTGTGATTTTATATGTTCCTTTACTAATTTATTATTTTCAAGAATTTTAACTGGAAAATCTAGAAAATGCGGTGTTAATACATTGATGAAATTCAACTTCTACCATTTCTATGGAAATGTTCCATCTGAAAAGGCTACAAAATTCTAAATTCTAACATCAATAGTACTATAAAATGCTAAATTTGGTTCTTTAAATTTCTAAATTTTTAATTTTAAGTTGAGAAATTCCATCATTTTTACATATCACTATTACCAATTCCTTCAACAAGCAATATGTTAATAGTTGATAGAGTGTAGTTAAATAACTTACCAACAAAACGCATGAATTCGTGATAATATATAAATCAAGGAACGAGTATATTTCCTGGAACAGAATATTAATACTCACCGCATAGCAGACGGCTACGATTACACCACGGTCATATTATACAGAGCTATTATCACAGGTCTCGCAAAAGAGTGGCCGGCCGGCACCCTGCGTGGTTTCCGCCGCCCGCTAACCGTTTCTAACGAGCAATCGATCTCCAATAGCCATATGACAATCAGTGTGCTTAGGAGTCGTGTAATGAAACTTCTCAATTCAAGTGTAGAATGTTAGTGTATAAAGTTGAGTGATTATTGTGTATTTATTGTAGGTAATACCTAGCAACAAATTCTCATTGTGTGAGTACAGCAGTGGCAAAAAAAAAAAAAAAAAAAAAAAAAACCGGACCGACCCTTGTAGCTGATTTCAGAGCCTTGTTCACTCCAGAGCACGATAGACTGGTGACTAAGATTTTCGTGGTTCGAATCCTACCTGGAAAGGAAACTTCTTTTTTGTTCCTTATTCAAATTTATTCCCAATACTTTCGTTGCAGTGATATTTTACTACTTAATTAACTTATTATTCCCAGATCATCAGTTTTACCAGCAATCGAAAAGTATTTGGAATAAATTTGAATAAGGAACAAAAGAAGTTTCCTTCCCAGGCAGGATTCGAACCACGAAAGTCTTAGTTACCAGTCTATCGTGCTCTGGAGTGAACAAGGCTATGAAATCAGCTACAAGAGTCGGTTCGTTTTTTTTGCCACTACTGTACAACACGTACATAAAAGGCAGAAGATCGTGTGCGAAAACAAGACGAAAATTTCGAATAAAGTTTCCAAACAGGCCTGTGTCTTCTGTCAAAACAGACCACTCACTAAAAGATTTAAAGAAACAGGCTCAGTAAAGAATCGAAAATCAAGCGGGAAACGTAGTGTTCTTACGCGGAATGATTGTCAGTATATTTCCAACAAGATTCCACCACTGCTCATACACCTGTCATATCAATGAGGGAATTGAGGCGTTTTTTCGGTACGAGACTAATCACTAATAATTTGTGGCCCCCATCAAGCCCACATATAACACCCTGTGACTTTTATTTATGCGGAACACTAAAAGGTAATGTGTAGAGGAAATATCCTCATTCTATAGATGAACTAAAAGATTATATACGAGAAGAAATCCAAGCTATCAAAGATATGGAACTTCAGAGTGTTGTTCACTCGTTTATCAGAAGATATCAGTTGTGTGTGGCGGCAAATGGGGTCTTTTACAGCTACGACTGTGAGCATGATAAGTCGAAATCATTATTGAACATTTATTGTTATTACTGTTATAATGTAATATATTGGTGAAGCGCCGGAGAAATGGTTATGCGCTCGGCGGAAGCCACGCAGGGCGCGGCCGGCCGGTCGGCCATTCTTTTCTCGGACCTATGATAATAATAGCTCTGTATATCATTCATATCGCATTATTTCATGCAGTGTCGATATATTTTAATATAAGAATGTAACAATTCTGCATGCAGCCGCGCCTTGTTAAAAGAGATATCTTTATCAAAATATTGCTGTTTGAGTTCTTTGATAATAAGGTTACTAATTATTTTAGTCTCTCATTTAACGACGCTGTATCAACTAAGCCTACTAGGATTTTTAGCGTCGATGAAATTGGTAATAGCGAGATAATGTTTAGCAAGCTAAGGTCGAGGATTTACCTTATGATTAGCTGACATTCGTATTGCAGTTAGGGAAAACGTCGGAAAACTCAACCAGATAACCAGTGCAGGCGGATATCGAATCCACGACCGATGAGCTACTGTCTGCTCTTGTGTTTTTGTTGAAAAAATGCATTATTCTTTTTCGATATCCTTTCCTCTAGTGCTTTCTTAACTCGAGAGTCAGTAAATATAGCAGTAGACAATTTTTCCTTTATGTCCTCATCCGTAGCTTCCCTACTTACCTACAATACTGAGTGGGAGTCTGGAATTGGATATTAAAATCCTTGGCCCCTTGGCCACATTTCTGTTTTCTAACTTTACAGAACTGACAGCTCCTAACATCATATTGTCAGTAGAAGCAGTTCCTCTGTCAGTTATTTTAAAGTTCTCATTTTCTCATTCACTGTAATGAACATATTTTTTATATTTACAACCACTTAAATTGAATTTATATAATAACAAACTGTATGAATAAGTAAATTATCTGTTGTATAATTTATATAATCGTTTAAAGTAACACAGAGGGTTAGCTTAAACACCGTGCGAATCTGCCTCCTAACAACTGTGCCAACTTGCCTCTGGTGTAGATATTTAATTTGGGTTAAAGATTACGAATTATAATAATGATTTATCGAAATGAAATTAACACGAATAAGAGCCAATTGAATATACTTTCCAACGATGTATTTAAAGTTCACCTAATATTACATATGTACCCTGTAAAAAATAATCACGAGACGGTAAAAATTCTCTTATCTTGCTGCAAAATCAACTTTGTGGCTTCCTTCTTTTACCGCTTGCCACAAAAGTCTGACGCTTCCTTGTAGCATGCTTTATAAAGCAGGGATCATATTGTCTGCGTGGTGCTGCAATCCATCGCATAACTAACGAAATAAAACTGGTGTGCCAACGTGTCTCTGTAGCCAACCTGTTTCCATCTCCCCTATACAGTACATATTTGTCACGTCTACCCACTCCTCATCGCATTCTTAGATATTATTATACATACATTACATACGTTCTAGCAACATCTACTCCGCGTGTTCTGTTAGAAAACTAAAGCAATACGCGCTCCCATTGTTGGATTCAATGAAATCGGAGCTGTCCTTTCCATCTTACCTTCTTTAATTAAGATTTGGCTTCAACACGGTCTTGCCTTTGAGTTTAGATATTAATGTGGAATTCGAACAAACTTATTCACACTTGCTTAGACAGTTATTGAAATTCATTTTACGTCGATTGTCGTAACCCGAAAGGCATTTGAAATGTGATGAAAATTGATCTGCTCTTAATAGTAGATACATATTTATAAATTGTGCAGTAAAACGGAGCGAAATTAACCTACATATTTAATAAAAAAAAAGCCGCTTTCCTCAACAGTATCCGAATCCTGAACTTTATAATCTGCGAGCAAATGTGGTAGTACAGGGTCACCGAAAACCTTGTGATGAATCGTCATACTCGGGATTGTCATACTGTATCATATTTATTTACATAATGACATTAATCATTAATTTATCTTATTTTCAAATTATTTACGTGCTCTTTGTATTAGTTGTGAAATGCCTTCCTGTAATACATTCAAATAATATTTGGTTGACTGTGCTGAACCATTGTTAAATCGTTGTGGTGTGAATCGTGCTCTGTAAGGATCTTCAATAGTCGAACCGTTTTTTGTTTCTGGGACTACACTCTTTCAAAATTGGTGAAGAGTCAGGACGAAACCAGTTTACAAACAAGGTCTTTCTACATAAATATATGAATAGCTATATATGGACCTTAGTTCGCAAGCATTTCTGAGTTTTCTATGAAAATCCGAACTATGGAACTTTTCTCCAAATAGGACTACGAGCTAGCTCCGAAGTGAGAGTTTCGAATCCGCTTCAAGAAGTTCGCTGTCCACAATAGTTTAGTTTCCAAACATAGGTGATTAGATTTTGCTCCGTGTGAATGTTCGCATGTTTAGGAAGCTAAAGAAATGGAAAAGGAGTACATATAAAAGAAGTTGATGGAAAAGAATGTTCAATTCAAACAAGGAACTTTAATGGAGAACAACAGTTGACTGAGGTTCTAAAAATAGAATTACACGAATGCCTGCTACAGACGGGGAGTATTTGTCCAATGATCTTAAAAAACAGCACAAACTAAGACAGGCAGTTTCAGTGAAGGAAAGGTTTCCTGTTGCCCTGCGCTTTCTTGTTTCGAGATATTCATACACAAATTATGTGTATCTTTTTAAGATTTAAAATCAGTTCATAAGTTATACCGTCTCAGAAGTTTGTGAAGCTACTGTCCTTGGATTAACAGCTAAAATAAATTATATCTTCCTTCTACATTTACATTTACGAATATAAAAAAGTAGCTATAAAATTCATTACCTCAACAATCTGTTAATTGTTAAAGAACAAACAATATCAACATTACTTTTAAAGTACACACACAAAAGAACGTTGCTCGAATCACTGAAAAATTACAAAGAGAAACGAATAATATTAAAAATAAAAATTTGCCTTTTCCCTTCATTTTTTTAGGGACTTGCGAATGGCGGCGAAGAATTTTTCGAAAACACTGTTTAATACCGTAATAAACTGAGACCACAAGCATGTTTATTCCTAGTTCGTAGATAATGCAGTTTATTCGGTGCTGTGTGTCAGTCCGAGTTATTGCATCAATCTCTCTAAAGTTTTGAAAAATTCATTTATACTTCGACTTACCAGGCAACGGGAAAATTTCTTTATTCTGTGAAATGGAAAGTTACTGCATATTTGCAAATTTTCCTAAAAATATACTGTGGCTGGTATTTAATTTAATATAATTAACATATTATGTTTTTCACTGTTTACAAATTGATGTCAGCTGAATCAGTTTGTGTATATATATATATATATATATATATATATATATATATATATATATATATATATATATAAATCAGGAAACAAAAGTAACCAACTCATGCAATCTCTCATAACTTTAACCGGCAAGTGTAATAATTAATATACATTACTGTTCTTCGATTGCCCACTTTCCTCTCACAGTCAAGAAAAACGTTATTTTTACAAAGAAATACAACTCACGCGCGCAATACGTTAAAAAATGAATGAAAGATATCTCTTACAGCGATTCGTAAGAAAGACATGAAGTCTGTTCTTACACATTCCTGAGTCACTACAAGGAAAGCAGATATAGTCTTCTATATTTACCAGGCTTTTACAAAGGAAACTATTATTGTATACAACGTCTTTGGCTGTAAAATCAAAAGTTAAAGTTCAACATAGGTTATGGCAGTTTGCAGTCGAAAGAGTCACTTGCCCTGAACTTCTAACAGGAAACTGGAACCGGAAAAATTGTCACTTATAGAAATGGAGCATTATACGTGTGCCGAAAGTTATTTCACATCTTTGACATGTCGTTAAAAAACGATGGCCAAATAATAATATAGCGTAATTATTGCATTAGTAGTTTTGAAGTTGTCGAATTTTCATTTAGAATGTATAAAACTGGATGAATTTGTTTCTTCACGTACACCCTTTTCAAATAAAGCATGGAAGTGATTGAATAAACTGTCATTCTACAAGCAGATCTTTACACTGTGTAACAAAAAAAAACTTATGGTTTCTTTAAGTAAATTTTATGCTTGTATTAGATAAATTAGGTCACAAATAAGATAGATTGGGCACTTGTACCTTCTTGTAATCGCTTCTCTTTTCTTAGTGATGAATTATCTAATTTAATAGTTTATGTAATATTTGCTTAGCACGTCTTCTGTATTTTGTGTAATATTTAACTTAGATTTATAGTGTTAAACTAATGTACTGCTTCACACACAAAGTTGATTAATGATGTTGTCTTCCCGTGATTATAAGCATGATCCAGACTGGTTTTGTTACGTGTTTGGGTCTTCCTAACCTCCAGAGTGGTGAAGCACAGAATCAAGTATACCAACAAATTCCGCTCAGCCTACAAGTCATATTTCGGCTACCTATGGGTGACCAAGACATAAAATGAGCACCACATGTTGTGTGTAGGAGATGCAGAGGCCTGGTACAGAGGGGAGAGCAGAAGAATGAAGTTTGTTATATCTCGAATCTGGTGTGAAATAACAGATTACCTGCATAACTGCTATTTCTGTGTTGTTGACTTATCTCAGAAGAGGTACGAAAACCAGTGTGTTCGAATATCAGGACCTATGTCATCACTCAGGCCTACTACACACGAGGAGCTTCCGATTTCTCCTCCTCCAGGGCTGACTTTTCAATTAGTGAATCGTGTCTCCAGATGAGCAGGAAGAGGGCTTCTCAGAGGATGCAGAGGCTACACCTCACTTTCCCACTCAGAAGGAGTTAAACGATTTAACCAGGGACTTAGGATTAACAAAATTCCGTGCAGAACTTTAAACATAAAGATTAAAAGGAGTGGAACCTTTCGGACAAGAGCTGCAAGGTATCCGGATAGAGGAATCGTCACCAAACGTTCTCGCAATACTTCAGCCTCGCTGACAAACTGTGCCATTGCCATAATGTGGCGACCTGTTAAAGAAATATGATTTACCTATGATCCAAAGAGCTGGCAGCTCTTCATTGACAGTTCGTGCAAGAGGCTAAAAGCTGTCCTCCTCCACAATAGCAACAAAAGTCATCCAATTCCAGTTGCTCATTCAACCCATCTTAAAAAAAGATTAATCCAATATCCAGCAGCTTCTGCAGATGGTTAACTATGCAGAACAACAACAGTGGAATGTAATTGGTGACATCAAAATGATTGCGTTTTTGATGGGACAATATGGTGGATACACAAAGTATCCCTGTTTTCTCTGCCTGAAGGCTAGGAGGGATATAGCCAGGCTTTTTCAGACCAGTGAATGGCCATTGAGGACGGAGTTTGTGGTTGATGATAATACCATAATGTGAGAAATCCCTGTGAACGAATAGAAGATTCTAATGCCTTCTTTCCACAGTAAGCTTGGCCTCATCAAGCAATTTGTAAAAGCATTAGATACAAATTCAGATGTCTTCAAGTATCTGCAATCTGTCTTGCCCAAGCTCTCAGAGGTGAAGGTCAAGGGTGGGTTTTTTGTGGGTCCCCAGTTGAAGAAATTACTTCACGTTTATGAATTCATCATAAAATGTCTACCTGTACAAAGGGGAGCCTGGAAGAGCTTCCGTGATATAGTGAATGGTTTTCTGGGTAATCACAGGGTGGACAATTACAGGGAGGTTGTGCAGGGTCTTCTGAAGAATTACAATGCGATTGGTTGCAGACTATCACTCAAGTTTCATCTCCTCCACTCGAATCTAGATGTTTTCAGTGCATACTCAGAGGAACAGGAGGAAAGATTCTATCAAGACCTCCAATTCTTAGAAAATAGATAGACTACCAAGTACAATATAATGAGCGTATGCTTGGCGACTACATCTGGGGAGTGATCAGATTCTGGTGTAAGCTACAAGAAAAAAAAAGTAGGAAAAAATACGTTTTTAGACATTCTGTGGATATCTTTCCATGATGTGTAAGCGTTTTAACCTACAAAAGGAAGAGTAGGAAAAAAATACAGCTTTAGAAACTCTGTGTATGAGTTTTTATGACGTGCAAGTGTTTTCAATGAACTTTCATAACTTCTGCACATTTGCTCAGCCCATATATATGTTTTCTACCTTAATATAGAAAAAAATGTTATTGTAAACCCACTTATATTGTACAAAAAAGGCATTTTCTTGAAATTAAGAAAATCGTAGCCTTATCTCTAAAAACAATTTCTCACATGGAAAATTGATGTTTTGTTTTGCAACATACTGAATTACAGCAAAAAAATTAACTTAAATAAAATCATTGTTACACAGTGTTATCTATTAATACTAGTACTGGTGCTCCTTAAGTATTCCTATATCCGTGAATAGAGACATGGATCGAGTATTTTGAGCGTTGCTCGTATGAGGGTGAATTTATTTAACTTAATTTTATGTTTTAACTTTTTATTGTTCAGTCTGTTTAATGAATTTAATAGTTTTCTCATACTATTCTTTTGTTTTGAAACAATCGTAAATTGTTGAGGCTTTTGTGATATAATTGTGTTATAATACACCTTGTCTGGACTAGAGGTATCAAGAAATATTTGTTCATCATTTATTAACAGAAAGATATTTTATTATTATACCGTATGTTTGGCACAGGATGCAGAAACTCTCCAAGATTTTATTTGTATATCAACAATGCTGAAAATCTATACAACAGAGCAAACAAATTGAAGAAAACAAAAAAGATATGGTTCATCATTGCGATTTATGTCACGAATTGCGAACAGTCAATATTAATCATTCTAATGGAACGTAACATGTGGACGACATAGCAAAAGCGAAGTGCGTTCTTTGGCTTACTGAATTTAAATCTGTTACCAGAGTTCGACGCCGATATCGTCTAGAATTCAACGTGCATCCATCTCCGTCGAAACCAATTTTGCAATGGGTTAGAACTCTCAAAAGAGACAGGAGCCATGATTCCACTAACAATGAAAAAGAGTGACGAGGAATTGAATCTGAGACGCTGTCATCTAAATTCCAACGTTCTCTCGACTGAACTACGAGGGCAGAAGTATAAAAACATTTGGGGAAAAATTGGCCCAATCCCCCTCTAAGATTTTCTGATGATTTGTAGAAGCTCTTTCAGGATGAGGAGGAAAAAGGCTAATTGGAATTTCCCGGTAACTGATCGGGCCAAAAATCCTGATAAAACTAATATTTAACCCTTGCGATAAATATCGGTGAAATCCGGAGAACCCAATTAGTCAAATCCACTCTCTTCACCTCTACGCTTGGATAACTTGGGATCTAATAAGATTCGAAAGAGACAGTGGTGTGCGGAAAGCAACGGGAATTTCCGCATTTATCCTGTCCAAAAAAAACTCCAAACATGATCAAAAGAAGCTGTTAATAG
Source organism: Periplaneta americana (assembly GCF_040183065.1). Classification (NCBI taxonomy): domain Eukaryota; kingdom Metazoa; phylum Arthropoda; class Insecta; order Blattodea; family Blattidae; genus Periplaneta; species Periplaneta americana. Next base: position 109,365,695 of record NC_091124.1, read on the forward strand.
AAAAAGGAGCATATTCTGCGGACCTCTGGAAAAAGAACTAGGAAAGAGACTAGTGAAGTGCTTTGTGTTGAGTGTGGCACTGTATAGGGAAGAAACATGGACAGTACGACGAAAAGAAGAGAAACGAATAGAAGTATTTGAAATGTGGATGTGGAGAAGAAGAACGGAGCGGGTGAAGTGGACAGACAGAATAAGAAATTAAGTTGTGTTGCAAAAAGTGGATGAAGAAGGAATCATGCTGAAACCGATAAGAAAGAGAAAAATGAATTGGTTGGGTTACTGGTTGAGAAGAAACTGTCTACTGAAGGATGCATTGGAAGGAATGGTGAACGGGAGAAGACTTCGGGGCAGAAGAAGATATCAAATAATAGACGATATTAAGATATGTGGATCATGTGCGGAGACTAAGAGGAAGGCAGAAAATAGGAAATATTGGAGAATGCTGGGTTTGCAGTGAAAGACCTGCCCATGGGCCGAACACTTACGTATGTCCAGGATACTTGGAATGTCGTGGCTGAGAACAGTCGCTATTTGAAAAGACTCTAGTCGATTCCATGCCTACTCGAATGAAAGATGTGATCGAGATGTAGGGAAGATAGACTAAATATTGAATCGTGGCTTTTTATTTTTTTTAACCATTAATTGTTTGAATGTTCTAAGTTTCTTTTGTTTATGCCACAAAAGATATTTTTGTTGAGAATAAAATCTTTTTTTCTTTCCATTTGCAGCCATAATGTCAAAATAAATAATGATAAATTGATAGCATAATACATTCATAAACTTTATGTTAATTACTAAAATAATTATAAATGAAACAGAAGCAATTACTCGTATTTTGTCTCTCTCTCTCTCTCTCTCTTAAAAACAAAACAAAAAAGAATATAAAAAGCATTGGATTGTATTCGAACACAGGACCTCACGAGTACCGGGCCGGAACGCTACCAAGTAACACACAGAATACTTTAATAATAACTGTAGATATCAGGCAATGTGGTCCAACAACATGTAACATCGCCTGTCTTCGAAATGTAGCGAAGATACCCGAAGGGAACTTTGTTTCTAGAGAGCGGCCACTTTTTCTTTTGACAACTGTACTGCTGTCAAAAGAAAAAGTGGCCGCTCTGTAGAAATTAAGATCCCTTCTGTTGTCTTTGCTAGAATTCGGGGACAGGCGATGTTACATGTTGTTGGGCCACGTGGTCTGATATCTACAGTTATAATTACAATGTTCTCAGTTGTAGCGTAATAGCAGCGTTCCAGGCTGGTATTTGTGAGGTCGTGCCTTGGAATACAACTTAGTTTTTTTATGTTTTTTGTTTTTAACAGAAAGATGAAATGTAAGTCTTTCTGTCTCTTTTATGACTGTTTTAGTAATTAACATTAGGTTCGTAAAAGTATTATGACATGAATTTATTATTATTTATTACGACATTATGGCTGCAAATGGAAAGAAAGAAAGAAAGAAAGAAAGAAAGAAAGAAAGAAAGAAAGAAAGAAAGAAAGAAGGAAAGAGAGAAAGATTTTACTCTCAACAAAAATATTTTTCGTGACATAAACAAAATAAACTTACTCGCATCTGCCTTAGAAAACTCAAACAATTTAATGTTCAAAGAACAAAACAAAAAGCCACGATCCCATGTTTAGTCCTTCTTTCTCACATCTCGATCACTTCTTGCAGTCGAGTGGGCTGGGATCGACTAGTCTATTCAAATAGCGACTGTTCTCAACCACGACATTCCAGGCATCCTGGACGGGCTTCCACAAATTAACAGGACGTCTTGGAGGGGCATTCGGCCAATTTTTCCGCAATGCTTCTTTACTTGTGCCTCCGTAGCTCAGTCGGAAGAACGTCAGAATTTAGATGTTAACGTCTCAGCTTCAAATTCTCGTCACTCCTTTTCATTTTATTAAGTTTCAGGATAGTGTAATGTAAGATACGAAGATACGAATAATAGTAACAATAATAATAATAAGAAGAAACAACTAAGACTAGTATTATGTAACTGTATTGTTCCAAATCTAACATTAAATTTATATTATTTATATAACGATAGCATAATAGAAATGATAACTTGAATATTATTTGTATCTATAAAGAACGATAACAAAATAAAATTATAACTTGAACAAGGCTCAAACTCGCAACCTTCGCGTTATTAAGCGATCGCTCTGACCCTGTTCTACGAGACGTAAATGTCAAATGACTCTATAGTATCGAAACTGCTCCTACAAGCGCATTCATCGTGTAACATCACCGTGATTCGAAGTGGACTTAGAAAATATTCTCTGTTCACGAGTGCGGCCACTTTTTTTGACAGTTGTACGAACACACTCGTCACCGTAAAAGAGAGTGAAAGAATGAATCAGTTGTCAGCAGAGGTTGAAATTAAGCACTACACAAAGGAAAGGGAGCAATGTCAGTCTGGGCCACCGTAAACAGAAACAAGCATAGAAAGAACTCCATCGGGAACGCAGAACAAATTGCGGAGATAGAGATAAAGGAGGACACAGCAAATGAACACGGACAGTGACTGATTGCCTAGACTCCTCACGTGCTAACTCCAGCCCAACTGACCACCGCTGCGGTTCTGGAGAAAATCCTAAAGGATATGAGAATTTACTGTTCCAGAATGGGGCTTTATACGCAAGCTTGAAACAACAGTGAAATACTGCAGTACGAGTCTGTTTCCAATAGGAAGAAATTATACATAAAATGGAATTCATAGCTAATCTTAAAAATTTCTATATAAAACGAAGTGTTAATCAGTAAGTTCTGCTATTTGTGAATGCCTTAACGTTGGTGCAATATCTTCGTAAGAGAAAAGAAAAATAAGATTAAAGATTATTACAAATTGCTAAAGACATGAAAAAAAAAAAAAAAAGACGACGGAAGCCAAGGCAAGATACATATCAAACAGTTGCTTTTCATAAAACAGTGTTGATAATAATAATCCGTGGCGTTACAGTCCGCGAAAGGCCTAGACCGACCAGCTGGCTGCTGGCTTCACGCCCACATGCCGAAGCAGAGGTGGATGATCATCCAACGAGAATGAGGGTCTCGTGGGTTATCACGATGATCCCCCCAGCCGTTATAGCTGGCATTCGCAACCGGATTTCGATACCTATCGTAGCTCCCCAAGTGCATCACGATGCTGGGTGGGCACCGGTCCCATACACTGGCCGAAATTTCATGAGAAAATTTCTTCCCCCACGAGGACTCGAACCAGCGCACATTCCGTAACGCAAGTTCTAGGCAGGATGCCTTAGACCACGACGCCGCGGCGTGGGATACAGTGTTGATCAGGGAAACAAATTTCTTCGTGAATGTCTGTTATTAGTTACACTTTTCAATTTATATGACATTTCTTTATGATCGCCCTAAATCATTAATCAACGTGCATTCCGGCCTGCTTCGCTCCGTTCTTTCGGATGGCGTCGTATGAAAGATTTATTAAATTCGTAAATGCACACAATCTTTTCTTTATGTACTTGTTATTCTTGTTCGTATCATCATTATTGTGTGTTTATATTATTTTCTCGAACAATATCTCTCTTAACTTTCATTTTATGTTTTTGATGGTCGTTTGTGGCTTTATTTAATCTCGACTATCTCTATGAACGTTTCGAGTAACATATTTTGTTAATATGAGTAGGCCCACATTTTGGTTTCCTACTTCTCCTTCATTAAATTACAGTGGTCAAAAAAAAAAATCTAGGTGCCAGGGAAGTTGCAACGAGTGGGGTATTTTGGTAGTGCTGAATTCGAATATCCCATTGGTTTTTCCAAATTGGCTCTAGCTTTTAAGATACAGGGTGTTCAACAAATGAACGTCTTTTTCTGACATTACCTGTCTCCGCTGACTTATATAGGGAAATATTTCAATTTTTTAAATTTCGTTTTGATTGTTTATTGTCGTGTAACATTATATTGTGTGAAATTAAATATTAAGTTCGCATTTTCTATGTTTTATGCAGTGAAATATGAAATATGAGTTCTTCACGACGAGATTGCCTGACCTGCCCTGATGAGTACTGTTATGTATGTGTGGTGAATACACTACGCTGAAAAATAGAAACAACATCACTGACTTTGTGAAGCAAATATATTTGGTATATTTCGGTGTTCATCTTGGGGACCAAGACCAAGATAAGTCTAGGGCTCCCCATAAGATTTGTAAAACCTGTATGCAGGGTCTACGAAAGTGTACAAAAGGAACAAAGAGAAGTTTAAATTTTGGAGTGCCAATGGTATGGAGAGAACCACGAACCCACCACGACAAGACTGTTATTTTTGTGTTGTGAGTGTAAAAGATTTCAATAAATACAAGAAACGTAGGTGGGAGTATCCTGATTTGGAGTCAGCAAGGCGATCTGTGACATATAGCAAAGAGGTTTCAGTGCCAGTATTTACCACACTTCCCGAATTTTCATCGTCAGATGTTGAAGAATTGCAGGACGTGGAAAGTAACACTGATGACAGTGAATATTAAGCGAATATTTCTACTCCTCATCAGTTCTGCCATTCTTCATATATATATATTTAAACTCATGTGTTTCCACTATTAGTAGAGCTATTCTATTTTATAGAGTTGTCGGACACTCATGTCTTCTAATAGATTGATTTTCTTCTTTCTGATATAATTTTGTTTTACTTCTGTACCATTTCCGGGGATATATAAAATTTAGAAATTAGCATGAAGTGGTCTGTATTAATATCATATCCTCTATATACTTTCGTGTCTTCAATAAATATAGTTATCTTTCTATTTACTATCACATAATCAATAATTGATCTATACCCTTTTGAACTCCATGTATGCTTGTGGATGCCTTAGTGGCGAAGAAAGCTGTTAGTCACTTAAGGTCATTTCATGCTACAAAATCGATAAGATTTCTTCCATTCTGATTTATTGTTGGTTCACCGTTATTGCCAATACAGCAATCCTTTTCTTTATTCTCAATTCGTGCATTGAGATGTCCTGCTATAACAAGAAAGTCGTTTTTATTTATTTTATCCAATTCCTCTTGGAGTCTATTGTAAAACCTCTCTTTTTCTGCTTTTTTTGCCCTCCTCTGGGGCATACACTCCTATAACTGTCTTATAGGCCTATCATCTTGTTACTTTTAGTCTCAACATCATGTTTCTCCTATTAGTAAAGGTATAGGAGTCTATTTTATTTCTCAGTGTTTGCTTGATGAGGATTTAAACTCCTACAGATGTCCTTTTAATTATATCTACGCCACTGTAAACCAATATATAATTTTTCAGGTTTTGGATTCCTTTTAGTTTTTTCTTAGTTTCAGATACCACGGTAATAACAATATTAGCAGTTTCTAATTCTCTTCCTAGTTCTAATTCCTAGTTACATATCCCTCTTACGTTCAATCTTACTATTTTCATGTTTTTAAATCCATGTTTCTTTGTCTGTTGTCTTACTTAAGTTGTCAACATGTTACCCGTCCGGCTATCATTCTGGAGGTTCTCAGTAAAATAAATGATCCCTGGCCGCGTTACGAGCGCTGCGCAGGGTAAGAATGGTAATAGGGCTGCCATCTTAGAGTTTCCATCCCAGATTCCCTATGTATCATCTCCTATAGGGAGGTTGCCTCTTCCGCTGTAGTTGGAAAATTCCACTCCACCGTTGAGGTCTTCACCTCTGACCCTGGGCTTGGGCCCTCCAAATGTATGTCCCCTGGAGAGAGGGTGTTCCAGTATTTTAAAGCCCAAAGGACTTGGGCTCCTTCTTGGTCCACGAGTCCTTGTTCCCGTAGTTATTCGGACCATCCCATCATATCTGGTAGGATCCCTCATCCGCCACCTGAGGGACACGTCTGATAGGGGTTACAAGATCCTCCACAGCCAAATATAAGATAATATAATAAAAATGAAGTCCAGAACATTAAATATGGGAGTGTCGGGAAAAACTGCGACTTCCTAAGGGTTAAAAATAACTGAATAAAGTGATATGTGTCTCATATGTTTAAGTTTTAACCCAGAAACTGCTTCTCCATCAGGAAAATCTGTTCATGAAACAAGAACATCAGAGAAGTTGTTGCTGAGTGTAACATTTAACAACATGTTCACACAATTAATACAATATTTGTGTGTACGTTTTGTAAGCAATATTCGTAAATATGATCATATTACCCCATCCCTGGAAGCAATAGGTTGGCTTAAACTAGATAAGAAAAGAAATTTACATTCACTTCTCTTTCTCTTCGAAATCTTGAACTCTTCTATTCCTTCGTACCTGTCGTCTCGCTTCACTTACCTTTCTTCCCACCACAATCTGAACACACGCTCTCGCCATGAAACAATACTAACAATACCATCCCATCGCACCTCCTCATACTCATCCTCTTTCACAATAGCCCTGCCAAGACTCTGGAATTCGTTACCTGCTAGCATCAGGGACTGTCGAAATAAAATTCAATTCAAACGCAAACTTACTAGGCACTTGGTCAGTAATTGAGACTCGTTCAGACATGGTTTCTTGTAAATAGTTATTTTAATCTACCACAAAATATCTCAATATCCGGTAATTTCATCACTATAGAATTTTGTTATTGTAGGTTTAATTTGTAATTTAGTAAATACAAAAATATTCTTTGTTCTTAACTTCTATGATAAAATGTCTAGCTTTCATTAATCAGGTATTCTTGTCGTACTTTAATTTTTATTGTAATTGTAATTGTAAATTTAATATTAATTGTAATCTTATTGTTCATGTTATAGTTGTAATCCCCTGGTAGAGGGGCAGAGAAGGCCTGACGGCCTTATATCTACCAGGTTAAATAAATAAATCTAATCTAATCTAATCTAATCTAATCTAATCTAATCTAATCTAATCTAATCTAATCTAATCTAATCTAATCTAATCTAATCTATCCTAATCTAATCTAATATTTTGAACTCTTGTACGAATACATCATTAAAGCATTATTATGGAAAAATCAATGAAAAGAAAGATTTTTCGGAAAGAAAAAATGTTACATTGTGCTGGAAAAGAAAGTCAATCTTGAAAGTCATTGTTATTACAGCACTGTAAGTTAAGCTGTATCTGTATTATAAATTGTGAGTGCTGTTTTTTTCATCCTATGACACTGTTATGTTCTGCACCATCACCTGTAGCACTGGAACTAATTGTACGTAATTTATGGTTATTGCTTTAGTCTGAATTGGAATAGTATTTTTTAGATAACTTGAAGGTTTAGTTGACATTAATTATATACAATCTAATTATTGGGTACTTTCAAGTTGTGTTACTTTCAAAGATATTTAGACCTTGCAGGAAGTAAAGATGTTTTCTACTCTCCAATTATAGTATTTTATTATGCAACAAAGGCTTAAAGTCCGTTAAAAAGTTCTATGGTTGTTTATTTCTCATGCAAAGGTTTGTTGAAAGTGGCGTTTATTTTCATAGTAATCACATTTGGAGAAAATAGCTCACTTTGATATCTGTTAACTATCGATGAAGCTCTCATATGTAAATCCACCTTCTGGCTGGCTTTACGAGGGCTAGACTCAGGACGGGTCCGTACATATAGACACACACTATTGCACGCCCAAAGAAGCGTAATGGTTTATCAGTTTAAATGAAATATTTAACCATACCTACTCTGACTACATCAACGGACTATGTCTTTAATATTCATACATAACACGATTCCCAACATTTAATCACTGGCCAATTAAACGAATGTGGCTAATATAGTTACTTTGTCTCCGGTTGAGAAAGATGATTTCAGAGTTCAATAATAATATCCATGTTATAAGGTTGATAAATCCTGTAAGTAATGGGTATTCACAATATATGTTTAAAACGTCAGATTGGTAACACATAACCAATTTTTTCCTACCATTACTAAGGAACCAATGTGTGCAGTAATAAAGCAAATGTGGAGTAATGAAACAAATGTTCTGCAGTAATAAAACAAATGTGCAGTAATGAAATAAATTTTGTAGAATAAAAACACAAATGTGTAATAATAAAACAAATGTCGTGCAATAATAAAATAAATGTTATACAGTGATTCTTGTTTAGTCCGGACACAGGTCTGAACCTCACAAGTGATACCAAGAATGCACCACTTATGAGGAAACTAGTCCAGGAGATAATGAGGTAGGGTGGCCAGTTCCTTTCCCGCTCTATTGCATACATTGCTGGCTAGCTACATATTACACTAGTCAGACTTCAGAAGCATACAAACAATTATGCAGTGATGAAACAAGTACAGTAATGATGAAACAAATAATGAAACAAATATTGTTTAGTAATAAAACAAATGTACAATATTGAAAAAATATTGTGCAATAATAAAACAAATGTTGTGCAGCAATAAAACAAATATGCCATAATAAACAAATGTGTAGTAATAAAACAATTGTTGTGTAGTAATGAAACAAATGTTTTGCAGTAATGGAACAAATCTTATACAGTGATGAAACAAGTAATAAAACAAATGTTGTGCATTAATAAAACATATGTGCGGTAATGAAACAAATGTTATACAATAATAAAACAAATGTTATTCAGTAATAAAACAAATGTTATGCAGTAATAAAACAAATGTTGTGCAGCATTAAAAAAAATGCAACAGAATACGTGAAATAGTCTAATATTCATGAAAATTTAAATTGTGTAAGTTACTAGTGTACATAATTACAAAGTGACCTACATCATCGTTTAGTAGGCAGAGCTTCTCACTATAGCTCAAGAGGTTCGATTACCGATCAGAGCACAGGAATTTCTCCCTAAAGGAAATTATTTCTATCTTCATTCATTGTCTGGAATTGAGGTTAAGTTTAGATATAAGACCTCCCCTGGCGCGTCATAATCATACGTAGTCATCCTATTATATCGTCGGGGCATCATAACTCTGCTTTCCAGGCGCCCCAATCTCAGAAGTGGGTTACATATAAGCCACTACCAGGAGGAAAGACCAGAAATGTCGAAAGACAAGTTGACGGCACTAATTAAAAATTAAGAAGTAAGAGTTATATAACAATTATAGCAGAATTACGTAAAAGTAGAGAGAGTGGTGTGCGGAAAGCAACGAGAAGCTACAGCATTTATCTTTCCCAAGAAAAACTGCAAACCTCGCATGATGAGCTTTTCGACAGTAAAAGATTCCGGCGTAAACTATCCCGTCATTCAGATACCCGGGAGGGGGATGCTGGGGAAGGACATATTATGAAACAACCCAGTAGAGAGAAGAAAAGATGATTAAGGATTGGATTGTGGAATGTAAGGACTCTTCTGAAAGCAGGTAAGTTGCAAACTTGAAGGAAGAAATGAGAAGAAACAAAGTGGATGTGATGGGAATATCAGAAGTGAGGTGGGAAAATAGTGGTGAGTTGGTGAGTGATGAATTTAGGTTGTTTTATTCAAATGGTGAGTGCAAAGATAGTCATGGTGTTGGTGTATTACTGGAACCACGTGTGAAAGATCAAGTGGTATCAGTGTGTTATGTAGATGACCGGATGATAATGGTGAGACTACAAGGGAAGAAAATGGATTTAGTGCTATTGCAAGTTTATATACCATATTGTGGATTAGCAGACGAGCAAGTAGAAGAAAGCTATGACAAGATAGAAGAGAAGGAGAAGAAAGGAGCATGCGTAATCCTGATGGGCGACTGAAACGCAGTTGTAGGAGAAGGACTAGATGGAAGAACAGTTGGAAAATATGGATTTGGAAAAGAAATGATAGAGGAGAATATTTGGTGAATTTATGGAAATGAAATGCAATTAATGTGGGAAACACATTATTCCAACAACATAAACGAAGAAGATACACATGGACATGCCCAAGGGACAGAAGGAGATATCAGATAGACCAGGGATGTCGAACAGCGCTCTCTAACTGTGAAACGATTAATACTGTTTCCTACCGTAGCTGACCTGAAACGACAGTCAGACAGCTCGCTGCTAGCAGTGTTCTGTACGTAGTGTGTTTATCAACTCTGGCGGCTGGTATGGATGTGGAACGACGATTCAATAGTGAGTGGACAGATACATATTTATTTATCTTAAAGGACGGGAAGGCACATTGCTTAATATGTAGAAAAGAACTTGGATACATTAGCCATCATAATATTAAAAGGCATTTTAATTCTACATGTCATGCTGAAACTTATGGACCAGAAAAATTATCCGGTTTCACTCGTGAAAAGGCTGTAGAAGAATTAAAATCAAGATTGAATTCAGAAAACCTTCCATCATTATCGGGTGTTAGTAGAATAAGCTTGGTTCGTGCTAGCTACAAAATTTGTGAAATTATTGCAACGGCTTCAAAGCTAATTACTAACGGAGAATTTGTGAAAGGCTGTCTCATAGCTGTTGCAAAAAGGATATGTCCGGAATACGTTAATGATTTAAATCTATATGATTGTCTCGTAATATTTTTGCAGAGCGCGTATCATAAATGGGAGATAACTTGGAGGAACAACTGATAGCAAGAATGAAAACTTTCACTTATTACTCACTATAGCTCTTGATGAAAGAACCGACCGGAAAGATACGGCGCAGCTAGCTACAGTATATTCATAAGGAGTGTCGATTCAGATTTCAATGTTCATGGAGATCTTGTAGATGTCATTTCACTAAAGGATCGAACTCGAGGAGGAGGAGATATTTTTGAATCTGTAACAAAAACTATGAACAAATTTAAAGTCACGCGAAAAGTAATAAATGTTATACATCAAAACAGTTTATGTTTCTGAACTTGAAGTTGCGCTGCTACAACACATACACACAAAGTTGACATTTTTTAAACATGATATTAAAAACATTATTATTATTATTTATTTCCGTCACTAACGAACAACATTCATGGAATGACCCAGTAGATAAAACATTATTATTATTATTATTATTATTATTATTATTATTATTATTATTATTATTATTATTATAATCATCATCATCATAATTCATCCTCATGTAGGCTACATTATTTTTTTATCACAGTTCATCAAGTGCAAATCTAAACTGAGCTCCTAAACATTGGTAAGATGTATAAAAGTTATCAAAGTACCAGCCGCCGCAGTTTCGCTTTTGTTTACGATCATTCGGCCGGACTGCCTGCTACCTGTGTTCAACCGTTGCACGGTAAGGGAGGAGTGAAGGCTTTGCAGTTCACAGCTCGAGAGCGCTGTTCGACATCCCTGGCCTAGAGGCCCTGTGTCTCTATGTCCGGGCTTGTTTAGAAAAATATAGTAGGTCTATATAGTCACTTGTTTGTTACCAGTCTTAAATACTGTTAGGAATAGTTTGGTTATACTACCAGCACTCAAATTCGAGGGCTTAATGTATAACAAACGTAACTATAATGGAAAATTTATTCACAACAATAATATTCTTAACAGACAATACCCTTATTTCATATGAACTTTACCATCATGTTCTGTAGTTACGAATTGTATATTATACAAGACTGGTCGGAACTGAGTTAGGATTTTTTTTGTGACCAAGTAGAAAAACGAATTATCGACACTTTGTGTAAAAACCTAAAAAACAATTTTTGATTAACACCTAAACAGATGTATAAATGAATATGTTCACAATGCATAAATATCTTATATCTCATTCTGATTCAGATAACAAAGAGTGGACTAATTGGCTGAAGACTTTTGATAATTTATTTGCACTGGTATCTATGTAGCGTGGGAAATATCAAAGCTTCAACTATAAATACTATAATATACCGCAATGTAATAATGGTACAATATCACAACGTGATCAGATCTTTGACTAGATAAGTGGCCAATACTATAATTTCAAATTCATGTTTTGATGCAAGTAGCTTATTTGTGAAACTGAATTCCACTTTTTGTAACTATTTTCAGCCGTATGCAGCACAGTATTTCATCATTATGACGGCAAAATTAGATAAATAAAATTAAAAGATGCACTTCTTTCAGCAAAACAACCATTCTCTTGTGAGTTAGAGAGAGAGAAAGATACGCTCCAGGTGTGTCAATAATACGGAAGTTACAAGTCACGGTTTTTTCAGCATCCACAGGAATTGTGTATCCAGTTTATAAAGTTGAGACCACTGTTCTTAACTGCAGTCTGTAAATATCGCAGTAGACAATTTTCCCCTTATATCCTCATCCGTAGCTTATCTACAATACCGAGTAGGAGTCTGGAATTGGATATTAAAATCATTGGCTCCTTGGCAACTCTTCTGTTTTCTAACTTTACAGAACTGACGACTCGTAGCATCATATTATCAGTAGAAGTAGTTGCTCTGTCAATTTTTTTAAAGTCCTAATTTTCTCATTCACTGCAATGAACATATATTTTTATATTTACAATCAATTAAATTTAACTTACATAATAACATATTGTATGAATAAGTAAATTATCTATTGTATAATTTATATAATCATTTAAAGTAACACAGCGGAGTAGATTAAACATCGTGCCAATCTACCCTCTAAGAACTGTGCCAACTTGTCTCAGGTGTAGATATTTGATCTGGGTTAAAATTACGAATTAGAGTAATGAAAGCTCGAAATGAACTCAACACGAAATATAGCCAATTAAATGTTCTTTCCAACGACGTATTTGAAGTTCACCTAATATTACATATGTGCCCTGTAAAAAAATGATCATGAGACGGTGAAAATTTACTTATCTTGCTGCATAAAAATCTTTATGGGTTCCTTCTTCTACCGCTTGCCACAAAATTCTGACGCTTCCGTGTAGCATGCTTTATAAAGCAGGGATCATATTGTCTGCGTGGTGATGCAACCCATCGCATAACTACCGAAATAAAACTGGTGTGCCAACGTGCCTCTGTAGCCAACCTGCCTCCAACTCCCCTACTTACTAACACAACTGAAATGATAGACTTTATAATGTCCTAGGCCTTTTTACTACTACATTCTCTTTGCTTCTGTTGAGGGATGTTATCCAGTCACAAATCATGCACCATAGTTTGTGTTTCTAACGAATAACGATCATAGGTCATAATACAGCATGGTCCATATCTCAACAGATATTTGTTTACGGACACATGTTTATAGGAACTTTTTTTCTAGTTTCGACCTATGCTATCTCCTGTAAAAATATACGACAACGAAATCCTGAAACGACGACGGTAAAGACACTTTCGTAGTTGTTATATGAACAATGTTTTATTTCATACTTGCCATATTTACTTATTCCTTATTAAAATAAATAATACAGTACAATTTATTTTGAAGAGGTATACATAACAAGTTATTGAAAATAAATGACTGAAACTGTGGTTGGATGCAGAATACTGGTAAAATGAGGTCATGAGTGTTGTTTTGAAAACAATATGATAATTATTGTCAATAACTTGTTTCATATTTCATGTAGTGTTGGCCCTTATGTTCCTGTGTACGGTGCTATCACCATAATTATTATTTTTACAATTAAATTCAGTTCATCAATTCATTAGTTTTCTTCCTCTATATTCCCATATCTTCTATTTAATCCAATTTCATCCATACTAATAACTACTATTCTCTATTCTCTAAAATTTAATTTGCTCTCTATCCTCCTAACCTCCCACACTTTTGTTTCCTTCTTTCTTATTCTCGACCATTTATACTGTTTCACTTTTCTTCCCAGCTTCATATAATTTCCACTATAAGTCCTAACTTTTTAGAGTACTTCCCTGTCAGATGCTTGCAATACTTCACTACTTGCACTAACTTTCCTCATTCATCACTTCACTTGTGGCTCCTCTGACCTGCTTTGCGTTCACTTTCCTTTTTCCAATTCTCCACTTCACATATTCTCATTTACTCTCATTGACACGTCTAAAACACTTAATATTCTGTTCTTAATATCACTAACAATATTCACTGGAAATAACCACGGTTTATCTTGTCCATAATCCTTAATTTTCCGTTCTCACTATCCCTAACCAGATTCATTGGAGATAACCCTGTTTTATCTTCTTCCTCTACCCCTTTGAAGACAATATAGAAATTGTTTGGAAGACAACTGAAGGCTCTTAAAACTAGAGTTCGGTTAATTAAAATAGTGCTGAAAAGCTCTAATATTTCAGTACTGATCTGATCAACGTAAACTAGTGAAATGTGACTTAGTATGGAACTAAAATTATCTTCCATATACACTGAAACTATATTACCTCCAAAGTTACCCGATTACTCTCTAAAGATGGCAGCATTTAGGGACTAACTCTTCTTTATAAAAAGTCATAGGCTATACCATGGAGTTGTAGAGCTTTTGGTGTTATACAACGCCTCAGCTTTGCAAGACACCTTGTAGAAGCTTTAGCAAAGACAGCGCGGATATAACCTGTGAATGATTCGAGGATACCTATTAAGGCCGCTCAATTTGTAGCAGAATATAGAACTATTGTTCTTAAGCTTCGAATTACGATCCTATAAAGTCAGGTCACAAGATACCGCAATATTTTTAAATTGCCAGCTTAAAACAAAAACAGCCCTCTACAAAACTTCGTAGCACTTGTGTAACCAGTATGAATTCCTGTTCAGTTCGCTATCGGTTGCGTTCACAGGACTCTTCCTGCGGATCCGCTAATGTGGCATATGCATTTATGGCGTACAGTACAAGTGGTCCTCGGAAATTGCTTCAACCCTTTCCAAGCTCTCCCCGCATTGCTCGGTATTCGTGGCGGAACTAGTTGCAGCACGAGAAGCCTTTAAGTGGTTCAACGCAAATGGAAATAGTATCCGTATCTACAATGACTGTCTTGCAAGAGATCGGTGATAAATATAATTCCAATTCTATCGCTTTCAAGAGTATAAGGCTACTATAAAGAAACAAAAATAATATCTATCAAATTTATACCATTTTATTTCCAATGTCTTGTCAGCCGTGTTAGCTCTGTGGTAGCGCGTCTGCCTCCAGACCATCTGGCCCGGATTTGATTCCCGACGGGGTCAGATATTTTCGTGTAAAATTTCTACCTCGGGACAGAAGAGATGGCAGTGCACAATTTATAATACTGCTACTAAATTGTGCACCAATATGCCTGGGTTAAATCCCAAATCTCTTCGCAGTGCATATGAAGAGAAGGCAAAACCCTTATACCCGGGGTAGTCCCAGCTGCGCAGAACGAGGTAACCGGGACAAATTGAACGCCTGCGCTTGCTGCCATATTGATGGAAACCAGACACATAATATCAGTACGTAAATCACGCAATTTAACGCTGTGATGATAAAAATGGACGATTATAGCTATTTTCGACATTTAACGTAGAATTGGAATGAAATAAACATAATCATAGTTTCATTGATGCGACGATCATTAAGGAAAAAAAAATGTACGCACTATGTTATATAAAACCTGTTCATATATTCATAAATAGGTCTACATATAACACATTATGGAATATATGATTTTATGATAATCAGCAAATTGTTACGTTTCAGAGAATCGAAAATTATATTAACATACTTTACTTTTAGATCACAACAGATAAATATATGCACCTTGATTACAACAGTTATTTAAGTGAAATAAATATGTGCTAATCAGTATAGCATAATCAGTTTTAGAGAATCTAAAATTATATTACCGGTACTTTTAGACCTCAGGACATAAGTAAGCTGGCAAAATATAATGTCCAAAAGTAGCCAAATTACATTCCATTTATAGGTAATTCTTCAACTAATATAGGGAATACTATCAATTATAAAAAGTGCCGGTACCTAGTACATTGCAAATAGAAGGTAACATGAAAATCTAAAATCTAAACATAATCACCTTATGCAAAATAAAGTAATATACTTTTTGTGAGAGGATTTTTTTACATACTGAATTTTTAATACATATATTATTATTATTATTATTATTATTATTATTATTATTATTATTATTATTATTATTATTATTATTATTATTAACATTATCATCATCATTTGTGGAGTGATGGTATATATTTTTATGCACATATGTAATATCAGTAAGAATTCCTTGCTTTTTTTGTTTAAATAAGATATATACGGAAAAATAAAAAAAAACTTCTTTATAAGTGAACTATATACATCTATAACCCCCAGTGAAAAATAATACAGTAGGAATATCTGCAAAACAAAACAACAAAAAAGAACTGCTGTGCAAATGAAAACATAGACAACTCACAAACATAAAATAATTATCTTTATTATATTTTTAATGATATCGATATTGTAAAAACAGAGATCATATATCATACCGTTTTACAAATGGCTTGGAAAATTAAACAGGGATGGTAATGCATCATCTGTCACAATTCTATTTCCATTATTTTCCTAAAAATCTGTATCTTTCAAATGAGCTGAACACAATTTTATGTAATGTGAAGGCACCAATTTATCTCTTTTTATAGCCACAAGCCACTAACCAAGTAGCTCGGGTTTCTTCAAGGGAAACCTGTAAAGACAGATGGACGCCTAATTATAAACTTTTTCAGCTACGGTATCTAAGAATTGTATATACGTATGTTACAGTTTAAATGTAACCTCCAGAATTTAATTTCATTATTTCAAAGCGTGTGTACTTGCTTATGAAAAGAAATTCCTGATCCTCTAAGTCGCTTGTTATTGCACTTATACGTCGCACATGAAAGCATAATTTTACACTATTTACAAAGCACTTCACTTCTTATCAACTACAAGTTAATGTTTATAAAACATAAAAATTCATACTATTAACACATCAATTTACATCACTTTCACAGTGTTCACAAAAACACTCAAGGAAAAACAAACCACAAGCCTGACACTATCGGGTTTATCACTGTTTCTACTAGTAACATGGCGGCGTAAACATGCGCAAACCGGTTTCAATTTTTGGACAGAACACTAGCGTTCCGTATGAGTCTAGTATACTATGTTACATAACGTCTTTGAGGAGGCATATGTCACTGTTAATAGTGATTAGTCGTCGGAGGAGACGTTAAGTCTGGCGGCCCCCTTGGTATTCTTCGACAGAAGTAGGCTACGTGCCGGCACCGGATTTCCCTTTTCTCTTCCACACCTTCAACATCATCCTCATCCATTCCCTACGGCCTACACTACACTTAAACGAACACTTACACACATACTCACCCCAGTACACGACATAACTCTTCACAGATACACATCATGCATAACGTGGCCTACCGAAGTAGTATGCAACTTGAAAAATGGGCCACAGTCCTGCCATCTATCCGCAATATGCGGAACCCGAAACATGCAACTGAATTGGCTAGGCATTAAGCACACACACATTTCCAATATATTTCTTAAACAAGCAAATGAAGAATAACACCACACAAAAATGTAACAGTCACTAGATAAATTACACAAACGGATATTTAGTAAAAATCGTGTACTGTTCTTTCTTCCTCAGCACGAAAATGTGCTGTAACATGCTTGCTAACTTTGTACCGACAGTTTATTACGGAACATGGAAAATTTGGAAGTACAGTGTCTCCAAAGAATGCATCTTTAAGAGAATCCAAACCGGCCATGTGGAAATGATAATGAATCCGTGCAGCATTCTCTACGTGCCTCTCCCTTATTCTTACGTAAGAAACAATATGAAATCAGCGAAACCTGTATTAAACGAGCACTGATATTTCCATGTAAAATTGGTCATTTAGAGGAGTGGTTCCTTAATAGGGGAAGGAACACAATAAATGAGTTAAACTACTGCACATATACAAAGGTCACTTACTAAGTTATGGCAACTATTTTTTTAGGCAAATGCGTTGTTATACAAACATTTCATTATACACATATGAAAATACATAATGTACTTTACCAATCATGTCTGTTACATGGTTTCTCAGGAGTATTGTAGACAAGAAAGAAGAGTAAAAATTAAGAAAATGTTATCTTATGTTGAGAACAATAGTTTGCATGCATATCAACACATTAAAAAAAGTCTGCACGCACATTAACACATTTTGAACACATTAAGATCCTTCAAAGTAAGCTCCTAGACAATAAACTCTTCGCTGTCAACGATGAGGAAGACTACCAATACCATGAATTGCTCCATTATCCAATCTGACAATCTCGCTTCGCATTGCATTGGCTATGTCTTCTCGTGTATGAAAGCGTTTCCCACGCAATGGAGCTTTCAATTTCGGTATCAAATCGAAATCACATGGTAACGGATCGGGGGAGTAGGGAGGATGCTCTAGTACTTCCCATCTCCAGCGCCGTAAACGGGTCTGAACAATGGCTACCGTATAGGCTGTTGCATTATCGTCAAGGATGATTGCATTGTCCAACAACTCCGGACGTTTATTCCTGACAGCGCGACGAAGGTTATTGTGCAGATAAGCGTCGTTGTTAGCTGCATTAATAGTCTGGCGATGTGGGACAAAATGACACAAAATAATTACTCGAATGTCATAACGCTAAAATAATCATTAACTTCATCGGAGATGGATTTTGACGGACTTTGTGTTTTCGCGGCGATCTTTGATGACGCCATTCAGCAGACTGGCGTTTAAGCTCGGTTTCATAAGCCCTGGCCCAGGTTTCGTGAATGGCAATGATCCTGTTCAACATGATATCTCCTTCAGGCTCTTATCGTTCCAGGTTCACACGAAACGTTTCGTAATGTGTCGACTTTTGTTGTTCTGTTAGAGCAGGCGACACCTATTTAGCAGCAATTTGGCGTATATGCAGATCGTTCCGTAAAATTTTATGTACAGTTTCCTGGTCAATACCTGTTTCTGTCCCGTATGAGGTTTGTCTATACTTTTTACGAGTCCACTTTGGTAAGCTGCTATCCATCTTACAAGAGTTCTGTACGGCAGAGTACGATCTCCAACAGCTTCTACGAGTTGTGCGTGACATTCTCTCGCGTTTTGACCGCGAAGCACTGCTATTTTTACGTATGCACGTTGTTCTAGCTGACTCACATCCATACTTGACAAACAACAAACATCAACAATGAACCGACTGACTTGTCCTCATCCCTCTTCTTCTGTCCTTGATTATCTTCACCATCTAGCGGCATTTGTAAGTACTATGCATCCTAATGTAAATGTTGCATAAGTCATCAAACAATGTGGATTGGGGTCCGGGATTCCGCTGAAAAAAATAGTTACCATGACTTAGTAATTGGCCCTCTTATAAAATAAGATATCTTCGAATGCATTGTTAATAAAATTATAAGGTATTTACACAATTTTATCGTCTAAGATCATTATTTCCGTTTATAAATTCATAGACTGAATTCTGCGTCATTTTATTTTACAATTTCAGTCTCTAAACTATCCTTCAGAATATTTAGAAGTCTATTTATACGTCCTCCAGTCGCAGAGTCTTTCAATGGAATTTTATCCGGTTTTTAATTTTTCTTCGATTTTAAAACTGAATTAATGTGAGTATTGTCATATTTGAAACTTTCCAAGAATGTTCCAGATAACACTTTCACTTTCACTTTCGCGTGTTACTTTTGACTCGATCCTTCAACGACAACACACTTCGAAATTTACTGAACATGATTTGATTTTACTCGTAACAACTTTACACAAAGCGGTCCGCTAAGTTAGCTATGTGATAGCGCGTCTGCCTCCAGACTAGTCGGCCCGAATTTGATTCCCGGCGGGGTCAGAAATTATCATGTAAAATTTCTACTTCAGGACTAGGAAAGATGACGGTACACAAGTTCTAATCACAAAATTGTGCACCAATATACCTGGATTAAATCCCAAATCTCTGGCATATGAAGTGAAGGCATATGCCATTGTTAATAGTGATTCGTCCGTCGAATGGGGACGTTAACCCTAGCGGTCCCCTTGGTGCTATTCGACAGGAGTAGGCTGCGTTCCGGTACAGGGTTTCCCCTTCTCCCTTCGTCACCTTCATTATCATCTTCACCCATTTCCTACACTACACTTACAAATGGCCTACACTCACCCTAGTACATCATAACTCCACAAATACATATCATGCATAACGTTGCCCGTCGAAGTGGTGTGCAACTTGAAAATGGGTCACAATCCTCCCATCTATCCGCAGTATGTGGAACCCGAATCATTCAAGTGAAATGGGTAGGCATTAGACACAAAAAAAAACTTTACACAAAGTCAAAAGAAATTAAACTATTAAAAAAGGTAGCAAATACTGTGTAGATAAGTCGTGGTCAGACCCTGAGGCCGTGTGCAGCGGTCACAACCCTAAACGACAACGTCTTTATCGCTAAAAATTTCCACATTTTTTAGGTAGAGGATTAAAGGATCTGATATTGGGCACGAATAGTTAACAACGGTGTCAAATTTTATTTTAACTTTGGAAGATACGTACAGTACTGTCATTGAGTTCTCAGAATGTATGTCCCAACCAAACTATTGCATTGCAAAAATAACATTGTTCTTTAATTTGAAATATGATATTTTCAAAGGAGTAAAATTAAGAAAACAGCTATTTAATAACTGGTCGGTGTTCGGGGAGAAAGCGGTCCTTAAATGGAGGTGAAATAAGTATTAGTTTTTATGGATTTTTACATTGATTCTGAGAAAAATGATTGATCTCTAAGAGGGGTAGTCTTGTAATAGGAATGGTCTTTCAGAGAGGTTTTATTGTATTCTCTCTAATTAACAGTACTAACTGTTAATTCTGACCACCGGCGTAGACCAAGCGGTACCTAGCGCGTTTGGCTGCAGTTCCGATGCTGCGCTCCGGTGTAGGTTCAATTCCCTTTTGGGCTGATTACTAGGTTGGGGTTTTATGAGGTTTTACCCAAACTGTAAAGCAAATGTCAAGTATTTCAATCCTCAGCCTCACTTGTTTCTTTAAGGAGCACCATTCACATTGCTCATATCATTGTTATACAATAATGTATTCAAAACTGTAGAGTGTGTAAAGTGATTTGACTGTAAAAAAAAATGCACTGCATAAAGTAGGCTACTCAATGATGAAGACATTATCCATTTGTTAGCTAATTTAAATCTAATTTTATATAGGACTAAGGATTGTTAACATATCATCGCCTATCGGTGAAACACACTAAGTCGAAAATCAGAGATTTGAGATAAAGGTGATTGAATAATTTCTTGATATGTACATTGTATTTGCCGCTACATTTACGGACATTTTAGCATATTTCATATGCAGTTATCACCATACATATAGGGTCATTTAAGGACATCTCGACACGCTCAAGAAAAATGTCAATTTTGAGACCATTTTATGCAAATTTTAATCTAATTTTATTTCCCCTAATATGTATGGACACATTTTCCGTACATTTCCGATACAGGGTGATTCAAGAAGATTGTGCAATACACTAGGATGTGATATCTGGCATCATTCTGATTAATAAACACATGTCACATTTTTAAAACTGAGTTACACCCTCCTGAATATTAAACATAAACATATATTATGAAGGTTTAATTATTTAAATTAATTACAACAATGATACTGGGTGTATTATAAATTCATTAAAGAACATTCACGTTATTACTCACCTGAAAAATCTGCATTAAAGTTGGATTTCAAAGACCCCAACTTCTGCAGCAATACACGTAGCCGCCCGAGTGTGAACTGCGCGCGCCGCATTCTCTAACTTCCGTTGTTGGGATGCTAGGTAGATACGTTGTACCGGTAGTGTTGAGTTATCTCTAACCGTGACCCTGATGTCAGGAGATTTTGAGTCGCTGCTATCAGCTGTACTGTAACACATGCAGCTCCAGACGTCCAGAGAGAGAGAGAGAGAGAGTTCACAAGAATGCATGTTACGGAAGAAAGAAACGTGATTTTTTCCGAAACTATTCAAAATCGAACACATGTGTATAGGAACTTTTTTCATCAGAATGATGTCAGAAATCACATCCTAGAATAAAGCACAATCTTTGTGAATCACTCTGTATATCTGGTGTTAATGTGATCATTTTGTATCGCGTATTAAAAAAAAATAAATTGGTACCGAAATGTCGACTTCTCCCACAATGGGGGAGATTTCGACATAGTATTACAAACATAGAAAACACTTTAAAGCATTCACAAACAAAATTTGCTCCTGAAATATTTCTAAATATCTTACAATACTCTCACTCGCGTTGCTCACATGTGAAATTTTCAGTGCCATTTTCCACACATACCTTGTGAAACCAATTTTGGTATACTCCAGCACACTGAATACAAAATTCTTTAACATTGTTATCGTAGTAATAACCACTACACCCGGCACAATAAGTTTCTTTATTGATTATCTAGATTGTTTTATGAACTAGCCCCCTCCCTCTAACGCCGAGCATTAGACGGCTTACTTCTGTAGGAAAGTTCAACTTCTCATTGTTAGCCTCCGTCAGGTATTTCCTATAGTTTTCAGACGTTATTAGGCTGACTCTAGTAGTGTTCTTATTCTTTTGCTACCAGATGGAAGTGTTAGGAGCAAAACTGGCGACAGTTCTTCAAAGGAAATATCAGTAGATGAGGAATTAGGCAATCCTAAATGTCCTTGAGTAGATGGTGTCAGTGGTGTTTTTGAGAGAGTACAGTAGTAATGTCTTCTTCAAAGCGTATTTCACATCAATTTTCGGCTGGAACCAGATCGTACTCAAAACACGCAGTATGTTAGGATGCCAATACTCTCACGTCGTTATTGTTAATTCATATATCCTTGAGATTCAAGGCGAAGGAAATGCCGAACTAATTTATCTTCCATGTTTGTATCGAGAGGTGTGCCTTTTCCCATTTTTACGATATCAATTAAAATTAAAACCTAAAGTTTAATAATAATATAAAATTGGTTAATGACGTCTGACGACATCTTCTATTCACCAAAGCCCATTCTTCTCTGTGTTCCACTGTCCTACTAGGAGGTGTTTACTTACCATAGAGTCCGGGATTCCCTACAGCCAATTTCTTTTACGTGTTCCCATTGCCCTTCTGTCCGGTGAACCCAGGTCAATGACTGTGTAGACAATGTATCATTGCTCATATGCCCCCTATTTCAGCTGTTTAACTTCTATTTAGTCTATGATGTCCTTTTTATACAACATGCCCTATTTCTCTCTAATTATTTAATTTGTAATTGCCACACGCCTTGATATTCATAAGGATCTTCTCATAAAGTTCATTTCTATTGTTTGAATTGTCTTTTTAAGTGTATTTTGGATTTGCCAAACTTCTGAAGTATAAGTGAAAATGTCTTTAATTATTGTATTAAATATTTGAATTTTTCTATTTTTAGTTGTATATTTACTTCACATTACAGAATTTAAAGCATTTATTGCTTCACGGGATAGATTGATAGATATAAAATTATATAGGGGGTAAGCTACATCTCTGCCTTAAACCTTTACTTTTAACGAATCCTGGTGATATTTTATTTCCCACCTTAATTTTTTATATACAGACACTATACAGTATCTTTATTGCATTTATTAGAGTTGTATTAAACTTAAATCATACAATACAGTAAAATGTTTATAACTTGGTACGCTGTCATATGCTTCCTTCAGATCCACAAAATAATAATAATAATAATAATAATAATAATAATAATAATAATAATAATAATAATAATAATATAATAGCCTAACAAAAAAGATGTTGACGATGTTACTGTACGAGACACATTACAGGGGATTATATTACATAGAGTGCCCTAAGGTGCGTATGAATTTGTATAGTGATCTGTTTTATGTCGTATAACTACTGAAGGCCCAAAGAACATTAAGGAAATCGCCTACATATTGCAGGTTAGCTGTCATACACATTATCTGTAAGAATCATTTCAAGAGATTTCAGTATCTGTGTCCATATTCCTTCACGGTACCCATTCACTAGTAGAAGTAAACTGCAATGTTCACTTTTATTTCCTGCTTTTTCCTGGGTTCTCGTTTCTATTGCGTTACCGGCCTGTTATTTCAGACCACTCTTAGTTAATTACAGAGCCAAGTAATCTAGGTTTTCAAACATATTCCCGAAGGAGCAGTAAATTTAATCAACATTTTCAATGGCTCTTTAGGACAAAACAACTAAGCCCAGTGTTGTCTCAATTGAATAAAAAAACTGAAATCTTCCTTGTTCAAAGGAGTTTTCATATTCTTATCACACAACAGACCGCAGCAGAAATGCAATAAATGCTGTGGACGAAATATTCATTTTCATGCCGTATTTAATGTCAAACGTCTTTCATCCCAGTGCAACAATCCTTTCCTCTGAATTTAAAAAGAAAAAGGTTTCTGAAACGTCGTTATGATAACAATATCGATGAAGAGATGGACTAGAGCTTCACGTTGTACCAGCACTGCGCTTTGTACGTTTTATACGAAGTTAGTCTGTAACTCATTTCCATTTTATCATTGTTTCACTTCTCTTTGCACACAGCATAGGCCTAATTCATATTGAATATTTGTGTGGCTTCGGCTATTCTCTGGGCTGTTTGATCTCCATATTTATCCCTCGTTTCCCTGTTGAATATTAAGACATACGTTCGTTCTTGTTTAATAAAAGTAGCTTGATATGATATGATATGATATGATATGATATGATATGATATGATATGATATGATATGATATGATATGATATGATATGATATGATATGATATGATATATGATATGATATGATATAATATAATACAACACACTAAAATACAATACAACATAACATAACATAACATAACATAACATAACATAAAAGAGTGGTGCTATGGATCCAAGAATTTTAAAAGGTAAAACCCAGAGAGTTAGAGTAGGTCATGAAATATCGGAAATTGGAATTGTAAGTTCAGGGGTGCCATAGGGAAGAGTTCTGGGGCCATTACTCTTTATAATATACATAAATGAATTATGCCAGATTATTACATCAAATGTGAGGCTATTTGCAGACGACTGCATTACCTATGGAAAGATTAGAAATAATTCAGCTGTGGATGGTATTCAAACAGACTTGAATAAAATTTATAACTGGGCGTTAATGCATAAGATGAAAATAAATGGTTCTAAAAGTAAATCTATAACATTTTGGAAATCCCGAGAGGAAACTAGTCTTAATTACGAATTCAGTGGTGGTGTAATTAATCAAGAACAATGTTGTAAATATCTAGGAGTGTATTTAAAATCCAAACTTCCTTGGGGAGAGCATGTTGATAATGTTACGGGTAAAGCATGGAGGGCACTTCACTTTATTATGAGAATCTTGAGAAAGGCTAGTGCGACCGTTAATGGAATACGGAACTACATGTTGGGATCCCTATAGAATATATCAGGTAAATTCCTTAGAAAGAATCCAGTATAGGGCAGCTAAATTTGTTAAAGGCATAAGAGAAAATGGAAAAGATACGATAAAAGAACTTAAATGGGAAACTTTGGAAAAACAGACCTAGGAAAACTAGAATAACATCATTGTATAGAGCACATCTAGGTCAAAATGCATGGGTAGACATAACGACTCGGTTAGAAAAGCCAACGTACTATGGTAGGAACGATCATGATTTTAAAATCAAATGTAGGAAACAGAAAACGGATGTAGGTAAATTCTCATTTTTAAATAGAACTATAAATGATTGGAATGACCTACCTGCAGCGGTCTTTGTGGGCTGACCTTCTTTAAGGAGATTCAGATTCAAGAAGAACTTATAAAGTTGTGTATAAAGTGCAAATTAAAATTAAGGTGACATTTAACATTTAATTTTTTAAGGTGACATGTATTTATTTAGCCTGACGAGTTACTCCTATGGTTTGAATTGTAAATTATTTAAAAATATCGTGTAAGAGGATCTTAGACTAGAAATGTTTAGCTTAAATGTAGTTCTGTTTATAAGTATGCATAAGGGTGTAATTATTTGTCTTATTTGAGCTGTTGTATCAGTGAAGCGAGGTGAGTCAGTGAAGTTATAGTTTTACAGTGAAGTGAATAGTTCCGGTCAGTGATAATTTATAGCGTCAATGAAATGTGTTCTATAGTGTCAGTGAAATGTGTTATAGTGTGTCAGTGAAATGTTTCCTAAAGTGTCAGTGAAGTGCGTCATAGTGCCACTACAGTGAGTGAGATGAGAGTAAAGTGAAAGAATATTGAAACTTATGTAGGGCCTATAGATATGTAGGTTGTATTGTAAAATTAGGTTATTTTATGTTTTATTATTAATTGTAATTATTGTGTTAAATTGTATTGTGTATTGTATAATTGAATTATGTATTGTAATTTTATTGTGTCTGGCGGCCGGGTAGCTCAGTTGGTAGAGCAGCTGGCTACGGACTGGAAGGTCCGGGGTTCGATCCCAGGTGGTGACAGGATTTTTTCTCGTTCACTCAGCCTCCTATAAAATTGAGTACCGGGTCTTTCCCGGGGGTAAAAGGCGGTCAGAGCGTGGTGCCGACCACACCACCTCACTCTAGTGCCGAGGTCATGGAAAGCATGGGGCTCTACCTCCATGCCCCCCAAGTGCCTTCATGGCATGTGACGGGGATACCTTTACCTTTACCTTTAATTTTATTGTGTCTTGTTTATATTGTGTATACCACTGCCACTGGGTGCCTGCCCACTTTCAGTGTAAATAAATACATAAATAATATAATATAATATAATATAATATAATATAATATAATATAATATAATATAATATAATATAATATAATATAATATAATATAATATAATATAATATAATATAATATAATATAATATAACAACGGGAAGCTATGGCATTTATCTTTTCCAAGTAAAACTGCGAAGGAGAATATAATAGAAAAAGAACCATCTTTTGTTAATCTCTGGAAATAGAACTAACGAAGAGACTGGTGAAGTAGCCTACTTGATGTAGAGTGTTTGACTTAACTGGCGCTGAGTTAGTTTCCCGTATTCCGCTTATAAACCTTCAAAATGTTTAAAGCTTTCTCCTTGGTCATACCAACATATCTTCGGTAACAGTACGAAAGTTTCACGCTAGTTTATACTCACGCCACAAATATACGAATCTCAGAGGTTACGTTAGGGGGCTCATACACCAAGAGACCATGATCGGGCATACATTGTAGTATAAGTTTAATATCTCCAACACTATTTGCATTAATAAAATGAAATTTTGGACATAAGAAGTATACACTTGGGGCTTGAAATGTGCATAAAAGTTATTGTAATATGACAAATATGAAGGTTGATATTAAAAAATTAAAAATTTTAATTTTTCAGTATGCCGGTTGTTCTAAGAAACATGATTTCTTGCAAAGGGTCAATCTGATTAGTGTAATATATTTTTTTTATTCATAGCTGACACTATAAACTAGAGGATAAACCATCAATGAATATTGTGGTAGGCCTGATATCATTTTCAGGGATTTTAAAATTTTAGTATCAAATTATTTTAATTTTTTCACATCATGTTCACAGGTGAAATGATCTTGTGTTGCAAATACATCTGACTATTTAGGTTTATCCTCTAGAACACAAAAAACTGTGTGTGTAGAAAATTTCATGCAGTTTGGACCATTACTTTCAGATATATTGTGTTTTTTGTGTTGAAAATATTAAGTTATGGAAAAATGACTTTGAAAATTCAACATGCATTCCAACTTACATATAAGTTTAAAAAGCTCCTGCAGCATATGTTGTACCCTCTTTTGTGATGTTTTTGCTATGTTCTTCAAGCATCAGCCTCCTCCTGGTCCTTCTTGCCTCCTTAGTGGATTCACGAAGCCGCTTTTCAGCATATTTTACACGAAGGATGTCACGCTGTCTGAGAGCAGTCTCTGCAAACTTTTCCACTGTCACATCCAAGTGCTTAAGCACTTGTAATCTGCTGCATTTCCTTCATTAAATGTAGCCACAGCATCAGCAGCAGCTACTTTCACCACTTTGTACCCACAGTTTGTGTTTTTAGGGCAAATAGACCACACTTTACTGTTAAAAGATTCATTTGGCATCTAGAACATGGCAAGCAGCCATTTTCATTCTCATAATAGCAGAGTATTGATAAAATGTTAAGAACAAAAAATTACTGATTCTGACAGCTAACGCCACGCCCACCTGATGCACATACTGGCATTTAAACTTCTATATCTCCAATATATGACCGAATTTAAGTATAAAAATTTAGGGTTATGTTCAGAAAGGTGTGTTCTTTCATATGAGACTAAAAAGAAAAAATCGAAAATTTTGACACTGGTTAGTGTATGAGCCCCCTTTCACGCCACGAATATACGAATATCAGAGGTTACGTTAAGTTAGTTTACGCCAGTGACGTCAAAGCAAGCGCATTTTTCTGACCTTGACGTCGTGCGCGATCATCAAGCGCTAGGTGTGGAAGGAGCAAGGATTATTGTGTATGAATAAGCAGCCTGTTGGATTAAGAAAACAGTGGTGTACAAACTTCAAACAGAACGTGAAATTTTATGTCATCATTTTATATGGCTATTTGCTGTTTGATATTATCTATATTGTCTGTAAAACAAAGTACTAACACCAGTTTCTTAATATTGCAGTTAATAACATAATAAGGAGTTAAGAAGGAATATTCACATAAATTTCATAGTAGTAAAACTATATATATTAAGTGAATGAAACATCATTCATAAAGAAAGTGATATCCCAAAGAAAGAGATTAAATATGACATAGTAAGTTGGAACTGATATTGACGGTATCTTTAGTCTTATAAAAGTAATCAATAAACTAATCAAAACAATATTACAGTACAAAGCAAAGTTACTTAAGTATATATTTCAACTATAACTAATATTACATAACAAAACACATATCGCATTATGCGTTTAAGGTGATATTGGTGCGCAACTTCCTATCATCAGAATATTAAATTATTTTCTCGAAATCTGCTGAAGCTATAGAGCTGACGTTTTTAAAACACATGGACACATACCTTTGTTCATTTTGTAACAGTAGATCCTTTGTTAATTCATTTTCTTACAAACATTTTCCATGCGAATATTTTCAAAATTTTCAATACGTATCTTCAGTAATATATGTTTACGATATATTACATCTATGAAAACATTGTTTCAGTACCTGTAAGGCTGCTAAATAAACATATCTGAAAATTTCACCTTTCCGTAAAAAGTTGAGAAAATACTGCATTTGAATAAAAAAGGAAACTCATGAAAAATTAGCATTAAAATTGAAACTTATATTCTTATAATGCACTATACTTCTCAGGCTCTCCTGAGCTCTAAAGCGCGCTTGCCCATATGGGCATCAGTTGCCATGACTGGTTTAGGCTTTTGTTATGTCTTGCATATACAAAACTGCAATACTTTCAAGCGCTGAGCAAAGACTGGTAATTTTTTGTATTGTGATTACAGTACTTGTCTGTTATAAGGTAGTGTAATGTCAAATTTTCACTTACGAAATCACTAGAACTACCTAGGCCCTAGTTTCACCGAGTGATGTATTATATGTGGCAGGAACATGGACATTACGACGAAGTGAAGAGAAACGATTAGAAGAAATTGAAAATAATGTGGATATGGAGAAGAATGGAGCATGTGAAATGGAAATACGGAATAATGAGAAATGAAACTTTGATAGAAAGAGTGGGTGAAGAAATCATAATACTGAAACTGATCAGGAAGAGAAAAAGGAATTGGCTGGGTCTCTGGCTAAGAAGAAATTGCCTACTGAAGGATAAACTGGAAGGAATGGTGAATGGAAAGAAAGTTCGGGTGAATCCAGAAATACATACAGGGTATTAGTTGAGAGATCTGAGGGAAAAAGACGTTTGCGGAGGTCGACATGGGAGAATAACAACAAAATCATTTGAAGGAAGTGGGTTATGATACTTACGGACTGGATTAATTTTTCTCATGATAGAGACCGTTTTTTTATTTATGCTGTTTAAGCCTTTTTACAATTAATTTATTTATATATATTGTATAATACAAAGATCAACAGATATTAGGTAAGATTTTTTATGTACTACACTGTGTTAATAATGTGTAAAGTGTCCATATTTAATACTTAATACAGAAGAATCTAGTTCTGTGAAACTAAACACCCATTCAAAGTAATCTGATCTCACTAATGATTAAGGTTTCAAAATATAATTTTCAACTATTAAATAAGGAAATTCTGAATGTAATCTTATAACAAACTAAAAAAGCTAATTTGGCAACGCTTTAAATTTTAAATATATCTCCATCTCGGTTTTCATGATGCCTGCAATCCATCTGTAAGACATGTGGTTTCTTAACTTCACAGGTGCACTGAAAATTAACACGTAACAAAGAACACGATCACATATTCAAAGGAGTAACTATTCTTCAACAAGAAAGCCTACATTTTTAAGTTTTCGTAATATGTACACCAGTTTGTAAAAATACCCTTCTGACTTCGTTAATAAAGTCGGGTAAAGTTTTTGTTTTTATTTTCAGCGTATAATAATATAGTAAAACCCATGAAAAGCCACAACATACTAAAATAATGAGGAGTCTGTGGCAAGTCCAAGTCAAAAACAATCCGAACATTCGTGTTCGGATTCGTTGTCTCATGCACATTATTTATTTTTTGGTGAACCCATAATCAAATAACTTTTGTAATATCTGAACATCTTGTTAGTCTGTGGCTAATTGTATCAATATTCCCACATGTCTTGCACTGTGGAGTTGGAACAATGTGATACATGTATTTTCTTTCTTCCGTCATAATTATCCCATTAATTAGTGCATATATCTCCCATTTCCAATTTGATAGCATATGAGGTACTTTAAAATATGACCAAATCTTCTTGCAGTTATTATTAGGGAATTTATATTGTACATTTGGTAGAAACCTCACTTAGTCTTGTAAATAGCTGTAGATCAGTTTAGTTGTTATTTGTTCTGGTGCAATATTTGTGTCTTCCAAAAATTTGTTGGGTCTCAGTGATGAGTTTTTTCAAAGACCTAATCATACTGGATGCATGCTTTGAAAATGCATAGGTATATATGATCACTAAAGTGTCTATACTGTGGTCAGCGCGTAATATATTTTTATTAATAGTGCAACACATTTAGATTTTACATTAATCAACTGTAAACCTCCTTCCTTGGTCGACAATCTGCATTGAGGTCGGGAGATACGAAATACGAAACTTTTCCATAAATAGAATCCTAAAGAACTTTGAATCTGCTTAGCTGTATGTTCGAGTATCGAAAGAACTTGCGCAAGGTACCATATTTTGGATAAAATAAACGTGTTTATATGCCACAATTTTTGAATAACATTCAAATTTCGACTGAGGTGTCTTTGGATTCCATAATTGATTTTGTTATCAATATCCTTCCAATTTATCTCAATAGGATCCATGATATTCGGTGTAAATAATATTCCAAAATTTTTTATTTTATTAACATTAGTAAATAAGTTGCTATCGTGAGTTTATACTCTTGGAGTTAGGGTCATAAAAGTAGTTTTCGTATAATTAATGAGAGAGTTTGAAACATTTTCGTATACTTGTAAAACTTCTTGAATAGGAGGTAAATCTGTTGCATCGTTACATATAATAATCACAGCGTCAGCATAGGCATAAACCGGGGTTATAGACACCATCTGTCTGTTGTTACACAAGTAAAAGCTCAGCATCCTCAGCAGCAGTTCTAATGCACATGAAAATAATATCATTGACATGGGACAGCCTTGACGCAAGGATCTTTGTATGGCGATTGGTTTAGTAAAATACCCGTATTTTTGTACACGTGAATACGCATTATAATATAATAATTATATTATTGTTTAACGGTATTGATAGGTTTTATAGGAGTATTCAATTTATGTAACACTGTAAACAAATAGATATGATTGATATTATAAAAGGCTTGCTCAAGATCTGTGTTAAGTAACCCAGCAATATCATTATCTCCTTTTTGCAATAACAAATCCCTGATAGTAGAGAGGATATTGGTGATCTTTATTCCTTGGACTGCACACGTTTGCCCAGTATCTATAATTTGAGGAAGCAGAGTTTGAAATCTATTTGCAAAAACTTTCGTTAGAATTTTGTAATCCGCATTAAGAAGTATAATCGTTCTAGTGTCCTTAATCATTCCCGTACATTGCTTTCTTGGAATAAGAATTAAAATGCCCTCAGTAAAACTTGTACAGTTTAAATGACAATTAAATAATTCATTAAAAACTTGTAGGAGTTGCTCTTTTACGAAGTCCCAATAAGCCTTGTAAAAATTATAGATAATTCCACCTGGACCTGGGGCTGATTTGGAACTTGGAGAATATATCGCTCTTCTAATTTCCTCTTCGGTAATGGGTTGTTCTATTAGTTGTTGATCATCAAGGGATATTGTTCGTCGCAAATATTGAAGTATCTTATGTTGATCTTGCTCAGAGTGTCCTCTATGGCGAAATCTTGTTTGAAAATATTTGAAAGCTTCTTCCAATATTAAGGGGGCACCTGTAATATTCCAGTTATCGCATGTTTTTAAATTATGAATAAATTTTGTTTGGTCTTTATTATTTTCTGTAGCAATATGAAAAAGAGCGGCGTTATCGTCAGCATTGATATATATATTTATGCTTCGCGTTAAGGTACATTGAAATATACGCTCTAGAAGTATGTTGAGTCCCCTCTTAGCAGCTTGCATATGTTTAAAAACATCTTTCCGTCGCATTGTTGTTGATAGATGTTCTTCAGAAGTTGATAAATGATAGCGCAGCTTGTTACATGCATTGCAGGCCTGTAGTATGCATTGGGATTTAAAAAACCGCTGAATAGCTGGTTTAACAATGTAGGTCCATTTATGAACAATGTTAGATGAAGACCGTCTCACTCTATCAGTCACTGCCTTCCAAAATATTTTAAAATCATCGGTAATTTTATCATCAGTTAACAGCTGGGAGTTCAATTTCCAATCACTTTTCCCTATCTGTGGTACATGATGAAATTTTTCCACTTTTAACATTACGCAATCATGGTCAGTAAAGGAGACTGGAATAGTACTGGCCTTTCTAATTTTACCTATTGAAGTTGCGTTCACGTGAATTGTATAGATACGAGAAGCTGCATTCAGTGATGATACGTAAACCGAATGTTTTTGCCATGCAGTTCTTCCCATACACCGTATAAACCGAGTTGAAGGGTCATGGGGTCTAAGGTTATCGATGAATTATATTCTCCACTTTGGTCGTCTGCATGGAGCACATGATTAAAATCTCTATCAAAAAATAAATGATCAAAATTACGTCTTAAATAATAAGGTAATTCATGTGTAATAAAATATTCTCTTTCTGCTCTTTTATGCGAACCAGAAGGGTGGTCAACATTTACATATAACGTATTATCCTTTGTTAACAGCATAGTTATTCTGCCGATTGGGTGGATTTCGAATTGCTGAATTTTAATACTGGAACGATACACAATGGCAGTGCCTCTTTGATTTTCCCCAGGGTTGTATATCGCATGAAACAGTGGACTCAAAGAATTCATATGATATATATAAATTCTTGTAGCAAAAAATATCTGTATCATTGTCATTAAGAAATCCTGTTAATTGCTGTTGTTTAGATCTACTGCAAAGAAGATTAACATTGAGTGTTGCGACTACGTTTAAAAGGAGTGACATCAAAAATAAAATACAAAGGTAGAAATGCATTTTACAATAAGACAACTAATTGTGATATTATTATCCTTCGACTATGGAAGTTTGGGTTTGTTCCTTTTTCGCAAGACGTGGGTCTCTTGAATTTACCTGCCTCTTTAAATTAATAAGGTCGAATTATTAAATCAGTCATTTCGCTGTCCATTAGTGTGTCTGGAAACATTGCATCATAAGAATCATCTGTTCCGTGTTCTTGATTCACCGTAGAAATAGGAAGGTCAGGCATACTTTCTTTCGGATCTTGTTTTGAGACAGTTTGTGTATTGACCTTGACATTGACATCGTGCGCAGAAGGATTATTATGTTATGAAGTGATGTTTAGATGTGGGTGAGTACCATCCTCTAGTATGTTGTTTGACTTTGTCTCTGTTATTATGGTTGAACTTTCAACTGATAGATCAATAACTTCAGATACGTCTTCTTTGTTTACTGATCACCTCGAAGCTGT
This sequence comes from Periplaneta americana, assembly GCF_040183065.1. Lineage (NCBI taxonomy): Eukaryota > Metazoa > Arthropoda > Insecta > Blattodea > Blattidae > Periplaneta > Periplaneta americana. The sequence continues at coordinate 109,399,651 of NC_091124.1, forward strand.
AGCTTTTGTATCCGTCGTATTGCTGTTTATATTATTGTTGCTAATATTCACTTCTAGTTGTTGAGAAATATTATGCTCTGTTTCTTCAGGATCGTGATTATTTACATCCATATGAAGCACAGATCGTTTCGCCGGCAGCGTCCCTGCTATCAACTGAGACCAAGCAGGTTGTTCACTTTTATTACGAGAAATCATAATCGCAAGATCTTTTCCGTTATGACAGTTGTTTCATAAGTGGCCAGTTTGATGACAGTATGAATAAGTAGTAGGATGGCTTTTATAACATAAACATCAATACATATTGGGATATGAGTTTTCAGACCCATTTTAACTGTACACATCCCATTCTAAATCTTACATCTAAAAGCCTGTACCAATGAATCATCAGTAACTGAATAAACTGATCCGTGTTTTTCTAGAACAATACTTATATTAGTATTAGAAAGTTACGAAGGAAGATTATACATTTTGACAGATTTAATCATAGGTCCTGCTTTCTCCATTTTAACTTTGGTTCTCTGCCCATTAGAAAATGTGGACAACTCACCTTTGGTTCTTTCTAATATTTCTTCAAGAATGTCAGTTGAAATACTTTTAGTGAAGACTTGCCGTGTCACTCCAATCAGTTGAATAATCTCTAGTTGTTCTTCTTTCAGTCGGAGATCTTCATAAATCCATTCGTGTAGTAAAGGATATCACAAGAGCTTGTTTCCTTTCTATCATCAAAATTCTTATCAAATAAAATAATATGAGAAGACAATCAAAAGGATATACAAGCAAACATGAGTAGGAACACTTAACAAAAATAACCACAGGTTATAGCCTTAACAAAAGTCACTGTAATATGTCACTCATGAAACTGAAATAGGCGCTACTTAGATAATACAATCGCTTGCTTACGCGACCAAGCCTTGCTCGCGACCGTTGGTGGGCTTATGTGAGGGCGGCAATGGGCTTATGTGAGGGCGGCAATGGGCTTATGTGAGGGCGGCAATGAACCTCCGAGTTCCTTAAAAGACATTTGTAAGTAAGTTAACATGTTATTATGAATTCATTTTTCATCCTGTGATTGAGTGGACGAGAAGATCTTACGGCCTTAACGCTGCCAGAATAAGCATTGTTGATATTATATTATATTATATTATATTATATTATATTATATTATATTATATTATATTATTTCGGAATATGTATTATATGACTTTCTTGTGTTAAATTCTAACGTACCTGGTTTACATGTTTCGACCTGTTATTGGTCTTCTTCAGAACTGGTCGTTGCTGGTCTTGGCGCCTCTTGTTTTGTTTCCTGTGTTGTATAGTGTAATGTTGAGTCGAAGTGCGTGTGTGTGTGTGTTTTGAAATTGAGTTGTGTGTTGAGAATTTCATTGGGTGAGTTTTTGTGTGTTTGTATATTTCATATTGTTCTAGTGTGTTTAGTTTCTGGCTTTTTGGTTCGATGTATAGTATTTCCATGTCTGTGTTGATGTCTCTGTAGGTTTGGTTAGCAATTTGTGATGTGTTCTGCATATGTGGAGGTGTTTTGTAATTTTGTTATGGCTGTGATGTGTTCTTTGTAACGTCTTTGAAATGATCTGCCTGTCTGTCCTATGTAGAAGTTGTTGCACACACAAAAAACACCCCAATGAAATTCTCAACACACAACTCAATTTCAGAACACACACTCTTCGACTCCACATTACACTACCCAAACACACCCCCACAGGAAACAAAACATGAGATGCCAAGATCAGCAACGACGAGTTCTGAAGAAGACCAATAACAGGTCGAAACATGTAAACCAGGTACGATACAATTTAACACAAGAAAGTCATATAATACATATTCCGAAGTGATACAGTATTAAAAGTTGTGTAATCAAGATGTATATTATTTTATATTATATTATATTATATTATATTATATTATATTATATTATATTATATTATATTATATTATATTACATTATATTATATTGTATTATATTATACCGTCGTTGTTCCTGCAATAACTCCTATGTGACATATTTATCGATTTTAAGATTGTTGCTCTATTAAATAACTTAAATAGTGATACAGCAAATAATAAAATCTCCTGTATGTAATTATATGTCTTAGTTTCGGAAATGTTAGAATTCACAGTCTCCTATGTACGGCTGCCATAGGATGACTAATGTGTTTTTTCTTCCTACTGAAAAAATTTATATTTTGCACATACGAGTTATTGCAGAAACAACGACGATATTATATTATATTACATTATAAAGGACTGAAGTAAAGACTGGCATTTGGACTCCCGGCAGAATGTGAACCGGTTATCTGTCGGATTGCGTCAACGGATCACCGCCATATCCTGCGTGTCCGCGATAATATAATTTCATGCTCGACCAAGCTCCACGTCATCAAGCACGAATGCAGCTGTGATTTATAGATTAGAGCGCGCGTGTACAAGGTTCAAACTGTCATGAAGGACTTATGTACGAAACAAACATCTCTTCTACGCTTTTCATGAGCAAGCATACCACAGTATCAGGCCTACTCTGATGGTTACTGGTATTGCCGGCGGGCCAATTAATACCCAGACGGAAGACTTTGTGGTGGATATATATTTTTTGCATGCATGAATACTTGTAATATCAAGCGATGTTGTCACATTTTCGCTGTAAAAGTTATTCCTAGTTGCAATTTTTATACCCACACCAATACATTGATTTCTATCACCACCATCGACAATGAATATATTTAAACTATAAGATTACTCTTAATTAATACTGAAATTAAAATTAGTAAACTTTCTCGCCGTTATCAGTCAACTCCAGATACAATAACATTAATTTCTACTTTACATGGAGAAATATGAGAACGTATATTATTACAATTGCTAACGTTTCACTGGCAAACATATTATGTTACCGCTGCTTGTGATTGGAACCGCTTCTGAGAAAGCCTAATCAATAAACAACTCTAATCTTATTGCTTCAAAAGCAAGGGCCCTCTTTGACACATTCTGGTATTAATTGGATGCGGATGCAATACGTATTATTGAGGGCAAAAGTCTGGTGTTCGAACAGTTCTCTGCTTAGCACCCTGGCCAGGTGGCTTGGGCGACCTATTATCTCGTAAGTTTCTATCCACGGCGAGAAATGTCTTCCAATTCGAATGACGGCTGTTGGGAAACTTTTGTCTGTACATCTGTTCGGCTTTCGGGCGCTACATCCTGCTGCACCAGTAATGATATACATGTCTGCAAGTTCCTTTGATGAGTAACGCAACTTTATTAGGTAGAACGAATTTACTCCATGGAGTAGTGAATGAATTAATGGATGCTAACTATGATGTCCCATGTTAGGCAAAATGTCTCCTGTGCTCGGAGTAGGACTCCTTTACAAAGATGGCTCATTGGTACTCGCTTGGTGAGCCAATTCAGGCGAGCTGGTGTAGTCGTGGATGCTGTCGTGACATGGTTATTAACATTGCTAAATTTTAACTTTGTTCATTTTACGTACTGTCAACGTAATACTAACACCGGCACTTTCAAAAACAGTGACGACTATTTACTACTAAGGTTGGATAAAAAGTAATAGCAATAGTTCGATATTTCTGATATGGCTTTATTCACAGTGGTACAACATTTACGTACCGTCTATATAGTCGCCCCCCTTATTTATTACCTTTTACCAAATGTTTGCAAGGCGTCGTACACCATCAGCGCGTCCATCTTTGTTGATGTTCCGTATTGACCGCCCTATATCATGGTTAAGTTCGTCTCTGGTATTGTACCGGGTCCCTCACAGTGGTTCTTTTACTCTGGTGTAAAGATCGTAATCGCATGGACTCATATCGGGCGAGTACGGTAGATGTTCCAGAATCTCTCATTGCCAGCGGCGCAAGAGGTCCTTGACAGCAGCAGCGGTGTGATTCCTTGCATTGTCATGAAGAATGATGGGGTTCTGTACCACCAAGTGTCGTCGTTTTCCCCTGAGGGCCGGACAAAGGTGGCGCTGCAGGAACCTGCAGTAGTAGTCCGCGTTTGCCGTCTGCCTTGGAGGTACAGCGTGGTGCAATATTACCCCATCAATGCCATACGCCACAATGAACATCACATTCACAGCACTTTGTGTAGGGCGCACTTTCTTCGGACGAGAAGAACCTGGATGCTTCCCTTCATTTGATTTACGTTTCAAGTTTGGTTGGTTCGTATCAGCGAGCCCAAGTTTCGTCCATAGCGACGATTCGTCCAAGAAAGTCGTCATCTTTCCTTCGGTACCGACTGCAGAGCGCTGCCATTGTTAAACCTCGGTAATTTCATGGGATATCCAAAGCCCTGTAATTTTGCGGTAACCCAGAATATCTTGCAGAATGTGGAGCACAGTTTTGTGACATACTCCGACTTCCGCTGCTAACTCACGCGCAGTCCATCGGCGATCAGCATCCAACAGGGAAGCAAGGAGTTGAACTGTGTTGTCCTCCACGCGGGGTCGTCATGTACGCAGGTTGTCCTGAACGGCATCCCTGCCTTCCCGGAACGCTTCCACATCGTGCCACTCTGCGATATGGCAACGCTGAATCGGCATATGCTTCACGCAGTACCTGAAAACATTCTTGTGCACTACGACCTCGTGTCACTTCAATTTTGATCCAGGAACGTTGCTCTAGTTTTATAAACGTGGTCTTAGGACGCTCGGACTATCCCTATGAAAGTCAACGTTGTACACACTGCAGTAGATTGACAGAGTTCTGTCGCCGCTGGCTGTACTAACTCATCTAACAGTCTTTATTCATGTCCACACAGCTGGCAGCTCTCGAAAGCACCATCGTCACTTGACAGCAGTGTTGCCATAACCTTTTATCCAATAAATGTATATTTAACTAACACATTTACAAACATTGACTTTACCATTTACAGTATTTAAGTAGCATTTTCACAAACACTGACTTTACCATTTACAATATTTAACTAACACTTTCATAAACGCTGCCTTTACTATTTGCCATATTTAACTAACACTTTCACAAACACTGACTTTACTATTTACAATATTTAACTAACACTTTGACAAACACTGACTTTACTATTTACAATATTTAATTAGCACTTTCACAAACACTGATTTTACTATTTACAATATTTAACTAGCACTTTCACAAACTCCAAGAGTACTATTTACAATATTATGACACTGATGATGTTCGTTATTTAGAATGCCCATTCTTAGTTCTTTCCATAAAACTCTGTCCTTTGCTGTCCTCGACCATAGTTTGCCCGCCTCTTTAAAAAAATATCAGACCAACTACATGGCGATTATTGTAAATAGCAAAGCGAGAGTGACATGTAAGCTAGTCGACTTTACTATGACAGTGAATTTTGACAAATTGTGGCTTCTGTTTTTTTTTTTTTAAGATTACTGCATCAGGTGAAACAACCATAAAGAGTACTCCTAATGATGGAAAAATTAAATTCAATCCTTCGTCATTCAAGAAATTCCGATAAAGTGCAGATAAAACTGATGTTATTGAAGTTAGTCCTTTCATTAATAGTATTACGAAATATACATTGCATCTCGAGGAATGTAATTTCCTCAAATTCTCCATAGAACCAATGGAAACAAAGCCAGACGGTAGAGTTCTTATATGAGTCACTCTAAAAACAGTGCTTTTCCAGTAACAAGTAATTTTATTTCCTGATAATTAAAAAAAAAAAAATTCTTCTTTTAATGAAAACATACAGTTTATAACTTATCAGGTGTTAGAATACGTGAATGAATACTAAATAATTTACATATTTAAAAATTAATTAATTTTTTTGTTTAAATGTCCCCTCCATGCAGTGTAACAACCTTTATTTTGTAATGATTTTTATTTTTTAATCAGTAACTGAATACACCGTAAATGTTGATATTAATGTATACTATACAAAACTCTCTGCTTTGGTAGTTTATGAGTTTTTATTAATATATTATTTCGTTTCGTCCTTGTAGAGTATCTCAAACCTATGTAACTGGATTTCATTCGTTTTTGGGCACATGTCTAGTGTTTAATTTTTCCTCTTCATAAATCATCCTGTGTGCCTTACTCCATATGTATCAAGATGACAGTTATTTGTTTAGTACAAAAATGTTCAAAATCATACTATGTTAGAGAATAATTTTTTGTAGTCATTTGTACTCTAAAGTATGTATCCTCAGTGTCAACTCATGTTATGTAATTTATGAAGATAAATGAATTTGTTTTATTTGCATATAACTGTGCGATAACAAAATAAGTGAATTTTATGTTCGAAATTCTATCTCTAAAATTTTAACAGTTTTGAAGGTGACATTCCGAAAATTTGTTCCCTCCGTGGAAACCAAAATATGTCCCCTTCGTGAAACTATATGAATATTTAAAAAAAAAAACTGAACTGGAAGTGTCATGAAAATAATTATAATACATATTATAATGCTCCTGACCTCAAAATTAGCATAACATGAAGACATTTGATAATTTGGTGCTTTTGTTGCAGCTCAATTATCATCATGGCTCCAAGAGCACAGTTGAAAAGCAAGAAACTACACGAAGCTGCTAGAAGAAGACAGAAGAACGTACTAAAAGAGAATAAAGGAAAACCAGAGAGAAAAATAGGGAAAGAATGTGGAAAAAGAGAGAAGATGTAAAAATTAATCATGCAAAAGGAAGAATGAGGTATCACCGAAGAGGGAAAGGAAAATTAAAGTAAGAAATAACAAGAAAAACCTGAAAGAAGAAACAGTCAAGAAAGAGGCAGTATGCCATCCGCCATGTGAATATAGGCTTATCCTACAAATACAAGAAGTTCATCAGACTATAATCATCAGCAGAAAACAAAGTGATTAATGTATCGAAAGAAGAAGTGAAAACTTTGAAAACGAAACTGAAGGAAACTAAACTAAAATATATTATGTCATACGACGAAGAACAAAAATGGTAATGAGAATAATCCAAAAACAAAAATACAAAATATGCTCAAAGTGGTGCAAAAATAAAAAAGAAATTGCAAAAATCATTAATCTTTGCTGAAGCTTTCAAACCTCAAATTCATGGTGTCTTATGGTATAACCATAAAATTCTTTCATTTTCATCTTGGGCAGATAAGGCTTTCATAAAATAATCTGAGAAAGACAAAGATAAAAAAAGAAAACTGTGTTAGTGAAGATAAGTTTATTATTCTGTACTTACGTTTTGGGAAAAGTGCGTGTGCGTGTGTGTGAAGCACAGAAGTTATTATTCCAATATGATTTCTTTAATGTTTCCTCCGCGTTCTCAGTGTCCCCTCCGTGCATATATATATATTTTTTTTTTGTAAAAGTGTGTAAAATGTGGAAATACAGTTATTAGTTTCTGAAAATGGTTTAGAGTTGTCTTAATTGCAAATCCAAGACTAAAAATATTAATGCAAATCTTGTTTGAATTAATTTCTCAATTCTAATTCTAGATCACCAAAATGAACCTTTCTTTTTAGAAGGACCCACATATTCCAAGAAGATTGATGACATAGAAAAGCTATTGAAGTACTATGTTGTGAAAGAAAATTCTTCAAAATTATTTATAGTGATATATTATCACTGCCAACGCTCTCTTGCTCGACTAATGATCGCAAATAAAAAAGAACTGTGGAATGTTTTCTTCTGAACAATGATGCAATGATACAGATTATGTGTGTAACTGAATGTTTTAAAATAAAATCCTTAATATTTAGTTTAATGTCTTTAATGTAAATTTTTACTTAATTAGTGTTTTAATGTAATATTGTATTTTAGTAGGCTCATTCGGCCATTTTTACAAGCTGTAAACGATTACTAGGCACAGGAATGTTTGAAATAACTGATATGAATAATATGATGTATATCCTGATAACTTCCAAGTGTTTATGTCTGTAATGAAGAAAAGAACAAAGTCTAAAATGTTTAGAAGCTTAAAAAATATATAAATTAGTCTCAAGCATGTCTCTCTTACCTCTCTCACATTTTAATCACAAATCTGAATATAATATGAAAAGCTGAAAGTTATTCATTGAAATAGGTAAGAGTAAGGAAGTGTTTTTGGTCTCCTGAAAAGTAACTATTTTAGACTTAGTTCTTTTCTTAATTGCATGATTCAATTATTGTAAACAGAAACAAATATGTCACGGTGGAAATAGAGGCGATTGTGTATAATACAATTATTGTTTTGCAGGGTAGTTCTACGAAGCGTCAATGCAGTAGACAGTTGTTTGCTATGAAAACGAAAGCAGCTTACAAAAATGTTCCTCACACGCCTGAAATATGTATTTCCTACCATTGTTTCCTTGTCTCAAAATTCTCAGTTCACAGTCCTACTAACTGTAGAATTTTGGTCCTAATAGCTTGAGAAGCCTTGTAAATAGGATATACCTATTTTCGTAACGACTAGAACAGTGTCGTGCAGATTAGTGTTTATTGGCGAAAAGCAACATTAGTGGCAGCGAGCGCATCCCACTGGCAGATGATTATGTACTGTCATGGCGGATAATTGCTAGACACGCGTTATTACGCTCCAACTTAGGTGCTTATTAGCAATGATTACAGAGTGCATTAATCTTTTAGATTGTATAAAAGTGTTTCAATATATACTTCTGCGTTATTTCCCATTCGATTTCTACGAAAAAAAAAATGGGTGGAAATAGCGATAATAAGAAGTCATCTCCCCGCGAGTTGTCCGAAGAAGCTGTTCGACGCGTCATGGTGGATTCCGGCATGCTGCAGTACTGACGCAGGCCATCAGGACCATAGACAAATAAATAGAAAGACTCCCAACTCAATGCATTACCTTCGACACGCTATCGACGCGACGTCGAGACACTTGGCGGCAAAACATCGGAACTACATCTCGTTACACATAGCGGCAGAATGCCGAACTAACATCCCATGTTACACGTCCCGATCGGTATTACAGGTATCCGTTACGCCAACATTAGAGCCCGATCGGTACTGCAGATACCTATTATACCAACACATACTAGTATTTTTCATATCGCCAAAGGAGTGTGTAATGGTTTATCAGTTTAAATAACATGTTTAACCACAATATTTATATCACATTATTGTTTTAACATGTGAATATAAATATAATGGTTGAACATGAAATTGAAAAACCATTAACACACTCCCTCTTTTAACACCGTCATTTAACCCTTTTATTAAATTAATTTATCAAAGTTGACTAATAAAAGTTTTTGCATCTTCTAGATAAAATATGTAATTGAGATACTGGATGCGAATAGGATAGGATACTTCTCTCCAAAACACCTTAAGCACTATTTTTAAATAATGTTATGCATCATGTATTGGAAGATAAAAACAAAGATTGAGTATGGAATATTGACTTCGAAGTTATTATTGGTCAGTTATATAATTATAATTCGCTCTTAATTTTTTTATGTCAAACATTAGCTTGAAAATAGTCATAAGATGTTTTGCTGTGACATAGTACAACGCACGTTCATAAACATTTATAAAACACCACTTTATTTGTTTTACACCGTCAGAGCTGAACATCTATTTTTAAAACTGTCATTAGTTTAATATATGGATATTAAAAATCTAAGTAATCAATAATCAATAATCACCATTGATAAAGAATACAAAGAAAACTATTTATCTACAATAGACATAAAATCAACTTAGACTTTCAATAATAACACCATTAAGAGATACAAATAATTTTTTTTTTTTCATTCCCTGATGTATAGTTGATTCAAAACATTGAACATATTAGAAAAAGTGCAATACAATTTATTAGCGATAAGTCGATACTTCGCAACATTTCCTAATTTTGAGCTTTGATACTGAGAGTGTTTGATTTGGTTGTGGCCCCGTTCCTCAAAATATTGTACCATATTTACTCTTTTCTTAGCTGATGTTATACAACCAGCATTCCATTATAAGAAGTTTAGTTGCTTCTGTACCACTAAAGTAGTCCCGGGCCGGAGATCCGACTGAGGGACTATTTTGCTGCATAGAATTGGAATATATCAATCCCCTAACTGTCCAGTGTGCAACTCAAACCAAGAAATGGATTTGGAACACCTCAAAATCTGTGCTTCAGTGGCTGACCATGACAATAATTTTGAAAAATATTGGAGTGCGAGAGATGAAATGACTTTATTGTCAAATGCCTGGCATTAGAAAACAACATATCTACTCTCTAAAAATTCTACATAATGCACCCAAATCTGGTGAAAATGCTCCCCAGTTCGTCGTCAACAACGCAAAGATTTTGAGGAAAGAAAAAAATTGATGAGAATCAATGTTATTTTGAGAGATATGACATCCCATCACGTTATGTTTTTCAATCAGTTCACTGACAAGTTCTCTGTAATCTTCTGATTTGTGATTCCTTTTAACTAGTGTAGTAAAATTCAAAGTTAACTAATCACAAATGCAACAAAAATTTTATGCAAATTATACAATATTTCGAGGTATTCCATGTTGAATCTTGCGTACATTACTTTTAACACTTGGATATAATTAAGAACACATTAAAGCAATAACCAGAGGACACAATACATCTACATATGCCGATCACATAACCAATGCTAACCATACACACAATAACATAAATACAGACATGGAAATCCTACACATACAACCCAAGAACCAAAAACTAAACACACTAGAACAATACGAAATATACAAACACACTAAAACACACCCCGATCAAATAGAAGTTACAGCGTTGTTCAATTCATACACAGTTCAGAATCAGGTACAGCTTACACATGTTGCCAAATTTTAACCTTACTCTTATCCTGCCTTTTAGTTCGGAGGTGCCTATTGTTCCTATTGAACCTTCGACACCACCAAGGGATTGAAATGGCACATATGCCCTTAATAATGCCATTGATTATGGGTACTTCATGATCCACACATTTTCCCTTAATCCAAGTAAAATCAACATTTTCCTTGATAGCACCTGCAACACGCTTACACACCCCAGGATAGTGAGCAATTTCTGGCATCAAATTTTCTAAAAGAGTTGCTCCAGCTCCAACTGCCTTACATAATTCTTCAGTGGGGTATGAAAGGCGGTTGGTATCTGAATGCTCTTGAAGAGAAATTCCTGAATGAAAGTACTGCACTGATTCTGTTGTGAGGCAAGCTTTACAGTGAATGCAGGTGTTACCGTTAAGAAATCTTCTGGCTATATACCCAGAGACATAGGCAACAGAGTCAGATATTACCCCCTCATACGGGACATCGTGAGTAGGAGGCACCTCCTCAATGGTAGAGCTGGGTTCCTGACCACTAGGAGGTTCTGGCTCTGCATCTAGAAAACAACGCAGCTTGTTCAGCCAGTCGCCAGGTTCATCCTCCTGCTCACAATTACCACCTTTCAGCGCCTTGAAAGCGAGGCCATTAACAATGGCTGTTTTCAAGGCAGCCTGAAACTGAACCACTGTTGGGTTATTATTAGAACCGCAATTAGCTCTAATACAACCAAACAAGTGTTCCAGCGGATCTTGATTGAGTGACCTTGTCTGCAGGTATCTGAATCCCTTCTCCTTTAAACTAAACCAAAGATGCTTCACACCACGCACAGAGGCAAGCCAGCCATCCTGTGAACGTGGTCGAAGAATCTTAGATTTGGTTGTTGGAGAAGTAGTTTCACTTCTCACAGCCGAAGACTTCTTCAGAAACTGCCAACTATCTACTTCTTTAATGGCACAATCCCAAAAAGCAAGATGGCGGTTCTCTTTCTTGGCATGTATATAACGTTTCAATCCATCTGGACCCTGCTCACAGGCTGATGAGGCATTAAGGCTGTCAAATAACTTATCTATGTAAGATACCATATGAGCTGTTGCCTCTGCTCCGGGTATTAAACCTGAAAACAAAGAACATATGTCTAAGTAACTAAGGCAAACATTGATCTATTAAAGTCATATTGTAATTATAATTGTAATTGTAACTGTAAGTCATATTAAAGTCATATTATTAGTCCTACTTTTCACGTGCGATATTATTCTTCTATAGTGTTAATATTATATTATATAATTCCATTGCCGCTGTAATTATATTTTAGTTCCTATTTTATTTTACTTATTTATTTATATTATTATTTTTTATTTTAATATTATATCTGAACTGCGACCGAGCACGAGCGCTGCTCATTCGGTCTCAAATTTTGTTAATACTACTGTATCTTCATTTTATATTGCTTGCATTATTTTATTTGTATTTCTCTTTGTTTGTTTTGTAATCATATTTCTTTATTCTGTATATTTGAATTTAAATAAAATTAAAAATTAAAATTAAATGGATTTTCTATTATAACATGCTATTAACTATGACAGAAGTAGGATAAGAACTTACATGAGCATAAGATTTAAGTTACAATTAGATTTCAGTATTCGTCTAATAAAATGTTCTCATATGCAATACGACAGCAAGTAATAAATAACATTGAAACGTAATTATATTTTGTTAATTTGAAATTGAATATGATACTCACCTTTAACAGCCTGTGCATGAAGGTTTGCTGCCATTTTGTTGCTCATCACTTGGGCAGCAAGGGATACTTTCATTTTCTTGAAAGCGTTAGGGTCCAGATGGTCGTTCGTTATTTTGTACAATGCCTGGTAAGGTTCTTTCCTATCAAGCTTGACAGCTTCCCGGATATGATCCCAAGAAGCTGTCAAGACACGCAGTGTCCCATTACTATTCTTTACATTTAACTGCACATCATGCTTTTAAAGCATGTTACGAGTGCACTTCAAGAGGTGGGGTGGATCATAGATAGTCACCACTTCTTGATTATTAAATGTAAAGAATGGTTTCTCAAAAGAAGCCCCCATATCCTGTAGGGCTCTTATATTATTGCCACCCATGTCACAGACAGTGGTAACAATAATCAACCCAGCTTCCCTACAGGCTTGGAGAACTTCTCTCAAGAGCATCGCCAAGGAACTCCCACACATCCCACCACGATGGAAGTAATATCCCACAGGCTGTTTCCACTTTCGCCGCAGACCCTTGGCCATGAACACCAAGACTTGGTTGGCTACTTTCTTACTGGGTTGTGCACAACCACCCAGGTCTTCATAACCAAGGATTCTGTCTGATCGGGGGTCATATTGTATATGTTCCATAATGGCCATATCATCGAACATGAGAGAACATATACGATCAGGAGGCGCAAGTTCTGAAACAGACTTTGCAAGAGACTCAAAAATCTGACTGTTAATTCCAGTTGCAAATGGAACACGGTTCAGCAGATTCATGAGGGTACTCTTGCAGGGAAGGGTGAATATGGATCTGAGGAAGGCATAACATTTTGGGGATCGTTTATAGATGGATAATGCCATGCATTTTTCTTCAGTCGACCATCTATGACCCTTTGGCGCCCGTTGTGAATGGCCCACTTGTGAAGCTAAGAGCTTAGCGGCTGTCAAAGACATTGACTTTGAAAGTGCCCCAACAACAGAACTGTGCCCATTTTTCATATCATTACTTAAGCGTTTCAAAGCCAATGTCTTTTTTCTATACTTCTTTTGGAGTCTTTGTAAGTCTACCACTTTATCTTTCAAACGGCCGAAAAGGAATTTCTTTCTGGGTGTCAACTGACTTATCCTTGATACATTAATTTTGGAAAGTACCAAACTCCTTCGCTTTCTCTTAGCTATAGGTGTTGTTGCAAAACTGTCAACTGCAATATCTGCAACAACACTGTCACTCATGGAACCATAAATCTCCAGCGGGGTAGCCAAACAATCAGAGTTTGATTCAGAAAAATGACTGACATCAGGACTGGGTGCAAACAACTGGATAGGTTGGAATGATTTTGGAGTTGAGGTAGCAGGTAGAGCGGGATCTGGTGGGGAAGGGGATGGAGGAGGTAGATCAGATGGTGAAATGAATGAAGCGGTTAGGTTAGGTGGTGAAGTGGACAAAGTAGGTAGGACTGGTGATGTAGGACTGGATGGTAGTTCAAAGGATGGTGTGATGTCTGTAGTTCCCGAGTAGAGATACCAAGCGTCTCTTGATGGAATGGCCCCTCTTAGTAAGCTGTACCTGAAGGGATCCTTGAACTGGTTTTTGTGGAAATGTTTCTCACAAAGATAGGCCCTTTTTTTAGGGAACTGGTTTTCGGCCACATCAGCCCATATCTGGTACCTGTAACAATCAAGGTTCTGTTATTAGTTTCGAAAAATAACGCAAACCAGAGTTGGTACTAATTTAAGTCATTGAATTAATCATGACGGAAATGAAATAATTTCCATTATTTCCATCATATAATTTCATTACTTAAATCACAGATTCAAATTATATGCAGCTAACATGGTTGAGATGAGAACAACTTTTTAAAGAAGAAAATATAAACGTCTTTACATATGGCTGGCTATTCTGCTCGCTTCTTAAATCTATTCCTAAGAGAGACAACAGAACACATGGCGCAAGTAGTCAAGTAGGATCTACTTTCGGAATTACAACCAAATTCAAGTATGGTATAATGCTGGGGGCTGAAACGAATAGCTGTAGCTCTTAACAATATTCAAAGTAACAGTTACACAAATGCTATATTGGTTATGTATTTATTAAAAAAAAAACACAGTGAAAAGCTCTTCTCATAAATATATTGCAATAACATTAGTTCATGTAAATTGGATATTAATACTTTTCTATAGAATAACAATTTAACTTCGAATGATATCTTACCCAAGTCTAAGCTAATATAATTAAGTGTAAATTATTAGTGATGTAACTGTTTGTGTATTTTAAATTAAGCCTATGTGTTAACATAACAAAGACAGATTTTAATATAATGTTATTAGTACTTAAAATAGCATATTCAGAAACATAAGAGCATGAAAGAATTAATGCATAAATGTACTTCAAATTAATTACATTGGGAGGCAAAAAGTAATTTAAAGAAACAAATCTGATTTCAACGGAAAATCTCATTTAAATATAAGAATCACTACAGTTTACCAACTCTGATTATTTATTGAACACAAATAGGCCCAAAGGCTATAAATGATTGAAGCTTATGTCTTAACGTCAATAAAAAGTATTATTATTATTATTATTATTATTATTAACGCCATTATTACTTCTATTTCCTTACCTTTTACGCTGTGCTGCATTACTTGGCACTGGAAATCGGAATAGCCGTGTCTTCCCATCACTGCCAGATTTCTGGCAATACACTGCAGCACATTTACGGCGTAAAAGGTCTGCCATCTGCTTTCAATTAACTGAAACAAACAAGAAGTAGACTAGTATAATTTAATGCATTAATGATACATTTCATAAAACAATAATTACAGGAAATTGGCTAAAATAGCGCAGAGGTAGTTCCCTTCGTCCTCCGCTTATACACCTTGCATATACGAATCTCTGACAGGTTAGGTCTGGTTAGTTGAGGCTATTGTTATGTATTGTATATAGATCAACTCCATCCTCACAAAAAATTCCTTATTAATTCAATGTTTTTCGCTTTCAAAATCACCAGAACTACCTGTACGCTAATTACCACTGGTAACACGAAACTTTTTTTTATCAAATTATTTAAGTAACGGTACTACTGCAAACTGTAAATTCAAATTTTGTAAATATCTGGTTTCCGGGAATAATATATTCATTCAATTCAGATTCTATCTCAAGAATTTTAAGACGTCTGAACAACCTAACCCAACTGTATATAAAAAAAAAATTAGATATTCCTTCAACTCAGGATGTGTATTAACTCGATTGGCTTACCTCTCAGGCTCTTCGTGATATTGTATTTAGGCCTACAGAATCTTGAAATTCGGCACACGTGAAGCAGTTCATTCACCACGTGACCTAGGTGAACTGAAATAAAGAGGAAGGGTAGTGTCACGCATTAATATCTGAAAAAGTACATTACATTTTTTAAAACAATTAAACGATCTCAGTATATCACATGTTTAAGAAATGATGAACATTTAAAAATTAGATAGGTAATTCTAGTAAACTCAAACCTAATTCTTTCTTACCTTTGCCGTTGCGAATTACTCCTTCTTGCAAAAACCACTATAAAAAAACTTTGGTCACTGCAAAACCCACTCGTGAACCTGGGTCCACGTAGAAATTTTTTAAATACTTAATTTTATTTTAAATCTTTGCTTCGAACTCACTTCGATATAACAACTCTATTTATTTGTCTATGATAACAACAGTCGTTCAAAATGTCGTCCTTTTTTTCCAGATCCACACGAAACAGAGCTGCCAACATCCACACATTGATCAACCGAACAAATATGACTATATTAGAAATAGAAATATCGAATTTATCGCTGCTTTGTCTCCGACGAAAGATGAAAATCGGCTATACAAAAATTATATAATATAAAAATAATAACAATAATATTTTCCGTGTTATAAAACTGACACATCCTGTAAATAATGGATATCTGTTAAAAAACTGTCATATTGGCAAAACTTATAACCAAGGAACTTTCGAAACCAAAGACTTTGTGTTACCCTAGATCATACAAATTCTGTGATTGAAATACAGCTAGCGCTGTCCTGACCACATGCGGCAAACTAAGGAACATCTATGAGCATCCAACTTCTCTCATTTGAGTTAAACCCCCCTGATCAGGACCGCCACTGTGGAAGACTTGAAGCAAACTATCTTCGAAAATAGTGTTATAATCGAAAGCCTGAAAACAGCTCTAGAGCAGAATGACAAACATATTAGACAGCTCCAAATTAAGATGGACGACCTGGAGCAATATTAGAGGCGACAGTGTTTGCGTATTTTTGGTGTGACTGAAAGTGAATCGGAGAACACTGACACTATCGCCGTTGGCGTGGCTTTTAAAATAGGAGTGCAGCTAACTGAAAGTTACATTGACAGAAGTCATCGAGTGGGACGAAGGGAACACTGATAGGTCACAGTCTATCATTATTAAATTCGTAAGCTATAGAAAGAAGCCTGAGGTTTTCAAAAAAAAAAAACAAAAAAACAAAAAAAAAACAAAAAACAAAAAACTGTTGAAGAGTAGTCTTGTTACCATCCGTAAAGACCTGACTAATGTCAGACATAACTTATTAAAAGAGTGCATCAGTAAATAGAGCCTGAAGAACGTATGGACTCAAGATGGAGATATTATTGTGAAAGGAGGAGAAAATAAACACAGAATTAAATGTCCAGAAGACATGGTCTAAACCAAAGACGTTATATAGTATACGTCTGAACGAGTCGGCTGCGTAAAACAAGGCAACTAATTTTAATATAATATTCAATCTAGATTAACCTTTATTTTAATAGTAACTTTCCTGATTAATTATTTATTTTTCTTATTTTTTATCATTTAGTACTCTACTTTTAAATTATTATTGCTAGAAAATAGTTACAACTATGAATTACATTACGTTGGTATCACTGAGAACCAAAAGCAGCATGACCAGCCGACAGTTCCTGAGGTCAGTGTACGGAGACCGCTCTTCTGTATTAACACGAACAGTAGCAATCCTTCCTGCCCACTGCCCTGCACCGCAGACATATTAAAGGCTTCACTCTCTTCCTCTCCTTTGTCACTTAATGTTGTTCACGTGAATGCTCATAGTCTGTTGCGTCATTTTGACGAATTTTCTTCTATCTTTGCACCTTTAGACATTCACGTTATTCTTATCTCTGGATCTTGGTTACATCCTAATCTTCCTTCCACTCTCGTAAACCTTCCTGGCTATACGCTTTGCCGTAATAAGAGAAAGGACAAGGCAGGGGGAGGGGTGGCTGGTTATATTAGATCAGATTTGCGACCTAAAATTATTCACCATTGTACAAGCCTGTACTCTGCTAAACTTGAATTTATGTTCATTGAAATTTGCACTTTATTTACAAAGTCTCTAGTTTATGCCATATATAAACCCCTACATATTTATGACGTACATGATTTCGAAACCTCCGTACTAACCGTAAAGGCCGCAATATGTGAACATTATAATCATGGGGGAATTCAATTCAGATTTACTTGACTCACATTCTAGTACGACTAAAATACTTCAATCATTCTTCCAATTCCTTGATATGGTAATTCTACCTCTAGCTCCCACACATCATTCGGAAGGTACAGACACATTATTGGACTAGATAATTACTAACAATGCCGACAAAATATTGGCACATGGACAGTTGCTTGCAACAGAACTTTCAGGGCATGATATAATTTATTTATCATATAATCTGCAGTGTCCTAAATCGACTCCCAAAGTAATTACTTACAGGGATATTAAAAGAATGGATATTGCACTGAAAGAAGATGCTGTACAACTTCCATGGCACATGATCTGGACATTACGAACTGTAGACGAGAAAGTAGATTTATTCAATACGTTAATACTTCAACTTTATTACAAACATGCACCATTAAAGACCAAACTTACCAGAAGGACCCCAGCCCCTTGGATGATGACTGAAATACGCAGCCTGATGTCCGAACGCGAAAATATATCTGCAACAAAAATGACGAAACTTTACATTTATGTAAACACCTCAAAAATAGAAGAACTCAACTAATAAGAAACTCTAAACTCAAATAGACTTACAAACTCATAGAGACCAACATCACCCTTTCCGAGATATGGAAAAATCTGGAGGTTATTGGACTTGGAAGGGCTAGTGAACAAGTAGACATTCCTATCCCACTTGACAGCTTGAATGAATACTTTATAAAGGACCTTAAAGGACCCCATCTTAGAAGACACAACAAAACAAGACACAGTTTTGCCTGAATCAGCTCCCCAACTTGAGACAAATTCTATTTCACCGACGTCACTCCTAGTGACGTAACGAAAGCCATTCGACGCATCAAGAAGAAATGTGAAAGCCCGGACGACATTAGCACATTACTCATTACTCATACAGAAAACACAAGTCATAGTAATACCTACAATTGCACACATATTCAATAGTTCCTTAATCATTTCAACTTTCCCTAAAATATGGAAGCAAGCTTTCGCTCTTCCTCTTCCAAAAGTCAAAGTTCCCACCGACCCGAACGACTATAGACAAATAAGCTTCCTGCCAGCATATCAAAAGCACTGGAAAGAGTCATACACAGACTAATTGCTAACTACATGATCTAGCACAAACTATCTGGCAAGTATCAGTCAGGGTTCAGGGCTGGACATAACATAAGCACTGCTCTACTTAAAGTGATCAAAGACATTTATGAAGCAATTAACTCTAATAAAGTGACAATACTAACTCTTCTTTATATTAGCAAAGCTTCCAACTCTGTAAATTTTGACTTGCTCATCCATAAATTGAGAAATTTGTATTTGTCGGAGACTGCTGTGAGCTGGTTCGAATCCTACTTACGCCTTACGGAAAAGAAAACAATGTGTTGTATTAGGGAACCTAAGTTCCTTCTGGCTTAATATAACATCAGGTATACCACAGGGGTCGGTATTCGGACCATTGTTGTTCACAATATATGTCAATGATATTAAATCACTTGTAAGGCATTGCAACTATCACTTATATGCTGACGACCTTTAATGCTACATCTCTTCCCGCTTATACAGAGTAAAAGACGCTATAGACAAACTGAATGAAGACATTGAGTCGATTATGACATGGACAAAGAAACTCTATCTTGAAATCAATCCTGGAAATACACAAGCAATTATACTAGAACATAAAAAGCAAATTTACGCTGTAAAATAACTTAACATTTCCCCCATTAAAGTAAATACAGCGCATATTCCTTTCGAGTTTTCAATAAAAAATCTTGACATCCACAGAGATAAAAATCTAAACTGGGATATTATGTAAATCACAGAAACCTTCAGAAAAATATATTCTATTATCCATGTGCTAAAAAGAATAAATGTTCATTTTGTCTCTTGCTTAAAAAGTCCCTTGTGTAGTTGCATGTATTGCCCTATTTTGACTATGCCGACATTTTATTGACTGACCTCTCCAACGCCAACAAAACGATACTTCAATGTGCTCATAATTTGTGTGTACGTTTTGTAAGCAATGTTCGCAAATATGATCATATTACCCCATTCCTGGAAGTAATAGGTTGGCTTACAATAAATAAGAAAATAAATTTACATCCACTTTCCCTTCTCTTCGAAATATTGAACTCTTCTATTCCTTCGTACCTGTCGTCTTACTTCACTTACCTTTCTTCCCACGATAACCTGAACATACTCTCTCGCGATGAAACAATACTAACAATACCATCCCATCGCACCTCCTCATACTCATCCTCTTTCAGAATAGCCCTGCTAAGACTATGGATTTCGCTACCTGCTAGCATCAAAGACTGTTGAAATAAAATTGAATTCAAACACAAACTTACCAGGCACTTGGTCAATATTTGAGACTCGTCGAGACATGGCTTCTTGTAAATAGTCCTCTTATTCCATCACAAAATATTTCAATATCCGGTAGTTTCATCACTATATTATTTTATTCTAGTTTCAACTTTTACTTAAGTAAAAAAGATACTTCTTTCTTCTTAACTTCTACAATAAACTGTCTAGCATTTATTAATCAGTTAATCTTTTAGTACTTTGATTTTTATTTTATTTGTGAATTTAATATTAATAGAAATTATAATTGCAATTATATTCTTAATATTGCAGTTGTAATCCCCCTGATAGAGAGGAAGAGAAGGAAAGGAAAGATTGAAGAATGCTAGGTTTGCAGTGAAAGACCTGTCCATGGATAAATGCTTATGTATGTATGTATACAATGAACTTTATTTTATGTAGTTATTATTATTATTATTATTATTATTATTATTACTTACTTACTTACAAATGGCTTTTAAGGAACCCGAAGGTTCATTGCCGCCCTCACATCAGCCCGCCATTGGTCCCTATCCTGAGCAAGATTAATTCAGTCTCTATCATCATATCCCACCTCCCTCAAATCCATTTTAATATTATCCTCCCATCTACGTCTCGGCCTCCCTAAAGGTCTTTTTCCCTCCGGTCTCCCAACTAACACTCTATATGCATTTCTGGATTCGCCCATACGTGCTACATGCCCTGCCCTTCTCAAACGTCTGGATTATTATTATTATTATTATTATTATTATTATTATTATTATTATTATTATTATTATTATTACTGAATTTCTTTTCCTGTATCTATGAATAAATAAAATCTTTTGTCAGTTACACATTTCATGTATGAGTATCATTGTGTTTATCGTTGCAATAATACAGAAATAAGACGAGTAGGTTAAAGATTGCATAGTATGAACGTTCATAATGACTGTTTCACATTAAGATTATTAGCTTCCTATATTTAGACCGTGTAGTTTTCGACATTTAAACTATAATGTGGAACGTAGTATGGTTTATATGTAGTCCAACTGTTAGGATTCCTCTTATTTTATGAAGTTTAGAGGACATTATAAGTTTTCAAGAATTGGATGGATACAGCAGCTTAAAGAATTGGCCCTTAAAACTTCTTGCTTACAACGTAGCATATGCTTCATTATCAGACGTCCGTCATGTCCACCATCACACAGATGGAAGACATCTTAAACCGTCATTATAAATTCACTGACGCACGTCTAATGTTTGTAA
The DNA here is from genome assembly GCF_040183065.1 of Periplaneta americana. Taxonomy (NCBI): domain Eukaryota; kingdom Metazoa; phylum Arthropoda; class Insecta; order Blattodea; family Blattidae; genus Periplaneta; species Periplaneta americana. Next base: position 109,421,204 of record NC_091124.1, read on the forward strand.
CGCGTAATAAAGTCAGTGACAGCAACACTACTCTGATCCCGTGATCTAGCAATTTAATATTACGCTATAGAAATGCTTTTCCCCTCAACCTGTCACACCTGTAGCATATTACACTGCGTCTAGAGGATTATTCCGTTATGTGAACAATCAAGGCAGATGTGTACAATACCATTCCTCATCTCCGAGCCACAATCGCTCCGTGAGATTACAATATCCAAAAACACCAATCCTTTCTGTGTTTCTCATGATAGCTGTCAGAAACAAAAGTATTTCTATGTAACAGTGTATTTCATAAAGTGAAGCAAGAAGACAATGTACCCAAATACCATACAATTGCGGTACATATTACATATTGTCTCTGTGTTAAATATGCGAAGAATGTGTGAATTTGAGAAGCGTGTAATGTAGCTCGAACCATTATCTGCTCTGTGCTAAGATTCAGATGAAAATTAAAAAAAAAAAAAAAAAAAATGAGATGGAGGAAACACACGTGGAACAACCTAGACAACTGGTATGCCTACTCCAGGATGAAAGATAAGAGATTATATCGGAACAGAACGAATGTGAAATTAAGTGTATAAGAGGACTACAATGCTTAAGAAATTTGCCATCATATTAAAATTAGTGTGGTGTATGATGCAGCATAGACGGTATTTTGTATTAAAAAAAAGACAGGTATAAGCGTGAATGGATGAATAGAGAGGCTGCCGAAATTATTACAGTAAGAAAAATGCTTATAATAGTTGGCTTAGTTCTGAAAAGAACAAAGATGGAGAAAGATAACAGGTAGGTTGACCAGACGTCCCAGATTTCCGGGAACAGTCCCCGGTGAGAAAATTTCCCCGTTTTTGTTCCCGGAAAATAATTCTGTCCCTAGAAGCTTTGATTTTGTTTCAATAACATTTTACACATAATATTTAAGTATCGTGGTGGAACTGCTACGATTGATGCGCATTTCTGAACGGTTCTCAGTATCAGACAGAAGAACTAGAGAGCACAGTAAGAGATATTCCGCACTCTTTGAGAAACACATGGCACCTTTGTTTTAGTCATCTTAGCATTCGCGTTGCGCTGAAGCGTCAGAACTACCGCAGCGTCCATTTTTAAGTAGTTAAAAAATCAGGAATTTTGTGACATACCAGCAGGTAAAAAATGATATGATGTTTTTCAACATTACAAAAAAATTCCATTCCATTTGAAAACCTTCTCAAAATAATGTCATCAATCATGTGTCTTCCATGCAGTAATTCATCAGTTGAAAAAACTTTTCTCAACAATGAACTCAATGTGGACTGATGAAAAGACAATAATGAAATTTGAAAAAGTTAACGCTTTGTTACAATGAAAACGAACTTTCATTTTTCATGTGAAAAATTTAGTGTGAAGCTGTAAGGGAATGAACAGATCCTTAGAAAGGTATATTCTTCAGACAAGTACTTGTAAAATGCGTATTAGAGTTCAGCGTGTACAATATTATGTGAAAGACTTCCATGTATGCGTCACCACTGAAATTGATTTCTTAGTGACTATTTATTATTATGTATGAGTTACGTGTGTTTATGCATTTAATTCAGAAAGTTAAGATAATCTACAGATTTTGTGTGCAAAGTTCTATCATTGTATTTATTGTTACATGTATTTTCTACACCATTTCATGGTTTTTCATGAAATTGCCGATGTCCCCTGCTGGACTATTAAAAATCTGGTCAGCCTAGCAACAGAGGATCTAAAAACCGGGCAAAATAGATTGTCAGAAAATGTAACGAGCAAAATTGGGACAGTATGCTCTAAAATCAATCACTCATTAAGTGTTAACAGATCAGTTCAAGCATGAAGTACCATCAGGAGAATGAGACCATCTGGAAACAAAATAAATCCAGTGACAGTGGCATCATGGATAAAGAATTACAAAAATATTCTGATTGAGTGGAGAAAAAAATGTTTAGAAGAAAATGCACTAGTTGGAGAAATAATTGAGTGGTAAGGTCACGGTAAAGCACATGGTCCCGACGGGGAACCCATGGAATTATGGAAATATGAAAGTACCTGGCTGACACTAACTATAAATACACTCAGGGACAAAAACCCGGGCACTTAGTGTTCAAGGGCCTGCTTTTGTGTCAGAAATTGTTAATCAAAAGTCTAGTAGGTTATGAAATGTAATGGTTTTTAAATTATAGATAAAGACATTTAAAACAAAGGATCGTGTAATTAATCATAAATACAGTATTAGAAAAAAGTATTTTCGTCAAGATGCAAAGCGCGTGAAACCAGTAAGAATATTTTTCGGCTGTGACTCTGATGTTTCGTGTTTGTAACATTGAAATCACATTTTTGGTAATGTGTGTTATTCCCTCGGTATTGGATAACTGCATCTATATGTCTTGCCATGCCTTGAACCAGCTAAGAAATGGCTTCTTGAGGAATGTCTTCCCATGCCTCAAGAAGTGCTTGTCTTAACCCCTGTAAGTTTCTGGTGGTGGCTGCCTCTTCCTAATACGCCGTGCTAGCATGTCCCAAAAGTACTCAATTGGATTCATGTCAGGACTCCTTGCTGGCCATTGTGAAACATGAATCCCCACTTCTTGCAGATAATCTCTGGTAACGCGAGCGACGTGTGGGCGTGCATTATCGTGCATTAGAATAAAACCACTGCCTATATATTGACCAAATGGTACCACATGATGGACCAAACATTCATTTATGTACCCATCAGCTGTTAGATTTACATCTATGGAAATTAACTGGCCATTGCCCGATCGTTTATTCTATTGAGGTAATTATGAAGAATAGTATTTTCATGACTTTTTATTTCCCTGTATATGATAGAGTCATCCACGAATAAGCGAACCCTGGACAAGATGTTAACTGGCAGATCATTTACAAGAGCCAAGAATAGAAGGGGCCCTAAGACACTTTCTTGTGGGACTACAGAAGTAATTTCTATTGGGCTCGATAATTCCTCCTCCATCCGTACTCTCTGAGTGTGACAAGTTAAAAATTTCTTGAGTAGCAAACACAAAATATATTTTCGATACATCACTATAAATATTTTTATTATATCGTAAGGTCATAAGACATTATCACAAATATATGGATTCATGTGTATTACACCCAAAAAGTCTCAATTTTTCCCTTTATATCCACACACCTCGAGTAGGCTGACAAGACACCAGAAACCCACTTCGACTGCACACAAACTCTGTATGACTTGAAATTGTAGTTTTATGTTAACGTACCTACAGTAACGTATGTATTATGTCAATCTAATTTTCAGGTGAAGCTCCCTGATTGTAGTTTAACCAACAATATGATGTCTGGGACTACATCGAATGCTCGTGAAAAGTCAATAGTCACTGCATCTACTTCGCTATTTGAATGTATTCTGTCTGCTAAATCGTGACATACAGTTACTAATCATAAGTAGCCTCCCCTCGAAACACATGCTGACAATTAGGCCTATGTAACCAATTTTAATCATCCCAATGCTGCCTTAGATATGCTGAAATCAAGTGTCCCATCTGTTTCCAAACCACAGAGGTGAGGCTGACTGATCTGTAATTTTTTGTTTCTGAGCGAGACACAGACTTATAAATTGGTACCACTATTGCATCTTTCCAATCTCGCGGGACAGTTCCATTGTTTATTGATATTCCAAATATACGTACTAGATAGGGACTCATGGCTTCCCCTCCCAATTTCAACATGTCTGCGGCGATACCATCAGGTCCTACTGATTTTTGAGTTTTCAATTTAGTGATCCTTCTCCTTATGTCCTAAGCTTGATAGGCTGACCCGTACTTTCCACAGAATCAAGTTAGGTATTATTGCCCACATCCCGAAAACAGTGGCATTAATAAACATTTAGTTTCTCTCTTTTTTCGCTTTCCTGTACAATAAATTGATTCAAGTCATTTTTTAGAGGGAGGCTCGAATAGTTTTTCTTCCATGGTCTCTCCACATATTTATAAAATTCCCGTTTTGTTCACTTTTGAAAAGTTTATTTAGGTTACAATAGTAATCCATACTAATTAACCAGTAACGCATGTAGCAAACACAAAATATATTTTCAATACACCACTATGTATATATTTTTTATTATATCTTAAGGTCATAAGTCTTTATTACAAATATATGGATTCATTATATTACACCCGACAACGTCTCAATTTCTCCCTTTATATCCACACACCTCGAGTAGGCTGACAAGACACCAGAAACCCACTTCGAATGCACATAAACTCTGTGTAACTTGAAATTGTAGTTTTCTGTTAACGTACCTACAGTAACGTGTATATTATGCCAATCTAGTTTTCAGGTAAATCTCCCTGTGAAGCAGACTTGAATAAATTCTGGCTTCTTGTCAGCCTACTCGAGTTATGCCTCAAATATAGGAAAGAAACGGAAATGAAAATGATGATGATGATGATGATGATGATGATGATGATGATGATGATAGAAGAGGATAATATAATTATGATGGCGAAATTAGCCCGAGGTCCAACACTGAATATTACCTAGTAATTCTGCTTCAATTGGTTTGGGTGAAACTTCGGAAAGAACCTGAACCAGGTAACTTGTCTCAACCAGGATTTGAACTAGGACTCGTTTCTCCACAGCCATGGACGTATCACGGGTCATTACCACTCTGAGTTAAGACGGTAATAACAAAGTGTTAAGTTCTGATAAAGAAAGCTCACGCCAGATGTCGCGTGGCATACAATTGTAATCCATTCAAAACTGATACAAAATAAATCTTTACCAATGTATTCCAGTACATGCGAACAAATTGCAAGTATGCAGCACAGTGCTGTACGAAGGTACACGAGTTCCTGTACGATTGGTGGATGATGACGCAATAATATATGTCTGGCTTACTATTGCATGCCGCGCGAATAGTGCAGGATTAAGATTTAGTGGAATATCTCCTGTAGATGTATGGAAAATGACATAAAAATAATGCTATTCATTCAATACTTTTTTGGAGACGACCAAGGAATTATCGAGTTGATATGAAATTAATTACGAGAAGATTGATTATTGTGCCTCAGGGGCCTAAATATGAATTTTAAGAAGGTAGAATAACTGGTCGTTGGTGAGCGGGATTAGAAGAGTTATTAGTTGAACAGATTATCGGGATTTTATATTAATAACAGGAAAGTGTTGTAGAAAATTATGGTGGAACCCTTATAGGCTACGTGGTGGTATAACTTAACTAGTATAAATGTTGATGACAATAAAAATGAATAATTAAATAAATAAATGATCGTTAGTGGATAGGGTAGGAACTGAATTTCTTGGAAGGCACAATTAAGGCAGTGAGTAATTTTAAATATCTAGGATAAATCGTTCACCAATCGAGGATTGAAAGAAATTGAAAGTCATGTAACACAGGCTATTATACAACTCAATGTAGTGCTATGGTGAGGTGACGGGGGCTTAAATATGAACTTCCAAGAGACAGTATATTTGGTCGTTGGTGGAGAGGTTAGAAATCTAAATTGTTCTGAAGGCACAGTCAAGGCAGTATGTAATTTAAGACATCTAGGATCAATCCTCCTATGATACATGTAAAAAATTAAATTTACAACACTATATTTTACTGAAATACATAGTGTCGTTAATTGAGGGGTTCAGGAGTAAAACATGGTACGTGACGTTTCAGTGTTTCGAAGCTACATATTAGGTAGGTAAACAAGTATACATGCAACAGTTTGTGCAGTTACCAGGAGAGTAAAGTCTGTATACTTCTGCCATCTGTTGAAATATTGGAAAACTAACTACTGCATTAGACGCAGAATGTAAGATTTCATATTGTACCGTACACTACATATCTCATTTTTGACCAAAATGTCAGTTAGGTCTACCATTTTTTACGCCCGAGCCCCTCAATTGCTATAGGGCAAACAAGAATGAAACGGGTCACCAGCTGAATCGGGTCAGTTTTGATAACACCGCTCTGTAAGTGAAATAAAAAAGAATACTGGATTGTACGCTAACTAGCGGTGAACTGCGGAACTTATTGAATACAGAAAGGCGGGAAAACAGTATAACAACCAACGAGTTAGAAGTAAAAATGTTCTTCTAGCTCGTTGATAACAACATTGTTTTGGGTGTGGGGTTTGAGGAAGAAAATTGTAATTGCAATGGTAAGTATCAGTATTTTATATAGTTTGTTTGAATTGTAGTGTTTATTTACTCTCCGTTTTACCAGTTATTATTGTGATATTTATATTATTTAGTAATTATGTTGAAAGCGGGATCTTAAACGATAGGTTACGCAAATGTTGAGCTTCCAAGACCAATCAGTATGGCAAACCTTACGATGCAAAATATTACTGCTTTTTAGGTAATTCGGGTCACTATTTTAAGGCTGAAAAGGGTCAGGTATTTTTTAACTCATTTCATTAAAATAGAGTTTATATTTATCCATTATGGGGAAATACAGAAGAAAGACGCAGTCTTCTTTGTCGGAGGAGGATATGCAGATGGCAATGAAAGCTCATCGTGAAGGACGAAGCGAGCGCCACGCTTCGAACTCTTCAATGTACCATATTACTGCCTACAAAGACATCTGGCAAATGAGATCAATCAACGAATAAAGAATAGGGGAGGACAGATCGTGTTCTCAGTTGACCAAAAAAAAATAATTTGCAAAGACAATACCGGTACTTAATTTTCAGCCTTTGGGTTTGGACTAGAATGTTCCGATGTTTGAAAACCTGCCCATCAATATCGTCAGGAAATGAAACATCAGATGAACATGACAATGCATGTGGTTTTTGTAATGTTAAATACAGTGATTCTGTTTCTGGAAATCTCGGAAACTGGTTACAATGCTTGGAAAACGAGAAAGAGTGATACCATTAAAATTGTGTTGGAGATGAGGGTAACAAAAGATTTTATTTGAGGAAGGTGTTCATTGAATAATATTAAAATAGGACATTTGTTGCTTGTGATGAAATAATGTTAAATATATAATTTGTGTGAAATAGAAACTTCGTAAGTATTTTAAATTGTACAAATTTATGAATAAAGATGAATAGTAAGAATATTTCAATTCGCCTTTCTTGATGACCCTATTCACCCTGACTGTCTTAGGATCAAAATTGTCATGCAGTAATTTGTTTAATTTCTAAATTTGCTATTTTGCTGTAGAGTTAATTCTAAAAAAATATATAAACTTGTAGCTAAAACAACATTCTTTCTGACGAAGTATTACACTTTAGCTTTAGTGTTAAGTTATGTGAGTTCATTTTTACCGGTAGCAGCTATTGTTGTATAATATTGAAATACCGTATGCAATAATGACTTTCTTAAATTGTTTCTTCTCTTATTTTATAAATAAATAAATAAATAAATAAATAAATAAATAAATAAATAAATAAATAAATAAATAAATAAATAAATAAATAAATAACAATAAACCTAATGTTGATATGAGCAGGCCTACGTGTAGAGTACTCGTATGTTTGCTTCAGTCAGAAATTTTTTTTTCAACGATTAATAACACTGTAGAAAGACTTGCTGAAGTGTACACACTAAACGAAAACACTTGCGTCTCTAACGACATGCATTCTTATTAATTTGTCGTTGCATTAGATAGATTCTGATATGGAGTATCACTACTAACTTCCTGCATTAAGCAGGTTTTGCAGCGCAGTCTTATTTTTTTTACGCCTTTTTATGTGGGAATGTGGTACAATTTGATATCCATAGTTTTTTTTTTCCCCTTTTTTGCGGTGGATGGACCGGGAGGCTTACATTACAGCCTGAGACGTATTGTGCTCACCACTCCTATTGATACTTGTAACCGAATAGCCGCGCTCTTGTACAAGCACAGCACGTCGCACCATGAACTTAACCGGGCTATGGTAATAAAGTTTATTACAATTATGTGAATTAATGATGACAAAATGAGTCAGATATAAAAACGCCGAAAGTTACTCAGCAATTCTCCTTCAAATTGGTTGAGGGAAAACCCCAAAAAAAACACCAACTTGGTAACTTTTCCCAACCCTGGCCCGCTCGTTCCACATGTCAGACGTGCTAACCGTAACTCCAAAGCAGAATAATTATCTGATTTCGTATATAACTCAACTTCATCAAAAACTGCATTAAGCAGATTTTGAACAGCACCCCCTCATTTATTCACAATGTATTAAATATATAAATGTTACCTTCATATACAGTATAAATATAATGGTTTCGTACTAAAATGAAAATGTAGAGTAATAAGTAAACAAGTAGACTGGTTTAAATGGCTTCGTACTAATATGAAAATATACATTAATCTGTAAAAAAGTAAGGAGACTGGGTTAAATTGCTTCGTACTAATATGAAAATGTACAGTAATCAGTACACAAGTAAGTAGACTGGATTAAATGGCTTCGTACTAATATGAAAATATACATTAATCTGTAAACAAGTAAGTAGACTGGGTTAAATGGCTTAGTACTAATATGAAAATGTACAGTAATCAGTAAACAAGTAAGTAGACTGGGTTAAATGGCTTCGTACTAATATGAAAATATACATTAATCTGTAAACAAGTAAGCAGACTGGGTTAAGTTTGTTTCATTTTTATATTGAAGATGGTCAATTTACATTGTTTAGTAACAATTTAATTTGTTACACACTTTTCTTGGTAATGGCGGACATAAAATAAGAAGAAAATATAATAATTTAATACCTTCTTTCCATTCAGTCTCATCGCTTCTTTCTCTTCCTAGAGAAGTTTCACACATGAAAGTTTCCTTACTATATTCTTTGCACACAGAATTTTGTCATCCGAGGATATTTTCTTCATCTTCCGGTCCTTTTCCTGGAGCACAGATAATGATCGTCGATACGTTTGGGAATCATTATATTTTTCTATGGTCGTTTCTTTAATGCTAAGAACCAAACTTAATTGCCCAGCTGAAAATGAAAATCCTGAAAGTCCCTCAGTTCTTTACATATATTATGACTAAGTTCTTTGCCAATAAAAAATATATAGGCTATGAAATGGCTGCAGCAATGTTCAATATATAGAACAGGCCTGGGCACCAATACTTCAACGAGTAACTTAGACTACTGCTTAACTCCCCACTCCACCTTCTTCAGCTGAGACAAATGTTTCGGTCCGATACGAGTAGACAAGAAGGTAAGCATTGCTCAGTGACGAATTTGTAAAGCAGGCATTATAATGTTTACGAACTTTCTGCTCTCGCCAAACGCCTAAAATCCACCACTAATGCACAGTACCTTACTTTGCTTTTGTTTCTAAGGCTGTGTAAGCGGAAAGGACATGAGCGGGGGTTTCTTCATACCTTTTAACTTCCCCTTTATGCCCAGGGGTGGTATAGAGCGTCCCAGCGAGTTTTGTGCCAACCGCGAGCATGCGGACACATATTTTCTGGCCATCCGCAAGAAACCAGGTTTGTCGATAAAGGTTCATTTATGATGACTGCATCAGATTCTTCTGAAATTTCTAAATTAACATTTGTTTGTCAATCAGAAGAAACCTTTCATTCAACAACGTCGTTAATTATGGATATGAATAAATTATTATTCCACGTTTTGTTCCTTTCGACATGAGTTATATTTCTTGTGCCTTTCAACATGCTGCAGATAATATTATGAAACCACATTCCGAATGTTAACTGTTTGAGAGTTAGACAGTAAGAGTAAATGAGTCTCAACACTGAAACAATAAAGTTGAAATGCACGAACATATTTATATAGCATTATTATAAAACCAATATTGATAATCTACAACGCATTTAAAAATTAAAAAAATATAAAAATTAGAAGAAATGGCACAGAAGACGATGTGAGATGTTTCAACAATCCATGTACCAATTATGTATTATCTAAGAAGATAAATTAAAATCTTAATTTTAATTTTAAAAGTTGGAAGATAAAACGTAACTCTGACACATTGAAATATCATTATTATGATAAGATATTTTTAATGTGTTTTAATTAAAATAACTCTGACTGATGTGTTCAACTCAAAACACCCTGCCCAATAGCAGATGGTTAAAATTGGAAAAGTGAAGTTGTTTACATTATTGTGAAAACACTATAATTAATATTGCACTTGAAAAATATTTGACTTTAAAACAGATAGTGGCTTTGTTTCCCTCCTGTTACATCGGTCTATCACTTTACATTTCATTATCAAATTATCCCAGTTAATGCCTAAAATAACATGCAATACGGGTTATGGATTCTGGTGTGATAATCAATTATCGAATGACAAAGCAGTGAATAATAGATTCAGATTTAGTGCAATATATTTTTTTTGTGCTTGCCACAAAATTCAACATTGAATTATTATCGTAACTCTTGCATTATTCATGATAACTGTCTTCTTAATAATATTGTCAATACTATTTACTTTTAGGGCATCCATCCGTGTTTTCCTCTGGGAAGAATTTAAAACTGCAATATCTACATCTTACATTTACGGTAGCGGTACGTATTCTTTTAGTCACTTCTTTAATGACGCTATACAAATACTTAGTGTCGATAGGAAGATAATAATATTAAAATGGATTTGAGGGAGGTGGGATATGATGATAGAGAGTGGATTAATCTTGCTCACTATAGGGACCAATGTCGGGCTTATGTGAGAGCGGCAATGAACCTTCGGGTTCCTTAAAAGTCAGTAAGTAAGTAAGTAAGTAAGTACGTTATTATAGCGAGATGGTATTTGGTGAAGTGAAGTCGAGAATTCACAATGGTAAATAAATTTCAGACAAGTAATACTCATGCATCTATACACATATCACTCGCCTATTTATCCATCATCCGCCTATCATCCATCTACTCATCAATTTATCATCTATCAACTCTCCCATCATAAATCTATTCAACCATCTAAATACCTACCATCCATCTACTCACCCATCTACACTCATACCACCCATCTACCTATCCATCTATACATCCATTATTCATCTACTTATCCATATATGCACCTATTTTCTAACTACTCACAGATTTATCTATCATCCATCTACACTCCCATCTTCCAATTTCTTTCATCTATTTACACCTCTATAATCAAATTCCTCATCCATCTACATAACTACTATCCCTCTATTCATTCATCTATACAACTATCATCCATCTACTCATCCATTTATTCACCTATAATTCATTCAATCATTCATTCACTTACTGATTCATTCATTCGTCCATTTATATACCTTATGTCTCCATTTTTCCACCCTCTCTCTATTCCGTGATTCGGATGAGTTTTTGCCTAGAAACATCTCACGATTTTTTTTATATTGGATATGAAGGGATTCCCAAGACATGTGAGCATGATGCGAGGTCATCTCATAAAATAAAATAGGATACCCATTGAAAACGACAAAAAAAAATCAATGATCCGGGTGTAATTTAACATCGCGATTGTGAGCTCTGCACTTAAGAAAATTTTGTCCTCATTGTGAGGCATGACAGACAATCATTCGTAACCTTCTGAGGAACAGAGAATTTGATATTTGGTGTCGTCATCCACAGAAAGGGAAAGCCGTAGTTTTATTTCAACAAATCCTAGTGCCAACAAATGGATTTGTAAACACGAAGGACTCTCCAACAGCGAATGGCGCGATGGCAATAAAATTGTTGGAAATGTTGCTGTAGTACGTGCTGTGCCGGGAAGATCTCAGGACAACCGTTGTAGGCATTGCCACAACGAGGTTGAAACTCTTGCACACGTCCTGGGATCCTGTCCGCACAGCGAAGGTCTGCGAAACGCTAGACAACACCAAGTACGATCAATTATAGCCACTGCCCTTAAAGATGCCGATTACAACACCTTTGAAGAAGTAAATGGTCTCTCCGTCACTGGCAGTACACGACGCATAGATATAATAGCTTTCAAGGAATCTACAAGATCTGGATTAATAATTGATCCCACTGTGCGTTTCGAAACAAATGAGGAACAGCCAGCAGAAGTGGATAAGGAAAAAAAAGAATATCTACAATCCTACCATTCCACATTACCTCCAAAAGCACCAGCTAGAAGAGCTTGAAGTAATCGGACTTCTGGTTGGAGCAAGAGGTACCGCTACTCTCTTCATGAAAGATCTGTTTAAGAGGCTTGGGATACCTACATCTATTATTCCGATTGTAACTTTAGCTGCATTGAAAGGATCAATTGCTCTCCTGAAGCATCATCTATATTCGAAATGAAACCAAGTTCATTAGCATTCTTTACTTTTTTGTAACACTTGCCTCTCTAAAATTAGGTATATTTCCACCAATCACAAAATGTATTTGCAGCTATGTACTTGTAGAAGTTTCATTGTCAAAACAAAATTAATGGTTCACTGAACTTGTAAACATTTATATGGTTAAGTACTCTTTGTCCCTTGTGGCAGCTCACGAATAGTGAGAAGATTTCTAAATTTCAATTTAGATAAAATAAAAATAAACTACGAAAAATAATGAATATGACATTAATAAAATAAATATATGTTATTAAGAGTAAAAGCAATCCTATACGCTTCATGCTGTATGTCTACCTGCATATTTGACGTGAGTTAAAAATAAGCTGAAGCAATTCACAGCGTAACAGTGCTCATTTACACATCTGAAGACAGATATTATTGTTTGCTTGATAGCGTTTATAGCTCCAGTAGAATATTGGTGCTTCATTTGAGAAGAAGAGAGAGATGGAGGATGGGAGGGTCTTGTACGACGGCAGAGAAAGGGATCTGCATAGTAGGTTACATCCTACGCCAATTTACGTACGCTCTGAAGTCTGACGCAAGTAACAAGCCCGCTGTTTTTCCTAGTTCTGAGAACACGAGCGCTAATTAGACTACAAGTGAAGTCTTACACAAAATAATCAGACGATAATACTCCGTTTTCCTTAACTGTCGGATGTACCAGAAACCAATATTCTAAGGGAGAGAAGGAAAGCCTACGCCCATGTTGACAGTAGTGTCAAATTGTAAAATAATTCGAAAGTTAGTAGGCGGATTATACGCAACGCATAGCACTCATTGTGAGCATTAACATTGTGTTCAAGCTACACCCACACGCACATGCATATTTGTGCTTCGTCGATGTGACATAGTATTGTGTGAGCTTGGATGCAGTTTCGGCGTGAGATATTCCGTGTATGTTCGTCTAGTGACTCTAATAACAAGCTGAGTAAGTCCCGATTGACTTAGATATAATAAATCCAGGCAGGAACATACAATAGACAGACAGACTTGCAGACATAGAGAGAGATGGAAAGATAGAGGGATATAAAGATAGAGATATAGGCTATATAAATTTATACAGAGATTAAGATTTATAAGGAATGATATAGAAATATAGATAGGTCTATAGTTAGGTAGTATGTAGTTACAAGAAATAGTAAGCTTAGGATAGAAAAAATAATTTTCCATTTTTCGTATGCTAATTCAGTATGAACTCGTACTTCAGACGTGTGTAAGAAAATTTAAGATGTCTATAAAATTGACCAAGTTATGCATTAAAATATCCTTTCATGCAAACAAAATACCAGTCAGCAATTTGTGTCAAATGATCTTTTAAATTTATATCTGTGAATAAATTTTAATATAGCTATAAAATTGGCCAACTTGTGCATTAAAATGTTCTGTCATGCAAACATAATAACATATATATTATTTTAATGTACCGAAGTACATATGATATTTCCATGCAGATATTCTGCGTCATCATACGATGAAAGAGTAATGGAACGGAGAAAAATTCTCTCCGGCGCCGGGATTTGAACCCGGGTTTTCAGCTCTACGTGCTGATGCTTTATCCACTAAGCCACACCGGATACAATCCCGGCGCCGAATAAAATCGTCTCAGATTAAGTTCCAACTCTTGGGTTCCCTCTAGTGGCCGCCCTCTGCACTACGTCATAGATGTCTATAAACGTAGGACCGAAGTCCACACATGTGCTGAGGTGCACTCGTTATGAGTGACTAGTTGGCCGGGATCCGACGGAATAAGCGCCGTCTTAAATCACGAAGTGATTTGCGCATATCATATATATTATTTTAATGTACCGAAGTACATATGATATTTCCATGCAGATATTCTGCGTCTTCATACGATGAAAAAGTAATGGAATGGAGAAAAATTCTCTCCGGCGCCGGGATTTGAACCCGGGTTTTCAGCTCTGCGTGCTGATTCTTTATTCACTAAGCCACATAATAACACCCAGTAATATATGTATAAATTTATCGCTAATTTTCTCAAAACTGCATTTTTCAAAACTCTTTGAAGCATAGCTTCCACAGTATTTTAGATAATTACATGAAATTTTGCATGGACCCTTTCTTTAGTAAAGATCAATAAACTGTAGCTCAATCTTTAATTAATATTTAACAGAAATGAAAAAGAATTTATGAAGAATTTCTTAAAATCTTATTTAAAATGTCTCCAGAGTCATAACTCACAATATCCAAACAATTACTTCTTCTTCAATAATTCATAAACTTATATAGGACAAACGATTTTACTTAAAACAGTCATTATCATTTATAAACATAACAAATGAGATATTCAAAATAAACCTGGTAAAATATTTATGTTTATTTTGTTCCGTATGTTACTTACATTTATTGTTTAATAACAAATCAATACATTGTGACATGATATGTAATATATTAGCGATAAAATTTTTAAAGTAATTCTGCCAAATGGTAATTAGTGAGATGTATGTTTTTGATTAATTGACAAAAAAAAAACAACTTTTGGATATTGTGAGTTACCATTCTAGGGGACTCATATGAAAAACAAAAAATTTTCCTCTCTCTTTCGGCGCAGATATTTTATAATTGAACTAGGACTTATTGATATGAATGTTACCTTCATGTAAAAAAAAAATAGGTAGTAAAAATATTTAAAATATTGTGAGTAATTTTAAATAACATTTTGGTACCGTTGGAGGTTAAAATGTCCATAATATGCAGAAATGTCCACACTAGTGTCGTGCATTTCAAGCGCCATGTTCGGTTCAAGTTTGTCGGCTGTTACAAGAATCGAAGTCTGCTTTCAAGAAGCGGATCTATCCAGCTCGCTCGAACCTGCCCTTCAAGCTCCCTCTCTTCTCCTACTTTCCTCTTCCATCCCTTAATGTTTTTAGCTGCGTATGGATTTTAGAACAAATGTTGTGAAGTTTAATTTACATATAAGGACAGGTAATTATCATTAAGCATCCAGAGAAATATACGTACAGGTACATAAAGGTTAATTACATTTCCTTTTAAAAATATATGATAGTTTTTAGTATACCAATTACCAACAGAGAGTAGCTATAATATTCACATAATATTTAAATAAATCATAGCAGCTCGGTAACAATGGATGTGTGACTATACGGATGATGAAAGTATTATAACATGAACTTAAATTTATTTACAAATGGATTTTAAGGAACCCGGTGGTTCATTGCCGCCCTCACATAAGCCCGCCATCGGTCCCTATCCTGAGCGAGATTAATGTAGTCCCTAACATCATATCCCATCTCTCTCTAATCTATTTTAATATTATCCTCCCATCTACGCTTTGGCCTCCCTAAAGATATTTTCTCTTCAGTTCTTCCGACTAACACTCTATATGCATTTCTATATTCACTTATATATTCTACATGCTATGCCCATCTCAAACGTTTGAATTTAAAGTTCCCAATTATGTTAGATGAAGAATAGAATGCGCGCTGTTTAAGTCCATAAAAATAAATGATTTCATTTTCATGCTACACATCATTATAACTAGGCTTATAATTACACTTCGTATTTCAGCTACCTATAAACTGAAATGGAGTTGTCTTGTTTCGAAATATATGTGACGTCACAGCCAGGTACAGGTACGTTCGTATACAAAATAGTTACGCATCCTCTGCCCTCTTCCTCTAGAAAGTCAAAACCGGGATGCAATATTATATTATAGTGAGTAGTCTTATCGATCACTCCTCTTACTAGTCTTTGTGGCTGATTGAAGGTTCATTGCAGAGGTAAAATGACTTAGATAAGACGCTCAAGCGTGTAATATTGCGGGGCATAGTTGAGGATATTTGAACTAATATTTTCACTGTCAATATAGACAACATTACATATAAATTGTGTAAGACAAACGTAAAAGTGACAAAAACAGTACCGGTACACTGAAACGCAGTGCAATAACAGAAGGCACAGAAAGTGTTTCGAACGTAATCGAAAAGAAAAAGCACCGTCACAATCTTAAAATCATGAAGGTATTAACTCGACGTTTAGAATGGATTTGTATAGTCTACCATGATGTTCAGTGCCAACATCCCAATTAACAAATTAAATAATCTATATTTTAGGGAATTTCTAGAAAAGTACATAGAAAATTAGTGGTTTTCAGTGATGAGGGACATATGCAATGTCCTAATGAAACACGAAAAAATATGAGACAATAGTAATGTCTTGTAGGCCTACTACATCATGCACCAATAACGTCATGTCCCATTGACAGAATTTCTTGCAATATAAAATCATTTCAAGTGACATTCGCGTATGTTCAATTTCCGTAATTTACGAATGCACGTTATTATTCACTGCAAAGATTACGACGAAAATGAACATCACGGCTTAAGCATGTGCTTACTAGTATAGCATTAGAATGTCGGGAGTTGACTGTACTTCACGAACACGCAACGAGACGTGTTCGTTTATATCCTTATCAGATGCATCATCTGTGTTCGGCGTACAATATACCCAGTGCGTCTTTAACTCCAGTCTTCAGGTAGTTGGAATACGAAGCCTACTTATAATGTTGGGGATCGATAGGGTGCGTTACGGTGGTTTCAAGTTGACTATTCCGTTCACCAGTCACTACCTGCTGAATAATAATATCGATGATTGAAGGTTCTCAGGCGCATATTTTTTCAGCAGAATTTGGTGAGGCTTGAAGATGCGTGTTGTTGTGCATTACAATATTGTAAGGATCCTGGAAGAAAGGAGGAAACTTGTATTCACGATTAATTCTATGATAATTCTTCTGCACATAACGAAAGGTATGTAAAAATGTATCTTTCTAATGCTATACAGATTATATTTACATTTACAGCTGTCCAGATTTGTTTATGTTCACCTTGTTATTCCCGTGATCGATCGCAAAACCAAGTCAATGCCCTCGTACTACCTCACGTCCCCTGCCTATGTACCATGCTGTAGTCAACATTTGTAACAGGTCCCCAACATTACAAGCCTAAAATTATAACAACGTATCCAACCTGTTAATAAATAAAATATATTATTTTATTTTCATACTACACATAAATCTTTGTAGGTTGCAATATTCAATCTGAGAATAAATAAGATTATTTCGTTTTCATATTAAACATAATAAACTTAGATACCCTATCTCTTAATAAATAAAAATAATTTTCATAATATAGATAATTACAACTTATACTGTCAACTGTTAATAAATTAAATAAATAATTTCCAACCAGTTAAATTATTGTTTTCATTTCATATTATACATAATTATAAAATAATATCCAACCTGTTAAATAAAATAAATTATTTCATCTTCATACTACACATTATCATAGTGCATGACAGATATTCATTCGGTTTGGTTCGTTTTGTCGAGTATGGCGAAGTTCGATATTTGCCGATGTTCGCTTTGCAGGAGGAGACCTACCACGTTTGTGCGCCAGTATTATGAAAATACTTATTGTCCTCCTCTCCCATCCCTTCGTGCTTTCAACTAACGTCGTGCATTACAGGCGCTATGTTCTGTTCAAGTTTGTCGAGTATGGTGAAGTTTGATATTCGTCGATGTTCTCTCTGTCGTGTTTGTTGCACCTTGTCATAAAATATTCGCTCTCTACCACTCTCACCCCATCATGTTTCAACCGCTTAAGGATTTTAGTATAGATATTTCGATTAGTTTGTCCTTGAAATAAGATGATGTTTGTAAAATCTTGGTTGCCGCTCTCGTGTTCGAACATGCAGGGGACTATTTTAAATCGCTGTAGGATTTGAGCACATATCTTGCGATTAGTTTTCATATGAAATAAGACGGAATTTTTAATGTCTTGGTTTTCTCTCTCATGTTTGAACATTGCACAATACTAGGCGGTACTATGAACATATGAGTTTTTTTAATACACTAGCCATACCCATGCGCTTCGCTGCAGTTTCTAAACACAGATTTTTTTTAGAATGGCTCAGTACCTTATGGTATGAAAGGCATTAAGAATTTTTAATAACAACTTATAGTACTGACCTGCGTTTCAAAACTTCTTTCTGAGGTCAAAAATATAACTCATTTTCCTAATTCAGGTCAGGTTTTTTTAATAGCTTAGTTTTTAGTTAGTATGTAGTCTTATTGCGGAAATGAAGCGTATAAGAGTTAAGAAAATATGATGTTTACTGTAAAAAAACAGAGTTGAATTCACATTAGATGTGCATTAAAGAGGCTATATGATATAGTGCGTAAATATAGTTACTGTGAGCCGTTTCAAGAAATTTCGAATTTCAGACCTTGGAAATCACACATGAGATAAGGGGCATAACTTGCAACTCTGTGTAAGGACAATTCAGTAGGACAGGGAGAGGGGGTAAAATTACCTTCTTTCTTGCAGCACAATATAGGCTATTGTCTATTTTCAGTTTTCTCAATGATAAGACTGATTTAAGGAACGTTATTACAAAATGAATGCAAAGTTCAAAAATCATTCAAGAATCACCCAGACTGTTTCTGTACATTTGTAGTTAAGTCACCATTCGAGATCGAAAGTTTAAAATCACTCTTTGGTGAGAAAATGTATCAAGTCTATTTTGGTGTTAAAATTGGTGATCGCACCTCATGTGTGCTGCACTATGTTGAACGCATTTGGGAAGCAAGACCTAGGCTAAAGCCAGATTCACAAAACGTTCTGTCAGAAGCTCTCGTGGAAGCTAAATAATTCTACATCCTCCATTGCACATAAAATTTGGCCTAATCAAAGATTTTGTCAAGACACTCAACAAAGAGAGTAGATCTCTTGCTTTCCTAAATGAGAAGTTTCCACGTGTCAGTGAGGCAAACTAATAGCAAGTATTTTTGATGGTCATCAAATAAGAAACTTATGAATGACGCTAAATTCGATGATGATGATGATGATGATAAAGAGGATAAAGACAGGAATGCCTAGATCACACTGAAGTCTATTATTAAGACAACCCTAGGAGCCCATAGCACAACATGCTGTGGAAGAACTTCTGAATAGCCTCAGGCTCTTGGTGCACATATGCCCATAAAGATGCAATTCCTCAGCTCGCATTTAGATTACTTTCCTGAAAACTGTATGGAATACAGAGAGGAGCAAGGAGAGCGCTTTCATAGAGAAATTGAAATGAAGGTACCGAGGTATCAGGGTCGTTGGGATGTGAAAATGCCTGCAAAATATTGCTGGTACCTCAAGAGAGATGACACAGATGCAAAATACGCAAGAAAGTCCTTGAAAATGTTCTTTATTCCACATTAATGGTGCTCGTGTTTAATTAAATATACATATCTCACTATTTATGCAGATGTAAGTCTGATTTGAAACCATAATTAGTATAGTTCCATAACTATAAGATAAAATTTATTTCTGAAATACCATCTTTTTAGAAAATGCGATAGCAAAAGAGTCTGACCTGACCAAGCAAAATGAGTTATATTTCTGAATTCAGCATGCACTAAATATAAAAGAACAGCTATGAAAATGTTGGCCTCAAAATGTCGTAGACCAGGGTAATCAACTCTCATAACAATACAAAGTTGTGCCAAATTTCGGTGTTTTAAGAAATGATTCAGGAAAAACGTTTTTGGCAAGATTATTTATTTTACTCGGTTGAGTCTTTTTATGGTCTCATACTTTTTTCTTTCTTTCTAAAACTTCATTGATGCCTTAGTGTTCTTATTTATTTTCTTTAATTCTTGTCATGTTCTATGTTTTTCACAGACTGTAACGTAGGAAAGGCACTAGCCAACCTACTCCATTGTCTCCTGGCCTAGTTGCCTAATAAGTGGTGTCTTATGAGTATCAGTTGTGAGGTTCAGGCCAATTCGGACAATTGACTTATTTATTTATAAGTTATTATGTCGTACAATATATTTATTATTTGTTCTTGTTTAGCGCCGGAATATGAGTTTTACGCTATTGGCATATTTAGTAAATTTAAAAAGTGTTAATTATCCAAAAGTAAAATTTCTTTCTTTGTTTCTTTCTTAGTCCTACCCTCTTTTATCTTTCAGTATAGTCTAGTGGTTATTGTAATTTCATTAGACCGCAGGGATAGAGACAAGGGCATGAGCAACTTTCTACTTCAGGGAGCGGCTCAATACGGACACACTTTCGAAGAAAATATACCAACACCCAGACTATAATATACACCAACGGATAATGCAAATCCCATGGCAGATCAAGGAACCGAGTCTAGGAACAGAGGGCTAGTCTGATAGATTTGATAATAGTCATATCTGTAACGTAATTCAAATAGCCTACTCTAAGTTGATACATTATGATAAGAGATAAATGAATAAATAACCAAAACTGCTAAATAATAAACAGCAATGAGATGAACGTGTATTTATGTAGTAATAATTTACAATTTATCAACAGTAATCTCACGAGACGTTTTAATTTATCTAGAAAAAAATCAAAACTCGAGTAGGATTTAACTGACGATTAGAAGAAAGTATATAAAGATTCGAAGAAATAATACAATAAAATATTAATTAACTTAGGCCTACTAAAATTCTGTGTCACTAATGTTAGCTTCATCAAAATGTTTTAAACAGAGCCGTCATTTTCAGTTGACTATCTATGCGGGAAACAAATGACGATCGCAAAACATGTTTTATAATACCGTAAAGCATTTACAGTTTGAAATGACGGCAAAAAAAACAAATGCTAGGGAAGTGATAAAAACAAATAAATGCTAGGGAAGCGATAAAAATAAACAAATGCTAGGGAAGTGATGAAATTGTACGATAAGCAGCCATGATTGGTTGAAAGACGTTCTTTCGTACCGTTCTATTGGTCAAAAGATGTATGATTTAGTAAAAGTGTAATAGTCAGTACAATCATTTCCTCTTTCAGGAGCCACTATATTAGGAGAGAGAAGCTTGCATGGAGTATAAAACATGTATAACTACAAGAACTGAAGGCATACACAAACACTATATATAGAATTAATAACAATGTGTTCGCAGAATCAGTAGTGAATATCTTCAAACTTTGATTACAACTGTGGCGGCAAACAAGAAAGGCTCGCTAATCGTAAACCGTTTCAGCAGTGTGACGAACTCATTTTTATCCATGTGGTATAGTAACTCGAGATACAATGTTCATACACGGATTAAGTAGATTCTCACGTATTACAATATATTACAACGAAACAAGTCAATAACTAAAAATTTTCAATTACCAATATTCTATTTCTCATTTGTCAGATGAAAGATAAACATATCCCCGACCATACCCTAAGAAAACTGAGTTATAATGTTACTACTTTGGACCGTCGATATATGCGGTTGCAGAATCAACTATTGAAGAAAGAGCGTTAAGATTACTGTGTGATATCGATCCGCATTTATTCTCACGGTAAAATATTGGACCTATTATTTATTTCCCTTGCACTCATCGCACACCACATCCCACATTTCTGGTTATATTGAGAGTTCCATATAAAATTACAGGTTTTTCGGAAGACCAAAACGTACAATTTGCGAGTTACACGCTCATTTAGAGGGAACCAAGATTCGTACGAGAAGGAAAAGAGCTGCGGATCAATTTCATCACTCTGAACTGTCCACACCTGTGCAGTAACGGTTAGCTCGTCTGGGCACGTAACCAGGTTGCCTGGGTGCGATTCCCGGTTGTGGCAAGTTATCTGGTTGAGGTTTTTCCGGGGTTTTCCCTCAACCCAATATGAGCTGGGTAACTTTCGGTGCTGAACCCCGGACTCATTTCACCAGCATTATCACATTTATCTCATTCAGACGCTAAATAACCTAAAATGTAGATAAAGCGTCGTAAAATAACCTTTAAATCACTCTGAACTGAATCCAGAAACAAATGAATTGTAATCTTTGAATCATGCAAGATATGAACACGTATATCGTCGCTTAAGAACCAATACCGCGTAACTGACATTTTTGGTCAAAACTATTTTTTTGCACAGATGGTACCTCCACTGTCATCTGCATGCATTGACAAACGCGGGAATTTGATTGCATGAATGACCTGCGTGCGAAGGAGGGGGGTACAATACCGCGTATCTGAAGTCACGAGAAGTCTGTAGGAAATACCGCGTATCTGACGACAGATAGGCTGTTACGTCTACTCCCTGCGCGCCATCAGTATGGAAGCTGGTTCTCGTTACTGCCTTGTAAAATTGTGTCAACAGTGTGTAATATTCTGAGAAGATTAATGATGTGTTCGGTTTCAAATATTTTAAAAGGTAAATATAATAAAATTATTTCACTAATGTCAATTGAATGTTAGTTGAGCTGAACTGCTGCAGAATCTTACTGCAAGTTCATTCACTGAAATATAGTACCGGTACATTTAATATTTTATTATTATATAGGCCTACAGATACAAGAAAAGAAATGGAAAATAAATCAGACGACAGTCAGTTTAGCGAGAACGAAATCCTATCTGTGCTATGTTCTGCATTCAAGACGGGAGAAACTTCTGTGAACATTAACAAAGGTATGGCATAAGAAGTATTACAGTTATTAAACGTTTATTTTTCTTCAGTTACGGAATCATAACAGCAAACCTAATTTAAGTACTTAATATAAACAATCATGAATGGGCCGCTAAAATAATTTGCGCTACATTCAATGGTGCTGAGCTTGGTTCCTTCCATTTCCTCCGGTAGGAGGAAGATCTAAATTGATGATAATATTTACTACACATGTTTTAAGCCATTTATATCACATTTATAAACACTAGTAATCTCATCTTATTCGTAGGTGTACTGACTGATAATTCAAATGCAAAAGAAAGCCGTCCTTCTGAAAATGGGCTGCTGCAGATCAGGGATTATCCGTCCAGTATTACCGGTAATGTTATGACCGTATTATGCAGTCTGGTATGATTTAAAGCAACACTGTTAAAATAATACCGCTAGAAATAGGATAGGACAGAAACTGAAGACAATACCCTGTCAATGAAGGATCTACACCAAATTTTGGATTCGTCTTCAGATGTAGACAACCCCGAAGAATTTGTGAGTGCTACTTATTCTACACCTTTACATTCGTCAGAAAAAGGTAAAGAGAAGAATCTACAAGCGTTTCATGGAAATTTGACAGAAAAGAAAAAGAAGTTCAAAGCCACAAAAGGGTAAGTAGAAGAAAATGAAAAATAGAAATCTTAGAATGGAAGAGGAAGCTTATCTTAGCTACAAGAGATCGAAAGATGGCAAAGTAACACATGATACGGAAAGAGATGCAAGGAATTTGGGGCCAGAGTGTAGTTATAAAATGAGCCAAAATTCGAAAGTAAGGGGCTGTAATTTAATTTCTAATGAGAGAAGACATCTTTCAGGCATTCTGGAAAACTATGACTTGGGAACAGAGGACCGTTTACGTATCAAATCTTGTGGATTTCACTCCTACGAAAAGACCTGACAGTACAAATTCTGAATCGAGAAGAAAGAGAACATTTGTCTACAACCTAAAAGTTGGTGAGAAAAAAATTCAGGTTTGCAAAAAGATGTTTCTGTGTACATTGGGAATTAAAGAATGAACTGTGCAATATTGGTTAGCTAATAGTACTGATGGCGTCCCTTCAGTAAAAAAAAGTCATGTTTTCGTGCAAAAACACAGAAAAAAAGAGCATTAGTAGCCTGCCTAAATTACCGTCACATTATTGTATATAGAACCGATTGTGCCATAGTTTTTATGATAGTATTCCACACCAGGGTTACTCAAGGATTACTTTTTGTGATTCCAGTATAGGCCTATAATTATTTCTTTATTGTATTTAACGAATATTGTGCCTGAAAAATTATCATCATCATTATATTTTTATATGATTTTCTTTTCATTATTCGCAAGTCAGTCAAGTCCATTGTCAATAATAATAATAATAATAATAATAATAATAATGATAATAATAATAATTATAATAATGATAATAATAATAATTATTATTAATTATTTTATTGTAAAATTATATTTGTCAGCAACGTTTTAGTAACAATTCTACTTATCTATTCAAATACGTAGTGTGAAAATAAAGTACGTGGTATCAGATTGTCATTATTATTATTATTATTATTATTATTATTATTATTATTATTATAACAATAAACATTGAACTGTGTCTTCTTTTTTCTTTCCCGTAGTTTCAGCATTTGATTGACTGAGAATGCAGCAGTCATCTGGAACGTAATCTAGTGCTGATTCAAGCTACAGCCTACCGACCTTGACCTCAAGTCAGATGGTAGGACAACAATTCAGATAACACATTGACATATACAAGAGCACGAATTATATTTCCAGAAGGCAGTTTTCACGCAAAGAAAACTCTTGTCAGCATGTGTCCTGAAGCTGCTAAAGTTGTCTCACAATACCGCGTAACTAACAAAATGTAGTCAAAGGCAGAGTTCCAATACCGCGTAAGTGACATGGCCAAATGTCTACGGCCATGATCATCCATTTTCACTTAGTTACAAATTAGTTATGCCATTTCATAGCCTTACACCACTTTTCAAGACTATTGCGTTATTTTTATGGTTTTTATTCGGTTTTTTCCTTCTCCTGTAAAATTTACATTTTGTCAGTTACGCGGTATTGGTTCTTAAGCGACGAGATAATACTTCTATAGTTTTAACTGTAGTAACTTCGTTGCATTTCTTGCAAAAGAATAGGGAACGTTTGTTTATTGTGCAATTTAACTATTGATTTTTGAACGGTCTAGTCTGGTTCCGATTTTAACCAGCTTTCCTCCCGTTAAAACTATCCCTGAGCTTACACGAATAAGCGACAACATACTCTCGCGATATCAAAAGGGCGATTCTTTAAACATCTATTATAAGGTAGGTTTCATAATCCATTTATACTTCCGCGATAGCAGCGTTTTTCCAACTGATGTTCGATCAGTCGTCTGGGTGCCAGATCCCGTTCTACGACAGTCATATTAAGGACCCTATACAAACTAAACGTAATAATAATAATAATAATAATAATAATAATAATAATAATAATAATAATAATAATAATATTAATGCTCCAGGCTGCTAATGTACCTTCATGCTTCCAGACCGCAAGAATTGTTCTCATTTATAAATCTGTTGACGAAAATGACTTTAAAACTCGAGACCAATTTAATTACTATTTGTTCAGTGTTACGTAGGGTAATTGAACGCGTCCTCGATAAACGCCTTCGATAATACATAAAATTCAACCCTCATCGGAGGGGATTTACAAATTCTCCAGGAACAATACTTAATACATCCCTTCTCAGGTCCATTTTAATGTCCGTAAAATCTAAAAAATGTGATACAACTCTCGTTTTCCTTGACATTAGTAAGGCATTCGATAATATCAGGCACTTTCACCTATCAAACACATTAGATAGCTTGCTTATTCCAAGCTTGTTGACAACGTTAATTTTGAATCTTCAACTAAATAATTCCACTAGAGTAGAAATCAATCACAAAAAAACTAACCCCACAGATTTACGAAAAGGAGTTATGCAAGGATCGCCTCTTTCATCTGCATTATAAAATCTATGTACTGATCACGTCCTTAATGAATTGTCAGAACACTCGATCGCTGCCAAATACGGTTTCAATCTTGTTTCAGGTTTAAAACCCATTACTGTACTTGGTTTTGCAGATGACACTGTCATCATAGCTAAAAACAAAAACTCTGCTTTAGAACTCACAAAGATGGTTATGGATTGTTTCAAAGCTATTGGTTTAGATATAAATGTCAATAAATCTGTAGCTATTAATATTTCTCGCGGTAAATTACATCAAAATAAATTAAACATTTCTTATGACACTACTATCACATGCTTAACTGCAAATGAACATGTACGCTACTTAGGTATTAATTTTTCTGACGTTCGTTTATTCGATTCCCAAACAGTTTTAAACGACCTGGAAACTAGATTAGATTTGCTAATTTCGTCGCCTTTATTACATCCCGATCAAAAGTTTTGTATATTAAATTCCTCAATTTACCCATCATTAATCTTCACATTTCAGACAATGCCCTTGAATACAATACTCAATACATTTTTAGATAACGCTGATAAAATTATTAAAAGCACTCTTAAAGAAATTATGCACCTACAGCTGACACACCCGATTCTATGGTATATACACATCGTAAATATAAAGGTCTTGGTCTTTTAGAGTACGCTGGGAATCCACGCTACAACATATTAACGGCTTAAGGGTATTACATAAAACTAATGATCCTTACATTACTTCCACTAGGGATCTTATTGAGGAGAGTAAAACATGTTTAAATAGCCTTAAATTTACTCCTGCTGAATCTTTTTTGAATAATCGTGAAAATTTTGTGGACTCTCGAAAAGTTAGAGACGCTTTAAGAGAAAAAGAATTTGAAAATTGGTGTACATTGCAACAAAAGGGTAAATGAGTGATTCTTAACAAAGAGTTCCCCCCAGCAAACAGCTGGATAAGAAATCACAAAGGTCTAACTCTCTCGGAATGGATAGACGCCCTTAAAATGTAGGCTATGTCGCTCCGGTCCGAGCTGTACCCGGTAGAAGTCAGGATGGTACCGCTGTAGGCGCTCTCTCAGCGAGATTGACACTCTTCCCCATAT
This sequence comes from Periplaneta americana, assembly GCF_040183065.1. Classification (NCBI taxonomy): domain Eukaryota; kingdom Metazoa; phylum Arthropoda; class Insecta; order Blattodea; family Blattidae; genus Periplaneta; species Periplaneta americana. The sequence goes on from NC_091124.1 coordinate 109,448,006, forward strand.
CCTTGTCTTCTACCCTATAGGCACCGTGCAAACTTCTCTGGTGGCGACTGTTACTAACTGAAGGACAGCAGCGATAAAGTTGTGCCTGAAGCGTATCAATATACTTAACATCTCAGGTTAAATGATTAGAAATATGGATGATCCTACAAAGCGGAAAGGTAACTCAAAGTACTGTGTTCTTGATTGTAGTAATGCTTATAGGAACACACCAACCTATATTGCTTTTATTTATTCGCAAAACAGAAAACTGAAGCGCAACGACGCTAATTGTGGATCCAAGAAGTATGCAGACGAAAGTAAATAAGGCTACACTGCTTGTAATAGTATTATTATATACTAGGCCTAATATAAAAAATGGAATGCATATGGTATTATGTTTATAAATAACCAATAAGTTAACAACGACAGAAATTTATAATTTAAATTTAAAAAGGTACATAATTACTGAGTTCTTTACATATATATTATGTATAATATTATCAACAATACATATAATATACTTATTTTTAAATGTATTCATATCAATATTTAATTCTTGATTTCAAGTGTTGATGGTTCACCTTGCAAACCAACACCCGCAACAAGAATTTGCGGTATTCTTTTTATTGGGAACGAGATCAGGACACCCCCAAAACTAGCATACCGTTCCCAGTATTTTTCTAAAAGATTACGAGAAAAAGATTGCCTCATCTCAAGTAGCTCCGCAAAGATACAAAAGAGACGCAAAAGAAGAAGAAAAGACGAAAATTTAAGTTTTATGGAAGGCGAAAGCACAAGTGTTATTTATAAAAATGAAGTAGCCATACAGGCAGAAGTAAATGAAACCATTCTTAGTGATTTTGTTTTTTCTTTCACAATTGAATTGTGTGAATTGTCTACTCAATTGTCTATTCCATTACATGCCGAACTGAAGTCACATAAGAAATGTTATGACAAGAGTTCAGGAAAAGATGATATGTTTAATGAAATGCAAGGTTTCCGAGATTATTCTGCACTAAAATATGAGAGAACTACCAGACTTAATGGGAGTGATATTTGTGGTTTTGAATATATTGTTAAAATTGCTGCCAATTGAAACACAATCATACCCGTAGAATCATAATAAGAAATATTTCTATCATTTAACCCAAAAATAGCTACCGTAGATAGTCGAAACGCCCCAAGATATAGACCATACATATTCTTTTTTTCCATTTTTATTAGTGGATTTTACATCGAAAGCTTTCGAAAAATTCTGTCCAAGAGTAAGATTAGTAAAGAAAATCGTCTACTCATATTTTCAAATTAAGATGAAAACTGGATTATCGTATTCTGCTATGAAGGTGATGTTCGGAGTTAATCGTACAAACTGTAATTATGATGTATTTTTACCGCCACTTTAATGTTGTTGACATCCACAATGGTTACTGTAATTTTGGGTTTTGGCCTAGCAGAGAAAGTATTCAGGAAACAATGCCTGCAATATTGAAAAATGTAGAGTGACAATTAATTGTTCAAAAGTGGAACAACCATCCAACGTGGATCAGATGGTGGCCTTCAAATCTAAATGCTACCTACGCGGATCGAGTGACACATTCATAACAACAGATTGCGGATTATTGACGTTATTAGAAGGTGGTGATGAAATCAGGTTATTCCGGGATAATAACAAACCTCTCCGATAAAGGGATCATTGTTGTTTCTCCACCGTATCTGCATGATGGTAAATTAACAGCTGAAGAATTCAAAACTATTTACAGCGTTGCCAGTGTTAGAATTCATGTTGAAAGGTGCGTTCAGCGAATTAAAATATAGGGCCTACAGTATAAAATTTTACAGAAACTATCAATTGAACTGCTTCCGCATGTTGATCTTGTTGTTTATGCAACTGTCCAAAGACAAGTCTGAACCTCACAAGTGATACCAACTAGACACCACTTATGAGGCAACTAAACCAGAATATCATGGGGTAGGATGACCAGTTCCTTTTCTCTTCCATTGCATATATCGCCGACTAGCTACAAATTACACTAGTCAGACTTCATATGCATACAAATAATATTGTTCTTCCTCTGACACATATTGTGAAGTGAGATGTACAGCCTGATAACAGATGTACAGCTGTCAAAAGAAAAAGTGGCCGCTCTCCTGAAATAAAGTTCCCTTGGGGTATCTTCGCTACAATTCGGAGACAGGCGATGTTACATGTTGTTGGACCACGTTGCCTGATATCTACAGTTATAATTAAAGTATTCTGTGTGTTACTCGATAGCGTAATGGTAGCAGTCAGGCCTCTTATTCATGAGGTCCTGCGTTCGACTACAAACTCGTGCATTTTATGTTCTTTTTGGTTCTGTTTTTGAGAGAGACAAACTATATATAATGGCTCCTTTCTCTTTTACGATTATTTTAGTAATTAACATCAGGTTCATTAATATAGTAGGCTATGCCATGACTTTATCATTATGATATTGTGGCTGCAAATGGAAATAAAGAAGATTTTATTCTCAATAAAAATATCTTTCGTGGCATAAACAAATCAAATTTACTGGCGTCGGCCTTAAAACATTCAAACAATTAAGCGTTCAAAAAACAAAACAAAAAGCCACAATTCAATATTTAGTCTATCTTCCTCTTATCTCGATCATCTTGCAGTCGAGTGGGCATGGAATTGACTAGTCTTTGCAAATAGCGACTGTTCTTAGACACGATATTCCAGGCATTCTGAACATACACACATAAATGTTCTGTCCATGGGCAGGTCTTTCATTGCAAACCCAGCAATATCCAATCTTTCCTATTTTCTGCCTTCCTCATAGTCTCCGCATATGATCCACATATCCTAATGTCGTCTATTATTCTTTTCAACCAGAGACCCAATCAATTCCTTTTTCTCTTTCTAATCAGTTTCACCATCATTCTTTCTTCACTCACTTTTTCAAACACAATTTTATTTCTTACTAGCCGTACCCGTGCGCTCCGCTGCACTCGTTAGAAATAAATATAAAATAATTACATAATTAAAATAGGACATTTGATCCAGGGACCATTCGTGTTTGCTAGGAGGATAAATCGTTTAATATGTTACTTAAATTAAATTGTATTTAAAATATTAAAATGCGATCATTTTAATCCAGAGACCACTCATTTGGTGCAATGACAATTCCTTTAACATGTTTCTTAATTGTTATTACCAATTATTTTTTGAAAAGCTAAAATTAACAGAAAAATTCTGGCTACAGATTTATTATTATGTTTATATTATATTATATTATGAAAAAGTGTGTTGATAACGGATGTACTCGAATTAGAAAGTTTTTAATTTGCTGTGGGAGCTCTTGAATCTCAGGAGGAACAACTTCTACAACAGCGCAACATAATCTGCTTGGCTCATTACCCAATTTTTTTTTGCATTACATTTATTGCATATATATCTATTTTATGTATTTTAACACGATTCGATTGAGCATAGTTAAAATTTGAATTATAAAATAATGGATTGCTAAGCTAACGTACTATTACTGTATACTAAATCAATACACTCTCGTTGTTCGTTAATTCTCTGAGATAAAAATGAATATGTTCATAAACATTATTATAAGAAATATAGGAAATGAATATACAGAATAACCTATCAAGTTTTCTGTGCATAAGAAGCTATTTTAATCTTACCTGTCCCCAATTCACTCACAAGTTACTGTAATAACATTATAGCATTATGTCCATCCAGAGAAACTACACTTTCCAATGATGAAATAATAATTAATTATACAAATCGGTTAATTTAGCTTCCGATATTACTTCATATAAACACAGAAACATTGTCTGTAGGCTATGTGTCATAGCTTTCGATTGTTGTGTCCAAGGCCCCTTATAGACCAAGTCATTTGCTTTTTATTTCAATACACCGCCTTAGATGGCAGTTATTTTAATTTTAAAACTCATTTATCTCATTAAATATCAGTCCTGTCAAACGTTTTCAGAGAATAAAACTTATCAGAAATCATTTTTAAAGAAACTTTTGTTATGTAACATATTTCACAAAAATCAATAATAAGCGAGATATTTCGATTTATTTAATTCAGGCCCCCTTATAACCCCTTTTTAAATAACGTATTTTGAATGCCATATAACCTATAATCTAAGTTACAACGAACTTCATTTATATTCCAATGTTCATCGAAATCGGTTCAGCCATTATCGCGGGAAAAGGTAACAAACATACAGACAGACAGACAGACAGACATACAAACAAAAATTCCAAAAAAGCGATTTTCGGTTTCAGGGTGGTTAATTATATATGTTAGGACCAATTATTTTTGGAAAATCGAAAATTACCGGAAAAATTTCGGCTACAGATTTATTATTAGTATAGATTTTGTCTGTCCACTTCACACGCACCGTTCTTCTCCACATCAATATTTCAAATGCTTCAATTCGTTTCTCTTCATTTCGTCGTAATGTCCATGTTCCTTCCCCATACAATGCCACACTCCACACAAAGCACTTCACTAGTCCCTTCCTTAGTTCTTTTTCCAGAGGTCCGTAGAAGATCCTTCTTCTTCTATTAAAAGCTTCCTTTGTTCATGTTTGCAGTTTTTCTTGGGAAGGATAGGCCTAAATTCGGTAACATCCCTTTGCTTTCCGCACACCACTATCTCTTTCGCATCTTATTAAATTCCAGGGGGCCCAAGCGTGGAGATGAGGAGAGTGGATTTGACTAATTGGGCCCTCCGGACTTCACCGAAGTCACGGAAAGGGTTAAATATTAATTCTATCAGGATGTTTGACTCGATCAGAGACCGGGAAATCTTAATTAGCCTTTGCCCCCCGCATACTGGACTAGCTTCTACGAATCATCAGAAAATCTTAGAGTGTGATTGAGAAAATTTTTCCGAAAATGTTTCCACACTTTTGCCCTCGTAGCTCAGCGGACGAACGTCGGAATTTATGTCAACGTCTCAGGTTCAATTCCTCGTTACTTCTTTTCATTTTATTGTAGTTCAAGATAGTATAATGTAATAATACAAAAAGAAAAACTAATACCAGTATTATGAAACTGGATTTTTCCAAACCTACCATTAAATTTATGTTATTTATATCGCTAAAGAACGATTACAATATAAATAACTTGAATATTATTTATACAGTATCACTAAAGAACGATAACAGAATACAAATGATAAATATCGGCTTTTTAATTAATATAAGATATTATATAATACGTATTTAATTATCTAAATAAAATAACCTATTTTACAAAGAAAGAATAATTACTTACATAAAATACAGATTATTTATATTGCGAAAGAACAATAACAATATAAATAACTTGAATATTATTTTATAATGCTAATGAAGGAAAATAGAATATAAATGATAACTTGAATATTATTTATATCGCTAAAGAACGATAACAATATAAAAAAGTGAATATTATTCATATCGGAATTTCACAGATTTATTACAGATGTATTTAAGAAATTGTAGGAGAATAGTAATTAGTAACAGTGTCCTATTTATTCTTCTTGGAGCCAAATTTGTAACTTTTAAAAGTGTGGTTACTATGTTGAAGTGTATGTGTTGCAACGGATGCTTGATTTGTTATGTATGTGAGTTAGTTATGGGATGCTTGATGTCGTCGCAATGTCGTAATTATAGTTTGATTGTGTTCGTGTGACTATTGTGTATTAATTTATTATGTATGGTACGGAAAGCTGCATATTTGTGTTATAGAAGTGTTACGTATGTGTGTTAATGTTTTTGTATGTTTAAAATTGATAACTGATATTTGTTTTGCAATCGCAGTGCCTAATTTACGGATTGTTTATGTTTTGTTTACATCGCGTAAGCTAATTTAATTTTCTTTTCCATTTCTCTTTATGCCTATCTTTTTTGTGTATAAAACTATAGCCCTAACATACATATGTAAAATAGGGCTAACCTCCATTGGAGATACAATACTAATTATTATTCATATCGTTATAAAACGATAACAGAATACAAATGATGACTTGAATTTTATTCATATCTCTAAAGAACGATAACAAAATATAAATAACGTGATATCCATCAAGAACGATAACTGGATATAAATGATAATTTGAATACCATTTACATCGCTAAAGAACGATTAAGAAATAAAATAAAAATTTTAAGAAGGCCCGAACCCACAACCTTTGCATCATTAAACAAGCACTCTACCGCTGGTCTACGAGGCGCAGATAGGGAACACTTTCATAGTTCCGGAACTGCTTGTCAAGCACATGCATCGTGTAACATCGCCGCGACCCGAAGTGGACTTTGAAAATATTCGCTGTTCACGAGTGCGGCCACTTTTTTTTTTGACAACTGTACAAATCAGCCAGAACCTCAGTCAGATGTAGTACGTTGATGATATTGTCCATATGTGTTGTGTTTTAGAGAATTTGCAGTCGCCCATTATTCAGGAAGTGATGTACATATCAGCCAGAACCTCAGTCAGAGATAGTATGTTGATGATATTATTCATATGTGTTGTGTTTTAGAGAATTTGCAGTCGCCCATTATTCAGGAAGTGTAATTAAGACTGCTTTTAGAATTAAATCATATTAAAATATGTAATTTATAGAGACATTATACACACATAAATATTACACACGTCATGACATCAAATATAAGTATATCAGTGTTCTCGTAATATGACTGTTCACCCTCATTCAATGGTCTGAAGTCTGATTTAAATGCCAAACAACTACACTGACATTTCAGGAACTTTGTTGTTAACATTTTATACTCCTCTAGCAGTACTGAATTTACCACTGAGTCTATTAAATAATTAAAGACTGGAAATTGCTGGGTTTGCAGTGAAAGACCTGCCCTTGGGCAGAACACTATGAATCAATGAACATATTCTTACTAATATTACAACTTTTTATCGGATGTAATTTCTATATCACACATGACTAGTGAATGACTGCGAGCCTGTAGTTAATTAGGAATTGGCACATTGCGCGGCGCCACCAGTACGATTTTGAGACCCATGCACGGTGCCTATAGTGAGGCCCTTCGCAACATCCGTCAACATGCTGTCCGTTCTATGCTGGCCGAGGCATTGAAAGAAGACGGGTTTACAGTCCAAGAGGTGCATGGACTAGCCACACAAGGAAGTGTTCGGCGAATTGATATCATTGCCATTAAGAACAACTCGGCATACATTCTCGATCCCACCATCAGATTTGAGACACATGCAGATCAACCGCATGAGGTGAACAGTGAAAAGAAACGGATCTATGAACCAACAATCCCGTTCTATAAAGATAAATATAGCCTGTCCCACATTGATGTAATAGGTCTGATGGTGGGAGCACGAGGTACTATACCCTCCTTCTTTGCCAACAAATGTAAAAACCTGGGGCTAAGACACAGCATTGTGAAGGGAATAGCCATTAGTTCCATCAAAGGATCGGTTCAGATATTGAGAAATAACTTGTATGGGAGTGATAATTGAAATTTAAAGTTATCTTAACCGATGGCTGTTGAGTGATTTAGATATCAATGCCAATAATTCCGTACTATTATTTTTCTCGCGGTATATGGCATTCAAATCATTCTAATCAATCTGATGATTTTTATTTCCCTCTTTCTTAACGGTAAATGAGCACAAACGATACTTAGGTGTAAATTTTTCTGATATTTTGTATATTCGATTCCCTAACCGTTTCAAATGTATATCATTTTACCTTTTAGGTGTGTTTCCAAATTATATGTGCTCGTAATACGCTTTTTCAAATCTGGCAACCTTTTCATCAGGGAAGCTAAATTTATTATTATTATTATTATTATTATTATTATTATTATTATTATTATTATTATTATTATTACTATTAGGGTATTTGTTTACGTGAATTTTTTTGAAAACGAAATTTGGCAGAAATTTCTCAATTGTAAGAACTAAATATATTTGTTTAACATTTTCTTTCTGTGAATTTTGTCCACTTGTGTATGTTCCTTGAAATCATGTACAACTAAGGGTATTGATCGAGAACGTCCTAAGAAGACTCAACGCTTGGTTCTTAAATAGGCCTAAGTGTAGCATCTTAAGTCAGGCAAGCATTTATAATTATTAGTTCGGAGCTATACTCAAAAACTGAACGCATTATAGGATTTGTAGGTTAATGCTAAAATATCTCGAGTCGTTTTCCACTTAGTGTCAGTTAATCTTTTTAAGATTCCTAACCTTTCGGAGGCCTGATCAATTTATTTTTAATATACGTATTCCAATTTAACTTGTTAGCCAGTTTTACTCCGAGGTATATTGCTTCTTTTGTACCGACAAAGTTTTCGTTATTATATTTCAATTGCTGTAATTTATGGGATTTTTTATAAAGTGTAAATAGTTGAAATTCTAACTTTTTGTGAATTTATACCGAGCCAGTTTTTACTGTATATACCCAGGTTTTATTTATGTAGGACGAGCTGCATTATGCGTTTCCAATGCTTTAATAGCCTACCGTTGCTTGTTGCAATATGGCGAGGTCACCAGTGCTTCAGAGTGCTTTTACTAGTACAATACTATGTATAGATTCAATGAGGATGATAATGTTATAAATCATGATTTTAAACAGTACAGGATTCAGAAGTGAGTCCTCATGGACTGTAGGATTATGTTGAATTTCTGTATTGGACTCTCATAAATCTCTGGTTTGGATAGAATGAAATGATCTTAAATAAAAATCCAGATACGGATAGTTTGATCATATTATGTAATAATTCTTGTCTCCAGATTCTACCAAAGGTCATTTTAAATTACATGAACGCTTCAGGAAACTGTGCTTTAGATGGAAGTCATCTTCGATCACTCGGGACAGATGAGCAACCTGTTCTACCGCGTTTCTATGCTTTTCGAAAGTATCTTCATTAATGGATATTAAATTATTCGTTTCTAGGCACCCCTGAAGTCTATTAGCGATTATTCTTTAGAATAACGTCGAGAACAACTTGTCACGGAGATCAGTCTAAAATTTTCTGATACATCCACCGTATTGCCTTTATTCAGTGTAGGAACAACCTCTGCGTTTCTCACTCAAATGGCAAATAATTTTTTCAGACCAAAATAAAAACTTTCATTATTCTGTTCTTGGCCTTAGTCCATAAATTTATTAAAAATTCTGGTAATATCTCATAGGGATCAGCAATTTTTCTCTTTCTTTTTGCGCCAGAACACAATGTAATACTTGATACTCAATATCATTCCAAAAAAGTTGACTATCCGTTTTATATTGATAAGATGGAGAAGGTGTGTTGCAAAGTTAATTTAATTTATTTTGTTATAATAACTAGTTTTGGCATAGCGTTTGCGGAAAATAGTTTGGTGTATTTATTAGACACAAGTATTAAATTAATTCCCTTTCTTATGGGATTATCCTCTCTCATTTCTTATTACTTATTATATTTTGAAATAAACAGATTGTATTAACTCAGTCTTTTCTGAAAATGGGAAAACTCTTCCTCAATGAAGAGCGCTCGGGCAAGTTTATTTATTTTTATATTCTGCTGACTTTCGTTTCAGATCCATTTTGTCAGCATCACTTCCGACCGCCTCTATGGTTTCTCTAGCTTCGTCCCATTTCTCCTTCAGTTTCTGGAGTTTCCCATTCCAGAAGAGAGAATAAATCTTAATTGAATCCCGGAGGATCGATTGTTGAGCACACGTAAGCATTCTATTCTTTAGGTTCTTAGCAGAGCGATCAACATTTCAGTTCATGACAAGGTTTTCAATTATAAGGGAGTCAGTATAGAGCCTCCAGTCTATTTTTCTTCATCCCATCTATTCATATAATATACTTCACGACATTGTTTTTATGAGACATTAAAGAAAGATACATACGAATCCCCCAAGGCCAAGCATGAATGTATAATTTGTTGCAGATGCTAATGCTGGATGTGCAAGTATAATATCTGAGTTCGATATCCTTCCTGTATATGAAATAAAAATGAGGTCCTTTCTTCCGTTTTCAAAAAATTAAACCGGGTTCGATGTTATTATAATCTTCAGTAATCTTTCTGTTACTAGAGTATCCCCAAAGTGTGGAAGGGCTATATAAGTCTCCATATAAAATACTACCTCTGCTTCAGGTGACTTATAGCCGGCAAAAATTCGTATGTGAGACTATCTCTTCCAAATATTATCTCCACAGCTTCTCATTTGTGACCGTCTGTTTTTACTGATCTTAAAGTCTACCAAAACAGATAACCTTACAGCAAGAAGAATTCCATATGCCACTTGTGCACGCGGGACAAGGTATCTTTGAAAGCCTTGTATTTGAAAGTAGGCCTACTCTAGATTATCAGTAATAACCAGGGCCCGGAATTTGATGACCTAAAAATATCTAAAAATGATCTATATAATGACGTAATATTTTTTCTTCATTTTAGGGTATGGCAGTACAGCACAGTTCTTACTTCTGTAACGTTAGAATTGAAAACTAATATTAATTTAAACTCGCGAATTTGTACGTTCTAGGAAAGAGCACGTATAAAAATATTACCTTATTGAAAATTATTGCAGTAGGTAACCACTAGCATGCGCATTTTCTCAAAAGTTAGGGAACGCCTGTTATCGAAAAGCACATTTCTGTACTGTGAGAAACTCCTTTCCACACCCGCTCATACAACTAGAACATACTTGAAATGCGCTAAATCACTGGCAGTGAGATCTTCTTCAATGCAGTAAGTATCAAATGCTTCAAAAACGTCACTGTAAAAATCTGACGATTTATTCTCCTTCATGGGTACACTTTTTTGCAGTAAAAGTTGCGTGGATTTATTCTTACTTGCGAATTGTACTGCCCGTATAAGCTTATCGTGACCCACATGCTGTCGAACAGTGAATTGTCTTTCGACAGATACCTTTGTTTCGCACAACTTACGAAATAATACTTCACCGTCCGTAGAAAAAACATCATCTCCAAATTCAGATACAGTCTGTATTAAGTGACAAGATTTAAATGGCTTTATTTTAGGCATGACTGAATGAAACTATGAAAACTGAACACCAAACATTCCTCTGAAGATCTGTTACTTACTTATGGCTTTTAAGGAACCCGGAGGTTCATTGCCGCCCTCACATATTCCCGCCATCGCTCCTTATCCAGAGCAAGATTAATCCAGTCTCTACCATCATACCACTCAAATCCACATCTACGTCTCGGCCTCCCCAAAGGTCTTTTTCACTCTGGACTCCCAACTAACACACTAACTTATATGCATTTCTGGATTCGCCCATACGTGCTACATGCCCTGTCCATCTCAAACGTTTAGATTTTATGTTCCTAATTATGTCAGGTGAAGAATACAATGAGTGCAGATCTGTGTTGTGTAACTTTCTCCATTCTCCTGTAACTTCATCCCTTTTAGCCCCAAATATTTTCTTAAGCATCTTATTCTTAATCACCCTTAACCTCTGTTCCTCTATCAAAAAAGAGTCCAAGTTTCACAGCCATACAGAACAATCGATAATATAATCGTTTTATAAAATCGAAATTTCAGGTTTTTTTGAGCAGACTGGGCGACAAAAAATATTTTAGGGTTTCGTAACAAGCTGTTTTTATGGCGATAGGTTGTTAGCTTTTCGTTCAACCCCGAAGCTGGAGGACCAGCCCTAATCGGCTGTCTGCGACTGCTTATTCAATATAGGCTACATATCTGGAGGCTCTCTCCTCTATCCGCAATTTATAATTAACTAAATCTGTTAGTGAAAATAACTAATCAACGGCTTGCCGCGACAGGAAGTAGCTAAAATAACTACTTTCAGCATGTAGGTAATATACATTGCCGAGCGATATGTTATTTTTTTTACTAGAGGCAGGTTGGAAATAGGAGAATGCAGCGACAACAATAAGTATAGCTGAGACACAGACTCTCAACAGAGCCACTGATCAAATTTCCATTTATTTCATTAGATTAAAAATAAATCTAATATAAATTTAATAATTTAAATTAATTTAATATTTTGGAAAAAGAAAAAAGAAGGACCAGAAAAGGAAGTAAAATACGAAAGTAATGACCAAAAAATGATTTAAAAACTTGAAAAAAGACCTAAAACTTAAAAAATAGAACATACGACGAAAAATATACAATGGAATTAATATTGTTATAACCAGAGGTTCATGTTGAGTTTTTAATACTTGAGAGCAATGCATACTGCACGAGGAAAAAAGATGACGTCATGAAAATCCGGGCCCTGGTAATAACAATGGCCTCTATCACTTCTAAAACCATATTCTCACTAGTAGAGATAATACTATTTCTAAGATCAGAGAGTTTATCATTATACAAGTCACCCGAATTCCAAAAATAGGGGAGACTCGTCTAATTTGGCAATATTTTGTATCTCGACACAGTTTGTAGTTACATATTCTGAAATTTATATTCCTCTATTATAGAATGTGTTTAAACATTATATCCCAATAAACCTCTGAAAGAAAATTCTACAAATCTAAATTACTTTACACATAACACACTAATAAACAGGGAACGGATTTATATGGACTAAAAATATATGAAATATGTAAATATATATGTAGTTATTTTTACCAAAATATGGAATTAAATATGGATTTTTACCAAAATATGGAATTAAATATGGACTTAAAATTATAAAAAAATGACTATGTACGTTAAATATTGGTACATTTTAATCAAACTAAACAAAAAATATAATGGACGTACCTTATCTTCCAATGTAGTTTCAACAAAACACAATTTTTATTGTCTGTTACCATAACAATAGGTTACAAACATTTCTTTCAAGTGCTGAAAAGTGAATCTTCTTCTATTGTCTCTGAGGATAGATTTATACTGACTAAAAGAGCGTTCGACGTCACAAGAAGTAACTGGTACATAATTCAATTTCACAATGTCTGCTGGGGATAAGTCCAAGTTAATCTTCACTGTTGATTCACCACTCATCACAGCAACAACCTTTTGTAGTTCTTCATATCCAGGGTTTTTTGAAAGTACAGTGTCCACCTTAGCTCTTACTGCATCTGCAACTTTACCTCTACCACGATTCAGTTGTTCCACAGTACTATTTATAATTTCAAAACTTTCAGATAGTGAAAGGTGCCTATTTTGGAGACTTTTGAGCGTTTTTATGATGCATGAAAATGTATGCTGAATGTGAGCTAAGTCATTCTTCACACTTATGTCACAGGTAACTGTTTTCGCAGTATCAATTGAGACTGCATCTTCAGAGTCCAATGCAAGGAGAACATTGTTAATAGAGTCTATATGTTCGGCATAATATTCAACTGCTTCTAGCCATGTACCCCATCTAGTTAAAATTGGCTTTGGTGGCAATGGAATTTCAGGGTACATTTCTTTCAACACGTTAACTCTACTGGGAGCTTTGAGAAATACTTTTTTCACTGATGAAATCAACAAATCTACTTTAGGGAAATTGTCTCTGACCACTTCTGCCACACGATGAAATGCATGCGCCACACAAGTAAAATGAGTCAATTTAGGATATACAACAGATAATGCTTGTCCAGCTTTGACCATTTAAGGGGCAGCATCGCTAATAAAGAATAACACATTATCGTACATAATACCCTTTGGCCACAGGATACCCATAGCTTCGTTGAACAGTTTAACTATAGTTTTGTTATTGCACTTTTCTAGAACATCACAATGTAAAAGAATTCGTTCAGAATATTGTTCACTTAACAAACCGATAACTACATTACCAACAAGTCTACCTTCTTTGTCGGGAGTCTCATCAATGGAAACCCAAATTGAACTATCTTTAATTTCATCTCTTATCTTCTGTATTGTCTCATCGTAGATGGATGGAGCATACGTCTTCCTAAGTGTTGACTCATCCGGGATTGTATGTTGAGTATATTTTTCAAGGAATTCCCTGAAGACCTTATTCTTTAGTTTGTAGAGAGGAATATCAGCAGAGATGAGAGAACGGCACAGGTCGATGTTAAACTCAGATCTTACATTCGATGTTGTTGGTTGTGTTAAAAACAATTGTCTCTGCTTGGAATTTAGTTGTTTGTTGGCCTGATGTTTACTAGTTGTAATGTGTTGTTGCACCAGGAACTTTTGTGTAGATGATACTGCACACTGACACAAATTACAAAATAATATTTTATTGTCAGTTGATAAACCATCTTCTTTAAATTCTGAAATGTAACTTGTTAGTTTTGATTTTAAATTGACTGAATGACGTACTTTTGGCATATTTACCGTCTTTATAGTATGATTTACAAAACTGAACCTATGTGTACTCTGACTGGCATTTAACTGTTGAGCTGCACAACTGAAGTCTGTTAAAAATTTTAAATTAAATTAATACAGTTTTGTAACTTACTTTCCCATTGTTGATAGGACTGCTAATTTTCAAATAACTCTGATGTTAAAGGGATTACTGAACATGTGTTTAAATCTCTATTGTTGAAATGTATTTTTAAAAGTTAATGGAATTTTGTTTTGTTTTATTGTTAAACCTAATATAATATGGACTGTTTTATATGAAATATGGAAAATATATGGAAATTAACGAAAATATGTACTAAACTCTAAAATATGGAAAAATATGGAAAATAAAAGTAGGATTTTTCAACCCTACACATTGTGAAACATAAAGATAATGCAAAATATAAATTATATTAGCTTTATAAGTAAATATGTATTTACATATAAATCCTTTCCCTGCTAATAAATAACAAATTACATGTTTCCAGATTTGGTACTTGACCAGGATAATTTGGCAATAGTACAGGGGTAATTTGGCAAAACGATTAAAAATAAATTTTTCAAAATAAAACAGTGGTACAAGGTTTATAAGACTTAATTTACTGGGACAAGAAATCACTAAATACCATAAACACAAAACAAAAGCAAAAAAAAAAAAAAATTGAATGACTTTTTCCGACCACTCTTATTAATATATTGAAGGGTTGTCTTCTAATTTCTTTTGTCGATAACCCAAACTGAAGTTCTTGCATTTTGATTACATATGCCCCAAGTTTTTGCTCTTCCTCAACCGTTAGAGCTAGGGGTCTTCCTTTCTTGGGAATGGCAACGTCATCGGGTCCTGAGGATGCATACTGAAACCTCTTTAAGTTGTTAAAGGGCACATTGTACTTCTTAGAAGCCCTATATATAAGTCGACCATCTAACTTTCAAAACACTCCCAACCGCAACCCGCAAATCATCTTTGGAATATTTTTCAGAATAATGTCCTCGTTCCCTTGGCATATCTGCAACATACCACACACAGTGCTGCATTGAAGACTAAAAATCTCTCATACGTCCCTACTCTTAGATTTTACCATCGAGTACACATTCTTGTTCAAAGAGAGCAGTAATAGGCCTATATCACTATAAAGGAAAATGGCTAATTCACACTATCCTGGAGAAGACATTTTTTGCTAAGAAAAACATAAAACGAGCTAAAACCTGCTGAATTATTAACAGAAAATATTAATTATATAAATGGCTTACCTTATAATATGGAATCTCAGCTTTTGATATGTAATGCACAAACAAACGTAGGTAATGAATAACAATTTTCTTCCGTCTTTGTATACACACGTCCATACAATCACCACATCAAAAGGAAGTATTCAACACTTCTTTCTATTAGTAACAATATGTGCCACTATAATGCGCGGATTCGAATGAAACGAAAACTAAAAGTACAGTCAGACGTTGCACTGCATGAAGGTGTCATTGAACTTCTTAAAACTCTGGAGGAAATTTGGCAATATAAGAAATACAAGAATATTGCCAAATTTCCCATATTGCCAAATTTGCCGAGTTTCCCCTATAGCTTTCAAGTGGACGCCGCCCAGCCTCTAATAAGGCCTTGTGCTTGGGGCCGTGGTTGTAAGCATTGACATTTTGCTGCTCTTAAAATGGCTTGCAATAATAATAATAATAATAATAATAATAATAATAATAATAATAATAATGTATTAATAGTATTGGTATTAATCCTTCCTTGTGGCTTAGATATCAGCTTTTCTACATAAATTTAACGAAACTGTGTTCGATTCGTGAAAGGTTGTGTGAATTTACCTGCCTGCTATAGGAACTGGTGTGTATCTCGAGTTGTGTTTGCTTCTGATGCCTTACATGATGGTGTTGCGTTATGCTGACAACATGAACACAAAGTTCCGCTGCTTGTGAATGCCGTTTTAGTTCGTAATGCTCGCACAAGTGAAAACAACATGTAGGCTTAAAGACCTAATTCTCGAAGATACATTATTGTAATAATTATAATAATAAGCTTATATTTTGAAGAATAGATATCAGGCAAAGGTAAACGTGATCAAGGATGAGAATGGTGACTTGCTTGCAGAATCTCATTCAATCCTGAACAAATGGGAAAACTATTTTGGGCAACTACTAAATATACATAAACCAAATAGATATGATCTGGACGAAATTGAAATACAAACTGCTGAGCCATTTATACCCGAACCCACACTTTCTGAAGTCGAAATTGCGATAGACAATCTGAAAAATTATAAATCCCCAGGTATCGATCAAATTCCAGCAGAATTAATACTAGTACAACAGGGTGGAATCGTATTATCTAACGAAATTTATAAGCTTGTACTTGCTATTTGGGAAAAGGAAATTGCATCAGAACAATGGAAGGAGTCCATAATCGTACCTATCTTTAAGAAGGGGGACAAGACTAATTGTAGGCCTAGTAACTTTCGAGGAATATCACTTTTGTTGACGTCGTACAAAATTTTGTCCAATATTCTTTTGAGAAGATTAACTCCATATGTAGATGAAATTATTGGGGATCACCAGTGTGGTTTTAGGCGTAATAGATCAACTATTGATCAGATATTTTGTATTCCAAAGATAATTGAGAATAAAATGGGGGTATAAGGGTACAGTGCATCAGTTATTCATAGATTTCAAAAAGGCATATGACTCGGTTAAGACAGAAGTTTTATATGATATTCTTATTGAATTTGGTATTCCCAAGAAACTAGTTCGATT